>NC_062217.1:69358192-69958192 GCF_902686445.1 Sciurus carolinensis | reverse complement strand
CAATCCAAAACTATAT
The DNA here is from genome assembly GCF_902686445.1 of Sciurus carolinensis. Taxonomy (NCBI): domain Eukaryota; kingdom Metazoa; phylum Chordata; class Mammalia; order Rodentia; family Sciuridae; genus Sciurus; species Sciurus carolinensis. The sequence goes on along the minus strand of NC_062217.1, from coordinate 69,958,176 downwards.
TTTAAGTACTTAAATATGATAGGTTTTAGGGTAAGATGTTTTCACAACAGTATTAAACTCAGTCTCCACAATTCTATGCAACATTTTTTTAATCTCATCAAAATTAACCCATCCTCAGGTAGAGCCAGTCAGGGGTGGCACTCAGGTTTCAAACCAGTCACCCTGATTTCAAAGTAACTCAGACCAGTCTTTCATGAAGTGCTCAGTTGTTCATCTCCCAAAGCTCTAAATTTCAACTGCTTAATGTCGGCATTACCAGAAGCATTCACCACCCACTTCCCTTAAATTGAATACACATTTAAAATAGGGTTTAGCTCACAAACTGACTTAAAGATACTTTCTGGAAAATCTCCTTTAAAGTTGTATACTCAAATTAATACTGATCAACTAAAATTAACTCCAAAATATGAGGTTTTTTTTCTAACTGATCGTGTTGCTATTACTCTTAAATGTTCTCACATGCCAAACTTAAAATATATGCTTAACTTTATTATAAAAATAATCACATGAAGAAAAACTCATGTAACACAGAACAGTATATGAGAAAGTTAAAGGGTCCCTTCCTTCATTTACCACACCTGCCCTAACCCTCAGAAGTAAGCTGTGCTAGCTGTAAGTCCTTCATACCTTTCTCACATGTGCAAATATTTACATACACAATCAAATATTCAGAGGTACAAATGTGTTCATATACACACTCAATGTATTTATCTGTTTAACATTCTTTTTGTTTGTTTGTTTGTTTAACATTCTTAAATGGGATAATGCTACAACATAGTCTGCAATAACTCGTTTTCCACATAAAGTATATACTATAATAGAACTGTCTTCCTGCCTATTCATGTGACAGATGGTACCTTTCTGGTTCCCACAGATCCATACCTTCTGGAATCCACTCTATTGTGTAGTCCTTGCCACTGACTCTGGGCTTGACCTGTGGCTAACGAATATCATCAACCATGATATACATGAAGTGGAATAAGACTTACATACTAGGGAATGTCATTCTGCAAGTTTGCCTCTTTGAAACCAGGTGCCATGCCATGAGGAAGCCCAGGCGGTTATGTGGAGCAACACAGGTAAGAACAGACATTCCTAACCACTAGCTCTGGCTAAGCTCTGCACAAGGGGCAACGAATTACAGCGCATTGCCAGGATATGTATAGCACATTTTCAAGGAGTCATTAAGAAAACAAAGAATATGTGACAGAGACCTCCGCAGCCAGCAAAACTTAAATTACTTAATGTCTAGTCCTTTATTTTAAAAAATGGTATTCTATTTTATAAAAATTACCCACTCCTGCTCTAAACCACTAATGTTGCTCAAGTGCCCCAGTCAACCCTATGCAAAGAATTTCCCAAGCAACCTGCAGATCTGAGAGAAAGAATAAGTTGTTATTTTAACCCACTAGATTTTGAAGTGCTATATCATGCAGCAATGCCTCTCTCTTCCTTTAATGGTTGTATAATATTCTGTCTTTTTGGTGTACCTCCACCTATGGAACAACCTTTTTCACAGAGGAAATGGTGTTTTTTTTTGTCATTGCCAATGATGTGTTCTTCTAACATCCAGAAGAATGTTAGAAATTTAATTGTTCACTTAGTACACATGTATAAAACTTTGCTTAATACACACTGAAAAACTATCAACCCGAATGAGAAGGATTCCTATTTGCTTATACAATTCTAAATACTTGGTTAAAGCAATCTTATGATTCTTTACAAATCTCATAAGTAAAAGAGATATATCATTGTTATTTTGGGAGTAGTGTAGATACATTGATTGGTTTTTTGTTTTTTTTTCTTATAAACTGCCTGCTCAAATCACTTACCTATTTTTTCATAGTCATTAGGGTTCATTTATTGATTTTTAAAAAGATATTTGTATGCTGAGAAAATTAGCTCTTTGACTATATGGTGTTATGAATAACTTTCCCCAGTTTGTCAAATAAGGAAATACTGACTCAAAGTAGCTTAGGATTTGTTTACCAAGATGTATCTTTAAAATGTTCATCCACTCATCTCCAATTTATTCTGCAAATTTACCTTTTTATGAATCTCAAATCGAATCATTATCTCATTATAAACACAGATTTTGATTTTTTTAATTGTTTGGCAGCCAAGAAAGCACTAAGTGCTTATTTAATTATCTGAATCCCACTTCAGAGGTCTAGAACCAGATTTTTAACCTATTAACTATGTGGTACTGTCCAACTATCTTCCCTGCTTGAGCCACAGAATTACTACCCTACCTCAAACCAGTTTTCCCAGATTAAAGGAGAATGTTATAGGCAAAGTATCTGGCTCACGTTCGACACATGATAGAGCTCAGTGATTTTTTTCTACTTGTCTTCTTCTCACCAAACCTCAGGTAAGCAGAAGAAATTACATCTCTTCCATCCAAACAAATCACCAGCACATCTAGAAATTAAGCATTTGCCTCAAAACAAAGAAGCAGCAATTCCCAAACTGTCTCACACCTTCTCATGACCCCAGGCAAACAGATGGGTTCTTTATTTATGCTGGAACTACGCTGCCGGATCCAGCTGTTGTCATGGTGAAGGGATGTTCTCTTCCTCATTTCCTGGAGGATCTGTTGTCTTTCCAGCTCTGCTTCTGAGGGGACTGGATCCTTCTTGGAGCTCCTCTGTGAAAAGCCTGTACCCCCAATTCGGTCCAAGTATTTGTTGCTTCCTAAGTTAAAAATACATTAAAAGCTTCAGGGTTTATACATAAGAAAGGACAGTGGATAAATCTCCAAAGACACTCCAGCTTAACTTGTGACATATGCTTACATTATCAACTTCCAATGAGGTGGCTGCATGAGCATAGAAAGCAACTGTCTCATTTCTAGAGATGCCAGTTCCCTACCCAAAGGCACAACACAGAACATACTAGGACACCCAGGGGCTGCCTACAGAAGGGAAAAGCCAGTATGGGATCACTGGATCACTGGCTGTGACAACTCTGCAAGGACATGGTGTTTTCTTTAAAAAATACAAAAAAACAAAACAAAAAAAAACCCTTACACTCCCTTGGGGAGAAAGAGCATACAGAAGCAGAAATTTCCAGCTGACATGACCTGAGTATTCATGGCATAAGTCACAGAATATGTCATGACCAAACTGCAGGGCTAAGAACATATTCAGTCTCTGAAACAGAAAAACAGCCCTGACAACCAAATGATAGTTACCATCCAAATGAATGTTCTCATGATTCTTTCTGCTCTAAGAAACTTGCAGAACTATAATTTGGATTATCACATTTATTAATGATGATTAGGTCAGGTTTTATCCTGAGGGTTTTATCTCTTAGGTTTGCTGATTAATTCTGATTTGGGTTAAACATCAAAATTGAAGTATATCCATCGAAGTATCATCTGTGCCTTAATACTGAAATTTTATCTAATGATTTATTTTCTTTTTATAGATTTATGGCTATTGTCATTCTTTCAAAATTGTTTATGCCTTAGTTCCATCTTCCAATAAGCAATGAGCAGAACTATCAAAGGTTTCTTATATACTCCTAAGTTTAACATAGCTTATCACTTTGGTCAGATTGTAAATAAAACATTTTCTACTTTAAAAGAAACTTACTGGTATAACCAAGTTATTCCACTAAACAGTTAATAATTTCCACTAACTGCTATTCAGGAACTTGTACTTAGTATAAGGGAAGAAAACACACATAAATATACACATACACACAGATTAGACACAAACTAGAATCACAAGCAATATTATTTCAGAGTCACAGTTGCTGTTACTATTAGACCATGTATTTCACTCAGGAAAGCATACAGTGACTACGATTAAAAGTATTTCAGAGAAAATCAATCTATAACTCTAATGATAGCTAGGGGCAAGTTCAGGGAGAAGATATAGGAAATACAAATAGGGAAAGACCCAAGACCAGAGGAACCACATCAAAAAGTATCTGACAAATTAGGAATTAAGAGATGATAATTTGGTTATAGTTAAGGGTTCCTAAAGGGGAAAAGAACAGAAAAGACAGGAAAAGTATGTTAGGACCAGATATTAGAAGGTCCTACATAGTCAAGGGAAGCAATGATGATAGAACCCCTAATGGAAATTATAAATTCTACAAGCTGTAACCAGGGGCTACAAACTGGATGCTACTAGAACATTCTGACTCATCAGACATGCTGTTTTGCTCATGGAGGATTATTACATTTTTTAAATTCCTTGTCAATGGTTGAAAAGACAACACATGGAAAACAATTTTTCCCCTCTAACAGGAGAAAAAGCTAGCAATAAGAGGCCTGTGTGCTCCCATGTCAGCAGTAGGTTGGAACTGAGACGTGCCTGCCCACCTCAGTGACCATCCTGTGCCAGTAGCCTGCTCATGCAAAACCTGCTTAAAATGATGCTTATTGCTTAGTGTGGGGAGCCATCCATATCTAGCAGAATCAGACTTGGCTGAGCCATGGGATATAGAGGTCTGACTACCAGGAACTAACAGCCATGGGAGACTGTTTCAGATCGCCAGGGAGTAAGTGGCCCTGTATAAAGTGGCTCACCGTCTAAGGATATGCTAACTCCCTAAGCAAATGGCTTCCCCAACTCCACCCCATCCTGCTCCTCACAGAAGAAACCCCTCCTGGTCCAACCCCTTTACCTATAAAACTATAAATAAAGGTGAAGGTGGGGTTCTCCATCTTCTTGTTGGAGGCCAGATCTGGTGTGGCCCAATTGGCCACACTCCCTTCCAATTCAAAAGATTATTGGCTCTTATGAATTTATTGATTAGATAAGTTTATTAGTAATTAATTGATTTATTGCTGGTACCATCATCCTCCAACAGAAACTGTTCCCCTCATCCATGCAAGAATTGGAACCCCCTACAGCTTAGGAGACTTTTTTCTTAAATGTACGTTCAGTTATACAAATTCCTCAAAAAAATTTAAAAAAAAATACTTTATACTAACTAGATCAGATTCCAAATTGTTTTTGTGAAGTCAGTGAAATCATTATAATTTTGGATTTTTTTTTTTTACATTTTAGCATTTCAATATACAACTTCAAATTTGTATAACTTCAAATTGGTATGCAACTTTTTAATCTATTCTGCAAATCTTTTCTGTGCCATTTCTTCAGTTGCAAGATTAAATTTACTAAATAAAACTACATCAGCATCACTTTGCCAAAATCTCACATATTTCATTAGCTATTTGAAAACCATTTTGATCTCCTAGTAGCTTTCTACTATAAATAAAGTCAAGATAAACTCAAGACAGTTGTTTTGTTATTATATGCAGACACTGAAAATAGTATTTTAATTATGTAATCTTAAAGAATTCTGAAATATCTTGCTCTTAAAAATACTGATCATTGCATGTGATAGCACAAATAAACAATCATGCTGAAGAAGTTTGAAAAAAATCTCATTTACCACTTTTAATTGTGGAGTAATCATTCAGTTCAGTAGTAGATCTGGATTTATTCCTAAAACAAAGAACATAATATGTCTCATTAAGAACATCTTTTTCATAGTTATAAAGAACAACAAAAAGATTACTTTTTAAAGGAACTGATTTATTTCCTATTGAGAACTATATTTATTTTTAAACCAAGGAATTTTTTATATTGTGCATACTAGCAGAAAATAGAAAAATGAGATGCTAGGAAGAGATGGACAAGTGATAATACTTCTTAATACAACAATGAAAAATATAATTACTGAACAGATTTTGTCAACAGTCACGCTGTTCCTGACCTCAGTCTTAATTAGGCTTACCAAGCATCAGCCATCAGATCACCCAAAGTCAGACTGTCTTGCCCCCACCACATTGCCCCAGCGTCATGATGTCAACTTCTGAGGCATTAGACCACTGATCACTCTAGAACAGCCATTTGCCAAACACTGCCCTAACAGATGCAGGCACAGCAACTTCTTCTTCATAATCTTATTATTGTTGTTGTTATTATTATTATTATTATTATTATTATTATTTGGTACCAGAGATTGAATCCAGGGCTGTTTAACCACTGAGTCACATCCCCAACCCCTTTTAATATTTATTTGGAGACAGGGTCTTGCTAAATTGCTTAGGGCCTCTCTAAGTTGCTGAGACTGGCTTTGAACTTGTGATCCTCCTGCCTCAACCTCCTGAGCTGCTGGGACTATAGGCGTGCACCACCATGCCCAGTCTGCATACCAACTTCTGAAAATGCTTAACTTTAGGTCTATCAACCAAAACATACTAATTTCCTTCTCACCCTACTAAGCACACTGAGCTTCAAAAATAATAGTAATCATAATGCAAAATAATGTAGAGTATTATACAATAACATGTAGTATTATTCAAATGAACATAAATATGTATATAATACATAATAAAGTACAACTGATAGACACATTCTTAAAAAACTTCACTTATTTACGAAGAAAAACCAGTTAATACCAGATGTCTAGCCACACTTCATACCTGTAAGGCTTTATCTGCAATGTCTAGAGGATTTGATATTTTCCAGAATTCCTTAAGTTTCCTTTCCCTACATTTTAATTACCTTCACCAAGGTAACAAGCTATATAAATAAAGCTTTTTTAATATAGAAATTCATAGTTCTAAAAGAGAGATCAACATTTAATAACTTAAACTCTGATTCATTATGAACAAGGTTGTCTATCATCAGATTTTTTTTTTTAATAGTTATTGTTGGCCCATTCCTACCTAGTCATTCCTTTCCTTTCTCCTTTCTAATGACCCTTTTTCAGTCATTCAGATTGCCTATAAGTTTTTCCTTATATATAAAACTAAAAACAAATTTCCTAAAGGAGGAATTTCAGCTCTTCAAATATAAGCTATAGGTTCGACACTAGATACTTATTGGACCGACACTGTTCATAGGTCCTTAGTGATTTCAAAATTGCAAAGCACTTTAAAAATTACTTTAAACGTTAAAACTTAATGCTTTAGGAAATTTTAAAACACATGTAACTTTTCATAAAGTTACCCCAAAAGCTATCTGAAATTTTATCTTCATTCCTCAAAACTGAGCAACTGGTTCCAACCAGACTAAAAGAAAGGTCACAACTTTCGTTGCATATGCCCTTATACAACCTATTTTTAGGTAATCTGGCACTATTACTCATAACCTTTTTTAAATGAAAGCTATGGTGTATTACTAAAAAAAAAAAAAGAACACAACTCTTCCCACATCCATTATCCTTTGCAAATGTGACTCCTTCCCTCCTCTATGAACTTGAGCTGGTCTTGTGACTTTACTTCAGACAATAATGTAGACCTCAAGATGACTTGTAGGCTTCCTCTGTCTTTAAGTCTCTCTTCTCTGACCAACTGCCATGCACCTAAAACCCCACTGGCTAACTAGATGCTGAAAGACACATAACCATTTGCTCCCATTGCCCCAGCTACCAGCCAGCCAGCCAATTCTCAAAAGCAAAGCTGGCTAGTCAACTAGTAGCAGATGCATGAGTGTGCCCAGTTACGGAAAAGAAATGCCCAATTACCTCAGTCCAAAAACTGACCCACAAAATCATAGCTAAGTCAATAAGTTTGGAGGTAGTTATTACACAGCAAAAACTGATACAGAGATCAACCAGCAAGTTCTCTTTGTATTACACAAAAGACAAGGGGTAAAGTAGTTTTACAAAACATCTAAGCAAAACTGGGGCCATTTATCTGAAACAAGTCACTACTAAATAAAAAGAAATGCTATACACACCTGTCAGTAGGAAGAAAACCTGAAGATTCTTCCTCTCTCTTTGGTATATCATAGGAATCAACTGGCCTAAAAGATTGACAAAACAAACAAACTTATAATCAAAATATAAAACTCTAAGGCAAGGATACTAAAATAATGTTATTCTGATCCCTTTATGCAAATGGTCTATGGGTTAAAAACTCAGATATAGTATTTCAATCAATCACTTTGAGCTTCACTTCCTTCTGCTGCTAACAGACATTGGTTACTCATATGTCACTCATTCCACAAGCGGATACTGGGTGCCCACCATGACCCAGTACTGCTCTAGGGCTGGGTTACAGAAGTTAAACAAATTTTTTGGCCTCTTTTGCACTTATACTTTACTGGGGCAGGCAGGCCAACAGAAAGACAAAGTCATAATATAAAGCAGGATAAGGGCATACAGACAAGAAGGGAAGAGTCACACATTTTAAATGAAGGATTCTGGAAAGTCTAAGAAGGTCACATTTGAGCAGAGCTTTGAATAAAACAACTAAGCCACACAAATAGGTGAGGAAAGACATTTTCAGGAAGAGAAACAGAAAATATAAAAGTCCAGATGCAGAGTATGTTGGATATTTTCAAAGAAGAAAATGGAGGCCAGTGTGGTTGCAGCAGACAAGTGTGGGCAAGAGTGGTAAGCACTAAGTGGTAGGCCAAGGGGCCAAGGCGTGGCTCAGATAAGCCTTCCACACCATGGCGAGGACTGGACAGTGTTCTAAGGGGGCAGGAAGTCATCTGGAGAGTTGAGCAGGGAATTTTGGTGACGTGACTGGATTTGTGATATAAAGGCTCTGCTGTGCTTCTTGCATTCACTGTGCAAAGCAAGGATGGTAGGAGCAGAAGACCAACGAGGTCCCTTGAAGCAGAAGACCAGTGAAGCCAATCCTATTTAAACTCCTGTGCACCCGTCAGTGGTGGGGACAGACCTCCTATACTGGTATATTTTGACCGAAGTTTCCTTCTCTATCTCTGCCTGGCGCTTCTGCTCTTCTGCACGGTGCTTCTGTGCCTCAGCCTCAGCCTCCCGCAGCTTCTTCTCCTGTTCTTCCTGAGCCTGCTGCTCCTTCAGTTTCCGTTCTCTCTCAAGAATGTGTTGTTCCTGCAGCTTCTGTCTTTGGTCCTCATGAACAACGTCCTCTTCCTGCTGTCCCCTCTCTTCCTCTCCTGCTCGGGTTCCTTCCCTGTCAGAAGACTTGGACCCTTCACTCCAGGTGGCCTCCCAAGTGGCAATGTTGGGCTCCCGTGTGGTCAGAGAAATGCTGTTTGAGTTTAGGACCATCAGTTCCTATGTGACCAGTAGAAAAAAGAAAACCATCTCAATCTGTATATCGATAATTTCACGTATATAGAAACTAAGTTTTAGATATTAATTGTAGTTACTAAAAATTTCATTGCTTTTTTGTCCTCTTGGTGGTGCTAAAATTGAATCCAGGACTTCACACATGCTTGGCAACCACTGTACCACTGTGCTACATCCCCAGCCATTTTATTTGATTTTATTGTAAGACAGAGTCTTGCTAAGTTGACCAGACTGGCTTCAAACTTTCAATTCTTCTGCCTCAGTCTCCTGAGTAGCTAGAATTATAGGTATGCACCACCACACAGAGCTTAAAAAGGTCACATGAGTGACTGAGGTATAAGTTAGAGGAGGAAGCACTGAAGTTCTATTAATATAACTATTTAATATCCTAATAGAAAAACTAAGAGAAAGATTGAAACACCAAGGCAAAATTCTAAACCGGAGCTCATTATATTTTTCAAAAAGCTAGAGAGGTAAACATGTGGCCAAACTCAGAGGGAAATGAGGAGTCCCTTGCTTCTTGGCTAGTTTTACCAACCAGTAAAGAGAAGGAAGTAAGAGGCCTGTTTCAATGCTACCTCATCCAAGTACTTGGAATTCTCTCTCTCGGCCTCCTGCTTAGCCCTTTGCCACTCTTCCCTCAGTTTCTCTTGCTCACGTTGGTATTTTTCCTGTGAGAAAACACAGCATATTAGTCAATATTAATTACTTTTTATTTTAAGAATATTTCATTAACACTTTTGCTCTCTCAACCTTTAAAGACATGATTTTATTTTCACTCAGTCAACCAGATTTTAGTCCCTAAAATAGCAGAGAATTGTATAGAACTAAAATGCAGATGTTAGAAAATGGTCCACACACCAAACTAGATCTATATCTACCCTTTACCACGGACATAATTCATCAAAGCCTCCAGCTTACTGTGAGAGAAATTAATTAACTCTATACTGGACCCAGTCAATCACTGAGAACTAAGTCTTCACACAGACTATTCACCTCTCCTGAGTGCACCGCCTCATGTACTCTGAAGTACATGTAAGAGCTAATAAAAATGACTTTTAAAAAATAACTGGAAATCTTCAAACTGGAAATTTAATTGTTTAATGCAAAATGTGCTACCTACAAAAAAAATTAGCGATGAAATTGTTGATCTTATTTTTTAAAATTTTCTTCTCAATACTAGTTGTCATGGACCAAAGAGAAGCCATGAAAGCTAAACCTAATTTCTATTCACCCACACCATTCCACACTACCTGAAGTAGACGGTCCTGCTCCTTCTGCCACCTCTCCTGCCGCTTGCGCTCCTCCTCTTGATCCCATGCCCAGCGACTGGGAGCACTGAGGGTTGGAACTGGAAGCTAACCAGTTATCAGAGAACAACAATGGAACTTCATTAAGTCATCTATTGAACCACTTTTGCATATATCAATTATTCATCTTACACTCTGCTTCTACTGTACCAAAGAAGAGATGGCTTAATGTTTCAAAGTAACTCTTCTCAACTTAGAGGATTACTTACTACCTGATACACTCTATGCAACTGAAAATAATACAAGTTTGTTCCCACAAGCTCACCTTACTTATTCCCAAATACAAATGAATACTACTTACATCAGGAACCACAGAGTCAGAGCTTCCTGTGTTGCAGCATGTGGGCAAGAAGGGAAAAAAAAATACAATATAAGTCTTTTCATTTCTATGAAATAATTCCTTTCAGAAAGTTATATCCCTAACCATCTCTATGTCAGTACACTAAGTAACACAAACTTTTTAAAAACAACTGTCAATACATGCTTTTTGCCCTTTAGTTCCATCTGTGAACTGTTCTAATTCAAAGTCAATAACAAGAAGATAGACCAGGGGTGCCAAAGGCACACACTAGCTCCAGGTACCAGAGCTGAATCAATGGGCATCCTGAAAGCATTTTAGGGTTCTTTTATCATTAAATTGGACAGGATCTCACACTTTGGCCTAACAGGAAAAAAAAGAACCTCAAATGTTACAACATCTCACAAATCCAGTTATTTACTTGTAACTGTGTAAATATAATGTGACAGATACAAGTCATTTTTTTTCAGAACCATGCCACTATAACATGTGCCTTTACAATCATTTGCAAAACAAGTAGCCAAGTTTCATGTGTGAACTTCAAGGCACAATCTTATTATTTTTATCCTTAGGAGCCTACATAAGTATGTGTCTGTACAAAGTATGATGATTATAAAAAAGTAAAATTTCAGAAAATTTACTAGCATCACTATTTATAAATTTTCCTGAAACCCTAGTTGTCAAAGTATTCCCTTAAATAATTTTTTAAAGAAAGTTGCTTTGAGATAGAAAAATTGTCTTCCCAGAATAGTTTATTAAAGAAAATAAAAATAAGAGAATGAAAATAAATTATTTTATTTTGACCAATTAGAGCTAGGAGTATAACATTATTTGACTTAAATAACTATATAAAAACAATAGTTTAAAAGATGAATCAAAAACACTAAGGATATTGACACAAATAGACATGCATAGCTGGCAAGCTATCTCTGGTTAAAAAGAGACCTTAACCCACCAAAGGAAGAACAATAGGTGATTAACACAATATACACAAGCCCAGTATCATGTTATAAGGCAGGTTTGTGTTTCACTAATCTTAAAAGAAACAATAACATTTTAGACAGCAACAGCACAATCGCCTTCAGCTGCTGCATCTTGAATGTTGAATATTACTTTTAAGTTCTTCATAGCAAAAAACAGAGCTCAAATTGCATTCATGAGACAGAGCATCCGACAAACGTGAAAGGGAGGAAATGCCACATGCATCACGCATTGTGAAGCAGCCCTGCCCAACTACACCAACATCAAGAAGCCCAAAATGCACCTGTCCTCAGAAGCAACTGAAATTCATTTACTTTGAGGTCCACAGAGCAGTCACATCAACATTCCAAAGCTACCATCCCACCGCAGCAAATAATTCTGTTCTTTATTTAGGGCATTTTCCACAACCAAAATCGGGTCAGTTTTTAAAAGTTGGCCAATTGTATGTTGGTGTAGTCTAATATTATGCAATTTGTAGGAAGCAGTAAGGTTTAAATGAAACTCCTCATTTCTTACTGTTACCACCCAGTGGAAAGACATGTGTGTTTAACAGCATCTCAGTTTATTTTTTTCTTTTTTAATAAGTTAAAAGAGAAAAAACCTTTAGAGCTATACAAAGGACACACAAAGACCCATTACCACAGAGGTAGACCCATGAACTGTAAGAAAAGCCTGATGAGCCTAGGAAAAGAATGGAAATGGGTTATGTTGCTGGGTCATAATGACAGCCAAATTCAAGAGGCTCAATGCCCAGAACCACAGACCATGAGGAAGAATGGAGAGTGAGAACAAGTCCGTGAAAGGGAATGTACTGTTAGCTTTGTGGTTTACCTTGTTCAAAAAATTGTGATCGTCTTTTTAAGTTTTTCAAAGAAATGGGTTCGGATGCTAGTTGGAAAATAAAAAATAATAATAAATACCATATCATTCATTTTAATTTCTCACCACTGGTAAATTAAATGATACCTGACACACCTTTCAAATCTATGGCAATTTTCTTTTTTTAATAACCAAACTAATACCAAAGAAAACATGAATTATTTCAGGGGCTACGGATACACATACTTTAGCACTCTATATTACATTTATATTAGTAAAAGGAACGAATATTTTCATTAATAAATTTTAGTAGACAACATCATACTTTCACAGCTGCAAAAGTCATACAGTCCATGCTAGGTCACAAAGCTTTAGGGAAATGGAAATTAACACATTTTGCTTAGGTTAATCAATCAAACATTTTCTGTATCAAAGAATCTTCATAATCTCATGTTATTATAAGAACCAAAAATGACTGGGGAAGAGGAGGAAAACAAAATAAATAATACCTAAAGAAAGATCAAATGAAAATAAATACTAAAATTAAGATATTGTTTGAAGTAGAATATTTTGCCCTAGTTTTCAAGATCTTGTAGCTACTAACCTAAATAGACAAAATGAAGTTCAGTAAAAAAATAATAATAATTGGAAAACAGTGACATCCCACAGATCTGTGACAAGATTATGGCATAAAATATAACTGTGATTAATAATTGATAGTGGTTGCTGTTTATTTTTCTAAATAAAACCTTCAAATGGCAGGACCTGTGTGTAGACCTATTGTCACTAGAGCATTAGATATCTTTACTGGTTGGCTCTGCCTGGGTCACTGGCAGAAGAGGACCAAGATGTCTTAGATTTAGTATCAGGAAGAAAAATAAGCAATACTTGTTTTAAAAATTCCTTTGATTAAAAAAATGAAATTTAAAAAATTAAAATATATTGGGACTGGGGTTGTAGCTCTGTGGTAGCACGCTCGCCTAGCACATGTGAGGCCCTAGATTCGATCCTCAGCACCACATAAAAATAAAATAAAGGTATTGTGTCCACCTACAACTAAAAAATACATATTAAAAAAATTATAATCTTTTCTATTGGAAATGAAATACAAAGAGATATAATCAATGAGGGAAAGGAAATTTATAAATTTGGGTTGGATTTCCACAGTATGTAATAAACTGGCGAAGTTAACAAACACTATGCAAACCCATCCCATTCTTGGCAGCCTCATTTCATGGTAAATGAAGCTTCATTTTCTTTGGGTCTCTTTCCCTGGCCACGTTGAACAGAGAGATCTTTCCTGTTCATTTTGTATGCCTAAAGAATGGCACGTGGTGCGCAATAGCTAAATTATTTGTGTCTGGGAAGAAGAAGAAAGAGAATGATAACTCCAAATTTCCCTAGATATTGTGCCTTCTTTCTATAACAAACAAGTGAGACCACCAACAATTGTTGCTACCATTGGCATTTCTCTGTTAAGATTAGCTGCCTCCATGTTTGTCTCTTTCACAACAGAGGGGAAAAGGAAATTTCATTCATTGGTTTGTATTTAATGAAGATTTCCTTTGCCAGCATGCCACAGCCAGAAAGCTGCTGGCCTCAGGAAAACCTGTTCTTATTTGGCTTAGGCATACAGGCACCCAGAACATGCTGCCAAAGTTTTATTTGCAGTTCCTGAACTATTTAACGCTGGAATTGAACGCCCTTCCACCTGTTTGCAATTGGATCTGTGTGCTAACCTTTTAGTTTCAACTTTCAGTGGATCAGTTTTTCTTTCACTCACAGAAATTAATTTATAATAGCAGAATCTGGGAGTTTTTTCTACATTACAAATGTAAATTATAATGGTGATATTTACCTTTTGATTCAAAAGTGTTGGTTTCATCATGAATTCCATTGATTTCTTTGGATTCAGTGTACTAGAAAGGATGAACATGCTAATTAATATTCTCTTCAATTGAACTTTGAGCTTAAATAATACATTTCTCATCAGTGAAAGTAACTTTTAACAAGATTGGTTTTAAGAATATTGATCCATTCCCCAAAGCTCTTTACATGTAGTAGAAACTTAAATTTTTTTCATTATTCACCACAATTTGTGGATTAATGACTAGCTTCAGGCAAGGATGACCTTAAGTTTAATCAGACAGTAACATGCTAAGAAATATGATGGGCAAAATAGTCTTTAATCCATTTGGCTTATCTTTATGAGTAAGTGAAATAGTCATATGGGATTCACGAACATTTAAATTGTTGCTTCAAAATGCAGCAAAATTTCTATTAAATAAAAGTTATAGTTACAAATTTAAATTATTAATTTAAATGAACAATTCATACTATAAATAGAAACACTGTTTTCAAAACCTATATAAAAAAGTATTATTTGACACCTAGAAAAAAAATTCTACATTATAATTTTAGACTCAATTAACGGAACTGATTATATCTTAATCATACCGGTAATTCTACCTATCAAATACACCCACACAAAAACTAAAAATGCTTGATGAGGTTTTATATTGCATACAAGGACTACATTCTCTTTGCCAGTAAAGACTAAAGAATATATAGAGAAGTTACAGTGTATAATTTTACATAATTGCTACTTCACATTCATGAAGATTTGAGAGATGGTTGTAATGATGAAAGATTGGTGAGAAATACCTGCAAAACAACATTATGGGATCTTTTGATTTTACCATTGCATAAGTAACTAATAATACTCCATTAATAAGTAAGACTTTATGGTTTTCAAAAATACATTTTACTGGTTTACTATATACTACCTTATTCAATTACTTATGTTTTAAATGTGGTATTAAAATTGTTTAAAGAAAATAAATTTTCTTCTACAGATGTAATTCATATCATGGCTTTGTCTCTGTAAAAACTCCTACTTCTCAAAATACTTACAGGACTCTGAAGGCTTTCGGAGAAATCAGTTGTTACTGACAGATCTGAAGACTTGTCTGAGTTGTAAATTCCAGAAGTTGTATCAGTCCATTTTGTTTCAGGTGAACCTATAATTTTGGTAGCCATACTGGTGAGATTGAGGGTTTTATGCCGTGTAAATGGCAGGGAATGCTGGTCTTTGCCCCAGTCTGATTGGCACATGAAGATCAAGTAATGAGTACACATAAACGGTGAAGTGGAAAGAATAAAGTTACTGAATGCACATATACAAAACACACATATATAAGACAGACAGACAAATCAGGTTGAGTGCAAAAGAAGTACCTTCCCAAACACAAAGGTTAAATCATGTTAGTCATGAAAAGATGAGCAAATTTGCTGAATCTCTCTATAAGCCAAGAATAAATGTGATATTTTGATATAATAAATTGATAGGTCTGGAGAGATTTGTTGCCCTTTCACATCTACCTCAACTGGGAACTCAGAAATACAATAATAGAAATTTTATACTGAAAATTCTTTGAGAATAAATAATAGGAATGTGACCAATCATGCTCTTATACCAGGGCAGTTATGCTACTGCAGAGAAAGTTAAAGCACGGTATCCTTCATACTCAACATCCTTACAAATGACTCTGAATGCAGTTACATTTGCATTGAATTGATGTTTGCATTCACTCAGATCAGGACATAAACTAGTCATATAATGTAGAATTCAGTAAGTTTGCTAGTGAAGAGTTTTCAGACAGCATATTCAAGATTTGTTCCAACATAAAGACAAGCCACTTTTAAGCAACAAGTAAATGAAAAAATACAAAGTTATTAAAGCAAATTGTTACAACCACTTGCCAAAGACCAGCTTCCCAACTTAGAAAGCCAGACATGGTAAAACTCACTCACCAGACTTCCCATGGCGCCTGACATCCATCACTAGGTTTCCAGTTTCCCGAGCATGAGCCATGGTTTCCTCCCACTCCTTTGTATCCTTATATGTAAACTTGGTGTTGTTAACAGCAATAATCTCATCATCTACCTGTAGCTGAGAAAATTCTGCTGGGCTACCTAAAATTAATTTAAAGTAAATTAAACAATCGATTTTCTTAAAATCCTGTATGTTCTACTAGTCACTGCTTCTTTAAATTAAGGAAAAATAACTTCTTAATCTCAACTAACTATTTCTCATTGTTTTCAGATGGAGAAGAGTCACTACATTTTTTAAGTTATCAAATATTTGAGTATTTACAATAAACAAAGCACAAAGGCATTTTTTAATTCTAATAGTATGCATCTGTATTGACATTGCAGGAGAAATGATAAGCTTACTACCCAAAAAAAAATTAACCTCCAAAGGACAAGAAAATTTTAATTATTTTTAAGTTAAAAATGTGATATGTGGGCTAGGGCTGTAGCTCAGTGACAGAGTACTTGCCTAGCATGTGTGAGGCACTGGGTACTATCCTTACCACTGCATAAATATAAACAAATAAAATAAAGGCATTCTGTCCATACACAACTACAAAAAAAATTTTTTTAATGTGATATGTACTGTATTTTGAGTATGCATATCAGATAATCTCTGGAAGGGAGCAGAAGGAAACAAAGTCACTTAATATTATATAACATTAATGCCATAATGAAAATACCATTATCTAATTTAAGCAATCAAAAGAAAAAAACAATGTTGACATGCAGTTTTACATAGTGTAGCTAAAAGATGTAAACAAGGATCTCCTCTTAAATACAACAGCTCTCATTTTAATCTTAGGCCTGTATATTAATTGGCAGTTTCTGAATTTAACTCGCTATAACCCTGGGTAGATGAAGTAATCCCTTTACAAAAATCCCAAGACCTTTGCCTCCTCTGTAAACAATAGATATATTAGGATGCTCAAGAAATACCACATTGGGCTGGGAAAGTAGGTCAGTAGTAGAGGGCTGCAAAGCAGTGCCAGGTTCTGGGTTCAATCCCCAGTACCACCACCAAAAAAAAAAAAAAACAGCTAATAATGGAAATTTCAATCAAAATCTGCGCTATTTGTTAGTGTTTCAAAAAATTAAGCTTAAAATTGAAAAAGTCTTCTTCAAAACTAAAATTAATTAGGCAAAGGAATACACAGTATGTAAATTTGCAACCCCAAAAAACAGTCTCAGGGAAGAGGGTGCATCTTCTTTATTTACTAATGCATTTTCACATTAATAAAATGAATTAGTAAATATATTTTTCCTCTTATATTAAACAAACTAATTTCTACATTTTCCCCCCATAGGATAAAATAACAAAGAAGATAGTTCAGTAGAATAAAATCTGATTTACCTTCTTCAACTGATGCCACAAAGATCCTGGAAAAATCCCATTTTATTGTAAACCCAAAGTCAAGGCTGTTCCCAGGCATCTGGTTTATGCTGATTCTCATATCACTGAACTGATCCTGAAAACAAAACATGAAACGCTGGTATCAGGTGTCACTGGCACCCACACAGAGGAAAGTCTATCCATGCAAGATGGGAAGCTGCACACAGGCACACTTGAATTATTTCATCATAAACCAGAAGCTTCATCCTTTCTTCCGTGGCCTTTGTAAAACATTTATTTATATAAGTATCACCAAATTTATTGCCTTTTCTGCTAAAATAAGGGAACAAAATCTATCAAGAATAAATATTTTCCTTCATATCATACTATAATTCATTTAGCCATTAATAAATCATAGGATTTTGCCTACCATACAATCAAATCTAAATTTACAAACCACTTATTTGCTGTCTAGGAATGAAGTATAGTAATTTATATTATTCATTTATTTATTTAGGTACTGGGGATTGAACCCAGAGCACTTTACCACAGAACCCTATTTTATTTGAGACAGGGTCTTTCTCAATTGCTGAGGCTGGCCTTCAACCTTTGCTCCTACAGCCTGAGCCTCCTGAGTTAACTAATGATACAGACATGTACCATTGCACTTCGCTAAATCATTTATGTAAAACATAACAACATATTTAAAAATAAAACAAAAATCCACGTCCAATAAGGACATATTTAGCTGCATAATTTAAAGTGGTTTACAGACACATAATTCAGCTACCGGTGGTGTCCGTCCAGGACTGCTACCATCCCACTTCACATGGATCTCAAATTTGACAAGGCATTTTTGCTTGTTCAACTGCCACACAAGGACATGCTAGTAAAAACATAGCTGCTACACATGCTGCAAAATGCATAATACTATCAACCATGAGATCCTACTCTCTAAGATGCCAAGAGGATCACTATGAGACATCCTGAGTGACAGACCATGACTTCACAGAAGTAACATCGTCCTATAAATGTCCAAGAACAGCCTCTTCGGCAAAAGGTAGAATTCTATTTCCATCTCTATCATTTCATATTCACTGCACAAAAACAAATCCTAACTTCCTACTTTTGCCAGGACTTTATCATTTTCTAAACCAAATTTTAGTTTTATAGTAAACTCAGTAAATTGTGAAAACTTCACCATTTATCATTTACATATTTTATTTTGTAAAAAAGATATAGATTTTAATATAATGAGCTTACCAGAATAGTCCTTTAGTTTTGCACTTTATAAGAAACTTATTTTAAAAAGTTCTTCCTAAAGCTATTTGACTTGAGAAGATGACCTACTCATTCTTTATTTTAATTTGGCAGTTAAATCCAAACCAAGGGCCCAGGGGGCAAGTAATAAAAAATCTTGCCTAAGTTTCTCCATGCATAAAACAAGTTTAAAATTCAACTGACCACATTCTGAGAAAAATAGGAACCTAAGAATCAGAAGAAAGACAAAGGCCAGGCATAGTGGTGCACACCTGTAATCTCAGTGACCTGGGAAACCGAGGCAGGAGGATCACAAGTTCAAGGTCAGCCTCAGCAACTTAGCAAGTCCTTGTTTCAAATTAAAAAAGGGCTGGGGAGGTAGCTCAGCAGTAAAGTGTCCTTGGGTTCAATACCCAGTACCAACAAGAAAAAAAAAAAAAAAAAAAAAAACAGGAGGAAGCAGAGAAGAAAAACAAAAAAGGCACGAAATAAAGGATCAATGACTTGCTATGCCATATGGACACATAAACTTGCCATAACACTATTCATGTGTTCTACACTTGTGCATCTATTCTGTAAAAGACACAGTACTTAGAACTTGGGAAAGTAAAGATGAGTTAGGCACAATTCTTGTTCTCAAGAAATACTTACTAACAATTCAAGAATGAGTACAGGATTTTTTTTTTTTTAGCAAGAAAAAACGTGTTGCTAATAATATAGAAAAGTTTTCAACAGAAAGTCCTTTGCAAAGGCAGTTTAAATAGGGGTGTCCAGATGTAGTCATAACATTCATTAATAATCAGTCTGATGAATACCAATCTAAATATAATAAAACTTTGCTAAGAATAGAAAAAATTACTGGTTAGTTCTACTCCTAAACCAAAACCATCATATATTTAAATTAGAGTGACTAAATGAAACTAAGTGGTCATCTTCACCATAATTATTTTTTAAAAATCTGAGTAAAATGTAGAATCTATTGCTATGTAAGGACACAGAGATAAAAGATGGGTTAGATATTCAAAGCACTAACTGAGGTTTTTTAGCCTGAAGAATAAAAAGCAGAATGGAGTTTTAACAAATAGTCTCAAACTACATACTGTGGGAGACAGTAAGTGTGAACATTAGCCTCTTCTACCAAATACAGGCCAAAGAAGAATGAGTCTGAGTCACAGAGGGAAGAGATTCACAATTACATTAGCTCAGAAGAACCACCCCACAAAAAGCTGTTCTTAGGAAATGGATAAATATCTGTTTGAACATGTTAAAACCACCTCTCTCAAACTGTTAACAGGGAGATAGCCTCTCTGTAGTTAGTCTGGTAGACTGTTGTGTTGACTCTTGGGATAATATACAAGAAAGAGTGGACCATGTGGGCAATAACAGGTGTACTCCTATCAATTATCAGGTGATCTCAGGTATGTCACTGAGCCTGGTAGAGCCTTCTCTCTGACACTATGACATTAGTTTTCAAGTTTTTTTCTTTCCAAAACACTACTTACAAATTAAAATCTTATTCAGACTACTTCCCCCCCAAACCACATATAGAAAAGATTATAATTACAGTTTGAGGACAAGACTTGCAAAGTCCCATTTATGTGGCCTCTCCTTTGTGATCCTCCCTGAGGCACCTCTGCACATGGCTTCTTGTATTAGATTATCTCTGAAATGCCTTGCATGTGAACATAGCTATAATTATGTTCAAACATAAAATGATTCAACATGATTCCAGGTAGGATTTCGACTTCCTTATTTTTCTCTACAAAATATATGGCAGGTGAGCATTTTACAAAGGAGCTCAGCATTACAAGATGATAATGGGGAAATTACCTTTTTAATGGATGGAACAAGATTATAAATTATCAGGGAAACCTAGATTCCTGATGACTGATACAAGTATTATCAAGTGGTTTCAGCTATCCATGCCAGAAAAGAGAAGCTGAGATGTTCTCTATCAACATCTCAGCATCTAAAATAAAAGCAATTTCCCTCAAATGAGGTACAGTTTAAACAGAAGTATATACTAAAAGCTGAGACTAGCCCACTGTCAGCCTGATGAAGTGTAATACTCTAAATTTTTAAAGGAAAACAAAAATGATCTGCAACACAAGAGTAAGATTTATTTTTCTGAGATCTGCTGAATTAAGAATCTCATGTGACCACAGAAGGGAATTAATAAAGGACAGAGTCAATCTCACATACTATTAAGTAAAAGACTATTCTCTGACTTTTTCAATTAGGCAAATTTGTTGACTTAAAGGAAGCCTATTTATTTGAGAAAATTAACACTAAAAATAGATTTGGATTGTAAAGTTAGGAATAAAAGAGGAAACACAATCTTTGAATTGGTGTCCATGTGGTTCTTTAGTGCTTTTCAGGGACTTAGTGGGATGCAACATTGCTACAATTTGGATCTGGAATGTTCCCCCAAAGGCTCATGAATTAAAGATTTGGTCATTAGCCTACGATGTTTTGGGGAAGTGGGAGAACTTTTAGGAGGTGGGGCCTAGCTAGAGGAAGCTAGTTATTAGGGGCATGCCCTTGGGCTATTGGAACCCAGCCCCTCCCCTCTCTTTCTTGATTTCTCAGCTATTATAAAGTAAGCGACTTTGCTCCACCATATACATCCCCACCATGATATTCTGTCTTACCGCAGGCCCAAAGTGACATGGCCAATGACTGTGGACTAAAATCTCTGAAAACATGAGCCAAAATAAACCTTTCCTCCTTTTAAATTATCTCAGGTATGTGTCACAATGACAGAAAGTTGACATAAACATGAGGTAAGCAACCATCAAATCATGGCCCAGAGCTACTTTCCCTTACCAAAGAGACATGTAAATCTTTTCCTCCATCCTCCACACCATTCTTCCAAAGAGGCAGGTGGTGTTTCCACCCTTACCAATTTACACAACACCTTCCCAGTTTATCATCATGCCAAATCTCTCTTCAATCTCTATCCACTTTACCTCAGGCTTCCCTACCAGGCACCACCAACGATTCCCACCTTTGGGAAAGAGTCTTCTAAGTTGCCCACTACCCCAGTTTCTCTTGTTCTCCCACCCCATCTCTATGGCCACTTCTCAGTTTCCCTAGGCAGCTCCTCTTCTTTCTCTCCTACTTTCATTTTGCTCTTGTTCCCCAGTTGCCCTCCAACTGTTTTCACTA
Organism: Sciurus carolinensis; assembly: GCF_902686445.1. NCBI lineage: Eukaryota > Metazoa > Chordata > Mammalia > Rodentia > Sciuridae > Sciurus > Sciurus carolinensis. The sequence goes on along the minus strand of NC_062217.1, from coordinate 69,936,101 downwards.
TGTTTTCCTGAGAAACTGCATTAACTGTCATGAATCCAACCATGGTTTAAGTCCGATGTTTTTAAAATTAAATTCATTATCTTCCTCCCCAAACCTGCTCTTCCACCTCTGGTTTTTCACATTTTGGGGTGACTACACCACTATCTAACCAGTCGCCCGAGTTAAAAACACTGGATTCTTCCTAGATCCTGTTCTTCTTCCTTCCCCTGACACTCCCCAAACTCCAGACAATAATCCACACCCCTACTCTCCATCACACACACGATTTTAATAAAGTAATAGCAAGTTCACAACCCAAAAGGCCATCTGAATCACTCCATCCTTCTCATCCTCCCTCAGGCAACCATCTTAGTTCAGACCTAACTTCCCCCATCTCCTGTGGTCATCTCCTGACTTGACTTTCTCCCCTGTCTCCAGCACTTCTTTTTGTCCACTTTCCCCACAGCTGCCAGAACTTCAGTCACAGAACATGTTGACGATTATATCACACCCCATTTTAAAACTGCTGGTAGCTCCCACTGCCCAATGATAGATTTTAAATTCTGTACTTCCAATACAGACTTGGTTCTGGTTGAATTTTCAACAAATATATACCACCTTTCCTCAAAATGATTTTATCTTTATGGATCAGAAGATATCTCAGTTCTTACTGGCTCTAAAATTCTAAAAACCTTCCAAAGTTAAAATAAGTCAGCAGTTGGTGTTTTAACAATATAAAAGGCAGTCCTCAAAGCATTTCATATTTTTAAAAAAAATAGCATCAGAGAAATTACATATGTGGCCTAAGCATTTCACCAGCCTGAGGCAAGTTACATAACTTTCAAATCTCAAGTACTTCACTGGTAAAACTAGGGATAATACCACCTACTTTGAAGGTTATTGAGGGGATTAAATAAAACATTTAAAAGGTACCAAGGCATATGGTTGATGCCTAGTAATTATTTTCTTTTTTCCATAGAAACAATATTAAACATGATGTACACACTGGTTAAACAGTTTCCAGACTAAAAGAAAATTCAACAAAGAAAATCCTATTTAACTGTTGCATTCTTTGCTCTAAAGCCTGGCAGACTCAGGCCGTGTTCAACAACTATTTACAGCTGCAGGCACTCTGCTAACAGGGAGAAAGACAGACTTGCTTTCTACCCTGCAGAGTAGGGTCTCATGAAATGACGAGACAAGTAAAATGCAGGGTAAGAAGCCAGGATAAGAAAAGTTCTGGCTACTTAAAACAGGCACTTAGAGGCTTGGAATCAGGAAAGAGATATGTACAAAGCTTCCTTCCTTCCATACCTACCATCCCACTTTAAGGTACTGTTTTAAAAAGTCTGGGGCAAAGTTTTGGAAGGTGGTTTTGTGTGAGATTTAAGATAAGAGAACTCTGAAAGGATAGAAAATAAAATGGAAACCTGTAAGCAAGACCAATTTTAGGGAAAATCATGAAAGCCATGTCTGGGAGGCAGCTGGAGAAGAAGGAAGGACTCAGAGTCACACTCCCTTCTCTTTCCTTGGGTCATTCCCAGAATGGCCCTGGCAATCTAGCTAGGCAAGGGAGGCAGGGAGAAAAAAAAAAAAAAAAAAAAAGAGCAAAAACCATAAGAGAAGGCAAGGGGGAAGGAAGAGAAGAGAACAAAATCCTCAGCTCAGCAATGGGGAGGGAGAGGAAATTCCTGGGGGCAAATCGTAAATGAGGCCACGTTAAGTTCTTTCTTTCATTATGCTTTTCCTTCTTTATAGAAGAAAACCGTATAACCACAATTCTGTGATGGGTTCCTAACGAGTTTCCACCTGCAGAATTTACTTCCTTAAAATAATTCTATATAACACCACAGAGCTTACATTCCTAAGACACCCCTTAATCTTTAAATTCCCACACTAAATAATCAATAAGGACACTAAATTGCCTCCTGGAACAAGTTCATATTTCAACAGTAATCAAGGACTTAAACGCAGTTCAAGTTAGTATTAATTGCCAATGAGATACAAAGGCTATGGAAGGCACAGAGACTTATCCCTGAAAAAGGAACACCTACATACATATGAAACAAAGAAGAGTCTAACAAATGCAACTTTCAAGAGTGCAAAGTTCAATTTCCAGCTAGGAGATGTGACATCTTGATTCATGAAGGAAACAGTTCTCCAGGGTTCTAAAGGAACAAAAGGACATCAAACAGCAGGGATGGTGGTGCGGCCAACATTTTCACATGGGATGATAATAAAAACAAATATAATGTGCTCAAGAAAGTACATGACATGCCCAAGAAAAAACTTCAGCTCTGCTTTTGTAGCTGATTTACACCACCTTCCTATGACATAGCATGATGTCCCCAATCTTAGCTCACACTGCCGGGGTTTAAATCCTAACTCCACCATTTGGCATCATGAATGGCCTTGGACAAGTAACATGACCATTCTATGACTCAATTTTCATAACTATAAAATTGGAGTAACAATGATGGTGTTGATATCATATGGTTTCTCTGGAGCACAAAAATTACTGAGTCTAGCCTGGCATCAGGACAAGTGAATCTGATGACAGTCTTATATACAATGTACAAATACCTACTACTTCCAAAGCCTATGCATTTGTACAAAAAGGACCTGAATTAGAGTAGTGGCAATGGAGATTGCAGAGAAAGACATGTAAGCACACCACCAGCAAAGTGCAAGACAGGAAAGAGAAGGATGAGTGGAAGAACACCCTTTGTTTAAAGCTTTCACACCCTCTAAGTTGGTAAACTCCACAGGCTACTTTCCCATTGGGACAAAAATGAATACCTAAAGCACCAGACATGGGTAAGTGGCCAGATGAAATATACCGATGTTCAAGAATTCCAAGGGTTCCAAAGGTTAAATATAGCCTAATTTTTCCTGGTAGAATACCATTTCAAGTTTGTGACAAAAGAGCATAAATCCATTACTAATGAAACCTGAAAAAGTGCCATGTGAATTTGGCCTTCTCTGAACTGCAATTGCTTGGAACACACCCACATGCCACATGTAGCCTCTTTCTTTTAATCCATGGATGCAGCTTGTCAGCTGCCACCCTGAGAGAAGTTCCATCACCTTGCATACAACACATCAATCAGGCTGTTTTGTTGAGTTTGTTGTTTGATAGGTAGAGGCAAACACACAAGTCCATAAAATAAAAGACAGCTTGCCTCTGCTTTTATTATTCATCCACTGGTTCCTTATCTTCCTCAAGTATAACACTAAACTATTGTTCTTTTCCAATTTAAACCTATAATGCTAATTACATATTTCCAATTATTTAAAAATATAACAAAACAATTTACAATGGATGACTCTGGCAAGCTGAAGAAATTGTTTTTAGGCATGTTTGTAAATATGCATGGAAAAAACTGGGGAAAAAAACCCTAAATATTAAGAATGATTATTTCTAAATGATGTAATTATGAGAGATTTTTATTCTTTATACTTTCATATACTTCCAGTTTTTCTCAGGCACATAGTACCTTATAATCAGAAAGTTTGTTTTTTAAGCTTTTCTATACAAATAAAATCTAACGACACTTACTTATCCCAAGTTGTATACTTAATCTTTCATCCAGCTAGATAAGAGAGAGTTCTAGACCAAATTAAAGAACGACAAAAGTTTCTCCATGCTAACGGGTTCTTACAACTATCAAATTGCTTAATGGGGTTTTTTTCCTGAAAGAGAAAAGTTTTCTGTTTGATTGCAAATACTTTTAGTATGTTTTACTTGTAGGCTAAAAGAGAATTTACTATGTAATTCTTTTAAAAGTTATCCATCAGAATTTTAAATAGGAAAAAACAAAAAAGTCATCATTCTTCATCTGATGGTATATTTTGTTTGAACTCCAAATGCTAAGGATCACAATCATTATATTGTAATTATGCCTCAAAATTTCCATTAAGAGGTATAGCACTATCTAAACTTCTGGACATTCTAAGGTATAAATTTATATTAAAGGTCAGTAGGAGGTTAAGATAAGAGAGAAAAAAATCCTATGTCCCTAAAGGTCAGCGTCTATCATTTGTGTCAATTTCTCCTTCTGGTCGGTTAATTTCCCTAGGAAGAGGCTATGTATATTACATTAGATCTGCATATAAAACCTTCCAAGTGACTCTTGCTGAAATGTGGACTCGAGAGAAAACACCAGGCAAATCCCAAGGAGATGATCCATTAGGTTTCCACACACAGATCACAAGGGTTATCCATATCTATAAACTTAAGAGTTGAAAGAGGTTCACCTCCTCCAAGATCTGTCACAAATAAACCACAGTATCATTTTGTATGTTACTTGCTAGACTCAACAGTCAGCAACATGGCTTCCAGATATAAATCTTTAGGTGACTGAGCTGCAGTGATAAACAGCCTTCCCAAACTCACCTGGGAACTGGAGACCTCTCTTTGTGGCGAATTTCTTCCTTCTCCAGACTCAGACACTGAGTCAGGGCCAGACATTGAAGACAGTGTGGCTTTAGAAGTGGCAGCCTGGTCTTGGGAGAGAGCTGAGAAGGTTGGTGTAGGAGAGGGTAACCTCGCCTCACCTTCTGCAGCTGCTTCAATCTTGCTGGATGAGCTTGAGACCAACTGGCTGTTGTCAGGCTTTGGGGCAGGCGTGCTGAATGAATTATTTTGGGTTCTCTTAACACCTTCCACATCTCCATTATACTTCCAACCATCATCCATCTAAATAGGAAACACTGTTTTAAACTTGATATTCTGTTAGCTTTATTTTCTGCTTAAAAAGCATTAATATTTTAAACCTACGAAGGTAAAATATACCTCACACAGCAAAGCATTGCTAAAAGCTTGGAGTATATTCTTTCATACCAAAAGATACATACTTTCATGAAGAGGAATTATTGTTTTAATAAAAGATTACATACAAATTTCTGAAACTTGCTCTGCATATTTACATTACTAGAGGTCAACAGACAGAACTTTAAACTGGTACCCTTAGGACCCTAAACTAATCCTTTTAATTGTTGAAAACCCCATAGTGTAGATGGCAATAATTCAAAAATTAAAAATTGTTTAAGGCTTTTCATCACTTCCAAAAAACATTGCAACAAAATCCCATAGATCTTTATAGTGGGAACGACCCCCAATGAATTTTGCTAGATCAATTATAATGATCAAAATTTGAATCTATACATATATATATATCACACATGCATGTAAATATCATATACAATATTTTACATAAACATATATATATATATATAATTTCTAAAAAGAAAACTAGCAATGTATTCACAACATAAAAGAATGCCTGTTTGCATCTTTACCAGCACTACACATTTTCAGCCTTCTAAATCTTTGTCAGTCTGATGGGTGGACATTGTACACCTCATTCTTGCTCTAATGAGGCCAAATATGCTTCTGTGTGCTTTATGTTATCAGCCATTTAAATTTCCTTGCCCTTGAATTTACCATTCACTTTCTATATCTATTTTTCTACTATTTATCTTTCCCTTCCCAAAGTATGAAAAAATTTTATACTTTAGAGATACTGACTCTTCATTTATAACACTTTTTCTGACTCCATCAATCGTCTTAACCATGATGATGGTGTCTGTCATATCAATTTAATTTTTATGTTGTCAAATATGCCTGTACTTTCCTTAATATAATGATCAGAGGTTTCCTGGTTAATTTAGGCAGGTTTACCTCACCTCAAATATTCTAATTGTTTAAATCATATTTTTTTTTCTCTTCTCCATTTTAAGATTGCACATTGGCAGAACTTACAGGAATTTGCACATTAATGTTAAGACTATATTGCTTCCTTTCACATAATTCATATAAATATGCTGGGTATATGATATTTCATTAAGAGAAAAAAATGTCACAATATTATTTATCCTTCAAAATCCTAACAGAAATATATATCTTTGAATAAGTTATTTTAATAATTATATTCAAACATATCAAGTTCTAAAATAAGAAATCAGGATAAAACAGTGATCTGTATATCAACCCCTGAAATTTTCAGGTTAAGCCACAGAAAATTACTGTTTTATAGTTTGAAAAGAGGTGGCTACTAGAAATTTCATGTTGTTCAACCTAACAATTTACAAAAGCTGTGTTGCACTTTTGTTTTGTATTTTGCAGTGCTATGGATTGAACCCAGGGTCTCATGCACACTAGAAAAGTACTCTACTACTGAACTACATCCTCAGTCCAAAAAGATGTACTTGAAAAAAATATAACACTGAAAAATAAATGTACTGCTTTAGCATTTATCTTATTTCATTCTTTAAAATGTATCCTCCCTACTTTCCCTGAATTGAAAATTCCCCAATTTTTTGCTCTTCAGAATAGACTAAATAAACAAGGAACCATTTTTACCGTGAAGGATCTGGGGAGTGATGAGATTCCCCTTGACTGAGTGCCAAAAGGTCTCGGTGTGACCACAGATGTTAACCTGGCTGTATCAGTTTTCTGGTAACTTCTAGGGAGAGAAGATGAAACTCGAGTTGACTCTATTTGCATACTCAGGGAACGCTGAGAAGACAAAGAAGCTGGGTGTTGTTCTGTGGAGCTTGTAGAAGGAAACTGAACTTCAGTTGCTACACTGTCCTGTCTCTCCATAAAAGTTACAGAATCTTCTTTAGGAGTCTCAGTAGGATGCACTGTTCCCTTCTCTTCCACTCTCTCCCTCTTGTAACTGGCTTCGGACAGAGTTAGTGAAGCACGTAGCTCTTCATCACTCAATACATCATCAGAGGAATACATCCTCCTAGATGTAATTGGAGACTTTTGATTTCGGGATTCCCTTAACAGAGAGAAACACACCACCACAACAAAGTTAGGCATTTGACACCAGAAGTGGATGCGCTGTAATTAAAATTTAAATCATCTAGGAACAAAAACACCACTGACTTAAGAAAATAACACAATACTAACAGAGTATGATGATATATAATTTTTTAATGTTACAACGAACAAAGATTATAAGAAGTTAAACTTTTTTTTATTATTAAAGAGGCTCTCCATTACTTTTCCATAGGGATATTACTTTTGGGGGGCAGATCATAAAAAGAGTTCAACAAGGAAATTTTAACAAGGAATCAGTCGTAAAATTTTATCCAAAAGTTAAATATTTCCAAATTTGAAACACTATATATATCAATAACTGACAACCAATCTGAACCCTCTAAATCTGTGGATTCCTTGATAGCATTGTGAGCTGTTTAGTTATATAAACTTTATAATATATTGGTAAGAGAGGACAAAGCACAGGTTTTTAATGAAGATCCAGTCATTGTTTCATGCAGCTGGATAGAAATTCCATGAACAATGATTACAGACTAAAAGTAACTATTCATATTTAAAGAGTTGATGAAATGCACTCATCTAACATTTAGTAAGGCTAACTGTGTTGCATTTAAGTGAAGGAAACTGTTAATCGTTGGCTGTTTGGACACAAAGGAGCTTTGTTTAATTTCACCTGGCAGCATGTTTTCTCCTTGACATTATTCTGAAAGCATATTTGCCTTCTCCAGGGCCTATAAATATCCTAAGATTTCACATAGTAACTGCTTTACAGGAAAGCTTAAATTTGACCTTTATCCTGCTATGTTGCAATGCAAAGAATAAATAAATAAAACCAAACATTAATGCTTACATAAGACTTCCTTTAAAATAGAATTTATGTTCTGCCACAAAAACAGAAAAAAGAACTTTGTTATATTTTATACAATTTAGATAAAAGTGAGAGCTGATTTTATTTGCCCATTCCATTCCTAAATTCACTTTAAAAGGGCAAAAAGTAACATATTTTTTGCACCAAATACAGCCAACACCTTCACTTTATGTGTGAACGCACAATGTGAAACAAAGAAACACTGCCCACCTATATTGAGCACTCATTCCTTTGGCTAATTGAAATTTTCAGTCTTTTTTTTTTTTTTTTTTTTTTTTTTTTTTGCTGCAGAGCAAAATCCTAGATGTTTCATTCCATACATGATTAAGTTTAAAAGGGGGGAATACACACCACACCAAACTTAAACAAGACCTCCATTTCTGACACCAGCATGTCCAAGCATGACATGCCCATTCAGCCTGGTTACCTGTCCTGCAGCATTTCCTTAAACGTCTTGGAGCTTCTCTCAGACTTCTCAAGGGTTTGCTTTTCAATTTCTTCCCTCTCTTCTTTTTTCTTCTGCAGATCTGAAGTGTAACTTTTCCGACGATCTTTCCATTTTGCAAGGTCCTGACAGAAAATCACATCAGCATGGTCATACCTGAGTTCCCACACACCCTTTTCAGCAGTGAGAGTGCGCCAGAGGATCCTATTACATCACTGAAGCCATTCACTCCCACTTGTGCCAAGGTGCCCTAATTTTGCTTTTTATAGCCAGTGTTTCTGTACCAAGCCTTTATCTCATGTGTCTGTCTGAAAAAACTGACCTAATAAGATAGTTCCCATTTTTGTTTTCCCAGAAAGCGTCACCTCATTGCCCAGTTGAGAAAGAATGCTAAATGCGTGTAATTAGGTGCCAGATTAAGCAGATCAGGAACTGTTACAAATGCATTTTTGTCTTACTCCAAAAACCTCACTGTTATGTGAAAGGATATGTTTCCTAGTGCGATGGAGACAGATGCATGACTGCTCCAGGTAAGTGCAGGTGCAGACCAGGCTCCTTTAACTGCCAGGAGCCCCATTCCTGTAAACACACATGAACAAGATGCAGTTCCCCTCAAGAAACTCAGCCTGCTGGGGAGAGATATACAAGTGAATAAAGTTTGGTAATGAACGTGACAGGATTGCATGGGAGAGTGGGCGTCCTAAAAAAAGAGGGGTCAATTTCACTTCTACCGGGGGAGAATTTGCAAAGGTTCCACTGGGGAGGCAAGACTCATACATAGGATGTCAAAGAGGGTAAACTTCACATAGGTCAGGGGAATTTGGAAAATCAGGCAGCCACAAGCCAACAAGTGTTTCCCACATCCCTAGAAATGTTAAGCCTAACCTAGCTAGCCATACCAGAACAGACAACCTAATCCAGATTTTTCCCTAGCATTATCCCTAAGAGCCTAGGCTAGTTCTGACACCTATGGGTGTAAGACATTTTGAAAGGCGCAAACTTTCTGTCTCCAAAACAGAGAAATGTCATGCTAAGGATTGCAAGAGGCATTCCAGTCCAAACAGAAGTGCATCCAAGGTCTCAGACTAAGCCAAACCTCACCCCTAAGGCATGCAAAGTTTGATTTATACTCTTGGGGGCAGACAGGACTAATCCTGCTTCTAAATCAGCCTGAAACCAATATAAATTATTCCAGAAAGAACAAAAGCAGTGTGCATTTAGTCCTAGATGATAGGTGGCATGAATTTTCATCTATCTTAACTTAATGGATAGATAATAACCCCTTGATACTTTTAATTTTCATACCAAAATATTCACCATGCATTTTGGCAAAGTGACATTGAGTTACTGTTTTTTGACAATTAAATCAAGTTCCCAATAAAAGAGGCACTGGAATTTGAAACTGAAGCCAAGATGGGCTTCAGCATCATTACAAATACTTTAATTCCTTTGAAAATTGAGATTTACTATCTCTGGCCCTTTTGTTCAGTTACTATTCAACTCTCTTACTATAAATTTGTCCTCAAACTATGTATAGCTTATCTGGTTTTGTTATTCATATTATTTCCATTTATAACAATTACTTCATTCAAAAAATAAAAAAGTTACACTTTATTCTTTAGAATCAAAACTAAAGATTATGTCCACATTCATGGAGATAACTGGATATGTAGGCCCTGTTGAAACATCTCATTTTGATTCATATTAGATAATGTCTTCTTCAGCTAAAATATTACTCTTGGTTAATTTTTTCCCAATCTCCTCAATGAATTTTAAGAACCCTTTCCTCTCTCCCTGCTAATGCCAAGAGCTATGCTAGACCAATCCCAACCTTGAGCAAGGTCTTTCCTATCAAAAGTATAATTAACAGTCATACCCCAACTCAACTACAAAAGCCAGAAAATAAGCACACTATGCTACAAGGAAGCACTTTGTATTTTTTGAGAACTTGTGGAGAATATTAAGAGCTGAACATCCTTTTACTTTTCCTAGTGGACTTTAGGATAAGCAATAGTCATAGGCCAAAAAGGCTCAATACTCACCAGTCTGACTTTCTCCAGAATTGAATACTATAAATAGTGAGAAAAAACTGTCTCTCAAATATATTGACTCTCTTTTAAGAAAAGCAAGCAAAGTCCAACAAATACATGCTCCCCCTTTTACAATTTAAGAATACTCACATCCTGCCATTTCTGATCTTGTTCTTTTAATTGTGATTTTATTTTCTGCATCTCCTCATAACGCAGTTGACGCAAGTTCTGAACATCTTCTGCACTGACGTCACTCATGGACTTACTCCTGAAACAAAAACACCCACAGTCACAAAGGTTCATAAGTCTGGTCTTGAGGTCAAAATGAAGGCTGGGCTTATATTTGGAAATTCCATCTAAATTTCTTCTGTATTACCCAGACGCTTTCAGTGATAGTATCACAGAAAAAGCACTACAGAGATAAATGGTGTTTTTCCAAAACGCAGAAACAAGAGCCCAGTATGCAACTTGGGTGTGAGTTTTGTTTTTGTTCCCCCCAACATGCACACACACAAAATGGTCAAATTAACCCTGAACAAGTCTGAAAGAAAAAAAAAAAAATCCAACATTCATACTTGAAGGAGTCAATGTATAGATGGATAACTTTAGAAACAAAAGTACCAGCCACCAGAATCATCTATTTTTCTACCTCCCCCATAGGTAAGCTATGAAGGTTTGGCTGCATTTTCTGGGCACTTACTAAATAATTTAGTGATTACCTGATATTTTCTCCTCAAATTCAATACCATGACTAGATGTGCTTCTGCTTCTCAAAGATTCTATAAAACCTCCCCCCATAGCACTAGACTTAAGGACCACAGGTAATTTTTGGTAACCTGTTAGAACCTCCTCAGCTGCCCTCTCCTTGATTAAAGCAGTGTTCCTGTGTTTAACTTGCAAACCCTGCACAAGACTTTGCTGAGGTTTAGCTCTGAAGAGCTCAGTCAGGCAAGAAAGCAATGGGCAGAGTGAGGGTGGTCACAGGCACCGATCTGCCGTCACTAAGCACATAACTGCACCAGAGGAAAAAGGGCAATAAGGAAGGTCTCCCAGAAAGGAAGAGGTCAGTTCTGAATACTGAAAAGCATTCAGGAATGAGAGAGAGAGATGTTTTTAAAGGTGCAGCACACCAAATGCTATTTCCTGTTGCATTTCTGAGTTTATTTCACTGTAACTGAATACACTTTTAGTTTCTGAAGTAATTCTACCTCATCTTGGTCACCTAAACTTTGCCTTTCCCATGGTTCAGCCACTAGGCTTCCCTCATAACAGTTTGCCCTTAGCTAACTCGGGAATTCAATTATAACTTCCATGCAAATGACTCTCTAGTCTACTGCTTAGGACCCGCGCCTCCTTTGACTCATTTCCAACTGCTCATTTAATAGTCACTTTGGTATGGATCTCACCAAGACGCCTTAACTGTAAAAGAGTCGATTGAAATAATATCTTGAATGGATATTACAAACTGTAACCTACTGAATACATGGTATTTGTTGATGTAGCCAAATTTAAACCTGCTTTTCCTCTTGCAGTGGTGAAAAGTGGTACCTGCCCTCCAAAATCATCCATATTTGAAGCCCAAGAACCGTTTTTAACTTTTGATTCTCCCTTTTCCCCACTTTCAATTAGTTATCAAGTCTTCTCATTCAGTGTCTCTTTCTTTCCATCTCTATTGCCAACGCCCTAGATCAGAGAACAGTCAACCCTTACCTAGACTTCCAAAGGAGCTGCTTCTATCATCACCCAAAGAAAGTCTTTCCTCAAATGCTCCCTCTGACTCAAAAGTCCTTCTCCAATATATACACCTTTTTAAAACCCCTCAGAATACCTGCTGGACTAAACACAGTTCCCCGCTTGAAGTCTAACAGGCATCTCAAACATAACTTGTCACAGACTAAAAACATACTGCTCACTCCACAACCTGCTCATCTTCCATCTTCCTCAGTTCAGTAAAAATCAACTCCATCCTTCCGTGCTTTACCCTCTATCTCTACCATACCATCGCTTCTCACCTCCTCCACTATCACTGCCTTGAGCCATGCCATCAATCTCCCACCATAACCTCCCTGCCCAACAGTTTACTCTCAACACAGGAGCCAGAGAGATCTTTTCAAGTTGCACCCAGGTCCTGGCATACACTATTCAGCACCCACCAGCTTCTTCCCATCTCACTCAAGTTAAAAGCAGGTTCTTCTAAGACCCACAAGGTCTGATGCTACCTGCTCCTGCCCACCTCTCCAGGTTCATATCTACCATACAGCACTCACTTTCCTCCTGTCAAATGGTCTTGTTGCTTATGCTCAAGCCTCTTCCTTCTCCCTGTGCCCTTCAATCTGCCTAGAATATTCTTCATCCAAATATCCACGTGGCTCCTCTCTCACTGCCAGTCGACAGCAGAAATGTTAGTCCCTCTTCCACATTTACCTAACCCTACCCTCTTTCCTCCACAGCATTTATTATCATCTGAGATGTATGTATTTTTACCTTTCACCTACTTTTCCCTGTAAGATTATAAAGTAGCAATTATATCTGATTTGTTTGCTGGTATATTGCTGGGCCTAAAATGAAGGCCAATCCACACCAAGTGCTTCATAAATATGTTAATGATATTATAGCTAAAGAACTAGAACAACTACAAGAAGGATCAGCCACTGTTGATATGGAAAAGCTGCGAAGACTTTCTCCAAGTGGGAGAATATTACTAAATAATAATGTTCTAATGCTTTAGCTATATTTAACACAGCTTCACATTATACAGTATGTGCACATGCATCCTTAGCTTATCTCCCTCACAAGTCATGTGTTGCCTTTAAGGAAAACACACTGACAGAACAAGGCATTGAGATACACTCATTTAATACCTGTGGTCAGAATGAGGTAAGTTTTATCACTTTTAACTAAGAAAAATACACTAAATTTTTTTTCTTTGGGAAAGCATTAGGGCTCTCCAGAATTTTATTGAGGATTAAAGACTAAGTTATATACATATATATGAGTGCACATGCAAAAATACATTAATCTATCTGTGTAATATGTTTCTCAGCAGATATGTATTATGGTTTGGATCTTGAACATTGCCCTAAATAAGCTCGTGTTGGGCAATGCAACAATGTTTATGTCATAATAACTATAATCCCATCAGTGGGTTAGTCCATTTGATGAACTAATAATTCAAATTGACTACTGGCATGTGAGGCATAGCTGGGAGGTTGTAGCTTTGGGGACTATATCTGTCCCTGGCCCCTTCCTCTCTTTCTGCTTCCAAGGCTGCCATGAGCTGAGCAGCTTTCCTCCACTTCATCTTTTGCCACGATGTTCTGCCTCACCTCAGGCCCAGATTAACGGAGCCCATTGAACCTCTGAGACCATGAGCCCCAAATAAACTTTTCCTCCTCTAAGTCATTCCTGTAAGGTATTTTGGTCACAGTAATGAAAAGCTGACTAATACAGTATGATCACACATAAAACTGATTTGTGTGAATTTGAGAATATAAATTCACTTTAATCACAAATACAAAGGAGACTATTTGACCTAGCACAACTCTAGACTAAGAAAAGACAGGAAAAAACATTCAGAACCAAGGCATGAAGGGAATATGGACACTCAATACATGGAGTTACATCGACTCTAGAACAAAAATGGAAATACTAATTCATATTTAAATAATCATTTAGTGGGAGGAAGGCTGGACCATGCAAACTAGCACATGGTAAGTCCTCAGGACCTCCCATGGCTGCTGTCTCTTACGTTCATCCTCCTGCACTACAAAACGTTTACATGCATTTTTTCCTGTAAAGTGTGCTCATCCAAAGTGAAACTGAAACCTTCCTGCCTGTGCACTCCAGCACCAAGCAGAGCATGACACCCAGGACATCCTCAACACAACAAGGTGACCAAACATGGTCTGAAGGAGACAAATTCCTGGGAAGGCAGGAACGTGAGCACAATTTGTTTCCTAAGGTTTATCAAGTTACCCACATTAAGTCACACATGCTCCATAGCAGGCACCTGAATGAGACAAGAGGGGAGGACCCCAGCCCAGCTTTCGCCCACCTTTCACGCAGCAGTTCGCTTCTCTAAACCTTAGTTCCTTATCTGCTAAGGTGATTTGTTATGATAACCTGAGAAATCTGTGCTGGTTGCATTTTTAAAAACCACCTGGTGCTATGTACCAATTCTTATTAAAGCAAATATGACTGCGTGGGATCTTCTGAAAGCTAACTCTTCAAGTCACTTCAAACGAGAGAAGTCACTCCAGACCACACTGATAAAATCTATTACTTTCAGAGGACAGAAATCTCTCAGTCGGATCATGAAGAACTCTTTCCTTCCTTATCAGCATTCACTGCATAATTATTAAACTCCTGAGGGCTTACCATGTGCCGGCAACACTGCCAAGAAGTCTCTATGGATTATCTCATGAGGCAAAACCCTAGTCCAGTTCTACCACTCATCAATCTACATCCTTGGGAAAGTTGCAATCACTATTTCTCCTTCTCCATGTCTCTGCAATGCAGATAACACCTATCTGTCTACCACACAGAACTGAAATAAGCACCAGAGGTAGCACTGGGAAAACCATTTGGGAAAACTATAACGTACTACACATGCCTACTATGTTCTGTTGAACAAAGGACTATTCACTGGTAAGACACATCATAACCCTGTTATAATTCATGTACCTGCTATAGTTGTATTTCCTTATTTGGAAAGGCTCCAATTTACAACTGCACTTGGATACTTTCCAAAAACAAATACAGGTGTAACCTCTTGCCTTTTCATGTGCATAGAAAAAGTATATATATACACATATATATATGTATAATATCATTAATACATAATGGAAAAACAAGGAAGAAAAGGAAAAGTTTAAGTAAGAAATTATCAGTCATAAAACAAAATCACTCAAAGTATGATTCTCTTCTACTATTCAAATTGCCTAAGATGCTCCTAGCATATTTGGGCTAGTGTTAAGGCATGTAATTTTAAAATCAATTTCAGGAAATTTATAGATGAATATATAAGGAGCAAGAGATCAAAAAGAACCAACATGAGGCAAACTTTCCTAAATATAAAATCACTAATAGCTTTACAGAGCAAAGAGAAATTCCAAAATACTAAGTTAAGGGTTCCCAGCTTTTGGAGGGAGCTACGAAAATACTTAATGTACCTCTAAATGTATCTGCGTTAGGTACTATAGGAATCCTGTGAAAAACAAGGCTAAAACCTGTGTAAGTCTCTGAAATGACTGTAAACTAGAATAAAGCAATATAATGAACATTTTCAATTTATAGATTCATCATCTAAATCACAGTTTCACAACTATAGCACCAAGGATACTCGAGTCAGAAAAATATTTGTTACAAGGTGCTATCCTGCATATGGCAGGCCATCTAGCAGCATCCCTGGCTCCAAAAGCATCAAATTCTAGTAGCACGCACCCACCTACAGTGTGTGTGACAATGGAACGTGTCTCCTGACATCGACAAAATGTCCTGTGGGGGAAA
The DNA here is from genome assembly GCF_902686445.1 of Sciurus carolinensis. Classification (NCBI taxonomy): domain Eukaryota; kingdom Metazoa; phylum Chordata; class Mammalia; order Rodentia; family Sciuridae; genus Sciurus; species Sciurus carolinensis. The sequence goes on along the minus strand of NC_062217.1, from coordinate 69,920,478 downwards.
AAATCCTCAGAAAGTAACCCACATGAACTTTATTTTCCCTTCCTTTCTGCTCTTATGTCTAACATGCTGTCTTATGCCTACAGAATCTTCTGGTCAGACCCTGAAATAAAGGTGTCTCAGTTGTCATTGACTACAACTTCACCTTAAATCAGTGTTTATTTCCTAGCAGATTCAATGGTTTAATCACATTACAAGATTATTTCCACATATTCGTATAACAAATTTTTATCTGTCATTAACAGCTTATGCCAGAAGGCAATATTACCAAATTTTCAAATTTCATAGAACCAGACAGATGTAAATACATGCAACACAAAAGCACACGAAGACACGAAAGCTACATACAAAGCATCTCACTAAAAATACTCCTACAGGTGTTAAATGCCAAGTGAAAAGCAAGCCACAGGGCTGGAGGTGTGGCTCAGTAGCAAAGCATATACATGCAACAAGGCCCTGGGTTCAATCTCCAGGAAAAAACAAATGACAACAAAGAAAAGCAAGCCAGAATTGAATTGCCTAAGAACTCAAAACACACTGTCCACTTCTGTTTAAATTGGTCCTTACCAAAAAGAAAAGCATTTATGTTATAGACAGCTATTTTTTCAATTACAGAATGTTGAATAATAATGCTTTTCCAGGTAAATATGACCAGTTTAACATTGTACATTGTGTTCAGAGAAAGATCACTCTGCATAAATATGAAGAAAGTTATAGATTAAAAGACTACATGTAATCCATTTTAATTTCTATTTTATTTTCATTGCAGAGATTTACTGCAGGAAAGCATTGCTGATAAACTATAGAAAAAAACAATCCTATATGTCAAATTTGATTTCGACTGGTCTAAAACACCCTTGAGTTTTCTAAAGACACATTACTTCCCATTATTAGATAAGTCATGTATTATTCATCAGTCTCAATTTACAGATTATCTAGCTTTTTTGTGTGTAGTTTATATAGGGACCGGCCTTTAAAACAAATACTGGGGCTGGGGATATAGCTCAGTTGGTAGAGTGCTTGCCTTGCAAGCACAAGGCCCTGGGTTCAATCCCCAGCACCACAAAAAAAAAAAAAAAAAAAAAAAAAAAAAATTCTGTCCTATCCAAACAACAATCTTGGAATTTTCTACAGGAAGCATTTGCTGTTGCTGGCTATAGTTCACAAAAATCCTCTCTGTTTTGTTGTTGTTGCTATTGTTTGTTTTTGGTACTGAGGATCAAAGTCAGGGCCATATCCATGCTAGGAATACATTCTGCCACTGAGTTCTAACCCTAGCCAAGGGTTTCCTCTTAATTCACTCACATAATATCCCCTCCACTAAGGAGGAAAATGTAATTAGTGAGGTAGTTTAGGTATGTTTACATACCCATAGAGTATCTGCACTCTTCCTGAGACTTCCTTATGTTATAATATCATATGTAATTTACAAATGAAAATTCTTTCATTATTGAAAATGCTTTTCTGCAAAGAGATTTTTAATCAAGTGAAACAGCTTTCCCATGATGAACTGGGAAGAGCAGATGCTTAAGTGTCATGCTGAAAACTGTGGTTCACCCTCACAGATAAAAATGTTTGGGCACATAAGGATCTGGATAGGAGATAACCTGCTTTACATGGCACATGAAAACATACCGGGAGCCTGATTTTTAAAATCAGTGGCTGAGAAGCACTTGCAATAAGTTGCCCATTGCCAAAATAAATGGTAATAGTGGTAGCTTACCAAGATTTCTTGACTATTAAAATTCTCAAAAGTTATCAACATTAGCAATTCTTAGACATAAAATAAATCCTGGTAGGGGAAGACACTTTGTATGTTAAAATATCTGACATTCCTAAACTTTCTTCCTCTTGTTCAAAAGCCATTAAAAATAAGACACAGAAAGGTGGTAAAAAATATAAGATATAACCACCTGGCTAAGAATGAATGACTTACTTTTAAGTTTCAGTTACTCTAGAAATAGAAAAAAATCTGGAAAGTTAGTTTTATAATATGTTATCATGTCTACCAGATGAGTAGAATTAAATATCAGCAGACAAAAACTGAGTATTAGTTATAAATACAGTCCTTGGAACAATATTGGAAACTATCAAAGTTTTAGTTTTTGCAGCTTTGGAAGTCCAGTTTTGCACTAAACACACAGCCATGTTATAACCTATCCTGATCAGGAATCTTGAAAATATTTCTATAAACTACTAATGGAAGATCGGTACCACTCAACATCCCCACTAACAAAGCTCACCATGAGGTAAATATATGAATTATGCCAACTGCTTGCATTCTAGCTTTGAGAAATGTTATATTTTTCTATCACAGACTTTTTAAAATGTAGTTGTTTGAGTTTCAACAATCAGAAATCAGAAACTTGTTTTATTTGGCAATCAAACACCAAATGATCTTAGGCAAACATTCTTGTTACTTTAAGCAACTCACTAAATTAAAACTGAAAAAAGAGATGGAGCTAATTTTGAAATTTCCAATACAACAGATATTAAACTGTTGAGTATAGCACTTCATGCACTAGGCGCTGAGACACAAATATACCATTAGGTTGCAAAGTTAATTTTTAAAAACTTCCCATTTTAAAATTTCATGCACTACATACAACACCCCCATTTAGTGACATGCCAAGACAGAAATGCAATTGTAAATTATACAAACAACAAGCAATATACACAGATTTTTTTTAACTGTGAACCGCAAAACTTACCCATTCTCACCATAAATCTTTTCAAAGAGTCTAAGAAACCAGAAAACCAAAAATTAAAAAAAAAAAGTCACTTTTGCTGGTTGTGTTAGTTTCTGTTTAACAACTTTAATGAGTCTAACTGAAGATGAACAAATCTCAAAGGTTGCTTCCTCAGCAATATTCTTGATCATGTACCAAGTTCTCATTAATCTCATCTCTCAAGAAGCTAAGATTAAGCAAAATGAAGGCTTAATTTACTAAGCAAACAAAACCATAGGAAAAAGGTCTCCACTGTCAGGAGCTGACAAGTTAGATTTGGTCTACTAATTTACTTAGCCTAATCAGATTTGTCCATCCCTAAGTTCAACAAACAATATTCATCAAACAGGCAAGTCTCTTAACACTTCGATTATTACCAAAATGGCCACAACTGCATACAGTAAATAAAATTCAGCAGACAGTCAATATCATTCATGCATTTTAACAAAGTTTGCACTAAAGTTTAAAATATAAACAAACATGTCACAAACTGATAGTCCAAGAAACCTAGGTCAAAAGCAAAAATCAAGTTAAATGAAATTTGCAATGCCATATTTTAAGGGAAATTTTCACTTCAAAAAGGCAGACATTCCAAAATATGAGAAACACATATAACAAAATGACACCAGACTACTACAGAAATGCCTGGACCAGGGAATAAAAGTTCATAAATGTAACTGGAAAACATTTTTAGGAAACCATATTGCAGAGTACCACAGACTTATAGCTGAAGGTAAGATGTGTGTGTATACCTTCTTAAATATGCATAAGAGATGTGCAAATATGGAATTGCACTTTTTCTACAAAATGACTACAAGTTCCTCACAGCAAAATATACATTTTTTTTTTTTAACAGAATGCTTCAAAATAGCACACAACATGCAGGATTGAACAATCTGATGCTGTTTTGTAAAAGAAAAGTTACACAAGACCATCCATTACAAGCCAAATCCTTGCAGAAACACACTCTGACCTCTCAACCATCAGTCGTTTCTTGTGCCTAAGTCGGCTGGCCTCCCGGATGGCTTCCCACTTCTGTAAGTCCGCCTCACTGCAGGGGCCAGGGGTGAAACTGATGGGAGGCACTGTAGTACCCAGTTTCCAAGACTGGATCTTCCGAATCAACATGTCGTCTTTCTTCTGCCGATATGAAGGAACTAATATTCTACAGCTATTACTTTTCTCTTTGGATGGGCATGTCCTTTCAAGTACACAGAGAAATTTTGCTTGAATTTCTGGAGGCAGAGTCCAGGGTTCAGGGAAAGGAACCGGCTGGTACCTATCTGGAGCCCCAGACAGAGGCACTTCTTTCTTCTGTGCTGGAATTCGACGAACAATCATGTCATCTTTTTCTAAATCTGGAAGTACAAGTTCACCTTCTCTACACTGCAAAATTATATCTCGCTCCACAGGATCATCTTGCTCAGAGAACCTTCCAAAGTCTTCAAAAGCTCGGAGAACACATGGATTTGCATGGAAAGCCCCAGTCTTTCTCACAAAGAAATCATCATTTTCTAAGTCAGGGTCCAGGGCTGGCATCTCAAAGTCATCTCTCCTATAGCCTGGTGCATGAGAGAGATTCCTTCTGCGGGTTATGAGCCTTGGGCCAGAAGTGGGATCAATTTTTATATTTGTTTCAGAAGACAAGATGTCATCAGAGTATGTTTGGAGGGCCTGAAGTAATAAAAACTGACTGAAGCACAGAAAAGAAAAAGGAAGGGAGAATCTTATTAAGTTGAAAGAGAAAAGGTAATTAGGTAGTAGACAGTTTCCATAAGTGAATTATTTTAGGGATTGGGGAGGGACTCTTGCAAGGAAGATAGACTAGCATTTAATACCATCACCCATAACATTCCTGAGTACCATTTAAAGAAACAAGAGCAGAGTGTACTTCCCAGGAAAGCCGGGCACTATCAAGGCCAGAAGATGGGCCTAGAACTCAGATTGGGTACACCTTCCTGAGACACACACACACACACACACACACACACACACACACACACCACTCCTTTGTACCCAACTCCTCATTCTATTAGCTGGAGTGGCCTAATATTCCCACTAGAGAAGAGAGAATAATCTTGGAAAGTTTCAAGAGTTAGCCACCATGTACTTTATACAATAGATACAGGTAAGGATGAAAACAAAAAATTAATTGCTCTTAAGTTTTATGAAAGATTCTGATTTTTTTTTATGCATTCTCCCATAAAACTCACCCTACCCAGTCTCTAAAGTTATTTCCTTTCTCCACATCACCATATACAGCACAACTGTACAATTAAGTAATTTTCTATAAACCTTTTTGGAAATGACTTTCCAAAAGAACTATGTCACATGTAAATAATATACTCTCTTAAACATTATTGTACTAATGAAGAACACTGAATCCTACAGACTTCCAAGCTTACATGCTCACACAGAAAGCAATGTTATATGTTATGCTTTTATACTAAATATATTAAGTTTCCAAGACTGAGCATAGTCAGGTCCCAGGTTAATGTAGCAGAAGTGGGAGGCAGCGGGTGTCTGAGGCCATATCCCCAAACAGGCAGGCTCAGGCGGACAGCTGCACCTGGGCTCCTCTGAGACTCCACTGCTTTTCCTCGCTGTGTGGATGTCCCGTGATTTCATGGCCCGCTGGGTAGCTAGTTCCAGCAAGAGTGAAGATCTCTGACAGTTGCCATCTAGCCTACTTTGTGCTTTCTGTATTCTGCTAAAAATGGTTGAACCCGAGTCCTCATCCTCAGAGTCTGAATTCCTTCTATTGTAAAGTAACATGGAGAAAAGAAGGAGAGAGAAAAGGAAAGAATTGGAAAAGAATGAGATTACTGAAATTAATGTCAAGCTAGGACTACAAACAGAAGAGAGCTTTTTAAGATTCAGATTCTAAAGTTTAAATCTGAACAAATGTTTTCAATTATAGAAGTTCTACAGATGTTAGAGGGGAAATTAGAATTCTCCATCTCACACACAAAAAATACACAAATAAGCCACAAGTCAGGGTAGGGAATTTGAACACTGGAAGGACAGAAACACGCATAAAGACAAACCTGAATCCCTGAAATTCTTTATACCACGGTTTTGAAGTTTCCCTTTTTATTCTTTTCCAGTTCACATCTTCTGGAATCCAACATTTGGGAAGAAACTGATCAAAAGAACTGCCTGGATTTGGTATGACTGGACTTAGCTTTCGCACATAAAGATCATCCTTGACAATGTTAGGTATCCTTGTTGCTTTTTCTTCTTCCTCTTCCAAATAATGAGAGGAGTTAGAAGTTTCTCGAACTGCTGGCCAAGTCTGTGCATTGGTGCTCCAAGTTCTCCTTTGAGTACTGTTCAAAACATCCAACCAGGTTAAGATACTGCATGAGCAATCTGACACAGAGCACATAAGGCACACATTCCGCTTCATAATTTACACCACTGTGAAGAAAGTGAAGTAACTTCCATTCTCATCACCACAGTTACGAGAACAAAGTTAAGGCACTATCTCAATCTAGTTAGAGAACAGCCAGATACACATGGCCAACGACACTTAATTAGAAGCTGTGTTAAAAGAAAGACAAACTACAAACAGTTTGGAATGTTACTTTCTGAATTAAATCAGCGGCATGATAGATATCCAGAGGCATGATAGATATCCAGATCCAGGACAAATACATTTCTGACCTTGTCAGTGTGTGTAGCCCAGGGGCTAATGTATCAGGAGGAAATATTTGCGGACCACAGTTCAGAGAGGTGGTTTTCGAGATGAAACTGGGGGGTCTCTTTTTCACTTGGAATCTACGGTTGGCTAAGTCATCCAAAATCACGTCAGGCAACCTTCGTTCATCCTCAGTGTCTGAACCACTTTCAGAACCACACACCTCCTTACAGGAAGCTGGATTTGAAAAATCACACTCTGCTCTGCTAATTTGATGGGGAAATAAAGGATTCTTTTCGTGTCCACTAAGATCAATCAAAAAAAAAGGAAAACAATGGAAGAAAACACAGCAGAGCTCACAATGAACAATATCAGTCATCCAGTGAATTGAAAATACCAATAAACTGAAGGCACACACCTAAACAAGACCTAGCAAATCAAATGCTGACGCATGCTAACAGAACGAATAGATATGCACGACTAAAAATAGAGGTATAAAAAATACTCATTAGTGAAATTTATTATCTCTAAAATACATTTTAAGAGCCATTCTTTTTAACACATTCAAATACCACTCAAATTCACAAAGCGTATGGAACTCCACCATCACATCACATTCCAGTACCTTGAAAATGTCCCATCTGCCTCTGTGTAGACTGGGCTTGCCCAGCTTCTTCTGTTGTCTTCATTTTTGTCTGGCTTTTTCTTCCTCAAGGGTGCTGGCACATAGGATGGTTGTCTACTTTTGTTGGGTAAAAAACGATTGAATGGTAAAGCAGACTTTGGTTCGATAGCTGAAATCCTCCGATAGGACATATCATCTTTGTTAAAATCCTGCATTTTGAATGTAAATTCCAAATCTGTGTCGCTTTCGCAACCTATAAAGAAGGCACAAGAATTCACTTTATTCTCTAGATTATTCACTTTATTGAAACCCCTCAGCCTGTCTGCTTTGTCTTTCCCTTGGAAACCCAGTGCTGCTACTGCAAACTGCGGGGAATATTTTTAGAAATTGTCATGAAGTTGTGATAAGATCCATTAGGAGGAACTTGCTTTGCATACTGGAGGCACATGCAGTACATTCTTCTGCTGTCGCACATTCTAAGCAGAAAAAAGTCCCAATTTACTGTTGAGCCCCTCCTTCCCAATCATCTTTGTTTCCAGGATCTTTCATCAAATTTGTCAAAGTAATACATGTGAATAAAACCTAACGGGAGAGTTGCAGATGCTTAAAATGAGATACAAAAATAATTCTAGGGAAACTAATTCAAAAATTAAAGCATGCAGCCAGCCAATGTATCCGAGGGAAGTAATGGGGAGCAGAAAGAGAAGTAAAAACACAGAAGATTGAGAAGGAGCATGATGAATCCCTATAGACCCCTATGTACAAAAGTCCAACATTAGAGAGGGTGGACTGGGTGACTTCTAAAGTCCCTAAAGAATCTCAGGTCGTATGCCTAAATGAGAGCACAGAACTATGATTACTTCTTGTGACCATGGAAATTATATTGGGAACCTCCTATTTTGATTCACAATTATTTAAAAATAAACTCAGAAGTATACTCTCTGATACACCTCAAGTTCAGATAGAAATAAATAGTAATATATCCTCTTTAAAAAAAGAACATAAACCTGCTCTTTTAAAGGTACAGAAAGAAAAAAGGGGAGAGAAGAAACAGTACAGATTCAGAAATCTCTTTCCTGCCTTCTTTTCCTTCTGCCTGGAGAACATTTGTAAAGACGTTTTTTAAATGTCACTTCCCACCAGGGCTTCCTCCCAAGACTGGCTAAGCTCCAGGCTCTGGCATGCAGAGCAGCAGAGGTTAACCAAAGCTAAAGGCAGTCTCCTCTCCTCCCCCTGCCTAGCAGGAATCTACAGTAAATAACACTGAGAATAGTCCACAGAAAGTGGTTTGACATACAGCTGTGTCACAGGCACAGGGTAAGAGGGATGAAAAGGGAGAAAGCAAGGCAGCTATGGCCAGGAAGGTCAGGCAATCATTTAGTGCTTTTCTATTACCTCCTTTAAAAAAAAAAAAAAAAAATACATTTCTCTCATTTCTAAAATATGTGCCAATGAATCCTACTAAAATATACATGTGAAAATTTAAAATCACAGGCTATTCTACTTTTGAATTTTTAAAGTTAAAATCTTTTTTTAGCTCAGTTCAGGGCTCTGCAGAGTTATCATTTGCCTAAATATCATCTTGATATAAGTTTTTATACAAAACTATGGAATTTTACTTTGCAATTCTTAAAATTATCCTAAATTTTGGTGATCATCAACTACAACCTAGTGGATAACAGAATTTTAATACACCAATCTCAGAAATAGTTTCCTATCCTGGTACTCCCCTCCACCCACTTAGGTGTAAAGGCCAAGACCTCCAAGCTCTTTAAGCAAGGTCTGTCTGCAACACCTTTTAAAGGGGACTTCGGACCTCTGCTTTTGGTTACACACACCCAACTGAGGAAAAGGACCCAGATCCTACACTAGTGCCCACCACATTGGAAGGACTGAAGTCTGCATATGCCCACAAGCCCATAATCTTCTACCACAATCTTCTTCATTGGCCAGAGATGCAACTTCAAACACTGAATTTTGCAGGTTCTTTAGTCATGACAAAGTTAATCTAGTGGATTGAGAATTTTAGCCTCAGCATTTACAATTTTAATCATTAAGATGCATTATAAACTTCAATTTATTTCCTTAAAGGTATTATAAACATCATCTGGGCTATAAAAATGTCACATCTAGACAGCAAACAGCCAATAATGTACTTATTATAAATGTTAATGCTTAAGTAGCAATTTACATTTTTTAATACTACTACTACTACTATTACCACAACTCCTCTAAGTGCTAAAAAATTTATTTTTTTGTTTCCATGCTTAATTTTTGAAAAACAAATTCATTTGACATAGGTGTTGGAAATTTTTCATAATAAAATCTTAGGAAAAACATCTAAAATATAAAATAATATCCATAATAAACAAGCAAAGTAAAATCCCTAACAACTGAGCACAAATTCCCCAACAGAATTCAACTCTTCATCATCATGATGGTGGAAGCACAGAAATATTTTAAGAAGAAGAAAAAAAAAAATGCTGATATAGTATTGGGGATTATTCATCCCCAGCATTTCAAGAAATTTTACTTGTGGTTTCAACTAGTCAATTCAGAGTAGCTAAGGTTTTAGTCAGAAATTGCTGATATTACTTACTAGCCCCAGGAATAAGACAAGCATTTAAACAATTGATTTGAGCTAAGCTCAGGGTTTTGCAGGAAGTTTCCCTCCCACAACAGAAAGCCTTCATTAACATCGCTCCTTTCATACCGGCTCTGTCCTGGGTCAGCTCTGACCCTGACATGACCAAGCGATGCTCCCTCCCACCAGGCTAGGTACTACAAATGAGAGCCTAACACTCTATTAAATGTAATTATTAAAACACTTCTGTTTTTTCCTTGAGTTTTTTTTTTTTTAATCCTTTATAGAAAAGTAAAAGAAGAAAGAAAATTACTGAGCAATGAAACCAGACCTTTTTGCAGAATCTTATTTATATTCTTTTATGTTTAGCTATATTATATCAGCTGATAGGTCTCATATTACTAGGCCTGGATCTGGAAAGAGCAGATTATCACTGACAAAATGGGTCACAGGGAGCTGTCTCCTCACCAGTTCTGTCCGAAAACAGAAGAAAAAAATGGAAACTATTAGCACTAGGAGGGAAGGAAAAATAAACCCCCAATGATACTTAAGTCTTTCTTCAAATCTACTTCTGAAGAAACTTTTGCCTAGTTTTCATTCCATTTTGCCGCTCTCTCCTGTTCCAATTTTTTAAGTTATAAACTGACAGGCAAAAACATATCTCACCTTCACGTCCCCCTCTCAAAGTAATATCTGAGGAGCAGCTGGTCAATGACCTAGACCCCAAAGAGTCCAAGCTTTCAAAGGAATCTTCCCTCTTATGGCTGCCTGGAGGAGCGGGAAATTCTCCTCGGTCAGGACACCAGATATCACCGTAGCCACTGTCCCGGCCACTTCTTTTCAGACAGCTGGAGTCTTCAAGTGCCTAATGAAAACATTTTATAAAAATCAGTAAGCTAGTACAAACTTCCAGAAATGTAAATGTTTTGCTTCATTTGACAGATAAGGCAAAGAGATTTCCCTCCTGAACATAAAAAAAGAGCTGATAAAAATCAGAAATATACATCTGTAACATTTTCCCCACAACTAATACCATAAGGAGGTATTTAATGTGATAATTAGGAAGCAAAGCCAAAATTAAAGACAGGCAGTTAGTGTAGAATAGGTAATCAGGTCAAATTGAGAAAATGGAGGCCAGTTTGGATCTGGGAAGTTGGTGACCACCCCTGGGAGATTGGAATGCCAATGTCTCCAGAGCCCTTGGATACCATCCCTCCCAAAAAGGTTGTTAATGAAGCAACTCCTGAGCAGACAGAACCTCCTAATCAATGACCCCTGGGCTGCCGCTCCCCTCCAGCCTAACACTCCATTTTGGTCCTTCCAGCCCACCTGCTCATCCCCTGGTCATTCCACCACCATCTCCCAGTCATTATACAGGCTGGGGAAAAATGAGTAAGATAAAGGAGAAGGATGCAGGAGAACAAAGGAAACTTCAGATGTGTAAAAAGGACAAGACTTCCTCATCCCACGGATTCCACCTTTGGGTCCCCTTCTTCCACCCAGGAGAAGTCTGTATTACTACCCTTTAATAGAGCTTCTTACTTTCTACTCTATGCTTGTCTCGGCATGCTTCTCTGGTGTTATGCTTCAATATCTGAGGAAACAGGACTCATCAAGGTAACTGATAACTGGTGGTATCAGAAGTAATTGATATTATTTAATAAAGTAGTATAATCCATTTAAAAAATAAGGAAACACAAAAGTTATAGTCCGAAAACACAAAAGTTAATTAAAACAATACACAAATGCCAAAGTCAATGATTATTTACAGTTCTCTGACAATAAACATGACAGGAGTCAAAGAGAAAACCAATTTTAATTTAAAAATCCAGATGGAGATACATTGGTAAAATAATTCAGTCTTATCCCCAGGAACCATTTCAGGGGCTTTATGTTAAACATAAAAGCATTTAGTAACAAAATATATACATGCTTAAAACTGTTTATTTTTATGTACTACTTTAAGGATAAAATAAGCATTGCAGTAATTATAGACAGGTATGTTTTGCAAATAAATGCAAATTTCAAGTAAAGCTGCAATTGATCTCAAAAAATAGTAAATTTATTTATTAAAAATAAAGCATTTTTAATTAATACACACATGAAATTTAATGGTAAAATATAACTGGATGTTTTAAATAGAGATTCAACTTGAGTAAAATTTATAGAGTCCTTAGCCTAGTCCTGACACAGTAATCAGTGATTACCTAGAAATTACAATTTTTAAATATGGTAAAGATAACTTTGTCATTTGCTGAGCGCCACCCATGGCCTGCAAATAAAACCAGGCTTGGTTGTGCTATTAGACACAGGAATCTGGCTCTCAGGAACTGGAAATCATGAAATAATGGTCCAGATTGCCTGGAGTATGTGGTTTCAATGTAGATTGGTTCACTGCTGGAATTTGCAGGCCCTAGATGTGCCAATGACCTGCTAGAATCAAATGGCTTGCTTAACTCCACCCATCCTATTTCTCACAGAAGAAGCTCTTCCCGGTCCCACTTTGATCTGTACCACTAAGAGCGTGGGCTCCTCCATTTTGTTAGAGCCAGACCCTTTAGCAGGCTCAGCAGTCAAGCCCCCTGATTCAAAAGATAATTGCCTCTTGTGATTTTTTCTACAAATAAATTTCTTAGCAATTAGTTCACAACCAGCCCATTCCTCCAACAGGAACCTTTTCCCTTGCCCACGCTGATGTGTGGCCAGAGTCATTATAGTAAAACTCAATGATGTTACTTATAGATGAGATTACTAATAGTTTAAAGAAAATGGGAATAACTTACAACCAAATCTAACATATGAATCTTGATTAAATCATAATTCAGATTAATAAAAGAGGCTATAAAAAATGAGACAATTGGGAAATTTAACATGTACTTCTTAATAAATGGGGAATATTTATGAGAGTTCTTAAATATATACATTCGGCTATATAGAAGAATAATCTTACTCTTAGGAAATAAATAAACACAGAATATTTTGTGGTAAGATGTGATATCTGAAATTAAGATGGTTAAGTAAAAACATAGATGGGTGGGTAGATACATAGGTAGAGAAGCCAATATGGAAATATTTAATAAATGAGTCAGATGATGATTTCCTGGGTATTTGTTGTATTATTTTTTCAAGATACGAAAAAGGTAAAAATGTTTGTAAGATTAATTGGCAGCTGGCTCAGCTCATATTTTTGACAAATACTAGAACCATCAACTTCTGGTTCAATTGTTGGACAAGTATTTGAAATGTCAACAAGGGTCTAGTAGATTTAAGTGAGATTTCATAGACTTTAGATGCCAGGCATCCCGGCACAAGTTCACATCCTATCAACAAAACATCAGCACCCACCTTACACCCTGCCCCAAGAAGATGGAGAGGTGAGACCTAGTGCTGGTAGCAAAATGTTTCACAAAATATGAGGGTAACCACTTTAAATAAATCTTCAGATTCATCAGGGTTTTTTTGTTTTTGTTTTGCTATACTGAGGAATGAACACAGAGTCTTGCACATGCTAGGCAAACATTCTACCCACTGAGCTATACCCCCAGCATTTTTTTTAAATTTTGAGATGGGGTCCCACTTGCAGTCCTGCTTCAGCCTCCTGAGTAACCGGGATTACAGGCGTGCACTACCAAGCCTGGCTTCATCGGATTTTTTATAAACACACCTTTGAAACTTTAAGAGCTAACGCATGGCAAGATGAAATTTAACATCATAAAGTTAAAGTTATTGATGATGGGCCACCACAGTTATAAAATAATTAATCTGGGCCTGGTCCTGAAGTTTGGTTTTCTTTTTTTTTAACCGTTTTGTTTCCTTGTTTTTGCGGTACTGGCGATTAAACTCATTGCTTGGCACTAAGCAGGTGATAGGCCATTGAGCTACATCCCCAGCCCTTGAAGCTTGGTTTCGAGGATTTCACCCTGACCAGTCCCTAAAATGAGACACTTTCACTTATGACTCCAGCACAAGTATTACACCAAGTATTTTTTAGCTGATACACTGGACTGGCCTTAAGCACTATCTAGATGGAAGGGAAAATGTGATGAACACAGTGATGTTGATTTCAACAGAATGGATGCAAAACAGGTGACATGTTCACATGCCTCTTGTGCCTATTCCCACTTGGTAAGAGTGGAAAAACAGAACTACAGCTATCTACCAAATTTTTTTTTTTGCCTGCTCTGACAGACACTGGTGACAGGAAACAGTGTTTAATGAGGCATTCCTAGCATAAACACTATATTAAGATTATTCAACCTGAGTCAGACTGTCATAAAAAGTTAAAGGCTATAAAAAACACTAGTACATGGGCCAAAGTTCCACATCATTTTTAATTGAATGTTTTCTTAGCTGAAACAATTGTAAAGCAAGGCTCTCCCTGTGCCCAAAGCCCCTTGCAATTTCTCCACGGGCCTCACCCTCCTTTCTGGCAGTAACTGATCTACTCCTCTGTCCCAGACTGCTGGGTTATTGGCTATGGATGTTTCCCCAACCCCTGGTACAATATGTATACATGATAATATCTCAACTATTACCTGAATTAACTGATAAAAAGAATTTGAATGAAGTGCTATCAACTTTTTATAATTTAAAAGAAATCAAACCTAAACATTTTTGACTCTGTAATTCCATCTCTCTATAATATATATATGGCTGAACTCAGGCAAAATCATTTTTAAAAATAAGGAAAGATGTAGGACAAGGTGAGGATTTTTATCCTGGCCTAAAACTTCTATCTTCCAATCATAAATAATTAATAATGATTATGTCCTTACAAAGTGCCAGAGACTAATACAAAATGCCTTATTACTAGAGCATCATTTAATCAACAGGAAAACCCATAAAGCATCTACTCTTAATAATGGTGTTTTATTATTTTGACTACATAGTTTCTTCTGAGCCCTGTCAGTTCCCCTGAATAAATATCCCACAAAGAAATTAGTTTTCCCACTTGGGCCTATTATAAATGAAGACTTGGCAGAACTATTGTCAGTCTTGGCACTTGGCTCTTCTCAAAGAGTCCTTAAGCATTCAAAAGGCTGTAACACAGATTCCAGGATATGAAGGAACAGAAATATGTGTAAAACCACAGATTCTAACATAAAAACCTTATCAAATTTCACTTAGCATTCACTACTCTTTAGGAAATAAAGGCAGTATGATGACACTGGAATATGGGCATTAGAGATAATTAGCCAAGAACACATTAATATAAAGAAATTAACTTCTGTAAATTCCAGTTCTCCTGGAAATGCCTTTCGGCTGCAGGTTGAATTCATAAAGAGCATAGAAACAAGTTATAGGTATGTAAGAAAGGAAGCAAATGTGCATGTCATCAAACTACCTACAATTAAGAGATAAATCTATACCTTGAAAAGTGCTCTGGAATGGACTAACTCACTCCTTGGTGGTAGCATGTAAAGTCAACAAAGAATAACAATCCTGTCTACTCAGCCCAGTCTACAGCAGAGCAAACACAGTCAGAACCTTATATTTGTTTCGGAAGGGAGGAAGAGAAGTGGAAGAAGGGAGGAGGATGAGAAAGTGAGAGTGTTAGCTGTAGCAATCATCTTCTACAGATGTAGTTTCCTTACCTTAGTCAGAGCTTGTCCCAAAAGCTTCTCAAATGCTTTCAAATTAAGATAGGGACCACTGTAGTAGGGGTTATTTTGTGCTTTTCTTCCCAGCCAGTACAATGTTATCAAAACCTTTAAAAAATATTCATGAACAAACCAGTCTATTTAGTAAGCTCAAATGCAGGTGAGTACTCAAGATAAAAGATAGCTCATATTACTCTATGGATGAAAGTCTGATTCAAATTTATGGGAAGGAAAAGGTTCATTGAAAATCTTAATTATTATTGCTTGATTATAAAAGGAAAACACAAAAAACTTTTAAATCCATCAATATATTTTCCAGTAGCTACAGAATGAATACCTAAAATCAATAATTTTCAGCTTCCTTGATGAGCCTATAAAGCTCTAAAAACAAAGCTGTCACTTTTAGACATTCTTCTATGCAGTCTATTAAAGACATGATGAGTTTACATTGAACAATTACACAGCATCCTTGAACATTATGTTTTCCCCTAAAGTCTGATTTGACTGTTTCCCACTTGCTCCCCTAAAAAAAATCATAAAATGGGTCTGCCCTTACCACATTAGTAACATTTAACAACTAGCTTCCAAAATCTAACCTACTGTCCCATAGTATGAAGTCAGAGAACATATGTTGTAACCATGTATTGCAACACATATATTTAGTTGTATTTATAGTTTGTGACTGGTTGGTTTCCATGTAAAATTTAATTGGAAAAAAAGGATACAGAGCATATTTTTAGATCTACTACTTCCTTAAAGAAGATGAAAGTTAAAACTATAATGCTTCATTAAATGTATCTTACATTTTTCAATCTCCTATCGGTCTCTTCTTGTCTGTAAAGAAAAAGAAAATATCTATTAAGTAAAACCCATGAACCTTAAATTATTAATTATAACTAGAAACTCATCTTCATTCTTAAGTTCTATGAATATTAATATCACCTGGTAGTTCAGAAATTTTAGAGCACATATTACCCATCAGAAGAAATTTTCCATATTTATCAATTTTACCAAATATAAATTTTCCATAAAAAGTAATTTTTCCTAATTACATCCAATACGGTCTTATTTTTTAAATATGTTATTTAGATTTTTGTATTCTAATTTTAAGTAATATTTAAATGCAATGTCAGGGGGTGGTCAATATGTGCTTATGACAGAAAAGTTAGGAAATAGAGAAAAAAAATGTTTGGAAGATGGGGGTCGGGAAGAAAGCAGCCACAAGTTGACTTTTCTCCATTATCCACCAGGTTTCCACCCAAGTTCCCCAGAGTAAAGAGCTCAGAGACCATGACTCTAAACATATTGAAAGTCCAGTTTAGAAAACAGCTGTGAACCTCTTCCTGATGAAACGTCACTAAAAATTAGTGAATTATGGGTGTTTGGCTCACCTATAAAAGGGCATGATATTTATGGGAGAAGTTAAAAGGAAGAGATATCACCTCAATGTGGAAGCAGCAGCGATATATTACAAAACAAAAAGCAGGGTCACCCTAAAAGAATGGGCTTTGTGTCAGACACATACAGGATCAATGTGAACTCAGAGACCACAGAAGCGTGAACTAGATAGCCTCTAAAATGTCTTTTCAGTCAAACTATAAGTGATACATCTATAAAATAAAACACATGCATACAATTATCAACATGTTTGTAGAAGACATATAACACGCATTCGCATACATATATATACACAGAGAAAAAGAAAAAGGGGTGAATTGGGAGTGAGCAGAAACAAATATTTAACTTAGTTTTCAAAGAATCAATGAGGCAACTGTGACTACTTCTTTTCACAATCATGAACCAAAGTGAACTTATAATGAATAAAATAATACTCAATAATAAAATAAATTAAATAGAATAAAAACTTATGGATGTTTTATGAATGGAAAGTGACACTGGTTTGGTGATAGGAGAAGACCATGGTTTAGATATGAGGTATCCCCCAAAAGTTCATGTGTTAAGACAATACAAGAAATGTAGAGGTGAAATGATTGGGTTATAAGAGCATTAACCTAATCAGTGCATTAATTCACTGATATGGATGAATTGAGCAGTAACTCTAGGCAGGTGGGGACTGGCTGGAGGAGGTGGGTCACTGGGGGTTGCTTTTGGGGGTTATATTTTGTGCCTGTTGAGTGGAGGTCTGTCTACTTCCTGATTGCCACGTCCTGAGTTGCTTTTCTCCTCCACATGCTTCTGTCATTCTGTCTCAACTCAGGCCTAGAACAATGGAGTCAGCTATCTATGGACTGAGGTGTCTGAAACTGTGAGCACCAAAATAAACCATTCCTCAACTTAAAAAAAAAAAAAAAAAAAAAAATGATACACTCCTACCACCCAACCCCAAAAAGCATCTCAACAAAAAACTTCATGCTCTCATATAAATACAAACTGGTACAATTATTCACACTCTTAACCCAGTTGGTGGAATCTATTTCAGCTAAACATACTGACATTCCACAACCGGGTAATTCCATTCCTAGGTATTTGCCCAACCACAAAGCCTCTATTTACCAAAGGTCATATACAAGAATGTTTATAACAACATTATAAACAAGATCAAAAACTGAAGGATTCATGTATTTAAGGGAGCAAGGATTATGGAATAGCCACTCGATGAAAATAAGCAACCTGCAAACTATTTTCAACCAATTGGTTCAATCTCACAAACAATGGGAAGAAGGGGAAAAAAGGCTACAAAAGGTACAGATTATATGAATGGAATAATATAAAGCACAAAACCAGGCAAAACAAAGATATGCTGTTAGAAGACCAGATAGTGATTATCCTTGTGGGAGAGAATGGCAGAGTCATTGGCAGGGTGTGGAACCTGCAGAAGGATGAAAAATTGTATTTTGATCTGGAAGCTTCAGTTTCTAAATAAATATGTGTATCATACATTTCCCACATGTATTCTTTTCTGTATGTATCTACTTCAAAAAGAATAAACAAACAGAACAAATTTCTTGGCCTGAATGCTCATGCTCTAACTTATCTCTTGAGTAAAAAGAAAATCATCTTGTAAAAATTAATAGCAGTTTATTTTGGAAGTAGTGGGGAAAGTCACAAGAAACAGACAGTGAAAAATAACAGTTATAAACTCATACCCCTTGCTAGACTAATGACCACATACACAACTCAAATATTAAATTAGCCAAAACACAAAAGAACCATCAAAACGCAGTACAAAGGATGAACTGATCCAAAGGTCGCCCCACTTTTATCATAAGTATATCAGAGAGGAACAACAGAGACCTCTTGAACCCCTGACCTCCTTTCTACAGCCCTCAATAAAAATTCTCAATCCAACACTCTCATCCGCTTAGGGCTCTTGGTCATGACAGCAAGCACCACAAGTACAAGGTACATCTATTCTGTGGTAGAAACTCACAAGCAGTGACCATGACATTATTGCCCTTCATTCACTTTACATTTCCTTCTAAATGCAGGAATTTACAACATACTCTTGAACACAGTGATACATTGGCCAGCCAAATTAGTGCCCTATCAATGAAATGCAATGCCAGGAATTCAAGTAGTCAATGATTTGCTGGAGTAAAGAGAGTTCACCTTGACACACAAAAAAATACCCCACTGCATGATATCAGGAACCAGGAGGCTCTTTTGCCTGGGATAACCCCTGGGCACAGCCCCAAGACCTTTTAAATAGAACAAGTGTGAGGGTAGAGAAGCTCAGGGTTAACAAGACAGTGTGAGTCAGTCATGTTACCATCAGAACCAAAAATAAGACAGTCCTGTTGCCAAAGAGGAGTAATTCCCCCATAGCAAATGCATCCATAGTAGACACAGTATAGTACTAAGCTTAAGGGGCAATAAGTTTGGAGTCAGATCTGGGTCCCTGGGGCTATATCTGAGCCATTTACCTGACTGTCAAAGATCAAGATTCCTTCTGGATAAACTGGGTTAATGTCCCCTATTTCACTAGCTAAGGTAGAATATACACAAGTACTTAATAGAATCCCTAGGCTCCCAGGTAAGTGTTCATCAAGAAACAGTCCTCAGAATTGACAGTATGTAATATGAGGCCAAGGCCCTCCTATTGCCACTTTGCACACAAAGCCTCCTAGTGAGGTCATGCAGGACCCTGGTATTTAAATTCCATAATGCCCATCTTCACCTTGCTTTTTCCTCCCTGGGTATTTACAATCATCTACTATGTGCTTTTATTTTTTATCTTTCTTTCTTCTACCAAAATCCAAAAATGTTTGTGTACTTTTGTTCACTGCTATATCCCAAATACCTTAAGACAGGGTCTGCCCGCTTGCGAAGGAATAAAATATTTATTTAAAAACGCGTAGCACAGTTCATGGCACAAAAGTTCACGTTAAAAGTGCTAGAGCAGGGCATGGTGGCACACACCTATAATCCCAGCAGCTCGTGAGGCTGAGGCTCAGGAGTTAGAGCCAGCCTCAACAAAAGTGATGTGCCAAGCAACTCAGTGAGACCCTGTCTCTAAATAAAATACAAAATAGGGCTGGGGATGTGGCTCAGTGGTTGAGTGCCCCTGAGTTCAATCCCTCGTAAACACCACCGCCCCCCCAAAAAAAGTGATTGAATAGTTAAGTAATATTCAAAAATGACTATCTTGAATATATTGGAAGTCTTTTAATATTTATAAAATAGCAAATATAGTATAGATATACTCTTCTTCCACTCTGTTAATGGAATAGTTCTGGCAATCCCTTTGCTATCTGACAAAGGTCCAGAAGACATGTGTCCAACACAGATCTCTGACCTTTGTGCTCATCAACTTATCCAGCTGTCACCACAGTATCCTAACAGCTACTTGATAAACTTAAAACCAGGAGATTCAGGGGCTGGGGATATGGCTCAGTTGGTAGAGTGCTTGCCTTGAAAGCACAAGGCCCTGAGTTCAATCCCCAGCGCCGCAAAAAAAAAAAAAAAAAAAAAAAAACCAGGAGATTCTAGGTGGAATCCACCCTTCTTAACTCCAAGATTTTTAAAATCAATCAACAAATAACTTCTAACCAAAGTTAAGAGGGCTTTGAGTTTAGCTCTCCTGTAGGCGAATTCTGGTTCCAGTCTTGTTAGCTATAAGAACCTCATCACATCACTTAACTCTGTCCACAAAGCCACACCTGTGAAATAGGAGCAGTGCTGGCCTCATTGAGTTTCACTGAAACATGTTAAAAGTGCTTGACCTAGATGGAACAAATAAATTATACATTTCACAACTACCCCCTAATTATCCATCTAAACCAAACCAGGGACAGGGCAGTGGTGGGAGGTCAATTTCTCCCCTACATGTGAAGTTTTTCCCCTAGAAGAGACATTTCTGTGGAACAATTTATGACACTCTTCCATGTTATATTTACCTTGTGCTCTTGCCATGGAAGGCTTTAATCAAGAAAAAGAAATTATTTCTAGAATAAGATCAAGCAAAGGGCAAAGCAAACTGGCATGGTATTATTATCATTTTCTCAACATTCATGTTGGCACCAAACTGGCCTCCCCACCCATCCTTGGTCTATCAGAGTCTGCCTTGGCTAAGTACCCTTTAGTTTTCCAAAAGCTCAACATCTGAGAAAAAAAAAAAAAAAAAAATATATATATATATATATGTATCTACACATCCAAAAACCTATCTCCCTCATATTTGACAGCACAGTTTGAGAAGAGAGTGCTAATGGGTGAGATTATCATTTACCAGTGTGTGCCAGCCAGCTGTGTTCCAGGGCTGCACCAAAATATTTCCAAAAATCTTCAAAGAGCTAACTCTGGGCCCACACACATACAGCTGCCACAGCATTCCCTGTAGTTTCCTTGGGGGCTGGAGAGACACATGGCTGTCTTCTCAGAGTCAATCATCGGCCTGGGAAAAACAGCCAAGCATTTAAGTGTGCATATATGTTACCTCAAGTCACTCACTGAGCCAGCTCAGCACATCAAGAGCCAGGAGAAACAGGAAAAATGTTTCTCCAAAAGGAGTAAATCTTCAGAGGATCTGACATAGAATTCCAGTCTCTGTTCCTCTCCCATGTCTCAATATGCTTTCTCCAGGGTACTACCACCTTTGCATTTGCAACCCTGGAAGACCCAATCTTCCAGGCTCTACCACAATATTACAAGTCCCTAAGAGCTGAATTCCCCATGCTCCAAAATCATCTTTTCTCCCCAAATACCAGCCCTGCTCAAGCCAACATTGCTTAAGATCCAATACAGTAAGTTATCCAATCCTAAAAAAAAACCAAAGGCCAAATGTTCTCTCTGATATGTGGATGCTGACACACAATAAGGGGAGTAGGGGAGAACAGAAATTCATTGGATTAGACAAAGGGGTAAGAAGGGAAGCAGGGAACAGGAGTAAGAAAGATAGAATGAATCGGATATAACTTTACTATGCTCATATATGAATACATGACCAGTGAAACTCCACATCATGTACAACCACAAAAATGGAATCCTGATTAAAATAAGTCATACTCCAGGTCAAATATGTCACAATACACTCACTGCCATGTATACCTAAAAAGAACAAATAAAAATGATTTTTGAAAAAAGATCAAATATAGTTCTCTCACTGAAACATTACATGAGGAAACACGTGACTTAAAACTCATGCTGGAATTTCTGACACAGAAGGAAAACTTTTGCCCCAAGTGCAATAGAAGAACAGATAAGGTGAAAAGACTGACTCCACCTGCTGCTACTCCAAGACTCCAGTCCTGCCTCCTAACTAGCAAAGACTATGGAATTCTACAAGGGATTCAAGCAAAGTTAACTGTCCAGTTCAGACTCCTCCCTGCTTCCAGAATGACATTTAACTTTGTTTCCTTTGCTCCTCAGAACAACTGCAGCTTTTTGAGTGATTAGGTCCCCAACCCTCAACTTCCTGAGGCTACTTCCCAGAGCAAGGCATGGAATCTTCCTAGAGACCCAGCCCTGCCCTGAGTGGCAACTGCTGACCTGGGTGTTGCCTCTTGGAAAAGTGGGTTGATATGAGAGAAGCTGGGCTCACCAGATACTTGATCCCTCTCCAAGTCACTAAGTAATCTCTGCTCTCCAGTTGTTGCTTACACCACTGACCACCTGTTCACAACTTTAAAAAAAAAAAAAAAAAAAAACTCAAGAAATGGGGCCATGAATCATGATTTACTAAATAGCCACAAGAAGAAAAAGTATAGGGACAGTAACTGGTTTAAATCTGTCAGATATGTATGGGGTAGAGGTGTGCGTGTGCACTCAGCAGTGGGAACTGCAGAAAACTCAAATCGGATGTCCTTCTGATGGCAGGACAATGTGCAATGCGTCTTAGTCTGTTTCGTGTTGCTAGAACAGAATACTACAGATTGGGTAACTTGCAAAGAAATTTATTTCTTGTAGTTCTGAAGATTGGAGAGTCCAAGGCCAAAGGACCTGTACCTAGTGAGACAAAGGTAGAGCAGAGTAGGAGGAGAAAGAGAATAGAACCAAACTCATCCTTTTACCAGGAACCCACTCCTATGATAACTAACCCACTCTTGTGATAGCAGTATTAATCTCTTCATCAGGGCAGAGCCCTAATCAAATCGTAAAGGTCCCACCTCTCAATACTTCTGCACTGGGGAATAAGATTCCAACTCACAAATTCTGGAGGACTTGTTCAGACTACATCAAGTGGTCTTATTTTTATATATGCAACAATGTAGCCCATCTCCAAATGGGAGGAAAGTCTGAGTTCTGAGTAACACTAGGACATTAAGGGAAATTTTTAAAAACACAGCAAGAAAATTTCTAACTCTACTATCAAAAATAAAAGGGGAACTGGATATGGTGGCATATGCCTGTAATCTCAACAGCTTGGGAGGCTGAGGCAGGAGGATCACAAATTCAAAGCCAGCCTCAGCAACTTAGTGAGGCCCTAAGCAACTTAGTGAGACCCTGTCCAAAATAAAAAATAAAAATGGCTGGGGATGTAGCTCAGTGGTTAAGTGCCCCTAGGTTCAATCCTCAGTACCAAAAGGGGGAGGGAGATATTTCTACTCAAAATGTTGGAATCAAATTAGAAATTTAGGAACCTATTAGGTAATGATTTCATTTTCTATTAATGGAAGTTCTATTAATGGAAGCTCATCCATTGTATTATTTAAAATAGAATAAATACTACCAACTTTGTCTCACTGTGTCAAAGAGGTGTGAATAAAAGAGGTCAGAGATGAATTCTTAGAATACTTCATTCGTTCTTTCCTTCTCTCAAAAAAGGAAGCTGCATTAAAAGAAAATAAGAAATTGAAATTCTTCCTCTTTCCCTCCCACCTTCATCCCAAAATTGAAACTGCATTCCATTTGACAACCTTCCAGTGATGCTGGAGACGTATGACTCACAGATTTAAATCTGCCATTGCTACAAAAATGCAACTTTATCTGATTAGTGTGGAAACTATAAAAATGAGACTAGAGAAAATAACACCACCCCTAGAGATATTAGTGAACACAAATACATAAACCTAACTGCTATACATACCTATGTGAGAAAAAACTCTAGGAAATATACATTTTTGCCTTGGCAACATAATGCTTATTCCAATGGTGACATGAATAAGTACTCTCTTGTTAAAAATAACTTGCTATTAAATTTCGCACCCCTCCCACACACCATAAAAATAACAGTTTCACTTAAAGGGAAAAATACCCACATGCATTTCAAAGACACAGCATGCAATTCCACTTAAATAACAAAATGAAAGGACACTAGTCCGGAGTGATGGGATTTATCTCAAGCTCTCTCAACCAGAGACTTATAATTCTCCTTTTCAACTTTATGCAATATGTTCACTTTTATTTAAAACTGACTTCACAGCTGAGACTTACATGTATATCCTGTTAGATATTAAACCAGAAACAGAATATATTTCAGACAACAACAACGCAGAATTTAGATTCATTTTCTGTTTATTAAATGAAGTCAGGACATTCAATCATAAAATGTATTGCAGGAGAGTCTAGAGGGGATATCAACCGAAGAAACTTATTCATAACTTTCCTCCTACAGGTAACAATGTAATGGAAATGGCGAGCTTGGGTTTTAGATATTAAGTTTCAGACACTTAACAAAGCTGAAATGGTGAGTTGATTATTGGTAGTTTATACATTCAAGTAAGATGCTCAAGGTAGAAATCTAGACTGGAGATATAATTTGGGGAGCTGCACATAAATGAAATGTAAAGTCGTAAGACTGAATGAGATCACCTAAAAAACAAATACAGTGTACACAGAGAAGAGGTCCAAGGACTGAACTCTGGAAACCCAACACATAAGGGTTAATAAGCAGAGGAGAAATTGGCGAAGAGACCGAGGAAGACCACCCAAGTGTAAGAGCTACCTACCACACTGAAGGCAAGCAAGATGGTGACCCAAACTGGGTCAACAATGCTCTCAAGAGGCAGAGTAAAATGAGGACTGAGGAGTAACCAGTGCATTATTTTCTTCCCCTTATGGTATCTTACACACACCCCACGCACAATTACTCATTTTCTTCTTTCAGGAGAAGCAGTTAGTAACAACGAACATGAACATGGAAAATCTTATCAAAACCACAAACATTCCTGAGGATATAATTTAGGAGAGCGCTGAACTCAGGAGTCCTTCCAGGCTTTAGTCCACACTCAGCAGAGTCAATATGATATTCAACTATAAATACAAGTCTTCTGTTTTTAGGATCATGACACTGGAACAACAATCCTGTCTGTGCCAGCAAAATACTTTCATTCAAGTGTTTCTCAAACTGTGTAACATGGAGCAGAAAACACTCACCAAGTGTTATTAGGATTTCAAGGCAAAACTTGTTTTTTAAATGCTATATACTATGTTGTCCTCTTAAATATATATAATAGTAAATTAAAATATAATCAGTCCTATAACAAGAGAACTATTTTACTTACACTTGAAAAATTCTTTTTTTTTAATTTTTAGTAAAACAATTATCTACTAATAAAGTGTTTTCCAATTGTGTTCTATTTAACTACTACTTGATACCTAAGTATATAATTAACATAATCACAACAATTGCCTTTATTATGCATTTTGTATCATTCATTATGTTGACTATTCTACATTATCTCCTTTAATCCACAGAACAATCTAATGATTTAGAAATTAGGAAATTAAGACTCCAAAAATTCAAGAAATTTTCTTAAGGTCATGAAACTATTAGGACTTAATGTGATTCACAGACTTTCCCCAAGACCCTTTCTTAGTATTAATGCAATCACAAATAATGTCTACAATTTTCAAAATAACTTACTTCTTTCTTTATAATGCCCTAACATGTAGAAGCAATATTTTCTCAAAGTGTTGGTTCAAAATCTACCTATTTCAACAATAATTTCCTTCTTAAACTTGTCTTCCAAAGACAATGGCAGAAATTTTTCACATAACAATAGAGAATGGCAAAATTTAGATATGTATTACACTATTTTGCATATTATGCAACTCATTCCAGGAATTCAGATGGAAAATTACCAAAACACTTTTTTAAAGCCTTCTAAGTAAATGAAATACCATCATCACAATAAATCCCAGACAGAAAGACCATCTGCAAACTACTTATTTCCTATATTTATCACTGCTAGGCCCTTATAAGTGTGGTTTCTGAAAGAAGTAAAAGTACCCATTAATTGCAAATAAGATTACAGGGGCTGGAGGTACAGCTCAGTAGTACAGCGTGTGCCTAGCAAGTGCAAGGTCCTGGGTTAAATCCCAGCACCACAAAGAAAGGGGTGGAAAAAAAATTATAAGTCAAGCATGGACAAAATTAAATTAGAAGATCTTTTAGTTAGTTTCCTGAAGCTACATTTTCTTAAGAAATGAAGATAATATCTACCTGTAGGTTGTGAAATTAAACATATTCACAAAGTGTCTAGCATATATATATATATATATACATATTTGCTTTCTGATATAGATGAAAGTTCTCTGTAAAGCATCAGAAGATATAAATTGCTACTTGCAAGGTATTAAATAATTACACCAATTCCTTAGCTATAACTTAATAATTAAAACAATAATTTAATTTAAAATAAATTAAATATGCTATGTATTTGTATCACAAACTCTAACACCAAATAACACATATCAAACTATTGATGCAACACATTAAGAAATCTCCCTTGCCTATAAGTGAAATTTGTTTCAAATTTTTAATTTCAACCATGGGAAAAATTAGCATCCCTCTTTCCCCCAAAGAGATTCCTAGCCCTCAAGTTTGTTATAGTTCTGGATATTATGTCCAAAATGAATCTAAACAGGCTAAAATCAAAGGGTCCTCAGGCTGGTTCCTTGTTTTGGAAATTGGTTCGGGAAGAATATATTATCCATGGACTCCATTGACTTCTAGAGGCAATTGGCCTTCCATAGCTCACATTTGTCTAAACATTGCCTGTTCTAGATATGTCTCTCTTTAATGTTTCATGGAACAATTCTAAGATAGAAAAAACTAAGCTTTTCACAATTTTATTTGTGCCAAAGGTTAAGAGTGATAATATAATTTTAGACCAGGGTATCTCAACCTCAGCAATATTAACATTTATGATCTCATATTTCTTTGTCGTGGGGGGATCTGCCCTCTGCACTGCAGGATGTGAAGCAGGCTTCCTGGCCTCTATTCCCTTTAGATATCAGTAGCCTCACCCCTCTGGTCATGAAAATCAGAAATGTTTCTACACATTGCTAAGTGTCCCTCAGGGGACAAAATTTCCTATGATTGAGAACCACTGATGTAGAGAATCTAAGTATTTAATTCCTCTAAATCAGAACATACTGGAGGTCCCCAGGGGCCTAAAATTAACTGAAAGGTCATTTGATGACTGTGATCTGGAAAGAGATATTAAATGTATGAGCACAGCAAACAGCCAAGCAAAGAAAGACTACAGATCTGAGAAGTCAGTGGAAAACACACTATTGGATCAATGGGCAAGACCTAAATCATACCTGAATCATAACTCCTGGCTAGTAGAGCCAGGAGTTCAACAGTCTTGCTACCTTGAAAAGAACTCATTTAAACTCACTCGTCTTGGATTTAAAGTAGTAAGAAATGAAGTATTAGATCTTCCTTTCCTCCATTAGTAACACGGTAATATATTCCTGGAAAGTCTGATCAACTTACATGCTCCCCGGGTTAAGTCTTATTTAAGCCATTTCCTGATCTTCAAACATTTTAGATCCTATTTTTCACACATTCCAGAATGGTTGTCCAGAATTTATCTGTACATAAAATAGTGTTTCTGGATAATTCACATCATCGTAGATGGTTCTCCTAGTTTTAAAAAATATTAAATATTAATTCTTTGCTCCTTGTTCAATTTTAAATCTTGATAATTTATTGAGTATGATGATAGCTGAATGAGGGACTCCTCTCTAAAAATGCCTACTTTTAAAGGCCTGGGACCTGTGCATATTAAAGAGTGACTTTGCAGATTTGATTAAATGAAGATTTGGGGGCAATAGCCTATATTATCACAGTTGGTATGAAAAGTAATCCCAAATATTATTAAAGAGGGAAACTTGACTAGTGTAGAGAAGAGGATTTAACCATAGAGGCAGAGACTGGAGTCAGTCAGTCAGGAGCCATGGAAGGTCAATTATCTCTAGAAGTCAATGGAGTCCATGGGTAATATATTCTCCCTTGAATCCATTTCCAAAACAAGAAACCAGCCTGTGGACACTTTGATTTTAGCCTGTTTAGATTCATTTTGGACATAACATCCAGAACTACAACAATAAATTTGTGTTGTTTTAAATCACTAAATTTGGAGTAATTTGTTACAGTAGCAACCAGAAACTAATACAAGTATTATATTAATATTACTCTACATTTCACATGAAGCTTAATTTTACCACCAATACTATATAGCATAATCCCTATTTAATAAATGTGAAACAAGCTTAATGAGATTAATCAATTTCCATGTTACCTTTCTTACATAGTTGTAATTCAAACCCAATTTATTTGACCTAAATTTCACAGCACCTGGGTATCAAGTGCAAGAAAAATGACACACCTACTCCTTATTTTCCATTTTTACCCTCATCCACAGTCAACCACTGCCAGCAGCATATGTCCGTGAAACTCAAATTCAAACTAAAAGGTTGCCAATGCAGTGGTGCAGGCCTATAATTCCAGCAGTTCAGGAAACTGAGGCAGGAGGATCTCGAGTTCAAAGCCAGCCTCAGCAACTTAGCAAGACCCTGTCTCTAAATAAAATATTTTTAAAAAGGGCTGGGATGTGGCTCAAGGTTAAGTGCCCTTGGTTCAATCCCGAGTACAACCACCAAAAAAAAAAAAAAAAAAAAAAAAAAACTAAACTGTTATTAAATTACATGAAACTATTTAATTTCAATTGGTTTAAAATACTTTTTTTAATTTTTAAGACTGCATCTTTCCCATAGAAATAACAAATATATAAAAACATGCTATGAAAAAGGAATCTGAAATGTCTTCTTTATGAACATATTTCTTAAACTTCCCAAATCCAATGTATCTCAGGAATAGAAATAAATGAAGTTGGAAAATTGCCCAACTGTCCAAGGGGAGAAGGCATATTTGTTTTCAACTCAATATTTATTTCCAATTAATTTGTATAAAACTAACTTTATAAAGAAAGTCAACAAAATGAATTACTTAAAATCTTCCATTTACACACACCACCCTTGATTTTATGAGTACATTCATGTGCAAACCTACGGACTCCATTTCCTACCTAGTCTTCCATATAATATTTGGAAATTCAAATATTATCAGTATTACCAAGTACCCTATATAAACCATTGAAAAAGAATGGATATTCTTCAAACAACTAACTGGTTTTCAAGTTCAGGTTGCCCTGCCTGTGTCAGTCAACTTCAAGTTCAACATATATTGAATTGGACGGCCTTTAAGCTAGTTTACATTTATTGCAATTGATTTTCTCATTTTATTTATGAATGCCTTTTCAAAACCTTCTGAGACAGAATCTAATGACATCCCCACCCCCCAACTCTCCCACTCACCATATCTAGTTCTGCCCAATTCCACAAGTATTTTCCAGGAAGAATTTCCTGACCTATGTCTTTTATAGTCCCACTGTCACTATCCCTGCTTATAATTTAAAACTTAAATTCTTCTTAAGTGCATGTATTCCCTAGCTCCTAAGCTTACTCATACTTCCATATGCTCAGCCCTGGTGAAGGGCCCCCAAATTTCAGAGACAGAAAGCTAAGGCCTAAGCTAAACAACTCCCTTTCTTTCAAACTCACTTCCCCATCACTGAATCCCATCAGTTCTAGCCCCAAAAACATTTAGAATGCATTTCTTCTTCTCATATGTAAATCACTGCCTGCCTTCATTCATGTCCTTACACCTCTTCCTCCACAGAGATGCCTCAAGAACCTTCCTAAAGCACATCCTCTCTGGGGAAAGGGTCTAGTAATGATTCTGATGATCCTGATGGATGCATGCTAATAATTCAAAGAATAATTATTGAATTATTTTCTGCCTAGAAACATCAACTTAAAACTTACACCCGAAACAAAACTCAGCTTTGACGGGCTTAGCGAGCTTTCTACAAAAGGAAGTTAAATATAATTCCTCTGGCTCTACCCAACTAGAATTTTAAAAACAAACAATAAAAAGCACAAAGAAACTCCAAGTGAAAAGCCTGGAACTACTCCCAACGATTTGAGTGTTGACTAAAAAAGCCTCAATATGTTTCACTGTACTTAGGTATGCTTAAGAAAGCACCATAAAAATGCACTTGGTTTGCTACTATCACTACATATCAAGATGGCCCTTAGGATGCCTTGGACCAGGGAGCTAAAGGACAAGGAAGGTCACTGAGTTGGTTATTTAACACTCCATAAGCACCAACATTCCATGGACCCAGAAGAGAACACTTAAGAAGAAGGAGGGGGGAAAAAAAAAGTTTACAGACTTTTTGAGTTCTTGAGTCTACAGAACAAAATGTTCCAAGCAGCACTGAAGAAATTTCTTCTGTAAGATTTCTGAAATTAACCAATGTCAGCTTTAAGGGAATGCTATTCAGCAGGTTAGGTTATTTTGTTGCATTTTATAATTTTCTCATAACATCATGTGTTCCTGTTTTGTGACCTTGAAAGAAGGATGATTGGTAAGAAACCAGACTAGAGATATTTTTTTAATTGCCTAATCTGTTTTCCCCAGTTATAAAAACATGAATTAAATAATGTTAGAATAATTCATCTGAATGTGATGCAAGACTAAATACACTTTTTTAAAATTTGAACTTTATAGTTATACATAGTAGTTTGGTTCATCCCAAAAAACTCATACATGCATGGAATTAGATTTCATTTCATGATCCCTCCCCCTTTCCCTTCCTGTCTTCTCTCCCCTCCCCATTCTCCTTCCTCTGTTCTGCTAGACTTCCTTTCCCTCATCTATTAAATATGTCTTTCTGGATAATCCTACATAGAACATTTAACATCAAAGTAGTTTGTATACAAATAGTTGTGTAAATAAATGTAAATGCAAGGTACCAGACTTACAGGAGAACGGACCAACTTTTTGAAAACAGATACAAAATATGAATAGTGTCCACACAGAAAAGTTAAATTGCCTTGTTTTTTAAGTTTTTAATATTTTTTTAGAATTTATTAAATTTAAATTAATAAATAGGTTGTCATCATTCTTTATATTAAAATTGTGTGATTGTAATAATGTGAACATATTTAGGGCTGCTGATTAAAGCAGGTAAGCTGCCATTGAAATTTAAATCCAGTCCATATTTTATTCAGATCCCTAAATCTGAACAGTAATAAAGTACCATTTCTAGAAATATAGAGAGTTGAAATAAGAAATGAGGTTAATATTAGATAAAATGAAATATTTCTTTTATTCAAGTCTTTTGCTGCTCTGGTTGAACCGGCAGCTAGGGACAGGAAAAAGTATACCCAGAATTGGGGTGTGGGACTGAGGTCCACACACCCTCACAGCTCGGTGCTAACAGTGCAAAGGCACCAGTCACTTTCTTCTGGGTCACACTTTCTTACTTGTGAAGTGTGCAATAGATAAGATTATCTCTTTGGTACCTTTCTGTTTTGATATTTTGATTTTTAACTCTTATAAAGGAAAATTCTCAGAAGTTCATGTCTTTTCAAATTAACAATTCCCATTACAATTTTAAAGTTGATATGAAAGTCAACATAGAGCTTTAGGTCTCCTTAGGGATCCCGTCTCCCTCAGAGACTTTCTGGTAAGTTCAAATACAACAATGCACACTTGTATCAACTATGTCATGACTAAGCACTCTAAATGGATATAAATAGATGTCCCCATGTATTACCCTGATTATGATTGTAGGATAACATGTTCCAGAGGTGTTAAAAGACTGACAACTTATAATGTGCCACTTATCTTCCCTTACATACACACCAGGGGTATAGTTCAGTGGCAAAGTGCATAATATGCCAATTTTAAAGTCTTCAGAAATTAAAAATTCTTTTGAAATTGCCACTGCAGTCGTTGATAGCAGATAACTAGTAAATTATCAAAGTTTTTCCTTAAAAGTAATTCTGAGACACAATAAAAATAATAACAATAAGTATTCAAATAATCTCAAATTTCTTCTTATAGTTTGAATAGAACATAAGAAAGAGATCAATCAACAATCAGATTATTTATTTAGGAGCAGAGGATGAAGAAGAGAATCATGAACAATGAATGTATTTTGTGCCGTGGAGAAATGAATATTTAAAGTGAGCAGTTCATCAGGACTGTGGCATAGCTCGCTGATACAGTGCTTGCTAATATGGATGCAGCCCTGGGATCAATCCTTAGCATCAGGGGAAACAAGTTAAAACTTTAAGAAAAATCCTTCCTGGGTAGATCACTTGGCTAGCATATGTGAGGCACTACATAAAAATAAATAAATAAAATAGAGGTATTGTGTCCATCTACAACCAAAAATATTTTAAAAAAAGAAAGACAAATTCCTGTTTCTTTAATTCTCACCTCCTCATGAATGAATTTCACAACTTAATCCTTAGACATAATGACTCACTGCTACCTTCCTAATGAGATGATGCCCTTTATACTTCCATTATTTTCTTTAAAAACTACTACTAAAATTAAGGGGATAAAACATGCACTTATAAGTAAATCCTTAAGGAAACAGTAAAAACAATCATTCCTAAATAATGGATTAAATTAAGAACTGTTAGTGGGCTATTCTATAATTTTATGTACTTTAATCTTTTTGAAGTGCTGAGCATAGAACCCAGGGCCTCATGCATGCTAGGCAAGTGCTGTACCGCTGAGCTACACCTCCAACCCTAGTTTTATGTCCTTTAGCATGCAGAAACACTTTTATTTTCATCTTTTTCATTCTAAGAATATTGTTGAATATTATATTATGTTTATGTAAAATAAGCCCCAAATGATTATAATACTTGTATATTGTATCAAAATACCCAAGGATTATGGAAAAAAAATTCATTAGTTTTCCCTAATATATAGTTTTTCATGCCATAAGATTTAGATTTAACAGGCATACTGTTCTTAATTTACTTGAAATAGAAAACCTCTTATAAATGCGAATCTCAGAGTACCCCAGAGGCCCTTCCTCCAATTATGGTATGTTGGGTAGACCGAGTCCACAGGATTGTCGCCTGGGTCATCCCATTCTCTCCTCCCTCCACACATGCAGCTGTTTCCCTCCTGGGAAGGTTTCTCTCCAGATGGCAGATCCTTCATTTTCCTTCCTGCCTTATTCCCCCAGGGATAAAAATCATATTGCTTGGCTCATTAAGAAACACTCTTACAAATCTCTTAAGACTCAGTCACATACCTACCCACAAAGTCATTTTTACCTGCATTTTATTAAGTAAGAAATCACTTGGAATCAGAGATTAAGGATTTAAACTTAGGTAAACAAAATGGAATTAAGATTACTATGAGGGAAAATCAACAAATTCATTCATATTCTGAGAATAAAGTCCAAAAAAGAAAAAGCCAGCAACACAGCAGTGCTTTCTCCTCTGATATAAGCCAGACATGTGGATAACACCTGTAGGCAAGAATCAGCCAACACTTTCCCTTCTTTCTCCACAGCGTTCATGCTCTTACCTGATTATCTTTAACCCAATTATGCTTTAACCGGATTACTTTTAATTTCATCTGGCTCTGGATATACTGAGAGCTAGTAGTTTAAAAAATATATCCACAGGACTTAAAGCTCAGTGGTAGAGCACTTGCCTACCATGTGTGAAGCCCTGGGTCTGATCCTCAGCACTGCCAAAAAAAAAGAAACCTACCATCATAAAGTTTAGAAAACATAAATTATATTGTTACATTGTATGCATGTACAAATACATAACAACAAATCCCATTATGTACAACTATAATGAACCAATAAAAATATTAAAAAAGAAAACATTTTTAATAAAATAAAGGTTAGAAAGTGAAATAAATTAAAAAAACTGTCATGGAGATTGTGTATACCATGGGAGTTCAGAGAACAGAAGAAAAGTCTAAACTTTCATTCAAAGAGTATCAGTAGTGCAATTGTTAACACTTACTATAAGTTTGCTATTTGTCAGACACCTAAGTTCTTTACCTATAATAACTCATTTCTCACAATAGTCCATTTTCAGTAAGTACTCATGCTATCTCCCATTTTATGTTGAAGAAATAGTAGGAACAAGAAGTTGAGGGAACTTGGTAAAGTCTGCAATCAGTAGTGGCTGAATTGAGACTAGTAGCCAGAATCTGGCTTCCTCCCTAAGTTAACGATGGCTTCATGGATGAGGCCCGATAGAGCAAAACTTACTTAAATGGCTGTCCAGGGGAGGATAAAAAGAGGCAGCTGGGCTAGGTGGTTAACATGGCTTGTGTGGAAGGGAAATAACACAGTTAGATAAACAAGTACTCGATCAGGCAGAACTGCAGTTAAGTGTGTCAGAGGAGTGTGCTTGGACCCAACAAGGTGGGTGACTGGAAGCCACGGTTAGCTCACGGTTAGTGAGAATGCACAGGTCAAGTACACTACAGGATTTGAGGAGAGGAACAGGCAGATACCACATCCCTCTAAGAAAAAAACAAGAGTCGAAATACCATTGCATTTAACCATCTGATCAGATAGAGCTTCTTCGAGTTCATATCATACAAAAGTCTTAAAACAAAAGTTGAAGTTCGATCACTTGTGAGGGTAAAATTGAAATGTAAAGACAAGCCCTGCCAGTGGCCTGCCAGACTGGGGGCAAGGTGGCAACAGGGGCAGCTCCCAGGTACACACACAAATGCACTCCAACCCTCAGCAGTGACTGTGCCTGTTTGAAAAAAAATGTTTCACTGACACATAAAAATCCTACATAGTTACCACATACAACATGTTTTAAAATATGTGTATGTTGTGCAGTGCCTAAATGGAGTTAATTGATATGCCTTACCTCAA
Source organism: Sciurus carolinensis (assembly GCF_902686445.1). Taxonomy (NCBI): domain Eukaryota; kingdom Metazoa; phylum Chordata; class Mammalia; order Rodentia; family Sciuridae; genus Sciurus; species Sciurus carolinensis. The sequence goes on along the minus strand of NC_062217.1, from coordinate 69,885,879 downwards.
TGTACCACCCTCTGACTCTTAACCTGAAACTCATCAAACCCTCAACTTGGTGACATTTTTCAAGAAACAGTTTGCCCAAAGTAAGATGTTGTTAGAATACAACATCAATCCCAACAGTTTATTTTACTAGTGTTTTTAAATCTACAGAAAATGGAATTTGTATCTAAAATATATAGTTAAAATACCATAGCCAAAGAAGTCTTCCTTACATGCTCTTTCCTCACCCTGCTTTATTTTTCTTTGTCATCTTTATTATTGTCTCACTTTATCTTATATTTACCCATCATCCATCCTATTAGCATATATGCCTAAGAAGGGCAGCTCTTTGTTCTCTTCACTACAAAACTCTCACCCTAGTGCTTGGAACAGTGCTGACCATATAGCAGGAGGTTAGTGACTGCTTATTAATAAGTTCATGTACTTATTCACCATCCTGAATACTGTGGTGACAGTAAGTGTTGGTATGTCAGGTTGAATCATATGTCATTTTGCAGATTCCACGGTTTCTCTGGCTTTTTCAGTATTGCTGGGACTACAGTTTGCAGAGATGAGGGAAGACAGATAAGTACTTTGTTATATTGATTTGGATATAATGTGCCTGAAATCATCTGCTCTTTTGTTTAGTTTTGGTTTTCTTTTATTAGTAAATTCTAGTTATGCATAATGGGTTCATTTTGACAAAAATCATACATGAATGGAATTTAGTTTACTCCATTTTAGTCCTTGGTACCCCACCCCACCCCTATTTCCTTCCTCCACTTCCTTCCCCTCTTCTCTCTTCTCTACTGGTCTTCCTTTCACTCATTTATTTATTTATTCTTAATTGGTGCTTTATAGATATACATAAAGGTGAAATTCCTGTAATAAATTTATACATGCACATAGTATAATTTGGTAAAATTCATTTTGCATGAAATCATCTACTCTTGGGGATGTATGCATTCTTGTTTGAACAGTTGTTTACACAAAATATGGAACTGGGATTTAAAAGCAGATGATAGTAAAGACAAGTAAGTGACAACTTTTCCTCAACTGCAGGAGAATGTAGGAAACAAATGGGCAGGGTTGGGTATTGCTGACAATGATCCTCACTGTGGAAGTTACATAAATGTGCTAATTGAGATCCCAAGGCTAGGACATGCAGTAAACTCGGATTCTCTGATCTGATTTCAGTATCCTACTGAGTCCAGGAGACAAGCCCACATGCTTTTGGACAAGGCACGGTATTACCCTTGGAGGGGCAATGTTCCCACTGCTAGTCATTCCAGAGTGAAGTAGTTTCTAGGACAGGAAATCAGACCATTTCCACAAGGTACTACAGAGAACATGTAGACCTTAATAAAAACAGTGTATTTTCATCTGGGTTTAAGATAAGGAAAACAGGCCAATGGTTAAACTACATTTAACATGCAGAATTGGCAGATAATTAGGTATAAATAGACCAGTGGAACAGAAAGAGTCTGAACTAGATGCACATTCACAGGGACCATTGGTTTTCAAACCAAGGTGCTAAGGTAATGCAACCAAGAAAAGATCACCTTGTCAAACTTAGCACTGGAACAAGTGGATACCTACATGGGTGCTGGCAGGAATGTACTTCAACCTTTATTTCACACCATTCAAAAAAACTAACTGAATGGATCATGGACCTAAATGTAAGAGTTTTAACTATTAAGTTCACATAGAGAAGGGGAAAAAAACAATTATCTTTGCAACATTAGGCTAGGCAAAGATATCTTAAGCGTGACACAAAAAAGCATAAATCATAAAAGAAGAAATTTTAAAAATGCTAATTCACCAATATTCAAATATTTTACTCTTTAAAAGATATAGTTAAGAAACTATTTTTTTAAAATGGGGCAACAGACTGGGAGAAGATATTCGATAAACATATGACAAAGGGTTTCTAACCATAATATAAAAAGAAACTTCTATAACTCAAAGATATAAAGACAACTTAGTTTTTTAAATGGGCAAAAAAATTTGATAAGGCTCTTCAGAAAATGAATATAAATGGCTAACACATACATGGGAAGATACTCAATGTCACTAGCCATGAGGAAAATGTCCATTAAAATCATAATGAAGGAAATACCACTACTCAGTAAGTGGAAAGCCTAAAGTCTAATACACAGATGATGATAATAAATGATGGGAGAATGTGCGACAATTGGTATCTCACACCTTACAGCTGGAAACACAATAGCCACTCTGAAAAGCTGCATGGCAGCATCTTATGAAGCTGATCACATATTTCCAAGTGACCTAGCCATCACATCCCTAAGTACTTATGTAAGAGAAACAAAAACCTATTCACATGGAAACTTGCATGTAAATGTTTGAAACAGCATTATTCATAAGAGTCAAAACCTGGAAACACAAACATCTATCAAATGGTAAATGAATAAACAAACTGTGGCATATCCACTTCTCAGTAACAAAAAATTACACAACATACAAGAATCTCAACATGCATGTACCTCAAAAATTATACCCAAACTGGAAATGGTCAGGCATGAAGAGTACACACTGTGTGTTCCACTTATATAACACTCTACAGAAGGCAACACTAGAGTGACCTATAGTGACCTAAAGCATGGTAGAGACCAAGTGAGGGGTTTGATTGCTAAGAGGCACAAGGAAACCTGCTAGGATTCTACATCTTGATTATAGTGATTGTAACACAACTATATTTAATTTCCAAAATTCAAACTGTACACATAAAATAGATTAATTTTATTGTGAGTAAATCATACCACACTAAACCTGGGAAAAAATCAAGACAAATGACACAATGGGTGAGAAGGGTCTCCTGGAAAAGAAAACAGTATGAAGGTATGGCTTGATTCTAAAGTCAAAGGTCATCATGCTGCATCAGCAAAAAAGCACAGTCATGAAAAAAATGTAATACAAGAAAGTGTTCTTTTTATTTATTTTTTTTTTTTACTTTATTTGTTTATTTATTTACTTTGGTGCTAGGGATTGAACTCAAAGGTGCTTTACCACTAAGCTATATCTCCAGTCCTTTTTATTTTTTATTTTAAGAGAGGGTCTCACTAAGTTGCATACGGCTAAGTTGCTGAAGCTGGCCTCAAACTTGTAATCCTCCTGCCCGGCCTCCTAAATCACTGGGATTATAGGCATGCCCCACAATGTCCTGTGAAAGTGTGCCTTATGAAAAAGTGAATACTTCTCTTTCCACTCTCACTTTCGCAGAGCTGGCCTTTGTTTTCCTACAAATGATCATTACTTCTTTATAAATGACTCCCAATTTACAAAGCTAGCCCTGATATCTGCTTACATATATTGACAACTCCTATCTTTTCCATCTGAATGGTCTACCACCATATCCAACAAAACGTGTTTAAAATTTAAATTCAAAAAAAAAAAAAATTTAAATTCCATCTTGCCTCCAAATCGACTGTTTTTCCTGTTTCTGCTAATGGTTGCACAGCTCAAAAGCTAACTCTTCTTGCTCCTTCACGCTAATCAATCCCCACCAGATTTTAGTTCAAACATCTTTGACGTCTCTTTGCTGACACTCTCACTGCTTCCAACAGCTGGCATCCTAATCACAACAGCCACCAAGGGCAACAATTTCCTTCTCTGCCTGCTAGCCTCCATACTGTGTCTCATACAATCCATGAGACTGCTTCATTATCCCATCTTTCCAAGTCCCTGATTTTAACATTTTAACCTTCTAGTCAAAAGCTTTTTCCTAACTCTGCAACCACTGAGATAAAGTTTAAACTCTGTCATCAGGATACTTGAGGTGCCACTCCAGCTTGTCCTAACCTACTGTCATCCTGCCTCCAGAGTCTACCAAACTACAGGACAGACTCATATTTCAAACCTCCTCCAAAATGTAAGTCCCAAGAATATAGACTTTACATGAGTAAAGTCAACTTTACTCATCACTTCACATCAAGAGGATTCTATAAAATGTATGATCTGAACCTCTCTATGCCTCTGGATGTGCCAATCTTCTTGCAATGGTCTCTTGATTTCTCATGCAAATCCTACCCACCCTTGAGATCCACACTTGCATCCTCAATGCCTTCATTAAACCTCACTCCAGTGTGTGATCACTATCTAAACCTTTCCTCAGTCCTGCCCCAGACCTAATGAATCAGTCACATGTGACCAAATCATTTCTTGTTTTATATGCAAACTGAAGCTTGAGAAGCACTTATTTAAAACATTCTCCCTCTCTCAGTAAAGTCTGAGTAATTTTTCACACATGGCTACTAAAAATTACAAACTCCTCCATCATATGCAGAACTTCCTTCCCACCCAACCAACATTATGGAGCTCATGTCTGACAGATATACATTAAGGTGTTAAATTTCTTCATTCAATCTTCATATCTTTTGTTTGAACACACTTAGAGGCAGAATTTTATAACAGAAAGAGCACTGGGTTAGGAGTTGTAATAAGGGTTTCCACTTGCAGAATTTACTATGCACGTGACCTTGAGCAAGTCACTGAGCCACTCAGTTTCAAGTTCCATACCTGTAAACTTGGGCAACCACCCTGTCTTACAAAGCAGAACTAATTACACAAGGCCTTCAGCAAAACATTCAAACATTTTCTTTCCATTCTCCACATACTCCAAAAAGGAGTGTTTCTCCTTTACATATTTAGGAAACTTGAAGCTGCAATTTAATATCACATCTAACCCATCCACTAGTTATCTAAAGGAGAATTGTTCTTGTTTGTATTTTTCTGCTACATTCATATCTTAGGTTACTATCAATCTCATGTATTTGTGATAATCTAAAATATCACATTCACAAAATGAAAGTTCAATAACTATTTCTTCCTACTAATGAATGTCAATCTACTAGAACTTTAGAAATAGTTTCTAAAAGATTGGTAAGAGAAGATGTGATCTCTCTATTTATTGTAAGTCCTGGTAAAGAAATTCTACAAGTGTTTCTGGCTTGAGTCATTTCTTGGACTTTGCTTTTCTGAGTCACTGTCTGATTCCCCACTCTTTTTTTTTTTTTTTTTTTTTTTTTTTTTCCTGCAACCAGAGAGGAGTTTCATTTCACTGGAATTAGACTAGGCTATTTATTGATGCTCTGTGCTTACCACCTGTTTCCAACCCTTCAATGGCTACATGGATATTAGGACTCTGAGCAATGTACTGTAAGAATTTTTCTTCTTTAAGCCAATAAAAGAGGTAATTTATCTTTCTGCTTATAATTTGGGCTTTATAATAGGGTTTCAAATCAGTAATCATTAAAGCTTTGTAGAAAATTTAATATACAATGACCTAAGCAGTCACAAAAATAATATCCCATGTTATATTTTCTCTTTCAAAGACCACTTATTCCCAGACAAAAAGGTCTGGAGAAGGAATCATAGCTTAGTTTACTTTTTAACAAAATTAAGTAAAATATAGCCTCAAAAACTAGTGAATAAAGAATTAGTGTCAGTAAAACATATTTGTCAGTTTCATTCCAAAAGACAGGTTCCATGCTGGTGCTAAAAAGGTCAAAGTGTGATGGTATGATCCTGAGCAATTTAGATTAGGAAGGGTTTACAATCTCCAGCTTTTAATAGGAAGTGTCCATTATCAAAACAGGTACAACTAAACATTCATAAACATCTGCATGAAAGTCATAAAACCTATAAAGGTATTTATGGTCACCTATCAATAAAATTAAAATACTCTAGCCAGTGTTAAAGGATCACACTTTTACCATATCACAACTGTTCTAAAGCACATGTCTTCATTTAACATTCTTAAAATTAGATCATAAAATCAATGATCTTAGATTTGATGGTATATTGTGATAGTCCCTTAAAGTCATATAGCACACAAACTAGGAAAAAAATCTTAAAATCATAATGCAAAGGTATTTTCCATTTATCAGATGAGGCAGTATCAGTCACACACACAAATCTGCTTTGGGTAAAGGTGGCCTAAAGTTAAAAAGTAACTCATGACAATGTTAGCAACACAGCACTAACAAAAATATCAGCAATTTTTTTCAAGCAGTTTAAGTCTGTTTACACAACACACTGGAAGGAGCACAATCTTTGAAGACAAAGATAGCCCTTGAATTAAATCCTAGGTTTATTACTTGTCCATGGCCAGCTAAGAAAGTCTGTCTTCTCTCTGCCTCATTTCACTTCAGGTATCTGAAGTCAAACGGAAACACCTGGTTGGGCAGTTACTAGTTTAGAAATAAGTTAGGTAAGACACCTGACAGTGCTGGATAGCTCTTATCCAGTTTGATTAAACCTATTTGAGTAACGGTGATTGAATATTTGAGGTGCTCTGGACCCTCTAGTACGATAATTTCTTAATCTCCTTGCTACTCTTCACTCCAAATCCAACATTTCTTTAGAGCTGTCAACTAGAAACCAGGTCAAAGTCCCTTACGATCCAAAAGCAAAAATTGAAAATGAATTTCCAGTTCTACACTGTTGGTTTTAAGATCAAAACAGAAGAGGAGTGGGTCTTGTTTTCCTTACCTACCCACAGGGTTCAGGACCTGTATGATGAATATTACATATTCAGTGGATGGTGGACAAAGCATAAGAAAAAGGTCCGCAGGTAAGAACATTTAATGCCCCCAGTCACACTTTATACAGCCGCTCACCCATGTCCTGCCACTATCCCTGTCAGCCCAGCACAATTAGGCTGCTTCTAAGTTCCCGGGAAACTGGGGCCTCTGGCCCAAAGAGCTCAAAGCTTAGGCTCCTGTCAGTGGATATCCACATCTGTAATAAAGAGATGCTCCCCCCTCATCTCTTTCTTGTAAATAGTATGGAAAGGAGAACAGAAAATATGGGAAAGAGGACATTAAGTTCTATTTCCCAATAATCCAGGACTTGGCATGCCTTGTTACCCATATTTAATGGTAACATTACTCCAAGCCCCTTTGATGAAAAAAGTTCATCACCAAAATTTACAAGGATGTAGAGACTCACCCTTTGCAGCCTCGGAAATTTTTGTGTGTATGATTATTCTTGGGCATTTTATAAGTAAATACACACAATTATATACAAAACTGAGACCTTTTTTTCCTTCTCAGTATTAAGCCAAAAAAAGTCTAGCAACATGTCAGCCAAATTGTTTACCCAGATACACTGATTCCTTTGAAGATTATTTCCACATCTCAGTAAATTAAAAAAACACTGAAGAGCATTTAAAAAAAAAAAATCTGGCAGCCATCAATATTATTCTAGTGTAATAAAATAGTGAAATGTAATAAGAATAGAGATACTTGATATTTATTTAGGGATTCCTCCCCTAAATAGCTCTAAGTACACAGAGCAAACCCTTGTTAAACTGACAGTACGTAAAGCAAACAGCTTAATTCGAAACAGGTGCTTATCTCAGCACACTAAATCCCCACTTTTTCCTTTGTTTAAGCTTAAGAAAAATTGGTTTATCTGAACTATGTTGACTTAATGTATGTTTTTAAACCTACTCCTTTTTGAATGAGAATATACTATTAAAATTACACCTACCATTTACATTTTAAAATGATGATGTGAGCTATTTAGATTTATATGGTAAGCAGACTATGTTTCCTTAAAATTAAAAGTTTTTCAGTGACATTGGGGCCATCCCATCTTCAATTTACAGAACTTATTTGTCAATGATTTCTAAAGCAGCAGTACTAAGCTCTTCAGAAGATAAGGTGATAACATATAACCCTGCTTCCCAATTTAGAAGAGATGTTCAGAAAGGCATATGTCTCTGGGAAATGACGGATGAATCCATCAGCAACCATTCCTGCCCAGGACTGGGGCTCAGTGTGACAGAAATGATACCAGAGCAATGACCCCTAAAATGTAACTGTTCCATTAACCTAAGCTCTTAAAAGCAAGCAAGAGCCAATAAAAAACTTTAATGCCTATTCTATTTAACATCTGCTAGATTCTACTTTTTAAAAGAAAAAAAATCAAGTTGTGTCAAAACACATCAACCTAAAAATATACTCCTAGTATCTTGACCTTTTCTCATTGTTTACAAGTAAAACCAGAACTAAATAATAGGCATGTCTTTTCATGTCAAAGACAATGCCTCTTGCTATCTATAATTTTTAACACCTAGGGTAAAAACCACATGCTTCCATTAATACAATTGAGACTTTTTATGCTGTTAGTATAGTTGCCTTTTGATGGACAAATATGAGATGCCCAAAAGGATCAGTTAAGTTGTTTTTGGTTGGTTTGTTTGTTTTTCTGAGTAAAAAAAAGTTGGCTGTGGTGTGTATCTGAGGTCAGCAAAGGCAAGTCTATAAGTACCTATTTCAAAAAAAGTGTTCTATACTTTTCAGATAAGTTCTATCCTCATCTATCTAAAGAATCACCTCTTTATGATGAAAAAAACTTTTCACATACATAAAAGAGAAAACAGGGAACAATAAAAATATGCCAATCAACAAAGTGAAAGCTCTGAATCTAGATTAGTGTTGTAGACTACCTCATCTGAATTCATTAAAGTGCTTCTGTGGTGTGTTCTTTTTTTAAAACACAGCAATAAAACTTTTTAAATACATGTTAAAATGCTTAAAATGTGTCAGAAAATACAGGAAAAAATTAAGTCTGGAAAAAGTTAATAAAATTGAATTGGTCCCACATATGCAGGGCCAAGTGCAAATAAACATAGCTGTCTGTGCTCTGGCCTCTGTTCTAACAACAACAATATGTAATAAGATAACCAAGCATAAAAGTCAAAAGATAAACCATATCTGTCTTAATATCTTCCCCCAATAGAGAGAGAAGGCATTAAGACTGGCATAGCCTATATTCTCAAAAATAAAGTCCTGGGGCTGGGGAGATGGCACAGTTGGTAATGTGCTTGCCTTGCAAGTACAAGGCCCTGGGTTCAATCTCCAGCACCGCAAAAAACAAATAAATAAATAAATAAAAATTTTAAAAATAAAGTCCTGTAGCTTATAATTACAATTTAAGTAACCAGGGGTGATTTTTTTCCTCCCTAATTCCCTACAGGTACACATATCTTCACAGGATCAAAAAAAGGAAGGCCAAGTTATAAAAATGTTAACAATAATTACTCAAAACTGTTTACTGAGCACTAACTACAATGCCAGGCACATATACTTTACATACATGACTTCATTTAATCATCACAACATTCTTTCATTCTTTTTTGTTTTGTGTTTTTCAATTTTTTTAATTGTAGATAGATATAATAACTTTACTTTGTTCATTTTTATATGGTGCTGAAGATCGAAATCCAGTGCCTCATACATGCCAGGCAAGTGCTTTACCACTAAGCCACAACCCCAGCCCTCATCACAACATTCTTATGAGGTAGGGGTATCAACCAAGAGGAACTGTTCAATGAGTTCCAAACAAACAGCCCTAATATCTGTCTTATTTACTGATCTACTTCCAGGGCTTAGCACAGAGCTTGACACAGACCAAGCAGTCAACAATTATTTGCCATATTGAACTTATAGAGAAATCAATTCATCATGAAGAGGAAAGCAACATCTCTAAGGTCATGAATTCAGTTACCAAGAAAAAAAGGATGCAATTAAACTCACATCAGGGGATACCAAATCTCTGCTCTCATCCAAGATGCGTCTGTCCACCACAAATTGCTACGCATCTATGGAATGTTCTTGTTCCATTTCAGGGGGAAGTGACTGAAACTCAGCCTGGGGTTAAGTAGAGTCATCTCTTCAAGCTTCTTTGTGTTCATGTTCTTCAAAATATTTTTAATTATGCCAGATTCAGAGCTTGTGTGACTAGGGTGAGAGGTGTACTTTAGTGTTTAATGCTAAACAAAGGTAAGGGGCACCACAGCAGCTAGACTGATATGGAAGCATATGGTTTACAGAAAAATTGTTGGTAAAACATCTTATTAAAATAATACTAATGACTCTTTATTAGAAAAGTCCTATACTACAGTTTCTTGTTCTTCAAAAATTCTATTCCTCACCATGGAGCTTCTACAAAATATTCCAACTACTTATATTATCACATTTTTTCACCCAAAATTCTGAAGCATACGTTTTAGATTTATTTCAAAAGATAATAAATAGTTGGTAATCATGATAGAAAAACAGAAAATTTCTAGTATTTCATGTAAACATGTGTGTAAATATACATCTTTCCAATGTCAGTTAAACCAATTAGTTTGTCATTTATACATCAACATAAGAATTTATTGAAACTTCAACTAACTACTTTGAAAGGCACATGGTGCAAAGTTCATATTTTATATTATTACTCACCACAGAGAGGAAACCAACCCTCTTCTTTTAAACTGTACAAGTTTCGTATTGTGTTGTAACACCATATCATTACTCTAGTACGATAAGTGAAAGGCAATTGAAACCAAAAGTTCAATGACTGCTTTGCCAGATCTACTTTGCATTTGAATGATAAGAACAAAAAGATGAAGACTTAGCACTATCAATTTCTCCATGTCTTCAAAGCTTGATTTTAAAAGGTTCAGGAAGTCTTCAAAATTAAAATCCAATTTTCAAAGAAACATTTACACCTATGGTGTCAGGTATCAAGGAGAAAAAGGAAATGATACATGCTCCCTGCCCTCAAATAGTTTCAAGTCTCAGAAAAGTTACACATAGATGAGAAATGTGGTTTGAAGCCACTGTGTCACCAATTAGAAGTTTTCTGATTAAAAGTTTAAACAATTGTACATTTCTATCTATTCTTCCTAGAGAATCCTGTGCATTTATCTTTACACATGTGTTCCAGTGGTAATTCATGCAGCTATCTCCCCAACTATCATGTGAATCCCACTGAGGGCAGTATTCCATTAAGTACCTGTCACATAGAAGATGACAATGAGTGACTTCTCTAAAACCAAATTTTCCTTTCCCCAGATTGTCATTTTCTACTCTGTAGCTCCAGAAAGAGATTCAAGCATACACACCCCACCACCTCCATCCTTACACAAATGATCAGTTAAACCAGGCCAGAATACAAAATGAAACTCGAGGGGGGGGGGGGGGATGCTTAATACTTCTAGTTACTTAATACTTCTAGTTAAATATGTAACTTATATTTTCAAAAACAGTTCAGGGAACTACAGATATGATAGAGCATGGAATTTTAAAAGTTGGATTCATTCAGCACAAGCAGCCCTACAGACAAAATTTTAAAGAAAGAAGACTTCCACAAAACTATCTCTTTGATTTAACCCTCTGGAGTGTCTTGATATAAAACAAATGCTATCTGATCAGGGGAAGTGATGAACTGTTACTGTCATCCTGTCATCTTCCCATGAACTGACTCATGTCAACTGCTAATCAGATCAGCCTCCAAGTGAGACTCTTTGAAGCAATGAATATAGGTGAGGTAACTTCTAAAGATAAAGACCTGGCCAGACCCAGCATGAAGTCACACCCAGCAGGAGGCAGAATCAGGCCCCAAGGTTTTTTGGAGTTTGAAGGAGTGGAGAGCTCAGTAAGGAGAGTTGGCATCTAGAAACTTGTGTATCTGAAAAATAGATTAAGAACTTGAAACCAAGAAACAGATATAAATAAAATTTCAGTTCTACTATAGCTTATCCCAGGATCAGACCTGCCTCATATTCCACAACCTTTCTTTGCAGCTGAGACTCTTGGATGGTCAAATTTTGCAATTAAAAGAGCATTTACAAACCTGGCCACACATTTTTGCCACTAGCCTTAAACAGAAGCTCAGACATCTGGAAGAATTCATGCCCCACTCCAAGTAAATCCCTATTACCAGAGAATGGCTGAATGGGACAGAAATGTATATAGTACAATGAGTTTCGTTTCTGTTTTCCCTTCTCACAAGATAGTAGTAAGGGAACATTTGAAAATAATAACATGAATTGGCAGGTGGAGTTCTCCATGTTCAAGTTGCAGAGCCAAGTTTAGATACCATGAAACTATTTTTTTTTTTTTTTTTTTTAATTAAGATGTTGAAAAGTTCATTTGGAAGATGCAGATTTGGGGAATCAAAAAAAATGTAAACACAGGTTAAATCAGAGAAGTGTAGAAATTAAAGAACTCAAAATAAGTGTATTTTTACTTACATGAATAAACCTTAATACACATACAACCATCAAGCTTAATTTGAGAAACTGTTGGAACAGGGTGCCATCTGGGAACCTGATTCCTAAGAAATGAGTGACAGTACTGCCACAAAATCAAGCACCCTTTTGAAGCTTTGGAAACACTTCCATCCTTAAAATACCATTTTTAGTCCCCTTTATTTTCATGATGGAAGATGTCAGCACTAATTCTACTTCCAACCACTGTTCCTTTGGCAACTAGTATATGTAAAGACCGATTATTAATTTCTATACCCTCACTTTAATACATTTTAAAAATTTAGTCAAAATCAATGTTTATTAAAGTTACATTTTATACTTAAAACATTAATACCCTAAATAATGGTGAAGTAAGTCTCTACCAGAAAACAATTTATTTGCCTGACTGAAATGTTGTGTTCAAAAAAACTGCCATCCTGTAATTATATTATGAACAGAATGTATCTGAAGAAGTGCTAAAAAAGCTAGATTGAAATAGTAAGGGGGTGGAAAGAAAAAAACATGTTTACAATCTGTTCAAATTCTCAACTTAATTTTGATATAAATCGGTTAGAGCAACAGTTTAAATACAGGATTTAGTTTCTAAGACAAGTTGCTAAACATATAAAAATAAAACTTTTAATGTTAAGCCTTAGCTTTCTACCAACTCTGAGTACTCCAATACTAGACCACTGGGTTACTCTGCTGAGTTGCTTTTTGCTATAAGCAATTGCTCTGTGCCTCTCTTAATGACCAGATGCCACCACAGAGATCATGAATGACACTTGCTATCAGAGGTCCCCAGTGTGCCGTGGCATGTGCCTGTGGTCATTGTGCTTGCTCTCCTACAGACCTTTAACAGAAGTTGTGCACAGACAGCCCTGTGGAGGTCACACCACCTATTCTCTGTGGATTGTGTGTGTTAAATTCAGTGAAAGATATTTAGTAAACAGCTATAACAATGTAAGCTGAATTTCATGGCCTCAGAATGGAACAGACCTCCATTTACTATTTGGAGACTAAATCATGAATTTGCTATTGGGAAGAAAGAGAGTAAAGATGAATCCTATCCGTTAAATCAAAGATCTCAAAATTTAAAGTGACAATTGACTCTTGAATAGATGAAATACCAAAATGAATGGAATCATTCAAACTACTACTTCCCGTAATGTAAAATAACTCAGTTAGAAAATCAGATCACATGTGAGTATATATAATTACAGATGTATAATGTGTACTCTCGTTTTGTTTCACTTGTGAAAAGTTAAACTCTAGATCTCAAATTGCTGGAAAGTAGTTGTATTTAAGGGTCTGAATTATTGAAATTATCTGCTGCAATAATTCTTCAACTGCTTCTGTTCCTGCCACTCATTCTCAACACACACAACTTTCCCAGGTTGCACACACCCACTCCATATTAATCCCCTCCACCCACTAACAAAAAGCACCTCAAGTTCACCAGCATAAAGGAGACTATCAACTCTCCATTCCTGTTTGCTCTCAGCATGGCATGGTTACATTGCACTTGCAATGAGGCCAGTGACGGGTCTACGCACTTAGATGCAACCTGAGCAGCTGAGTAATGACAGAACATTTAAAATAATCAAAGAGTTTGCCCCATGTCAGTTCAATTGAATGTACAGATGAGCAAAATAACACTACCGCATGCTCAGATAAATCACAATGAGCCTTCACATTAAAATAGATAATAAACAACACAAAAATGGAGACGTTACTATATAACTATAAGTAGTTGCATTTTAAGAATGTGTCAAAGTCTGTCACTATAAATATCCTTCATTTCTACATGGCTATTTTGCTGGCAGAGGAAATAAGTATGGAATTCTAAGCCAGTTTCTCAACTCCAGCATTATTACTTGGAGTAGGAAAATTCTTCATTGTGGAGACTGTCCTATGTACTCAAGGGTTTTTAGCATTTCTGACCCAAGTGGATGCCTATGACATCCTTACCCAGCTATGACAACCAAAAGTATCTCCAGACATTGCCAAGTGTCCCCAGGGAGGCAAAACTGCCTCCAACTGAGAACCACTGACCTAACCAAGTCCTTTAATCTATAATAATAATAATAATAGGAGAATATTTGACCTATGAGAGCCTCCACATAAGAATAAAAACTAAAACTTAGCAATACATTACTATTCAGTAAGCAATTCTTTGCTTTAAACCTGCTTCCTTTAATAAAAATGCTATCTCGGGGCATAAGAGCTTAGCCAGTATCTTTAAAGAAGTCATTTTCCAGCTCCCTTAGGTCTCAGCTGGGAGACTCCAGGGTTTCAGCTATGGCAGACCCAGAGCCAAGCAGTCATCCCTTCGTCTAACAAGACAACGATCAGAGGAAAAGTTCTTACTCAAAGTCAAAGTTCTCTCTCAGGCATTGTTGCTGGAAAGACTGAGGCACACCTTGCTTTGATAGACTTGTGGTTTCCACTGAAACAAGTTGTTCTGCATACTTCTTACTACAGCTGTAACTACGTGACCTCCTGGTTTCACTTTGTCAGTAATTTAATTTCACTGAAGGCTGAGCCCAGATACTGATTTTCCTTAAACATTTTAGACTCAATAAAACATGAAACAAGAACCAAGAAAGGTTGGTACATAGCATGCTTGAAATTAGGAGCCAACAAACATGTTTTACCTATTCCTTAGCCTACTCAAATATAAGCTGCAGAGTTTCAAAACAATAGGATTTCAGAGGAAAGCACATATATTCTTAATGGACATCAGCAACTTAAGCAAAAGAAGACTTTAAAGATCAAAAGTTTTTCTACCTATCAGATATGAAAGAATATGCTGATTAGCAAAAATAAAACAAATGCATTAAAAATTTTTTTCATGGACATTAAACAGCTCACATACTACAAAAGGAAACACTTCGGTAATGAAACTTAGGATCTCAACTACCTTTCAGTTAATCAGAATTGCAGACAAACCCCTCCCTGCCATGCACATAGCATTGCTGTAGAATCAGGAAAACATTCGAGAGATACATAAGCAGATAGGTTTGAAACTGTTCATTTAAAAATATGGATTATTAGACTTTAAAAACTAATGCTACCTGAGATTTTGGGTTGTACTATTAGAAGATACTGTATACTATCAAAAATATTTTTGTAGTTATTTTCCTTCATTTAAAAAATTGGCCATATTTAAGATTTTTATAGTCAGTTTTTAATAAATACTGAAGTCACTATCCAGAGATTACTAACCACACAAACTAAATCTTTGAATCGGTAGAAACTGATTTTTTCACTTTCATTATCTCTACAGATAGAACTAAGTATTTCCTCACTTGAAAAAATGTTAGTTAGGTTTAAAAGCCCTAGTATGGAGGTAGTTATCATTACAAAATTAAATAATTTTCCTGTCACATTTATCTGGCAACGGGACTTTATTACTGATTTCCTGGAAGCAAATTAGATTTATAGAAAAACAATCTCAGAAGAGTTTAAAACTAGAGTTCCTGAAACCATACACTCACACATGAACACCATTTTCCACCTAAAATTCAAGAGTATTCCTGCATACATGCTTTCAAAGCTTACTTTTGGCTTTATGGTCCAAACTATTAAAAGAGTGAGAAACAGTTCATTTTTTAAAAAAGCAACCACACCTGACAAGGTCACAGGCATTAAATGTTGGTCCCAGGCACTTCTGCCTTCCAAATACTAACAAGGTTTCTTTCACCACTGTCCAACTCTAATTTTTACGTTACCACAAAATTTTTATGTATTGTAATTCAGAATATATGAAAAACTACCTTAAGATAATTATTTTTACTCTGTAAACTATAACATGATATCTGAATACACTTGATAAGCATAAAGAATATGCTCACCATGAGCAACCAAACACTACCACATTGGACAAGCATTAAAATATGAACTACCGCTTTGGTCACTACCGAGATTTACAGTAAGACCATGATAAGTTATCAATTACAGACAATTTCACATTCACAGTCCCTGAGACATTTTTTAAATAATCTATTCTGGAATGAGAACACAGGAAGACAGAGAATAAATTTTCAGTAATCACAAGCTCTCAGCAATTATTTTCACTTAAGCTGAAAGCCCTAAGTTTAAAAATATATATAACAAACCAATGAAACTTACTTGACAGTGACTCGATTAGATAAATCCTGTAGATCCCCAGGATGGAAAAGCTGGGCTTCTTTCAACCCAATCTGTTCACAAGCTTTCAAAAATACGTTTATATTATCCTGTGAAAAGAATTGGAAAGTGAATGCTTAGCCGGGCTCGTTCTCAAAGGTTACAAATTTTTATGATATAACTTCACAGCTTCAAAGTCCAATTACAGTCAGCAAAAGAGGCAGCAGCAAGACCCATGCAAATGCATATCAGACAAAAAAAAAATACATGGGCACAAGTAGCCTTTCAGTCTTCCAGAGCATAAAAGGCAGTGCTATCTTATGCCCAAGCATACACTGCTTCTGTGATCTTTGTGACTGGCACGTTAAACATTACCTGTTATAGGACAAGTGCCTAGCCACTGAGCAGTAATCTACACTTTGATGTCAGCTCTGCTCTGCAAACAAACGCCCTCTTCCCAGCTTCGCACGACAAGCCTCACCTCTCCTCTTTAAAAATAACTCCAGCTACTGACATTCACCCACCCAGAAACTGTTGGCAAGGAAGAAATAAGAGGAGGAACATTCTGTTTCTATGATTACAAATTACAGAACGACTGTGGAATACCACACCTGGAATCTGGGTTTGGTTGCCGAGCCAGCTCTTGACGGACAGGGAAACCATGCTATAGGACCAAGGAGAAGCTGGGTGCTCATTGGCTAAATCACACAGTTGAGGAGTGGCACATTACTCACTCCCTGCACCTGTCTAAAGAGCTGCCTTCAAAAAAAAAAGAAAGAAAGAAAGAAAAGAAAATCTACCCAAGGCTGCCCTCATATCTAATTTCAAAACCCAAACCCTCCACTCACAAACCAACGCTTTTCATTAATATAAACTGCTGTACAAACATGGACTACTATGTATCCTATTTTACAAGGGGCTGCATATCAACCACACACATTTGGTTACCAAAATTAGCCTGGGCTTCATCTCTACTATTCTTAACAAAGAAAAGACTTTATGGGGCTCATGTGAGATGAACCTGTGTGGGCCCTTGGCCTTTGCTTTGTAGGGGATCTCAGGTAAGGGAATGGCCTCTCCACTAGCCAACACTCACCGCTGGTCCACTTCAGCATGTGGGCAACACCTGCACTATGCTGTCTGCCTCCCTGAAACCTCACCTCCCTCTCCAGGAGTTGAGGTTCAGGGACCAGAAGACAACTGCCACTTGCAGAAGACAGTTACTCATTCCCACAGGAAGGAAAATAGGAGTGGTGTAGCAAAGGGAGAGGGAATGATTAGAAAAAGGAAGGAGAGATAAGAGGCAAATTGAGCAGCTAGGTTCCAGGAGAGTGAGGAGAGTTAGGGAAAGTGCAGGAGAAGGTGTAATAAAAGAAAAAGCAATACTGATTGCTAGGGAAGTAAGGGGCATTATTACAAAATCACTATTCATAGAGGTGGTAGATTATTCTAGTATGTTCTCAGTAAAAGGCACTGCAGACTACCAAGTTAGAATGTGAAATCCATGGATCATTTTAAACAAGATGACCCCAAAGATTAAAGAAATTTCTAAGTCAAAAGTTGAGTAACTCGGCTGGGCCCAGTGGTGCACACCTGTAATCCCAGCAGCCCAGGAGGCAGAGGCAGAAGGATCTCAAGTTCAAAGCCAGTCTCAGCAACAGTAAGACGCTAAGCAACTCAGTGAGACCCTGTCTCTAAATAAAGTACAAAATAGGGCTGGGGATGTGGCTTAGTGGTTGAGTGCCCCTGAGGTCAATCCCTGGTACCCACTCGCCAGCAAAAAAAAAAAAAAGTTGAGTAACTCAATGAGAGGCACTGAATGTGACTTTAATAGAAAAAAAGAGAAATAATTTATTGGCAAAATTCCATGAG
The DNA here is from genome assembly GCF_902686445.1 of Sciurus carolinensis. Lineage (NCBI taxonomy): Eukaryota > Metazoa > Chordata > Mammalia > Rodentia > Sciuridae > Sciurus > Sciurus carolinensis. The sequence continues at coordinate 69,867,851 of NC_062217.1, read as the reverse complement.
GAACATAACTTAATTTTACTGTTAAGCACATAATTTCTAGAAACTATACTACCTATAATTAGCAGATGATACACATTTATGGTCTAAAACTGGCCACTGAGGAGCAGAGGAGAACAAACAGTTTAGTTCACCAATACACCAAATTCTGCAGGAAGCAATTGCATATGAAAACAGGAAAACTAAACTGATAGAAGTCCTCCCACCAACTTAAGTTAGCTCTGAATGTTTAAGGTATTATAAAGTACTGGGCTGGTATTATAAAGTACTCAATGGTAGAGCACCTATCTAGCCTATGAAAGGCCCTGGATTCAATTTCTAGCACTGCAAAAGGAAACTTAATGTTTTAACATATTATAATACTTTAAACTTAAAGTAAACTTACGGAACTTTAAGTCAAAACAATGCTTCACATATTTTATAAAAGTATTACAACATTCATCTTGTTGACAGTATGTACAGGTTGACAAGGACAAAGTCACACATTCCTCAAAACCCATCTAAGAATTTAAAGAGAAACCACTTAAAATCTAAAGTGACTACACTTAGAGACACTATTCAAGAAAAACTACAATTAACGATTAAATGTTAGTCTTATGTAAAGCCTTTGTCTGAACCAAAAAGCAGAGTATCTTTTAAATGGCTGAATGAGACTCAATCTTCAAGTAGAAAAACCTGGTAAATAAAGTCACACAGGGCCTATGCAGCAAGAACAGTTTGGACTAAGATCAGAACTGTAATCTACATAATGCTTACTGGACTTTAGCCCACTGTTGATTTTTTTTTTTTTTATTTAATTTTTTTTTTTTTTACTATTTCAAAGGACCCAGGCAAACAGTTGCCTCAGTGGATATACAAAACTATAAATTTTCATGTCTGTTGAAACTTCAGGAAACCATATCCAGCCATACCCAGGAAAGTAGTCCTCATTTGTTGGAATAGTTTTCATTTGAACTTATGAAAAATGAGAGTAAAAATCAATGACAAATGGATACAAATCTTATTTAATTGGACTGGTAGCCAGAACTCCAAGTTAGTTCACCACCCACCAACTGCATGGCTTTGGAAATCTTAGTTTATCTTTCTGGCCTCATTTTCCCTATCAAGTAGAGTATAGATCTGTAACCCATTACAAGGACAAACACTCCTCTCTGCAAGGGAAGGGAAGCCCAATCTTCTCTATCCCATCTTGTCACATAAATACTTCATAACCCAACTTACATAAGATAAGCCAACGTCTACTCCCTACACTTTCAGTACTAACAGTGGCTTCTTAAAAGACATATAAACAAGATTTTCATATTTTCTCCAAACTCCACCCTACCTGTCATTATCAATCATCTCCCCTGATTAATTATCAAGAACTGAATGCTAACTAACAACTATGATAAAGAAATCAAAATAAATCTACAAAGACTCTTGGGTTTGTATTGGTTCTGCAGAGTACATCTATTAATTATCTATTGCTGCATAACAAATTTTTCCAAACCTTAGCCTCCTAAGACAATGGACATTTATGATTTCACATGGTTTCAGAGTATTGGAAATTTGGAACAGGTCATAACTGGATTGTTCTGACTTGGGGGATCCCTCATCAAGTTGTAGTTAAGATGTCATCTAAAGGCTATGTTGGGACTTGGAGTTGTTTGCAAGGTGGTTCACTCATTTAGGTGGAAAATCAGGACTGTTTAGTGATAGGAAACCTTGGTTCTTTACCAAATGGACATCTCCATCTGACTGCCTGATAGACGCAGTGATGCAAGAGAGCAAGATGAAAGTGCAATGTCTTATGCCTTACCCTTTGAAAACACATTCCATCATGTGCTTAATATTCTCTTGGTTAAAGGTCAGCCCTATGCAATGCAGAAATTATAAAAGAACATGAATACCAGGTGAGAATCACTAGGGGCATACTCAAGGATTGGCTTCCACATTTCACTCTCTGGAACCCAGTAATCCATGTCTTTCCCAGATACAAAATTCAATACTGTCCCCTTGGTCCCCCAAAATTCTCATCTCTTTAAAAGATGAGATCAAAATCCAGAATCTTATCATCTAAGTCCAATTCAGTGTGCAGCAAGAGTCTCCTGAGGTGTAATTCCTTAAGTATAATCCTGAGTACAGCTTCTCTCAACCTGATTATCAGTAAATAAAAAAGAAATTACTTACCCTCTCCTATTCCCAGTATACAACAGTGAGACAGGTAGATATATAGTCCATTTCAAAGTATGGAGAAATGAAAGACACACTGGAGCCACTGATCCAATGAGAATTCTCAAATTCCATAAGGCACAGGCTAGAAGTTCCTTTATTAGGACACAGTCCAGGGTCTTGCAGAGTTTCTGGGTTTGGGACCCACCCTCAAGATTCTTCATTCTACGGTAAAAATCATCTTCCGTTTTCCTCGAAAAGTAGCTTGTGTTTGCAGCTGTATAGATTTCTCAGTCTACTTCTTATCTTTCCCATAGAGGTTTGGGGAATTAAAGAACTTTTGATTTTATAATCCTATCTCTTTCAGTCTAAGTTGGCAGTGTTTCTGCAAATATAAATCTCTTAAAGATGCTATAGATCTTCTGTGAATCTCACTGGACTTCACTGTATTAGACAAAAGTCACACCCATGAATCTCCAGAGAAGTCCTTCTCTACATGGGTCTTCTGAGAAGATGAAGGGACATACCCTGAAGTTTCTAGAAGCCTTCTGCTGGGTTGGACAGATTTCCCAGGCACCACCTTGGATCTTTCTAGGAAGTTACTTGGATCTTTCTAGGATTTTACAACCACACCCTCAATTTCATCTTTAGAACTTGTTTTCCTGCCAATGCTCTGAATTTGATCTATGCCTGAAAACTCTCAATTCGAGCAACATTTACTGACTAAAGAGCCTGTTTTTAACACCAGCAATTCCTGTGTTCCTCATGTATATCAGTCTATCCTATGTCCACTAAGAAGACTGAACCAGTTAGACCCATTTCTGCAAGCTTCCTGAGTATACAGAGTCAAGGATTGTAGTAAGTATTATCTAGAAGTTTTCCCCATCGATCAACCAAATACACTTCTCATGATTATTTTGGCCTGCAATTCCCAGAAAGGACCTGTGTCTACTTTAAACAAACAAACAAAAAAAATTCAATAAAGAAAGAGATTGTTAATCCCTCTGAACCTGAGTACATGATGATGTAGATCAATTTAATCTGCGGCCAAGAGACCTGGTGATCCCAATTTCTTTCCTATTTGTGATGCACCACCCCAGTCACTGCCTCTTCCCCTGAAACTGACAGTGCTAAAAATCTCAGCAGTTATGTGTCAGCAATCAAGAGGTTGGAGATACCCTTTGAAGCAAAGAAATTCAACTGAGTCAATATATTAAAATAATGGTTTGCAGACACTGAACCCCAACTAGCCACATCAAAACACGAGATGGGACCATGCAGTCATCTCTCAGGTAAGGCTGATGATACACAACTGTAGCCCTAGCACTTGCTACTGAAAACCAAGTCCACAGACCAGAAGCACTGGCCTCACCTGGGAGCTTGTTGGAAACGCACAATCTGAAGCTCCATCCCAGACCTACTGCATCACAGCAGGCACAGGAAGGAGACCCCCCCATGACACAGGCTTCAGAGACAACACTGTTTTTGGCAAACAAAGTGAATAAATATTATCAAATAGGACTTATAGCCATGTGTTAGTTAGGTTTTTTGTTGCTATGATCAAGATAACTGACAAAAAGAACTTAGAGGAGGAAAAGTATATTTTGGCTCATGGTTACAGAGGTTCAGTCCATCGTCAGCCAATTAGATTGCTCTGAGCCTGAAATGAGACAGAACATCATGATGGAAGAGTGTGGTGAAGGAAAGCTGCTCAGCTCATGGCAGTGGGAAGTGTGGGGTGGGGGCACAGGGCAAGATGCACCCTTCCAAGGCACATTTCCAGTGACTCACCTCTTCTAGTCACACCCCACCCCACAGTTATCACCCACAGTCAGTTCATTCAAATTAGGCTGAATTGAGTAGGTTACAGCTCTCAAAACCCAATCACTTCATCTCTGACTATCTCTTCATTAACACAGGAGCTTTGGGGGGACATCTGATATACAAATCATAACAAGCAGTGTTTCTCTTTACTCTGAACATGAGTCACCTAGGGATTATGGAGTTTGCTAGTAGACAAATCGTCTACAAAAGTACTTGAACTCCATTCACATAATATTAAGGGATCAATCGGAGTTATTTTAAAGCAATTCTAAGTAGAAAAGTAACTAAAATATATTCCAACTCGCGTTATAATTATACAGTTCCCACTAAGAAAGCAGTTGAGTCACAATCTGATCAGTTGGCACTGGTTTTTTAATTTATTATTTTGGCAAAGTCATCCTCTGTCTTATGGTTGAGCTAATAATAAATTCAATCTGTCAAGTCACACCTACATTCTATGACTGTAACATATAGGTAAACATTCATCAGAAATCCAACTTTAAGAGTTAATTGTGAGAGAAATAAGCAGCTGCTCCGATCTTTTTTTAAAAAAGCTTTCCTTGGTTATCTATTTCTCCACAAAGAAAAAGGTCTGGTCATTGCTGATAGCAAGGGAGTCGAGGACAGGAGAGTGGTGAAGTTCTGTAACTGATGAAAATAGGACGAGGGGCCAATTATGAAAGCAAAAAGGAGCTGCCAAGAGACACTGAGGGCCCAGGAGATTATGCATGGTAACGATGCCAGCAGGGTGGTGACTGATTTTTTGCCAGTGCTGCTGGCAGAGCAGGAGAAAATACCACCACACCAAGCAAGAGCTGAGAGTTGGCAAGTCGGGGCAGCAGAAAGCCTTAAAAAAAGGGCCAAGTGACTGGTAAAGGTTAGTTATTGAAATGTTTAATTAACTTGGGTTACAATTAACTAACTATACAGGGGCAATAACAGGCTTTGTCAAACTGCAACATGAACTAAGTGATAGTATTTCAGTTTATTCAATTTAAACCTCACATTGAAAGTGAAGAAATTTTAAAATGCACCTACTCTTTTAAAAAGCACTGAAATAGATGCTTAAAAACTCTGTCCTCAAATTATCCACATTCTGTGCTCCAAAGTAGAACAAGCACTTAACATTAGAAAAAAAAGGGCCATGTCACAATGATGCTAAAACAGACTTTATGAACAATAAAGCATATTTAAGGAATGAAAACTACATGGCAACACTTGAGAGCCCACTAGGAATTGGCACTCCTTTCCTGCAGCATCCACCCACCCTTTAGGAATCACTTTTACAGATGATATACCTGGATCCTCAGCCCTATTACAACTTTTCCAGGCCAAGGGACTTGCTGCTTCATGGGGCTGACTCATTTTTCAGTCATTCCTGTGTCATGAAAGTCCAAAGACTCTCTCCCTGTAAATGTAAAACACTGATCAATCCTAAACCTACCTACCTAACAATGCAAACTGAATCTGACCTCTGACATGATCCCCTCAGCAACCTCACCAGTTCTTCTTCCTCAAATACCCTCCATGCTCCTCACATCATCTCTTTAAATGTCCCTTGTTTTCTCCACACATCTGGTCCCTCAAGTGACGCTTTCCAGTTCTTGTATTATCCCAATTGGCCCTTCAACTGAATAGCTAGTTTTCCCAGGCTACTATCTATTGAATTCTTTATGTCAGAGAGAAAACTGAGGCACTTTAAACAAATTATCTTTTCCAAATTCTCATCCAAAAAATTTTGTGGAGTCTCACTGTCCCCATATTATACATAGGGAAACTGCAGCTTATATGGCCTGCCCAAGATCATACATTAACTTGTGGAACTGGGATTCAAATACAGTCATATAACTCTTGAATCTATGCTCTTTCTTTTTTAACTTTTATTTATTTATTTTCATTAACTTTTTTGGACAGTGATAAATATTTTTTTTAATTTTTTCATGCATGTATATAGGGTAATAATGTCTGTCTTAATCTACCACTCTTCCCAATCCCACCCGTCTCACCCCACCCCTCGCTAACTTCTGTACAATCCAAAGTTGAATCTACGCTCTTAACCCTTGTATTAGTTTTCTATTTCTGCTGTGACAAATTAGTGGTTTAAAACAATCCATTTTATTATTTTACCATACTGAAGATTAAAAGTCCAAAATCAGTCTCACTGGGCTAAAATTAAGATATCCATGGAGATATTGTCCTTCTACTGCATTCTAGTATAAAATCCATTTCCTTGCTTTTTCAGATTCTGGAAAACATCTACATTCCATGGCACATGGTTCCATTCCTCCATCTTCAAAACAAGTAGCATCAGGCTGAGTCTTTCTCACACTGCCATCTGTCTGGATCTCCTTCTGCTGAAGCTCAGTTCCTCCTCTTATAAAGATGTCTCTGAGGACAATGGGCCCTCCTGAATCATCCAGGACACTCTCACCATCTGAAGGTCAATGGATGATCAACCTTACTCCCATTCACGACCTAATACTCCCTTGCCTTGTAAGACAGTCACAGTTTCTGTGGCTGATAATGCAGTCATCTTTGAAGACCACTGTTCTACCTGCCACATATTCCATGTCTCCTTAGAGACAGGTCCCGTGTGTTATGTTCTCCCTTCTTAGCATGAAGCATCTGCACCTCCATGCTGGACTCTAGGTGTGACCAATTATCACTCAAAGGCTCACTAATGTTGATCTCATAAAATGAGGATTACAGGGTTATTGGGAGGGTTTCCTGATAAAAAGACAAGATGATTGGTAGAGTTTCTAGCATATAGTAAGTGGACCATAAATTGAGAGAAATCCCCTTAACTTCTCTTGTTACAGGTGTGGGTACTTTTCATTGTGGCATCTATCTTATACGGTGGTTAACTGATTCTGTGGAGCAGACCTGGGGACACTGACTTCAGACTTCACAGGAGAATGATCTATGAGTTTAAATGAACCATAGTCTAGTCAAGCAAGATAAGTTGAATACAGAAGAATCTGAATTGAAAATCATGTGATCCTATCAGTGAGGTTCTTGGATAAGGGCTTAAAATATAAGATTAAGCTTTCAGACCACATAAAACCACTCTGGACTCATATGACCTTTTTTCCAACTAAAATACACTTAATATCTATTCCTGATAAATATTCTTTTGGAGACCTGGGTCCATCCAGATCATTTCTAATTCCTGATTTTGATACCCAATACACTAGATAAACTGCATTGCTACAACAGCTATAAATTGGACAGTATTTCCCATGTTTTCATTCTTTTTTAACATAAACAGGATAATATAAACCCCTAAGACAAACTGCCAGAAGCGTAACTTAGGTCTGCATGAATTTAAACATCGGTTCATTAAAATTGAGCACTTCATTTCTCATGGACAAGATTGGCTTCTAGTGTTGTTTCTTGACAAAAAAAAAAAAAAAAAAAAAAAAATCACACTGACAAACTGTCTCTTTAATCATCTTTCCACAATGCTGCCAGGGAACATCATCTAAAATCAACACTACTCACTTTTTTTCCTTAAATTTACCAAGCTATAATCTTTTGCAAATTGCCTCACCCACCACATGTTTTCTCTTGATCCACCCCTTATCCCCCACCTACACTCCTCCACCCCCTATTTATTGTCTCAGTAAAGTACTGATGCAAAACCCCCAATGCCCTGGATCCATTAGTAGCTCCTGCACACTCTCTTCCATCAAAGCATTTGGCAAATTCGACCACTTCTCAACTGTCCCTGAGGCCACCATCCCTTTTGCATGGAAAACTGTGTTTATCAGGCTCTCTGAGAAATAGAACCAACAGGATGTCTATGGAAACAGTCTTATAATAAGGAATTATGGCGGCTGAGAAGTCCCATGATTCGAGTCAGCAAGCAGGAAACTGAGCAGAGCTGATGATGCAGTGCTAGTCCAAGTTTGAAGGTCTGAGAACCAAGAGAGGGGATGGAATTGTGTATGTTCCAATATGAAAACCAGTAGGATCGAGATGTAAGAAAAGTCAATCATTCCATTCAAATCCAAAAGTAGGGGGGAAAAAAAAAGGAGAAAATAAAAGACAGTATCTCAGTTCAGGTAGAAGAGTTCCCTCTTACTAGCAGAGTCAGCTTGACTGTACTATTCAAGCCTTCAACTGATTGTCAAGGCCCACCACAGGGAAAGCAATACGCTTTACTTAGCCTACTGACTGAAAAGTTAATTGCATCTAAAAACACTCTCACTAACAAACCCAGAATCATGGTTGATCAAGTATCTTGGAATCCCATGTCACAGTCAAGTTAATTTTGACACACAAAATTAACCGTCACTTCTCCTGAAATATTCTTCAACTGGCTTTCTTCTTTTCTTGATTGCCTTCAATCTATTCTTCACACAGCAACCATGATCATTTTTAATTGTTTAAAGATACAACTCACAATTCACAATAGCTAGATTGTGGAAACAATCTAGATGCCCTTCAGCAAATGAATGGATAAAGAAACTGTGGTATACATACACAATGGAATATTATTCAGCCATAAAGAAGAATAATATTATGGCATTTGCAAATAAATGGATGGAATTGGAGAATATCATGCTAAGTGAAATAAGCCAAGCCCAAAAAACCGAAGGCCGAATGTTTTCCCTGATAAGTGGATGATGATGTGTAATGGGGGTGGGGGAGTGGGGAGTGAGAGAAGAATGGAGGAACTTTAGATTATGTAAAAGGAAATGAGAGGGAGGAGAGTATGAAAAATGGTGAAATGAGACAGACATCATTAACCTATGTACATGTATGATTACACAAATGGTATGAATCTACATCATGTACAACCATAGAAATGAAATATGTACCCCATTTGTGTACAATGAATCAAAATGCAGTCTGTAAAAAAATCAAAAGATGGATAAATAATTAAAATTTTTTTTAAAAAGATACTACTCACACACAGGCACACATTTAAAGTATACAGTTCATTAATGTTTGAGTATATTAACAGATATGTGCTTCCATTTAAAAAGGTAACCAATGACCTTCCAACAAATTAAATTCTTCTCAGAATATCCCAATCATCCCTTATCATACATCAAGTAAAATGCAGTCTACTCACCGACTCACAAAGCTTCACACAACTTCACTAGCCTACCTTACTCATGGTCCTCCTTGAAGACCTCTGCTCTTTGATCTGGAAAACTCCCTCCAGGCCCTATATCTTCCCAGGCTTCACTTCTCCCACTTTATTCAGGCCTCTAATCAAACGTTAACTTAGAAATGGGATGTCCTCAGCACCTTCTCTGAACCACTTCTCCTACACACTCCATCATTCTTTATCTATTTGTATTATTATTTCAGTGTAATTGTTGGCAACTGGAGACATGGCTCCCCCACTGCCAAGGGACAGTGGGCCTACTGGTCCCTGATGAGAAGCAGCAGTGGAGATGTAGAGTGGTGGAGCAGTGGCCAACTGCAGTGCAAGTGACAAGCATAGCCACAGGCCGAGTGGAGCCAGCCATGCAGGCACGCAAGCCAAGTCGTGGTGGTCTGTCGCCCCGCAGCAGCATGGCCGACACACAGTGCGGGTGCCCGCTGCAGAAGCACACACTGCACTTCTGGCCTGCTACCAGAAAACAGAAGTGGGGCAGAACTGGAGACTATCATGCTAAGGGAAATAAGACAATCCCCAGAACCAAAGGCTGAATGCACTCTCTGATGTGTGCATGCTGACTCCCAAAAGGGGAAATGGGGGAGGGAAGAATAGAAGTACTTTGGAATAGACAAAGGGAAAGAAGGGAAGGGAGGGGAAAGGGGAATAGGAAACATAGTAGAATAAATAGGACATCACTTTCCTATGTTCGCATATGAATACATGACCAATGTAATTACACATCATATACAACCAGAAGAATGGGAAGTTGTACTACATGTATGTATAATATGTCAAAATACATTCTTAAAAAACTTGATCAATAGCGTTAGTACATTTCCAAGCCCTAATTAGCATAAGTTTGGGCCAATGGCATTGGTACTTTTTTCAAACCCTAATTAACATAAGTTTGGACCAACAGTAGGGAACCAAGTACTATATAAGCCCCTAGACTAGCACACTTGGACAGAGAAAACCTGCTATCAGTCACTCTTGAGCTGTTAAAGAGTTCTCTTCCTGTTCTTCAATAAATCCTACTATTACATTCACTCATCCCGGCCTGTGGATTTTATTCTTCAAATTCACAAGACAAGAACCCAGGAAAGAAGAAGAAATTGATGGTGAGCTGCTAAGGTCTGCTGCAACACTAGTGAGCATGGCCTGCCATTATGAGCTGCAACTCTTCTAGGCTGCAGAGGCCTGTGCAGACCCCACCCACCAGCAGAAAGGGAGAAACTCCAGTCTCACCTGCCAGCAGCTGCAGGGAATGGAGTTTCATCTCAAAACTCCAGTTTCACTGGCACTGTCAAGATATCACTGATGTGTTGCCTACTGTGCAGCTTGTCCCAGGTTCCTAGGACAATGCCTGAAACACAGCAGATATTAAAGAAATATTTCTAGAAAGGGATGAACAGTAATGGGTCCCAGACACACCAAGTAACTGGCTTTACACCTTCAAATCTATTTCTATCACCCTCATTTGCTGCTCCTGTTGCACTTTCTAACTAACAAAAGGGACCTAAAAAGAGGTGGTCAGAGTTTATTTGAATGAAACTCTCCTATCTGATATATATGTCACATGATACTCAAATGCTGAATCAATTTTTTCACTAAATTATTTTTAACTCTACAAGTTAATTGTAGTGTTGCTTCAGCAATTCTAATGCATTAATTTTTTTTTTTTAAGTTGCCCTCAAGGCTGAAACTTGGCACATAAATGTTGATCTTAGATTTTAAAAACAAGCAGGTTTAGGAACTCTGGGGAAATGTTCCTAAACATGTGCCAGCACTGTCATTAAAAGATTATGGCTAGAAATAAAAGAGGAGTTTCCTGCTTTACAGCACTACATCACCTTGAGTGTATTGGAAGCAACTTCAGTGCTAATACTGTTTTTAATTTTCCACTTATGGTGACACTTGCCTTTAATAGGTAGCGAAAGAGAAGCAGGGAGTCAAGACATCTCCATGAAATCTACTGAGAATACTTTATAAATAACTCAACTGTCATTGACTTACTTATATGCCTTTTTATATAAGAGCATTAAGGCATTCAGATATTTAATATGTAATATCTGTTACCTTACAATAGCCAATGCACAATTCCCACTCTATTTGCCAGATTTGATACTGGATAATTATAAACCATTAAAATGCAGATGGTGATCCACAAAAACACCAGTAATGGGGCTGGGGATATAGCTTGGTGTGTAGAGTGTTTGCCTGTCAAGTACAAGGCCCCAGGTTCAAATCCCAGCACTGCAAAAAAAAAAAAAAAAAAACTCCAGTAATATGTTCATCACCAAAAAATCATCTACATGATAATAAATAACGATGGGGGCTGCAGTTGTGGTTCAATTGTAGAGCACTTGCCTACACCATGTTGAGGCACTAGGTTCAATCCTCAGCACCACATAAAAAATAACAAAATGAAGGTATTGTGTTCATCTACAACTAAAAAAAAATTTTTTTAAACATGGAAAATGACCTTATTTTTAGTGAATTTTGTATGCTATAATCTCTGATGCAAGTATAACAATAAATTAATAGTTAATACTATACAGTATATAGTATAGTTTAGAAGAAAAAGTACTCCATGTTTTGTTATTGCTTTTTTTTTTTTTTTTTAAGAAAACAACAAATTGACAAACTATAAGATTAATTTAAATTTTAGTAGTTGAGGCAACATTTAAAAACTTGTGAGAGTAGTTCACCTTTGGGGGGAAAAACATTTCTTTGGTATAGTTTAATAATGAAGCCAAATTTAGCAATTTTGGTCCAGTTGACTGATATCCTCTAATATTTATTGTCTCTATTCGAAAATGGGAAGAAAAGATAAAAATTATCTTTTAATTCATTGAAGCATCAGATCTCCTCAAAATTCAAGGTAATACATAAAAATTCACCCCAAGACAGTGATCTGTGGGAAACAAAAATTAAAGAACAGGGCTGGTACTGTGGCTCAGTGGTAGAGCACCTGCCTAGAATGTGTGAAGCACTAGGTTTGATCCTCAGCACCACATTAAAAAAATAAAATAAAATAAAGGTCTACCACAACTAAAAAAATTTTTTTAATTAAAGAAAATGATAATTCTACATCCACAGAAACACAGAATCTTTGTTATTTATCAAATGCGAAGAAATTAGAAACATGAAAGAGTTGAGCATGAATAAAAAGCATGTTTTTGCAGAGAAGTCCCCAGTGTTGCCCCCGGCCATCCCAGAAAGGTTGATATACATCCATCTGAAAATGGGGAACATGCCAACCAGAATCAGCTCACTAAGAATACTGCTCTTATTGGCTAAGCAATCAAATAGGCCAGAGTAAGTGTATCAGAGAATTTAACTGGTGGAAGTTTTTCCCAAATCTTCTAGGTAGAAGATCTCCTCAAACTAATCCACAAAATCAGCAATAAGAATCAAGAAGAGAAAAAAAAAAAAAAAAAAAAAAAACACTCTTATTCTCACTTCTAGATGGTTTTTTCAAACTGGCTCCACAATATCATCTTTCCATCTTTTCATATGCTGTCACTTGTTATTAGTGTTCTGTGTTCTTAAAACCCCCAATTATTCACAAAGTGACTTGCTTATTACCACTAGAGAGCAACTGCCTCCAAGACGCAGGGTTGTGACCCAGCACAGAGCAATCCTCAGCTTCACCACTATTCTGTCTCAAGCAAGCATAAATGTTCTCCACCTTCCTATAACTATCCAAGTCACATGCCAATATTCCTTAAGTATTTTCTCTTCAACCATACAAACATCACTTCTGCCTCCTACCCAGAAAAGTGCTACCCTGGAATGAAAATAACAATTATAGTCATATTTCTTATGTTATTTCAACCTAGAAGAGAAAGTAAACTGAATTTAGCTTTTCCCACCCCAAAAATACAAAAAACAAAAAATTCTGTCCTGAGATCTCACACTTTGGTATTATTTGTGAAAAATGCCCACAAACTTTCCCTCTCCCCTTGAGAGAGAGGGGAAAATGGAATAAACAAAGTCATTGTGTGAGAATGGTTTTACTTGTTTATTTGGTATTGCGAATTGATTCCAGTAGTAGTGCCCTAGCACTGAGAACTCCATCCTCGGCCCTTTTTATTATTTTGAGAGAGTATCTAGCTAGTTGCTGAGGCTGGCCTTGAACTTGTGATCCTCCTGCCTTTGCCTTCCTAGTCACTGGGATTACAGGTATATACCACTGCACCCAGCAAGAATGGTTTTTAGAAAAGCACATAGCAAGACCTCAGCTGCATCATTTCAACTTTATAGATTCCTCATGTGGATATTCCATAGCTGCTGGAAGAAAACAACCAGATATTTTAGCAGTGACCTCTCAGCACAGAATAGGTCATACTACCTTACTGACACCCAAGCATGTAGGAGAGCAAAGGTGAAAGAATCAGAAGTAACTTCACACAGGTACAAGAACGTTAACCAGCAAGTACCTTCTAGAAAATGGCAGCAAGAATGGGCACCTAGACTTGCCTTATATCTGGAAGTAGCCATCAGGAAGGCAAGAAAAACTGACACATCCCATGATTTAAGCTAACCGGGATTCTTGCCCATTTCCTGCATTCCACAGCATTCCTGACTAAGACGACAACCTTTCCAGTCTCTACGGTCACACCTTACACATTCCACTCCTGAACATAATCTAAAAGATTAACTCTTTATTAGCAAAGATGTTCAAATTTAGCAATATTTTAATGCAAATGTGGATACACTGAGGATTTTTCTTTTGAGACCAATGATAGACACAAATGTTCAAACAAATGATTCAAACCAAATTTTCTGAAATAACATTTCTTTTTCAAAAGTAAATTACAGTTAAAATGGAAAATATGAGTAGATCAACCAATCTATGGTCAATCAGATGGACCCATATAGAAACACAGTGATACTTTCTTGATTCTTCAGCTAAGTGGTTCTCCATCAGCGATGATTTTATCCCCATGGGGGTCAGTGGCAATGTTAGGAGACATTTTTAACTATTAAAAATAGTAGGGAAGGAGAATAACACTGTCATGTAGTGAGCAGAGGTCAGGGATGCTGCTAAGGATTCTACAATGAACAGGACGGACTCCAGAAAAAAAGAATCATCTGCCCCCAAATCACAACAGCATCAAGACTGAGAAACCCTGTTTCACTAAACACAAATAAATCATCAGGTGTCCAAAATAACTATAAGTCTTAGGGTGAATAATTTCCTTGATGCTTCCACACATATTGTATATCATGCACTAACATATCAGATGGCAAATATTATTCTGCTTCAATAGTTCTTTTCACCATCAGGGTATTTGCCTTTTTCCTGGGGTTTAGTTTTGATGTTGAACTTCTTTCTTACTCACAAATAAAGTTTTAGTTTTAGGTTTCAATATGCTGAATGTAGCCACATTTAGCACCAGCTAATTTTTTGGACGACACAAACTCTTTGGTTAGACTTTCTTTTAAAAAAAAAAAAAAAAAAAAAAACACAAAAAAAACCATAGCTTTGTGAAGAACAGAGAGGATAGAAAAAATGAGAATGTATTTCTTTATGAACTAAAACTCAGTCAAATAAGAAAAGTCATATCACTAGAAGAAAAGATCTAAGAGAATATAGTTACTACCCTCCCAAAAAAAATTTATCACATGAATATTTCAAACAAAGCATTTGATGTATTTATAAAGCATATAAACGAGTTTCTCCATATTGTCACTGCTCAAGACATATTCCACACTTTTCCCATAGGTCCAAATGTAAAGTTAAATCCATTGCCCTAACATGAAAGTTAAACACACATGGTAGATAGCTGAGGACAACTGAAAAGTATAGCTAAAAAGAGTAAGGGAGAAATAACTGAAGAGGGGACATGGACCACCATAACCACTTAGCTTATACCTTTGCACAAAAATTCTTATCATATTCTTAACCTTGGTGTATCTACCCCACACAAACCTCCTTCACAGAATCTACTTCAACCCACACATGGAGCTGAATGCACCAACCCTCCAACACTCCTGACCACAGCCCATTTGGTCAAGACAACTATCTTAAGTGACCTGAGATATCTGTAGCCTGGAAAGAAAGGGTAACCTTATCCATTCAGATCCTTATCTTGGGAACACCAACTAAGAAACATCAAAATCAAGTCTTCTGTTGAAATGGGGAAGAAAAAAGTATTGGTAGAATACAGACTGCAATGTTTACGGGAGAACACTAAATTCTTGGGAGAGTCTTGTGATAAATCTTTAAAATAAAGCCTCTTCAAGTGACTTAGCTTGAAGTCATCTCTGTGCTTTGCTGCTCAAAGAGCAGGCATCATATGTAAAATCTGATGAAATGAGATGAAGACCTTTGGATTGTATCATTGTCAATTTTCTAGTTTTGATATATTATACTTCAGTCATGCAAGATGGTGCATTGGGAGAGTACTGAGAACCTTTTTGTACTTTTTGCACCTTCCTCTGAATCTATGTTTATTTTAATGTAAGAAGTATTAACTATAACATTTTCTGTATTAGTTTGCTAGGGGTACCATGCCAACAGCTAAAAACTGGCTTAAAACAAGAGAGATCACTGTCTCATGGTTCTGGAGTTAGAAATTCAAAAGTAAGGTGTTGGGAGAGCCATGATCTGTGTGAAAACTGAGGGGGATCTTTCTTGCCTCTTTCTAGCTTCCGGTGGTTTGCAGGCAATCCTTGGTGTTCTTTGCATGATAGATACATCAATCCAATACCTCGCCTTCACATGGCATTCTTCCTGTAAATCTTCACATGGCCATTATTTTATAAAGTTATTAGTCATATGAGATTAGGATACAATCTACTCCAATGTGACCTCATCGTAACTAATTACCTCATCTGCAACCGACCTGTTCACAAAGCCCCATTCTGAGGTACTGGGGTTTAAAATTGTCTTATTTTGGTGGGGGATGGAGGTTTATCCAATTTTAGAGCCCATTAATATTCACAATGGAAATATTGTTCACTAATTCATCAAAAGTATCTTTGCTCTCTTATATGAATCATCACCAATGTTGTGTGTTGTGAACACAATAATTAGTAGTATTGGCCCAGATCATTCAACTTCTTTAAGTGTCAAAAATAAAGACTTCTGGAATACTCCTTCTTCGGAAATTCTTAGAGATCCATCTTCACAGTCCCATTACAACTGCTCACAAGTGTCCAGAACATGTCAGTCCGGTTCTCTGTGGCACATTTATGTTGGGATGGTTTTTTTGCTCATTTGCTAATTTATTTGCATGATTCCCCCTCCTTCTCTGCTTTGAGTCAAACTTGATATCTATCTTTGTTCCTCCAACACATCCCTATAAACTAAAAATATCCTCAACCTAGTAGGCCCTCACTTATTGGTTAAAATGATGAACATTGGTTGACTATCCACATATTGGACTATATATTATTACTTTTAATTCTTGTAATGACTCTCTTCGAAGTAGATGTTGACACTCTTATTCACACTTGAGGCAAAGACTTAGAAAAAATTTTGATATAACCATCCTGACAAGTATCAGGAGTCAAATGAGGCATGATGCTAACTTCAAACCAATTAAGCTTAGCCCATTCTGTAGCTGAAGTCACTCCATGCTCTAACATCCAATTGAAAATGCTCAGTGTCTTGTATTTGGAAAATCATCCTATTTAATATACTGGAAATTCATTTCATTTTAGTTTCTGAAGATAAGATCCAAACTGGATAGAATTTCTGATGCTCGAAATAGAAATACTTGTAGAGATATCTGGGTTTAAAAATAAAATACATTTGTGCTTGCATCTAATCATACAATCATAAAATTGAATAAAACTTACAGTGGCCAAGAACAACAAGTCACCACAATTCAAGCATTACAGATATGCAGTGTGTTTGAGTTTCAAGGCTAATTTCATTTAAAATGCATGTAATTGATATAAGAAATGACCATTTATAATCAAAGTATTAAACTATCTAACAGTAACTCAAACCATTTGAAAAAATGTAATTCAAATTTTTAATTTGCACAGCAGTGCTTTAGAAAAGTTATTTTCATATAATTTTTTTATCTTATTACACTGAATGTTTCCTGCCAGAAAGAATTCAAATACCAAATTTCTTTAATTTTATCCCTTAAATAACAAATATCTTTTGACTCATTATACATTAGAAGAATATATATATTCATATATATATATATATAATATATATACTATATCTGGGTTTTAAAATAAAATACATTTGTGCTTGCATCTAATCATACGATCATAATATATGTGTAATATATATTATATTATATATAAATACACAGACACAACAGGCTTTTGATCTAACTCCATTTAAGACCCAAAAAAATGTCAGGCCAGCTGCCCATTCATAATAGATAAGCAATAGAGACAACTTGTAAGAAGAAAGGAGTTAATATCAGAACCAACTGTGCTGGGAACTTTATATGGATTCTATAATTTCAAAAGAAAACTATTTTCATTCCCTCTCTCCTAGACAGATATTTTCCAATAAACATTTTTCATAACTCATCCCTATCAAAATTTGGCAAGTTTTTCATGCCTCCTGCAAACTCAGAAATTTCGGGGCTGCTACCTTTAATTACTCATGCCATTAACATCTATAAACACATGAATGATCAAAGAGACGTTTCTTCAATGTAATATAAGCACCATGAATATTCCAAAGATGATCAGTTTGTTTCTACCCTGCAATTATTAAGTGTTTTAAACTTAATGGTTTTGTGGGGGAAAAAAATTTGACCAACTCCTATCATGAACATTGTTTTTTTTAAAGGATTTTTAACATTGTGAAAATTATCCATCAATTGGTATTTATTATAAATTATTTCCAAACACAGAGCCCATATTATTACTAGTCTCTCATCGGAATAACAAAATAACAGTGGTGTTATTCGTTATACTCAAAATCCTGAATTTAAAGCTAGAGGGAATCTAGAGAATCATCACTGCCATTTTATGGATGATAAAACTGTGACAAAGACTTGTCCAACACATCCAGCATCACAAAGGACATTAATAGGAATATTGTACAAATACAATTAAGATTAGTGTGCTGAGTGGGATTAATGCAGAAGCAAGAAGCAGCAGAAACAGAGTGACTGGTAAATACCCACCAGTCTGGGGAACTGTGTGGTCAACCAGAAAGCAGGCTCAGCAGGGTTGAGCTTCAGAGAATTTGACCTACACAAAGGCAATCAGTGCAGGAAAGCCAAGAAAGGGAATGGATGATGCTCTAAAACTCAAAACAAACAAATGAGTAACAAGTAAATAAAAACATCCTGATGGGAGGGAAATAGAAAAGAGAACTACAAATGTAAGGAAGACATCACTAAAAACACTTTCTTCCAGCAAAATAACCCTAACTTAACTTCTACTGTAACTACAGATGAGAGATCTATGCCCACCTTTTTTATATTTCAAAGACAAAGAAATTCAGATTTTTAGTGAGAACATTCAAAATTCTCTCTCCTAGCTCTTTTGAAATATGCATTATTAACTATAATCATCCTACTGTGCAACACAACACCAGAACTGCATTCCACTGTATCCCACAAATTTGTATAATTATTATTTGTTGATTATAAATAACATTTTTTAAAAGGAATTCGTTTTAAAGATAACTTATTACTTACCAAACCTGCTATTGGTGTAGACAGTCTATTGATCTTCTTAATGATTCCAGGCTTGAGCTTATTAATCAAACTGAAAGTAAATGAATAACATAATGATTACAAGAATGCCAATATGAGTTCAGTGTTCTTTGAAACATTTTTATGAATCATATATATCACTATTCCATCCTGCAATCAATTATTCCCAGCCCCAGCCCATCAAAGGTAAACAACCAAAACAACAGGTCCAGAAACAAAGAACCTGACTGCACACAGTGGTGAAGTGGTCCTCCCTGGACCATGAGGTCACATTTCTTTATCAAAGCCAAGTCTATAACAATAGTTTCACATTTGTTAAAGAAAGGTACTATTTGATTATGTTTTAGTAGTCAGTTCAAGAATCTCTTCATCAGAATTTAGTTCACTTGACCCAAAAAACACTTTCCTACTAATAATTTTCATTTTTTTTTTATCAAACTGATCTTTATGCTAAAAGTTAGCTTCAAAACCATATTGTTTTTGCCACATTTAGCGGTACAAACAGTTGACCTGTTCTTATTAGTAACTCACTCAAACCCAACTGATTGCTATTATCATAGCAGAAGAGGTAAAAATTATATGTACTAAATTCCCCTAAATTACCTCAGAATCTAATATTGAATATGTTTAAGTTAATGTAACAGATACTTGAAAGATATTTGTGTTTCTGTTCTCCAGGACACTAAAAAAGAAATGTTTCTGACAACCATGCTCAGAATACAACTCTGGTTCTAAGTCTAAATTATTATGCATTTTTTGTTTGTTTGTTTGTTTGCTGATCACTGATACAGTGCCAGGCCATGCAGTAATTTAATTCTATAATAATGTTTTTCTACCAATGCAAACTGGGATAATTAATCATTAATCACTGTCAGAAAACAATATCTTGAAACAGTGATTTTCCTATTTAATAATTCATCTATTAAAAAAACAATTATTTATTCTGCAACAGAGCTCCAAAGGAAAAGCAAATAAAGGAGAAAGAATCAAACATTCCTAATTTACTGGTCTCCTCTTCATAATAGCAACAGAAAAAAAAAAAAAAATGCTGAAGCTTGTGGAATGTCACTCCTTCAACATTCCAGAGATTTACATATACACTTGAGTGTGTTAAGAATAAAAAAGACAAAAGTCTCAATTTAACAGCCTTCAGAATGCTGTCCAACAGGATTCTAAATTATAAAACAGTGGCTCATAAAGATTTAGTCTGGCAAACAAAAGAATTTTTTCCATTTTCATACTTTGTTCACACAAAGATCTTAAACACCTTAGCATGGACAATAAAACCATCACTTTTTCCTTTTGTGTGTACGTGCGTGTAAGGTACCACATGCGCATGCGTTCACGGACATGCCTGCCTGCTCGGGATCAAACCCGTGGCAAAGTACTCTACCACTGAGCTACAATACCAGCCCCAGTCCTTCAACTTTAAGTATCTCCTACAATTGCTACTCCATGATTCCCAACTTTAAATATGCGCATTAACTAAAAGTCATGTAGGAAGGAAGCCTTTCTCCCTTCATGATCACATTGTTTTTCTTTAATCACTGAGGAGTCAGAAAAGAAATGAGTCAATTTATAAGAAATGACAATTCCAAATTAATTCTTTTAGTTGCTCCCCATTAACCAGGTATTTCTGTAATTCCTTTTTTTTTTTTTTTTTTTTTTTTTTTGTGGTGCTGGGATTGAACCCAGGGCCTTGTGCTTGCGAGGCAAGCACTCTACCAACTGAGCTATCTCCCCAGCCCTGTAATTCCATTGTTCATGGCATTCTTGCAATGCATAGAAAAACTAATAATTGAAGCATTACTTAACAGGAACAATAAATAAATTATTTGGCCAAGTATGATATATAATAAATCCCATCATTATGTACAAATATAATGCACAAATAAAAATGGAAAAATAAAATAATTTCCACACACAAACATGACTGATTTTTTAAAAAAGGAACAAAATTATTTATACTTATTGACTACTAGTCAGTAAGTAATGACTTTCTTAGAGTAACTTTTATTTTAAAATGTAGTCTTTCAGTGATATAAATTAGAGGCCAGTACACGTCAGGGCAAAATACAAAATGTCAAGGAAGTCTGGCAACAGTTGTCCTTTTAGAGAAAGAATGTGATGAATTCCCGCTCCACCTATTTGAGTCACAGGTGACTTTGGCCAGGTCATTTAGTTTACCTGTTTATATCACTTACCATTTTTGTATTACAGGATCAGTAATTTCAAGAGCATTTTTTTAAATACAGTTTCTGGAATGGATGATAAAAAAGTTTACTCTCAATTAGGGTTAGCCAGGGGAAATGAGGGATGGAGCTAAAGGAAACAGCATAGAGAAATAGTATCTCTCAATAATAAGTTACTGACTCCTCCCTCAATAGCAGGTTTTTGCCAGAGCTTATTACTTAAAAGCAGCATATACACAACAGATTAGCCTTCTTTTTCTATTCCTAAACCTTCCTGTATGTGTACAAACCCGGAAATAACCACAAGGAAAACACACCAATCTAGATAACACACGAACCACCCTCTAAAAAGCTGAGTCACTAGAAAAAAATGCTGTTTTATTTTCATCATTACAATGGTGATCGGTTCTAAGCACCAGAATATGGAGGAAATACATATATAATTTTGGCAAACACTGAGCATGCAAATTGTGAATTATGAGTCATTATTTTCATAAACAATTAGAGGAAGAACTTGTAGGCTATTTCTTCTAGGGAGAAAAAGTAGGTTTCAAAAAAATATAAAAAATGTAGATGAAATTTAAGCATACATAAAGTATACTTAAGTTTACATAAAGCAGCAAAGGTTCATATCAAATCAAAGTGTCATCTATGGAAATATTATGTTTACAAATACAACTTCTTTGCATAATAAGAGTCCTTTAATTACTCATGTGGCATGCCTAAAGGCGACAGTGACTTCAGGTCACTGGCTCTAGAAAGAATTCGATAACATGACAACATTCCAGATGCCTCCACGCACTAGAATCTATCATCAGCCCTGGGGCAATTTTATCTACCTATTTTCCCATGTTCCATCCCCTAGCCCTGAGCAGAATTTTCTTTCTATATCCACAAGTCTTCCTTTAGGCTGTGGCACAAACCTGGTCATGTGTTTGCTTAGCACACCAGAGAATAACCCTCTTCTGTAAGATTAAAACCAGAACAGAAAGCACCTAGTAGTTTATTACTTCCAGTGGAACACTCTCACAATAAGCCCTGATGCCCTCTTCTTCAGTACATTCCTTGTTCTGATCTAAAAGTTTGTGTTCCCCACCCCTAAAATTCCTATGTTGAAATCCTAACCTCCAAAGAGATGGTATTCAGAGGTGAGGCCCTTGGGAGGTGATTAAGTCAGGGAGGCTACACCTCGTAGATGGGAATTGGGCCCTTATTAAAGAGGTCTTGCCCCTTCTACCATTTTAAGTTAATGTGAATCTGCCCATGAGGGAAGTGAGTCCTTGCCAGACACCAAATTTGCTGGCATCTTGACCTTGGACTTCTCAGGCTCAGAACTATGAGAAATAAATGTCTGTGGTATATAAACCACCCCATTTAAGGTATTTTGTTATTTTAGCCTGAGTGGTCTAACCTATCCCTCCAGCTATCTACTTTTTTCTTTTCCCTACCACAGGCCCACAGTGTCCACTCCCTCCAAAGAAGCTGAATTACATAACAACAGATGCCGTAAAGTTGGCTCTGTTCACAGGCCTTGTTATCAGCGAATATGTTCTGACTTTAAATAGAACTCAGACATGACACTCTGAGAAGAGGCCATATAGCTCAATATGACGTATGGCTCAGCTATATAAAGTTTTAATGAGAACTAGAACTGTCTGTTAATCTCCAGAACTGGTTTCAAATGTCAAACTTCATTTTTCTCTTTATCGGAAAGCTCTTCAGCCAAGGTGCAAAATTTTGAACACCTTTTCACTTCCTATTTCCAAAGATTTTTCAAAATGAACATGAGTAACTGACATGGAAGAGTATATTGATACAATGAATAAACTTTTTAACCTATAAATTATTTCATTATTCATTCATTCATATACATATCTAATCTTTGTCACATTTTACAAATAAATATCCCTCACACTATCAAACTTTTTATGATTAGTAAATTTTTAAAAACAATATTAAGATACCAAATTCTCCTTACAAATTAGTGATCTGTGACCTTTGTTTTATCCCCTATATGATATTAATTCACTTGCCCATTTTTCTTCTAAACACAATTCTGCTCATTAAACATCTGAATGCTTACTAAAGACAGTATCGTGCTAGGTTCAATCATAGAGCAAGTAGATAGTACAGCTACTCAGGACAAAGACAATCTCTAATTCCAAACAGCAGCTCCCAACACTTAAGAGAAGTACCTGACATTCAGTTACTTCTGATTCAAAATATGTCTTCTTTATAAAAATAAATTTCAAATAAAATTATCTTTCATTGCAATGAAATGATAGAAATGATTTTTGCTTTTTACCAACAACATCTTCCCTCTACCATTTTTGTCTGCTGCCAAACAAGTCAAACCTTAATAATCTCTCCTAATTATCAAGGGTGATCAAGACAGTACACTATAAGATACATTAATTTGGACCAGTTACCTTAAGAAAACATCATACTACGATTTTAAATGAATGACTTCTATCTAAAATTCATAAGCTATGATATTTTAAAATAAAACCACACCAAATAGTGATCACACTTCCACGGGTAACATAATCAGAATATGTAATATAGAATTTAAACATTTAAAAGAATTCAATATAAATATTTATGATCACTTTAGTGTTTTCAAAGGTTAGTAAGAAAATCAATATTTAATTTCTAGAATTCCTACAGAATTATCCACAACATAAATGAAAAGTTAATATATGCTAAAATGGGAATGTATGTGGGACAGCAACAAGTCAATATCAATGTAATTATGATCATTATTTTACTCAATGAGAATTTTTTATTTAGCCTCCTTGTTATACTGGAAGCATCCTAAAGTGCATAGAGAAGCTTAAGTGGTCTGACTCTTAATTCTGAACAACTTCTAGAGCACTAAAGGATTTCACTGAGTAGCAGAAAACTTTCCATTCCAACATCAAAAAACAAAGAACATTTAGACACAAGAACTCACACCCTTCACAACAATTAACTCAAAAAGGATCACAGACACAATGTAAAATGCAAAATAATAAAAATCCTAGAAGAGAACATCAGAAAAAATCCAGGTGACCTTGAGTCTGATGATGACTTTTTCAGTATATCAAAAGGGTAAACCACATGAGAAAGCACTGATCAGCTAGATTTCATTAAATTTAAAAATGTCTGCTCTGCAAAAGATACTGCCAAGAAAATGAAAAGACAAGCCACAGATTGAGGGGGAAAATATTTGCAAAAGACATACCTAAGAAGGGACCGTTATTCAAAATATACAAAGAACCCATGAGACTCAACAGTAAGAAGTCAACCTGATTTTAAAATGGGCCAAAGACCTTAATAGACACCTCACAATATAAAATATACAGGTGGCAAATAAGCTTATAAAAACAAGCTCTATATCAGGAAATGCAAATTACAAATTATGACTACACACCTATTAGCCAAAATTCACAGCACTGACAACACCTAACACCAACAGGGAGGTGGAGCAACAAGGACTCTCATTCATTGCTGTACTAATTTGGAAGAAAACTGGAAATTTCTTACAAAACTAAACATACTCTTACCACATAAGCCAGCAGTCATGCTCCTGTGTATTTATCAAAGGAGTCGAAAATGTATGTCCACACCAAAACTTGCATGTGGATGTTTATAGAACTTTCTTTCATAATTGCCAAAACTTAGAAGCAATCAAGATGTTCCACAGTAGGTGAGTGCACAAATAAACTGTGGTATATCTAAAAAATGGAATTCTGGGCACTAAAAGAAAGAAGCCAGTCCAAAAAGAGAACAATTTCAAATATATGACATTCTGGAAAAGATTAAAATACAAGGATTCTGAGGAAAATGATGAATAGGTAGAGCATAGAGGATTTTTAGGGCAGTGAAACTATCCTGTATGAAACTATTATGGTGGGTAGATGTCAAATACATTTGTCTAAAACCACAGAATGTACATCAAGATGAACCCTGATATAAACTAAGAACTGTGATGACGACAATGTGTCAGTGCAGGTTCATCCACTGTGACAAGCATACCACTCCTGGGAGGAGGCTGATAATAGGGAAAGCTCTGTATGTGTAAGGCAGGAAGCATATGAGCTGTCTCTGCACCTTCCTCTCAATTTTGCTGTGAACCCTAAATTACTCCAAAGGATAAGACTTCAACAAAAACAAAACCAAAAAAGGCAACTCACACTGGAAGCTGTGGTTCCTGTCCTAGAGTTCCGCAATAACTATTAAGTAGTGTGACTCAATTTCTCTCCATCCCTTTATGTCAGTGAGAATGGTATGTCCTTCTCCTATAGTTGTACTTAGGTTCTAATTTTTCCTTTGATGTGTATGTGTATGTAAATATTTTTCCATCCTCCTTTTAATTTCTTCTATTCTACTTCAAAATATTAAATCAACAGTGTTGACCTGTGGTACCTATCTATCTGGGAAAGGATTCTGGCAACATGAATCAATTTACCTTTTCACCAGCAGGCAGCTACCTCATGGCATCCTCACACCTTCAACAGGTGTCTCCTCCACCTGTCAGCTACTCACTACCTAATTTTCCACATTGCTGCAAGCCTTATAACCACTGCTTTGAAAGGATAAAAACATTTTTTTTGCCAAATTAGTTATCATACATTTGAGATGTTTAAGTTGTTCTTAGTATTTTTCATTGTGAATAGGCCTTATAACTATCTTTTCCTCCACTTGTAGTCTATTCTTAGAACAGATTCCTAAAAGAATTAACCAAGGAATGTCTTCTAATTTTTATGATAAAAGTATTTTTTATTATGGTAATGAATAAATATCACATTTTTACTTGATAGAAATTGTCAAATTATTTTTCAGAGAGTTGTACCAATTTCTATCTGACTGGTCATTTTGAGATTATATGGTATGCTATCAAAATATGTTCATCTTTTTTTCTTCCATCTTAAATGCTGGGGACCTAATGCAGGGCCTTCTGCATGCAAACCTAAGCACATGCTCTACTGCTGAGCTATGACCTTAGACCCATCATTTTTTTTTTTTTTTTTTTTTTTGCGGTGCTGGGATCGAACCCAGGGCCTTGTGCTTACAAGGCAAGCACTCTACCGACTGAGCTATCTCCCCAGCCCCCCCATCATTTTTATTTAACAGATTTTATATTATTTACTGGCTTCAACAATAACAAAAAAATAATATCTACTTATAGTTGAATTGTTTACTACTGAAGGTAAATATATTTATTATTACAAATTATATTGGTATATTATTTTATATTATATATTTATTATATTTTTTATTTATTCAACAACATTTCCTCATTTTCAAGTATTTTGTGACATTCTTTGCTCATTTGTCCAATGAGGCTTAAAGATGTACATTTTAACACTTTAATTGAGCCCTATATAACTTGAATCACTTTTACTTATAATATTTTATTTGTAAGAACATTATTTTTTCTTTTTTTTCCCCCATCCTTTCAATGCTTAGAACTTTACCTCCAGAGATTTTTTTTTAATTCCTAGGTTGTTTCTGCAGCTTTTTGTTACCTTAATCTAGACCATATTTCAATATATGATGACTTTTTAAATTACTTCTTAGACAACTATCCACCCAACACCACAACCGACCTATTCATCTCTTCTCTACTTTCTCTTATCTCCCATATCACAAATTCTTTTTTTTTTTCACTTTTTTTTTTTATTGTAAACAAATGGGATACATGTTGTTTCTCTGTTTGTACATGGAGTAAAGGCATACCATTTGTGTAATCATAAATTTACATAGGGTAATGTTGTTTGATTCATTCTGTTATTTTTCCCTTCCCCCCACCCCTCCCACCCCTCTTTTCCCTCTATACAGTCCTTCCTTCCTCCATTCTTGCCCGCCTCCCACCCCCCCATTATGTATCATCATCCACTTATCAGTGAGATCATTCATCCTTTGGTTTTTTGAGATTGGCTTATCTCAGTATGATATTCTCCAACTGCATCCATTTGCCTGTAAATGCCATAATTTTATTATTCTTTATGGCTGAGTAATATTCCATTGTATATATATACACCACAGTTTCTTTATCCATTCATCAATTGAGGGGCATCCAGGTTGGTTCCACAATCTGGCTATTGTGAATTCAGCAGCTATGAACACTGATGTGGCTGTGTCACTGTAGTATGCTGATTTTAAGTCCTTTGGGTATAGGCCAAGGAGTGGGATAGCTGGGTCAAATGGTGGTTCCATTCCAAGTTTTCTAAGGAATCTCCACACTGCTTTCCAGAGTGGCTGCACTCTGGATTTGCAGCCCCACCAGCAATGTATGAGTGTACCTTTTTCCCCACATCCTCACCAACACCTGTTGTTGCTTGTATTCTTGATAATTGCCATTCTAATTGGGGTGAGATGGAATCTTAGGGTAGTTTTGATTTGCATTTCTCTTATTACTAGGGATGTTGAACATTTTTTCATATGTTTGTTGATTGCTTGTAGATCTTCTTCTGTGAAGTGTCTATTCATTTCCTTAGCCCATTTGTTGATTGGGTTATTTGTAATCTTGGTGTTGAGTTTTTTGAGTTCTTTATAGATTCTGGAGATTAGTGCTCTATCTGAAGTATGATTGGCAAAGATTTTCTTCCACTCTTTAGGCTCTCTCTTCACCTTGCTGATAGCTTCCTTTGCTGAGAGAAAGTTTTTTAGTTACAATAACTTCTTGCTGACAAACTTTAAATTGTTTGGATCACAGACAGCACATACATTACTCACTTCATTTTTAGTAGCTGTCATTCTCATTTACATCTCAGGGGCCCTCTGACTAAAACATAGCATGCTCTATTCTTAGTAACTCACATTTAGGGTAAGAAAACACTATCAACAATACACTCAAGCTCAGGAAGCACAGGATTGAGCTTTCTACCTTCTAGTTTGAACAGCTGTCCTCCTCTAGAAATCCAAAACCAGAAATAGCTCCAAGAATACAGACCTCCCTGTTATACAAAGCCTCTGGGCCTCCCGTGGAGCTAAGCACAGAAGCCCCCACAGCCTACCCACATCCCTGGCATCCCTGGCACCCCATGCATAGAAGTCTCCAGCTCTAACAAAAAGGATAGAGCTCTGCACAAATGACAAGTAAGAGTTGTCTATGATGCCAGATGCCTTAAAAAAGTCACCTGAGTGCTCCACAATAAATAGCAGTAAATCATAAAATAATTTTCTTCCTCTATTGAATTTATCTTTGATCAAATATTATGGTACTTTCAGGCAGTGTGATAGTCACAAGGCAGATATAAATAGAACAGGACTTCTCGCACCAATAGGTGAACATCTTGCTCCACTCTTTCCAAGTGGCAAAGTTTCAAAAGACCTGGTGACAGCGTGAGAAGCTGCTGAATAATGTGAGCCTCAGGTTCCAAAGGCACAAGCTTCTTGTGCATGGCAACAGGAACAGGGCAAAAACTCAGACCATTCCAGGAAGGGTAAGTACAGATAGACTAACCAGTGACACACCCAATTAGACTATCTTCAAACAAATCTTACTTCATTGAGGAATAACGAATGTTTTCACCTGATATTTCCAAGATTGCCATCGTAGGATGAGTAATTTGGAAATTACCAACTGATATCGCAAGCTGGAGAGGCTTCACCCAAGGTATTTAGAGAAGAAAAATAATTCTGCCAGAACCCAGAGCAAAACAGGGTTGTGAACATATATGAAGTAGCAAATCTTTTACACTTTTTAAAATATGTAGTAAGGAAGTATTCATTAACACTAAGAAATACTGGAGAGAAGAGACAGATTCATGAATTTCAATAATTAAACTCACAGAAAATTATAACAAAGAGCTGAAATCACCTAATAAACTCTTGTTGATCCTTTTATTGATTAGGAAAAAAAAATAAAATCTGGTTTGTGCCCACCTCACAAGAGAGAGCACTTATCCGAGGTAAACTGTAAAATATTAGACTATATTAAACTTTTTCTAGGGAAGTTTTCCTTAGCCATCAACTCACTAGATCCCACAGCCAAACTAAATGAAACTAAACTGATTAACACGAAGGTACTAACTTCAACAGTCAATCAGAATGCACACAACTGTCCTCGCTATTCAGATGTACAACTCGTCTGAAACCTCAGCACAGAGTTTAGACCCAATTTAGACTCTGAAATGTCATTCCACTGCCAGTTGGATGAAAGCTATAATAAGCTCCTCCAACTCTTGACTTTGATATTTCAGGATGCCAGTTTAAAACGGAAAAAAGTACTACCGAAGGATAAAAAGCTACTGAAATTAATAGATGAAATATTAAGAAACCTCATTAATAGGGATAATGAGCAAGGAAGATTTTTAACAGGCAACAAACAGACCCTACATTTCACAAGAAATAGTTTTGGCAGTGAGCCAGATAGAAGTCAGGCTTCTGCCAGAAAATAAATTAAGATTTTAGAGATATTCTAATAGTATTTCAGCTAAAAAAAAAAAAAAATGAGATGTAACAGGGGGAAAAAAAAAAAAACCTTTAAGTCAGCTTACTATATTCACAATGAATTTGAAAGTTAAAGCCTACAATACCAGGTCTCTGAGCAGCTGGGTGTTTCCTGTTACTATTATAGTTAAGGTACTGTGGTCACATAGAAGTGCCTGCATCACCATTTCATAGACCAACCAGTTAAGCTTTCTTCATGTACAGATTCATAAAGAATATAATTACCTGTTTGTTTTTTCTTTTTTTTTTTTTTTCAGTACTACACTTTTCTGACCAAGGCTATAAAAAAATGTGATTCACAATTTAGAGAAAGGATTGTTTAACACAAATATTATGCACCACCGTGATGTTCCACAGTAAACTACACAATTATTAATTATCATGGCCTAATATTTACGTAAGTAACTTGAGGGAAATATTTAAACAATTGTCAGTAATAAACATATTGATTGAATTCATGTGGTAATGCCTCAAACCTCAAACTGGTATTATTCCAATTTGGAAACAATATAAGAATGATCTTGGGCTGGGGAGATGGCTCAGTTGGTAGAGTGCTCGCTCTCGCAAGCACAAGGCCCTGGGTTCGATCCCCAGCACCACAAAAAAAAAAAAAAAAAGAATGATCTTTTAGGATTTTCTTAATTAAGGTGGCTCTTTAAAACAACCATATATCTCTATCTGTGCATCCAAAGGTTGGCTGTCACCATTACCTAAGGTAGAAAATATATGTTTATTCTAACTTGTCCTGCCTTGGTCAAAACAGTTTTTTATCAACTGTAAACATCCTCATTCTTTCCGACTGGGTAGAAGTCTCAGAAATCTTTTCAAATCATTTAGAACCCAGGCTGGTTCATAAATTGCATTTTAAAGTAAAAAAAAGCTTAAAGATCTATTTATGGAGGCAGTGCCTAAAAATTAGGATTCCTAAAATATTCTGAGCAACAGTTATCACTGGAAACATATAACCCACAAAGTGGTTTCTTTGAAGACCATCTGTTTGGGATATATGAGTTTGTCAATCTCAGAAGAAACCCGCACCTCACAGGCGTATCTCCTGCATAAACTCACCTGCTATTCAGTTATGGCACTTAAAATTGGCGAAGTTTTTTAATTGCAAACCTCTAAATAACTCATACTTATAGTTAAGGTAGTTTGCGGGTCATATGCCTTTTTCTAAGAGATGTTCCCATTTCCATCTGCTGAACACATGAGAGCCCATTTAAATCATGCAGTTTTCAAATCAAGATAATTTCCCCTCAGTGACCAACTGGGGTGACCATGTGGCCTACTTAAATAAATTTGAACACTATTCAACAAGGATTCTGAATGTGACATTGGAAAAGGACTAGAAATATCCTTTAAACTTTATTCATGGCCCTTCTTCATATGCCTGTCCTGATTTATTAGATGAAATTGACATTTCTATAGGTCACAAACTGTTGAATATCAGTCACTTCACATGGAACAATTAATGATTCTCTAAAACAATGAAGTCTGAACACCTGTCAACCCAGATTTTACATGGTCATCTTCCTAATGATAACTTGTATTTATACAAAACTTGAAAGTATATAAAAATCTTAATATATGTGTTATTGAACTCAGACAGCCCTGTGATTTAGACAGGTCAGATACCCTGATCTCTATAGATGGAAAAATAAGACTCAAGTGTACAGAAGTCACTAGTTCAAATGTACAAAAGTAATGGAGCAAGGAATCTGACCCTTTGACTCTGAATCCTTACTGTAAGCAACGTCCTTCAAAGGAGAATCAAAATTATCTAAGTACCAGTACATACACTCCCAGCGCTTACTTGTAGACAGATTCCGTAACTGTGTGATAAGAGTCTGGATCAGACTCTTATTAAGTGCTTTAAAAAATGTGGGTGGGTACTCAAGTACATTCTTCTAATTTATTTGCTCACTTCTCCAGCCTGTACGTTCCTCCAGCACTTCATCCTTTCACCTCACAGGCCTGCCTGCCCCTTATCCCCCCAAAAGGTCAAGTACTTCACTAAAAGTACTACACATCCACCAGGGAACCAAACACTAAATATACCATCGATCATGGCACCAGCCAATTTTATTTAGCCTGGGATGTGGTTCTCAATCTATTAATTGAGAATGTCCATGACTCAAATTGACTGGGGTAATGTAATAACTCCACTTAAAGCTTAAAAGAAAAATTTGCTGCTCCAATCATCATGACTTATTGATGAAGAAAAGAAGTTTTATATTAACTTCAAAACCAGGCAGTTCTAAATGTTAAACTACTCATGGTAAGTGATAGGCAGTGAAATGTAATAAGTCTTCCTCCTCAACCACCCACCCCTACAGGCACAGCAAGCAATAATAGAATCTTTCTTGTTTACTAATTGAAAATAATATACATTTCAGCAACACTATCTGTAGATACAGACTGATAACCCCTTCCTGCTGTCTCCTACTATGGGGGTGTCAATTTTCAGAGATCAAATCTCACCTGTGACCAAGAACACATATCTGTGACGATGGGGACTACGAGGAGAGGACATCTCATAACACCAATGTATACCCAACCACACCTACACACCCGTACCTGCACATGCGCACACCCAATCACATGCACTAGCACACACATCTTTGCTTTTGAATTATTTTTAAAATGCTTTAAATACTTACTCACACAACAGAACACCATTTTCTAGAGAGGCCCGAAAATCCCTTGTTTCAAAATTCTTCTCTGTTACTGCCTGAAAGACAGAATTGGGTGTTAATTGCCTGTTAAAACAGGGATGACACACAAGTCAAAATCAGTACTAGATTAATTAACATGCATCTAATGTTTTATCTAAAGGATATGCGTAGATCACCAAAATCTGTTTCTTGTAGGAAATTACATGCTGCTCTGTTGCAACCATTTGAATATGAACAAATATACACAGTAAGTATTCTCTGCAATCATTTTATTGGATTTATCATTTAAGTCTAAGTCTAGCTGAGCTACAAAAGTTAGAAGTTAAACTAAATTTTAAACATTTTCTATTTCAAGTTAAAAACCCTACGGATGATTTAAAATTACATAAAAATTAAGATCTAAATTTGAAATACTATCTATAGCTGCATATTAATTTCAACTCCATCCTTAAATTCAATTTCATTACAAACCTAAGTTAGCAGAGAGATGATTCTCCTCAAGTCTATTCATGAAGAGGCCCTAATTTGTATAAAGAACTACATATACAAACATCCTAAAGAGACTTTTGAATCCTAGCACAGAGAAAAAAGAGAGGTAAGAAGAAAAATATTTTAAACAGACCATTCCCAACTGTTACATACAACAGGCCCCCTGCAGTTATCACCATCAACGAGCCTAGTGAAACCTCTAGAAAAAATAACTAAATTTGGTCTCTACAGGGTGGAGTGTTTGGGATAGGAAAGGGATTTCCTAGGGAAATTAGTAGGAGAGCTCCTGGAGGCTGTAGTGGGGAAAAGCTACTCCAAAAACAGCTCCTGGGCCTGATTACCCAGTCAAGGGAGGGCAGAGAGCAAAGGCAGTGGTACCAGCTGGCCTAGACACCTACCCACCACCTGGGAGCAGATGCCAGTCTTCTCTCTAGTCACAGCAAAGCCCCTCAGAACCACTGAAATAATTCAGCAATTACATCATCAAATCAACACAGATCAGAAGCAGTGATTTAAAACAAAGGCAGTGTCCTGCAGACACACAGGTGAGCGGTGAAGAGCGACAGACAATAGCAATGGATGGGCCAGTTTAGAGGGAAGTCTTAAGTCTAGCTGAACTGCATTCCTTAAGGTCACAACCCGATAAGTCCCGCTGCCCCTGGGTGAGGGCAGGTCAGGCTCTGGTAACCTGTGTACCAAGTGTCTGAATCTGGGCTCTGCCACTTCCTACAAGTAACTCTGGACAAGTTGCTTAACCACTTAGTTTTCTCTCCTGCAAAATGGAGACTAACTGTATGTACCTCACAGGGTTAGGCCAAGAACTAAATGAGATAATATATATGAAACAGCAGTTGCCCGACTCAGGGGAAGCATCCACAAAGTTCCCTATTATTATCAGCTGTGACTACCTATCTGCAGAAAGAAGATAGGTAAATGCTACATCTTAGCAAACAAATGTCTGTTTTGATAGGAAAAAAATAAAAATCCTTTACTTAAAAGAAGAAACTGAGTTACCACAATATAACAATCTACTAAATTAGCTCCTTTATCCTGAAAATATTTCAAAAATTATAAACATCTATAAAGGACCTCAAAATGTAATGAAGGCAACTTGTTTACTTGTTCGTTTGTTTTTAAATCATATTTTTTTTTATAAAAGTTCCAGCTAATGAGGAGCCTGAGACAAGAGAATCACTTGAGCTCAGGAGTTCAAGGACAGCCCTGGCAACACAGTAAGACTCTGCTCCCCACCCAAAAAAAAAAAAAAAAAAAAAGGAGAAGAAGAAGAAAGGGAGAGAGAAAAAAGAAAAAAAGAAAAATATAAACCCATCCTCATGTTAAGAACAATTTAGTATTTTAGTATTCCAAAAGAATACTCCAGAATTTTGAAAGGATATTTGTTTGCCTAGTAGTTCTACTCTAACAACCACTCACTTGGTCTTTTCAATAATTTTGAAGCTTACTCATTAGCCAGTTATTTAAGGTGTGATACATTTTACGTAATGAGGTTGTGATTCATAGGAATTAAATAAATAGAGACCACATGTTTTCCACTTAAGTTATCAAAAGTCAACACAAACAGGAGTGATCACTATGTAGTCAAACAGCCACACCTTTCCTTCTATATAATTTTTTCTCTTGCTTGCTTCTTTCCAGATTTTCCTAATGCAATTAAATAAAATCATTGCCACGTGAAATGATTTGAGTTGTTGTACATTAGACAAGAACTGGAGTTTAATCCTGGATCTATCTCACACTGATTAACTTGCCACTAATTTCCCCAATTTTTAAAATGAAAAAAGTATTTGCCCTAATTCAGAATACACAAATGACATGTGAAAATATTTTGACTCCTCTCGAATAAAAAAAGGCCACACATTCTGGTCTAGGTTGTGCTTCTTCCATCCATGCATCCCCATGTGCTGCTGGGAAGAAGCTAGAAGTGACAGAGCTGAGTGTGAGGCTCCCAGGCAAGATCCTTCCTGGGAAGATGCAATTAGTCTAATAGAGCATATTAAGGGCGGAGCAGGCGCCAAGGGCACATTCTGCACAAGCAGTACTGCCAAACCTGTCTTACCACCTGCAGCCTCCAGAGAAGACCCTGCATGCTTTTAGGAACAGGTTTTATGGAAGAAAATATTTATCAGCTAACTATATAAGCACTAAGTGCCAAGTTCACAAATATCTGAAAAGTCATTTCTTTTGCTATAAACTGTATTAATTTAATAAAGAAATGGGAATTGCCTGCACATCCTTTACTATTTTGTTTTCCATACTCTCACTAGATATGATTTGATACCAATATAAGTAATAAATTTCCCCAAAGTTTCGTCATTCAGTTACAATTGTGATCATATAATCCGCAAGGCTTAAATCCCATACATAAATCTGAGAACTTCTCAAAGACCACTTCATACCAGACTGGTTATCAGCAAAATATCCACTAATGCAAATCAGCAGGCACTGTGCTGGTTAAAATCTTCCCTTTTAAATGAACATCGATTTAAACACTATCTAGAATCCCGAAAGTACTAACATATTTTTGTGCAGATAATAGTACAACAATAGTGCCTGTTTGAGCTTGTTTAAAAAGGGAATGAAGGAGATGTTTGCTGACAAAAACTACACTACAAGCCAGGCAAGGTGACACAAGTCTGTCATCCCAGCAACTCAGAAGGCTGAGGCAAGAGGATGGCCAGTTTGAGGCCACTCTCAGAAACTTAGACCCTGTCTCAAAATAAAAATAAAAAGAACTGGGGATGTGGTTCCGTGGTAAAGTCCCCCTGGGTTAAATCCCCAGTTCAAAATAATAGTAAGTACACTATGACCTTCAACTATGAGCATAGTAGATTCCAAATTAAGTCACTTAATTGATTAATCAGGTGCAAGATCATAATATTTTAAGATATATCATGACAATCATTTAAACATAAGTAGTAAGTTTTAAAAATCCAAAGAAATGTTTAACATTAGAAACCACAGTGGTACAAAGGAATCATGCTCTGAAACAATTCACAAAAGGCAGGTCTGCCTTAATTTTGCATTCAAGGATATAACTGAGTGTTCACATTGCTAAATGGCCTTATCATGAGGTAGTTCATACAGGGCGTTGCTTCCACAGAAAGAAGCCTGAGGCAGGTACACATCAAGGAGCTGGTCGCTTTTCCGTCTGTCTCTATAGCTGTCAGTGAATTAAAAGCACACCTCTCTCCTTTCTTTCATTAAACTTCATTTTGGAAGTGACCATGACATGATTCCCATGACTCCAGAAAGCAGGTCCAATTTTTAAACTGAATTCCATGAGACATCTGTATCATTACTTATGATGCAATAATTGACAGGTCTCTTTGGTTACACATGCCAAAAACTCCTAAGTGCAAGGATTATGGCACACAGTGAATACATTAGGTAAAAACAGAGCATGACTTCAATACAAGTGTCAATCCTCAACCTCTCCCCTTTCACAGAGTAAAAGTTAAAGAATCCAAAAGCCTGGGTTCTGCCCTCCTAGTGTCCCCCAACACCACCACCAAAAAAAAAAAAAAAAAAAAGGAACTTGTGTATGTCAGAGAGGTTGAGGTGGGACTTGTAAACTCCTTGGCAATGAAGATAAATCTCCTAACTTCTCCTGGCCTTTTTCCTCATCTATAAAACAGGACCCGAGTTTATGCCAGTCTACATTTACTCTCTCTGTTTTAGGAGAATCTTCACAGCAACTCCTGTGTGGTTGGAGCTCCCACTCAGTTTATACAGGAGGCCTAGGTCAGTAAGTAGGTTCCTATATAAGAGGACTTGAGCATCAAATGACTGTGTCTATGAAAGCACTCAGTGAACTCTAGATGCAGCTAGAACCTACCTCAGAAGCCCCTGGCATCTCAGTCCACACAGCTCTGAAGGACCAGGCTATCCTAACTAGATTCTCACTGGATGAAATTCGGCTTACACATATGCATCACTTAGGTTAAATCAAATTTCTCTTCCTATAAATATTTGTACTTATGAGGAAGAATAAGACAAAAAGCTGGTTGAATTTCAGATGTATGGTGCTTCAGTTCCCGAAATCGCTTTGTTAAAGTAGTCTTTTACAGCACAAGAGTGAACTCATCCCAGTTTTGTCAGCAACTCAAGAATGGAAAACATACAAGAATCCATTACTGAGACACATTTGCGAAAAGGAATAATCTTGGTTGAAACCTTTAAAGTAGAGACCCTATCACCACTGTGGCTAAAAAAAAAAAAAAAAAAAAAAACTCTTGCCATATGAAAGTTTTCCTAGGCTAAAGAACATGCTAGAATTTAACTTTCCACTTAAATAATCAGTCCTCATTTTAACTAAGATACTAAAAAGCATTCACTTATTTATTCATTCAAAAAACATTTTATGACAACCTACTATACACACACTTGGCATTGTGTGAGGCACTAAGGCTACATAAGCAAGATGAAGCAATTCTTGGAAATATCTCTTTAAAAATCTAACCCTGTTTTTAAATGTGTGGTCAAAAAGGCATTTTAAGCCTGGGCATCTCTCTGAAATGTGGTTAACTCTTTGAATTGCAGCATGTTCTTGGTTAAATGATACTGTATATTCAGCAAATAACATTGCTTTAAGGAGCATCATTCTCCAGTTTCTAGCCTCTATTAAGATTTGGCATTGTACTACATAATATTCTGGAATATCCTAGGCCTATTTTTGCCAATACTAATATCATTCAAAAGCAAAATCAAAGCCAATTCATGGTCTTCCAAAAGAGTGGTAATAAGAATTGCACAGATCACTGAATCTAAGTGGATCCAAAGTCTCCTAGTGGTCAAAAGTCTAAACATTTTTCCTCTACCACTGCCGCCCTGAAGACCTCATCTGGGAAAGTTAGGGTAAACTGCACACCTCCCACTTAACTCTCTCTCTTGGGAAAAGCTCACAAGTCTTCACACTGCCAGGAGAGAAGGGGAAAAAGAGCAAAATGCAAAGCTCCAGCTTATGTCCCAAGAAAATCAAAAGCCAATAATCTTTATTAATGCTCAAAATTTTCACCCAACTTCATTATGCCAAATGCCAACTATGCTTATTTTTTTTTAACTTTTTTAGTCGGCAATAGTCCTCTATTTTATTTATTTATATGTGGTGCTGAGAATCGAACCCAGTACCTCGCTAGGCAAGCGCTCTGTCATCAAGCCACAACCCCAGTCCAATACGCTTATATATATATATATATATATATTTTTTTTTTTTTTTTTTTTTGGGTGCTGGGGATCGAACCCAGGGCCTTGTGCTTACAAGGCAAGCACTCTACCGACTGAGCTATCTCCCCAGCCCCTACGCTTATATTTTGAAAGCAGAAAAACAAGGATTAGTTTAACCCACTGCTAGTCCAGGAGAAGAAGCCCACTTCCATGTACCATCCATACTGAGCTTACAGTCTAAAATTATTATTCTATACCACAATTACTGAAAAGTCAAAGGTAGAATACAACTGAAAAGGACTAAATTAAACTAAGAGAAGAAAAGGAGATTTGCTTCAGGGCTGACAATTTTCATGCAAGGTTCTATCAAAATACAAAGTCCAAGACAAGCTGAGCCCTACTAACAGCCAGTTAAGTTCACTGAAAGCATCACACACAAAAGCATGTTCATTTTATGATTATCCTTTGTTAACAATCAGAAAATCAACCTCTGATGAGGTAAATTACATTTTGTCTATAAATATAGGTTGACAATTCAATTTATGTTGTTGCACAAAATAAGGGAAATATCCCAAGAGAAAAATTCCAGCAAAAGCCTTGTCTAGTGCATAAGTTTCCCTGCCACTGCTCCCCCATCGAGGAGTTTTTAAATAACTAGAACCCAAGGCACAAGTAGATGTTAACACCCATTATCAGGATATTTTAAGTATAGCTCAAATGTCTAATATAATCATGGGTTCTCAAGAGTCAAAAGATGTTGGTTTTTTGCAGAAATGTCTCACACACATATTAGCAAGTCTCAACAATTACCTTCTTACTTCCTTGGGAATTACTATCAGAGTCATCACTGTGGGAAACATTCACTTTGGGAATCAGTGTGTCTGTATTACAGGTGAGAGTCACTACTTATTTTATATGAGCTTTAAATTGATAGGTATACCCTTGGCACCTAGGATATACTTTATTATCCAGTTTAGTATTAAGGGATTGAGTTGAAGTGCCCTGTTACACAGGAATTCTTACCATGATTCTTGGATGCCTATTATACATCAACAACGAAGTAGTCCTTCTGGTACCAATTTGTCAACCTTTTTTCAATTTGACAATGAACTTCTAGGAAGCAAAGAAATAACTACAATTCTATTCCCAGTAATATCTAAATGAAATGAAAACATATCTCCATGTAAAACCTTGTATGTGAATGTTCATAACAGCATTACGCATGTTAGCCAAAAAGGTGGGAGCAACCTAATGTCCCTCAAATGGTGAATGAATGGAAAACAGTGTGGTCCTACAATGAAATATTATTCAGCAATAAAAAGGGATAAAGTATTGATATATGCTACAACACAAATGAGCCTTCAAAACAGTAAGAGAAAAGCTGGGCACGATACCACATACCACATATGATTCCATTTATGTAAAATATCCAAATAGGCAAATTCATAGAAACAAAAAATAAATTCGTGTTTTTCAGGGAAAGGAGAGAATGAGAGTTACTGCTAATAGTTACAGGGTTTCTTTTGGAGTGATGAAAATGTTCTGAAATCAGACTGTGGTAATATTGGACAATTCTACAAATATACAAAAATGAATTACATACTTTAAAAGAGGGAATTGTATGCTATGTGATTTACATCTCAGTAAATCTGTTCTATATAAAGTATATTGAACTATATATTCTGTTCAAATTCATTAAAGATGACTTTCTAAAAGATAGTTACAAAAGATCCTTCCTACTATTTCATACCCAATACACAAAATAAATTCAATTTAAGTGAAGATATTTAAGTAACTCCTGTATTTTAAATGTCTACACCCCCCACACACACACAAATTGTATTACCCCCCTATAGGAATACATCTTATATTTACAAAGTAGAATTCCCAACCCTTTTACCTCAAACCTAGAAATATTTTAATGTTAAATTATTATATTTTGTCCTTTTAAGAATGCCATCTTTGCATTACATTCAAACAATTCCACAGCATGAGATTTTCTCAAGTATGTTAACTGTCTTTTTCATAATTCATTTAATATGATTTCAAAGCAGATAACATACTTAAGGTATAACAAAGAAGGCACAGCAGATGGGCTTATGGAACTCCCCTCTAAAATCTTTTTGTGAGTCCATTACCTTCCCAGTAATAGAATTGTGAAGAAATCAGTTTTTCTCAAATAACTTACATGATCAGTGTTTCCCCTTGACTCTATCTAGAGTCTTTAAGAAAACTCAACAAAGTTTCCAGTGTAACTCAAAAGTAGATATGCTGATACCCCCATAATGCATCTAATTATTAGTTTAAAATGCTGTCACCAAGTAATAATTTTAGTACTATCTACTGGAATCATTTGCTCAAAGGTTAATAACACTGAAGTACTGTGAATAATTTTTAAACACTATTTTGGTATCTGGAGACATATAAAAGAACAACATACATATCCTCCTTCAGAATAGCAAAAGAAAGACTCCATCCAGAGAAATGAAGGGGTTGCTCTTTCCTAAAAAATGCTGGTGCCTTGAAAACTCACCTTTAAGAAGTCAGCGTGATCTCTCCCAACAGTGTTGATGGCTTCTACTACCCCACTGCACCATCTCCTGCCTATCCATGAGGTTCATATCACCTTATTATCTAGACAGGCACCTTTAGAGACCAACTCCTACATTCACACTCCTTCAAAGTGCTGCTTCATCTTGTTTCAGCTAGAAATTTTTGGAGAAACTTATAAACAACCAAGATTACGGAACCACTCTTAACTCTTTCCTTTACGATCCTAATGTCTTGTTATAATATTGCACTGGGCATGCCCAGATGTTCATGTCTACCATCTCTGTGAACCTGAACTGAGCATGCCCGGAAGTAGTGATGTACACCATCTTTGTGAACCTGAACTGAGCATGCCCTGGTGTTTGAGTGGGCCATCTTTACAAATCTGAACTAAGAGTGCCAGGATGTGTACAAGTCTGCCATCTTTGTGAACCTGAACTGAACATGCCCCGAAGTGTTCATGTCTACCATCTTAACTTTTTTTTAACACATACTGTGACCTTGAGCTGAGTGTGCCCAGAAATGTATATCCTGAATACCATGTTTAGAATGTACCTGCCCCTAAAGTGCCTTCCTGTGTGTATATATATATATGTGCTCCCAGAATAAAATTCCCATGCTTCTGTTCCTCCAGAGCACTGCTTTGGAAATAACCCAAGTGCCCTCCTTATCTGCTGAGGCAATAAATCTCCACTCTTATCTGCTGGTTATGCTTTTTGTTCCCAAGATGCAAACATATTGCTTTTGTTTAGGATATGGCAAGTGTGCACTCCCCAGCTGACCTAGTTCCTAAAGACAATATCACAGCCCACAAGCTGAATGCAACCTGTAGACATGTTTTGTTTGACCCAGGCAATATGTCAAAATTGGGAAATATCAGAGATGCAGATTACAAGTTTTTCTTTTAAAAAAGAAATGACCTGGTAGTGCTGGGAAGCACTGCTTCATGGCCACGACTGGCCACCCACAGGAAATGACTGGTTGAGAACACACTCGAGAAAGAGTGCCATCCCCACACTTCCCTCAGAGACGACCCTCTCACCTTGCTTCTTGCACATTACTTCTCTGGCCCCACCAGGCACTTCAGTTTGAGAATCCTCAGGATTTTGTCTGTATCCTCCAGGCCTAGCTTAATGTCTGTCCTGTAGAAAAGACTCACTCAAGGTCAACTCAAAGGTCAACTCAGTATGTAAAATCAATCACCTATGAAGCTGATTAAAATAAATAAATAAATAAACAAACAAACATGTCTTTTGCTAAAAGATCCTGATTTCCTGATTTAAAAAACCTGGGTTGACAGCTGGACGTATGCCTTTTCCAGAAGTGCCCTGAGTCTAAGCATGGTCTCTGATAAACATTGTTTGGGTGGCAGAAAGAATTTGAAAGACTTGACGCTAAGTCCTGACTCTACCAGTGTTTGATTTTGAACAGGTATCTCACATTCTTAGAAGATTCGATTTCCTTATAAGAAATTGAATTTGTACTAAATCATCACTTCATCTCAAAGCTCTAAATGTTCTGGTTCTTTTGAAGTCTAAGAAAAACCAAGTGTCAAAGGTTCTGTTCTCTGCTACCACCTGCTGGCCCGTTCTTGGTACTGCAGAGGTCTAATGGCTAGATCCAGATGAAAAAATATGACAAAAACAACACATTTCAAAGTAAAAAACACACATCAAATTATACTTGGTGAAAAGGAAACTGATTTTTATATAATACCACAAATCTGTCACATTTAATAAGCTATTATAATAGCTCCAAACTGATTTTTGAATGCTCAACTTGAGACTTTTTGCAGGGAAAAAAAAATTGCCTGAATTCAGGGCCTCTTGAATACTAGGCAAGAATTCTACCATTGTGCAATACCCCAGCCAAAAAAAGAAAAAAAAATTGCATATTGAAATATACAACCTTGAACTGAGATTTAAACTATGTATTCTGCTCTCTAGGCCTAGCACTACAGTCTAGAAAGGGAGTCAGCATGGGTAGAAAATCACCCACAATCAATGGGAAATCCTTGCCTGAATGTTAGGCAAAACCAGGCAGGTCTTGGGCAGGGAGCTTCTGGGTGTGACAGACGATGTGGGAGGGGGAGGAAGGAGGGTATGGGTTAATCTGGAAGGCTTCTCCAAGGATTACTTCATTCTTCTCGAAACTGAGAAGCTTGACCTGCCAACCACTCCCTCCTTCACATTCTTCCTGTACTCACCTACTAGTTGCTCCTCCTTCCACCTTACAAACTTTGTTCATTCGTACAAACTCTAAGCGGGTTGTTGTACATTCATACTCTGGTCCTTCCTGGGAAGCTGCCCTCCTGCCTCACATTTCCTCCCAGTGTTGAGCATTTCCTCTTGAGCACCCTTACCTGACCTCAAACCCAGCAATAAAACAGTCCTGACCCTCTCAGCCAGGACTGGACTACACCTCACTTCTCTGTCGAAATCCTCAGACCAACAATCTCCCAACCACCCAAACTCAAAACATCAGAAGGACCCTTCCTTGTCTTTTCAAATCCATCTACTTTTCCCCTAAGATGGTTCCAGTCTTTTCCTTGGGCAGATGTACCACTTCAGTAATCTCCTCCAGATTGCTTGGCTTTAAGCTCCTCCTCTGCCCTGCATTTCAGTATCTGTCTTTCCTTCCTTTAAAACCAAATCGTTTTCCTCACAAAAACACTGCCCAAAACCTTCCAAAAATGGTGGAATGAGACAGACATCATTACCCTATGTACATGTATGATTACACGAATGGTGTGAATCTACATTGTGCATAACCATAGAAACAAAAAGATGTACCCCATTTGTGTATAATGAATCAAAATGCAGTCTGTAAAAATAAAAAGAATTTTCAAAAATAAAATAAAAATAAAATAAAATTCAACCAGTCTTCAAAAAAAAAAAAAAAAAAACAAACTTCCAACACTTCTTGGGTCTAAAAAGTAAGCCTTCCCACTGCCTTCTGGCCTTTCCCTCCTGAGTCTCACTTGGGAATCCTTCATTCTGACTAAACACAAGAACACAAAAACATTAATACCTTCATTCCTCCATCTTAACAATTCAAGTTATGTCTCTCCCCTCTCTTCCCCAACACTACTACCCCAAAGGGAGTTCTTTCCCTCCCTGCCCATCTTCTGTGACATTATTTTTCTAAGCCACTAAATTAGTAATTCCACCATTCTACTCTATGTCACCATTATTTGGTCATCTCTACTGTCCTATGTTGAACCTTTACTGAGGTCAGGAAACATAAAGGTTTTATACAATTTTTTTCCTGTCATCTCCTATTGTATAACTTTGTACAAAAATTTTTGATTCTTGTTTTTATTCTTATTAAATTCTCCTAAAGGCAAAACAATT
Source organism: Sciurus carolinensis (assembly GCF_902686445.1). Taxonomy (NCBI): domain Eukaryota; kingdom Metazoa; phylum Chordata; class Mammalia; order Rodentia; family Sciuridae; genus Sciurus; species Sciurus carolinensis. The sequence continues at coordinate 69,824,228 of NC_062217.1, read as the reverse complement.
AAGAAAACAAAGTGCTATTGGAGAGATACAGAGACGATTTAATTCAGGTTCAGAGACTGAAGAGCACAATTCAGGAAAAAAGATTTTGACCTTAAGGAAGAAGGGCAGGTGCAATGAGATAGAGCAAGATGAGGAAGCTGCCTGGTCCCCACAGAAGGTAGTCATGAAAGAAGAAGGAAATGGGGACACAAACCAGCCTCACTGCCTGGCTGGCCTTGCTTCTCAGCCACCATTCAGACATAAGAGTCCCAGATCAGACAGATGGCACCGACACTATGGAAAAACACTCTGAGAACTTCTGACAGAAAAGTAAAGACCTAACAGACACCTTGAGGGGAAAAGGGAGGTTAACTAATATTTCCCTCCCCAACAGAGAATAACCATCATCCTGCATCCTGGAACAGAGAATGGAGGCAGAAGGCAGAAGAGCTAGAGGAAAACAACAGATTCAATGAAGGTAGGGAGGTGCACTGAAAAGAGCCACATGAAATAATTATCACCCCAGCCTAAAGCTGAGCCAGATGGCAGCCACAGACAATGAAGACCACACAGGCGATATGAAATTTTGATGAATTCCTTAATGGCTCTAAGATGAAAGCCCTTATTCCAGAAACAGGCTAATAATAGAACAAATGTCAGTGCTATATACACACACACACACACACACACACACACACACAAACTTAAAATTGCCTTCATTATTTACTCTTCTGTATGTGTACATTTCTCAATATGTCATTGTTTAATAAGTACTTTCTCTGATGAGAATAATGATAGTTTATATCATGAATACTAATGTTACATTTTTGAACCCTAAGATGATATTCCAGGTATTATATTAATTATATTACCCTAAAAAGTCCAGATAATACAGTTACCCACACACTTGACCCAAAATCATAGCTACCACCATTAAATGAGACCCATACATGTCATTTCCTGGTATCCCAACCTAAGGAAATAAGCAAAGTTACAGCTTCTATGACAACAAACTTAATCCTCAAAATGAGCAGATTAATTTACACAAAAGTATTTACAGGTTCTTATGAACTCAAGTTTGTATTAGCTAGACAAGAATGTTAGTCAGCTTTCCATCATTATAGCAAAATAATTGAGATAATTAACTTAATGACAAAAGGTTTACTTTGGCACAGAGTTTTGGAGGTTCCAGTCCATGACTGATTGACCCCATTTCTTTGAGTCTGTGGCAAGGCCATATGTCATGGCAGGAGCATGTGGAGGAGCAAAATCACTCACCTCATTGCCAGGAAGCAAAAGAGAAAAAGAAACAGACCAAGTTCCACAATCCCCTTCAAGGTCAAACCTCCAATGACCTAAAGAATTCCCAAGAGGCCCCACCTCCCCAACATTCCACCACCTCCAATAGTACCACCCTGGAGACTAAGCCTTTAACACATGGGTTTTTGGTGACATTCAAGATCCAAGCTATAGCAAAGATGTTTCTGAATTCTTTCACATTTGCCTAAAAGCCTTTTATCATCAAAGTCAAAATCAGACTGAAGGTCACCAGGTTATCTTCCTTCCATAAAAGCCTTGACTAAATAAGTTAAGTCTCCTAGAGAGAGATTCTTTTCCAGGAAGACACTGGTTAAGAAAGCACAGTCATTTGGTAACTGCTATGAAGTGAACCTCAGGTTGAAAGAGCTAAAACTTGACTCAATAACCCCAAAGGAGCATGCGTTCTTGGTAAGCATGCAAGATCCTCAAGTAACTGAAAAGGAACAGAAGGAATTGAGGCAGTCCTATAGGTCATGTGTAAATCACCTCTTAAATAAGACACTGAACACACTGACAACCCTGAAACTAACTGGCCTCTGTTGGCTTGTGATACATTCTACAAAACTAGGACCTGGGCAGTCTGGAGCTAGTATAGATCGAGAATACACGAGCAGACTATCAGCAGCTGGGTAGATAAGAGAGGACAGGAGAGAAAGTTTAAAGATACTGTCCCAAAAGTGGCTTAGAATTAGTCCATGCAAGCTACACTAAGCAGCAGAAGTAGAGACAGAAGGCTGGGAAGAAGGAAGAAACTAAAGGGGTTTTAGAAGCACATATGGTTGAAGTCACAGGGTAAAATGTCAGGCAAGCTGCTCTAGAGTAAGATCTCATAACTTAACAATGTAAAAATGAAGCCTTTCAGGGCAAAAGTAAAGCCAGTAAGAGGAAGTTAGAAATAGGGAGGTTCAAGAACAAGACAGGCCTTCTGGGTCTACACTCCTTCCACTAGGATGATGGCAGGGGTCAAGTGCTCCAGTCTTCCCTCCATGAAGAGGAATAAGGAGAGTCAGTGCAGTAATGAGAAGGGAAGTTGGGTAGTTTAACCAGAGTAAGGCATGGGTATTTCTATGTGAACATCTCAGGTAACTATTTGGAAATGGACACTTCTTTCAGCACCAAGGTATGTGGAAGTGAGAAAACACTGGAGAAGCCTGCAGAGAAAACAGAGGGATCCTCTTCAGTCAAAGAGGTAAAGGAAAGCAACAGGGAAAAGGTAAACTCTGAAGTGTTCATCTTGAAACAGGTGTCCCAGAAGACAGAGGAAAACTCTAAGAGGAAGCAGGGGAACTCAGCCAGGAAAGCAATGTGTTGAGCAGTATAACCCCAACTGTTCCATCTTGGATACTAAGTAAGGCTAACTTAAGTTACTAGCTGCAAGGACAGCTGACATGATAGAAAACATTTCTGTGTTACATTTAATAGTAAATAACCAGTGATACTAAGTTAGACCAAGACCATACAAATCCTGTATATTTTCTTTTAATAAAGGAGTCTGCATTTTTAAATGATACTGAACAAATATCCTCTACTCAAACACACCCCAAGGATTGATAGGATGAATAATACTTCAAACATTAGGTCACTGGTCTATAAACAGTGAGATCTTTTGGCTAGAGCCAAATTACCTTAAACAAGACTACTTTTTTAAAGCTTTGTAAAAAAGCATTTTTTGAGGCACAGTTTGACACAAAGAAATCTTCTAGTTTTGCTTAAAGTCCATTCCAAATGGACTTAAAATTTTTCATTCACTAAAATGAAACCTCTAGTTTTAATTGCAATTTAAAATAACACTTTATAAATACAGGCAATTCCTTATGTATTCTCTGAAAACTTCCTTGAAGAATTATCAGAAAAAGTAGATGTGATTATTACTCAGCCAATGTAAACAATTGTTCATCCACTCATTCAACAAGTGTCAATGAACTTTATGCATTTGCTCACTAAATGTAACCACACTAAAAGTAACATGGGAAAAGAATTTATAATCCTAACCTTATTAAAAACCCCATCTTAAACTAGGAGAGGACAAACTTCAGCCTGTAGAGTAAACCTGGCCTGTCACCTGTTTTTATATATGGTTTTATTGAAATAACACCTATTGCAATTTACAATGAGATTTCTCACTACAATGGCCAGAAAGAGCTGAATAGTCCTTCTACCAGAGATCCATGGCCCACAAAGCCTAAACTACTATCTTGTCCTCTACAGAAAAAGCTTGCCAACTGCTGTTGTTAAACTACTGAGTTCTTTCACTCATTCATTCAAATACATGGTGTCAAACCATGTATAACTTGAGGATACTTAATCTAAAAAAAACCTGAAATCCAAAGTGCTCCAAAATCCAAAACTGCCGTGATGCTACAAATGGAAAATTCCACACCTAACTTCATGTGCCAGGTCACACTCAAAATGCAAAACTAAAAAAACTTTTTTAATTATTTTAAGATATTGTATAAGATGACCTTCAGGCTGTATAAGATATTTATGAATGAAACATAAATGAATTTAGTATTTAGACTTGGGTTCCATCTCCATCATATCTGATTATGCATATGCAAATATTCCCAAATCCAAAAAATCCAAACTTCAAGACACTTCCGGTTCCAAGCATTTCAGACAAGGGATACTCAACCTGTACTTGGAAATATATGCAAAATACAACAGGCCTTTCAGGATCTTTCAAATGCAAGCCAAAATGCAAAATAAAATATGGGCTTGGGCTCCTGGTGACTATTTAGGAGGTCTTGCAGGAAGCCCCATGAGAGCATATCAAAGCAGAGAATACTCTCAGCCCAGCCCACACTTGGCTGGGAAGCAGGCAACTTGATGTCTTTGTGGCCCTTTACTAGGAGGATTTCTCTGTCCCACCCCAAGAAAAATAAGAGGGGTGAGAAGGCTTACCCCTGGGAAAATGGACAATGTTCCCAACTGCTGTATGCTGGAAAGCACCAGTAGTCTGTGAAAATGTCGGCAGGCCAGAATGCTACCCTAGACCTGAACACTTACTTAGTCTTGTGCCATAAAGGAGTTCTCACACTGGAACTGGTACAAAGCTCTACCCCAGAGTCTGGGGACTTCAGGCTGTATGGCCAGGCAGGAGAAGGGGTACTTTCTAGAACTATCCTCATACAGACTTAACCTGAAGAAAATATGTGAATGGACTGCTTCTTCCTGGCCTAAATGAAATGATGCTGCAATGAATTCTAAAGATGAAGACATGAGCAGAGAGTACAGTTCAGTAATAGAGATCTCCCCTAGCAGGAGTGAGGCACTGGGTTCAATTCCCATCATTGCAAAAAAAAAAAAAAAAAAAAATTAATAATAATAAAAGATAAAGCTTTGACTTAAAGGGAAATTAAAGAAAGACTGTATAATAATAAAAACAAATCTTGGATTTCTCTATAAATGGACAAAAAGTTGAAGTAGAGGCAATGTTAATGCATATGAAGATGCCCTTGTAGAAATTCTTTAAATACGTAAAATTAATTTCAAGAATTGCATAAACACTTTCCAACCAAAATCTCAACCTCAAGATTAAAGTGGGAGAAGAAAACACTACAAAAATAAGTTAAAGAATGAAGAGAGAGCAAATAGGGAATAATCTTAAAATAAAAAAGCCCAGCAAAAGGATCTTATTCAAAGTTTTGGAGCCAGTGATAGACTTAATAAAAAGGAAAAAAATTATTTTGGGTTAAGTCAAGGTTCAATGCAAGAGTGTTTGCCTGAGTTCAATTCTAAGCACTACAAAAAAAAAAAAAAAGAAAAAGAAAATTGACAAATCCAGCCTTCAGGTTAAGAGCACAGAGAAGACTATGGATGGACTTAACAGAAGACTGAGGAACCCACAGACCAGGGAGCCATTGGAGAGCTCAGAATATAACAAACTGTCAATACTAGTATCTGCTGCAACTTCGTGAAAGGCAAAAAGGATGCTGAAAATTCACAAGTTGTTCAAAATAAATAAATAAGGGGTTGGAGCTATAGGTCAGTAGTGGAGCGCTGGCCTAGCAGGTATGAGGCAGTAGGCTCAATCCTCAGTACCACATAAAAATAAATAAATAAAATAAAGGCACTGTGTCCATCTACAACTAAAAATAAATAAATAAGAAAGAAACAGAGTGACGCAAGGAATAGATGGGAAATCAAAAACAATATGGGACATGTTCCTCTTGGCCAGCAGTCTTCAATAATGAGATTCCAAGTGCTCAAGTTACTGAAAAGATTGTCCTGCTTGTGTTAAATGTATCTGGAAACTAATAGAAGTGGAAAACATAGGCATGGAATTGGGCAGTTGATTACCTAATCTTTTCAATCTTTTTCTAAGGAGTTTATCCCAGTACAGAGACTGAAATGGAGCTTTCCATTATTCGTACAAGATTTCTAAGTATACATATGAGGGAAAATGACAGGAGCCAGTTACACAGACCCACAGTATAAAATCCATTTTTATCATCATCAGCCACAGCATAGCCAACAAGCTTCTTACACTTTAACTTGACTTAACAGTACTTATTATGTCATCTTTTTTAAGATTGCTATTGGTTTATAATGGATGTCATACGTGCCAAGAGTTACAAACAACTATAACTACTTTAATATTATGAAAGTTATTATAAATCTTTACTGGGAGTCAGTGGAGTTAATGTTTCACAATCACAGTATAAAAGCTATCAACTAGTTGTATATATTTTCAAATAATATATTTTCAATTAAAAAAAGAAAAGTAATAAACTATAACAAGTCCTATATCAAAGTATGTATTCAATCCTGTAGAATAACTGCTTGGCGGGAAAAAAAAAGGATTGAGAGAAAAAAAAAATCACATTAGCGTTAACCAAGCAGATAAAAAAGGAAGGGAGAACAGCATAAATTCAGAAGAGATAGCCCTGCTTTCCCACAGATCTGTGTGCTACACAGTTTAGTAAATAGAGGTTGGTGGATACTGCCCTCTGGTGGCCCAGAGGCACCAGCCCCCACTAGGGCTTTCTCCCAAATTACCCAAACGTACTATTAGAGTTTAAAAATGACGTATTTCCCAAAGGCTCATGTGTGAAACAATGCAAGGCTTTTCAGAGTTGAAATGATTTAGAGTATAAAAGTTGTAACCTAACCAGTGGATTAATCCACTGATAGGGATTAACTGGGTAGTAACTGTAGGCAGGTAGGGTGTAGCTGGAGGAAATAAGTCACAGAGGGTACAACTTTGAGGTTTATATTTTGTCCCTGGTGAGCAGAAGTCTCTCTCTGCTTCCTGGCTGCCATGTCCTGAGCTGCTTTCCTCTGCCACACCCTTCTGCCATGATGTCCTGCTGCTTCTTGAGCCCAGAGTTATAGAGTCTGCCAACCATAGATTGAACCTCTGAAACCAAAAGAGGACTGAACCTCTGAGCCAAAATAAACTTTTCCTCCTCTAATTATTCTTGTGAGGTCTTTTGGTCACAGCATGTAAAAACTGACTAAAATGTATACTTTAGTGAATCTTCCCAAGTTCTTTTTCTTCAAAACTTACTTCTCCTTCATTCCAGTCACCTCAGACTCTGCTCTCACAGAACAGTCAAATATTTCTGACAAAACAGATACTAATGAAGCGAATGTTTACCCCCTCAGACATAATCTGTGTTCACTTTACATAAACATACACTGGGAAGAGTATCTGAAATAAATCCCAGACAGGAATAATACCCTTCATGGAGGCAGATTCTCTTTCTCCCATAGCCTGACTGCAATGAACTGAATGTTGGGAGAAAGAAAAGGATTGAGAGAGAGAAAAAAAAAAAAAAAATCACATTTTGTTAGAGTTAACCAAGCAGAAAAAAAAGGAAAGGGGAGGTCTGAATGCCCCAACATTCATATGTTGAAATTCTAACCCTCAATGTGATAGTTTTAGGAGTTGGGCCTTTGGAGGTAATTTAGATCATGAGGGTAGAGACATCATAAACAGGTCTTATAAGAGACCACAGAGAGCTCTCTAGCTCTCTTTCTGCCATGTGAGAGGACACAGTGAGAAGCCACCATGCATGAACCAAGAAGCTGGTCCTCACCAGACGCTAAATCTTCCAATTCCTTAACCTTGGATTTCCCATCCTTCAGAACAGTAAGAAATGTGTGTTGTTTAAGCCTGCCAATCCGTAGTCTATTATAACAGCCCAAACAGACTAAGGCAAGAACTAACTGCGCTGCCTTCTCTTCAATGTTCCTCCTTGCAATGTTCCTTGCCAGGTTTAGTTTTCTAATATTGTTTCCACAAAAATTGCCTAGACCCTTCTGTATACATTCCATAATTCCCAAATACACACATACACACACACACACACACACATACAGTCAACACCAATGTATTTTACCCCTTATGGAAAGTTAAAAAGGTAAAATGGGAAACCCATGCATTGAATGGGCTCCATTTCCCAGTGAATTCGTAATAGCGAGAGGTCATTTTTCTCCACATTTAGCACCACTTATTTCATATACATAATTACAGCATATGGATACATCCCAATTTTGGAGCTCAGAAAAGGATATGCCAACGTATGATGCTCTGGTATGCCGAAGAACACTCTGAACTAGAGAAGACTGAAAGGTCTCAGAAGCAGTTTCAGAACCAGGTCTCCCTTACCACCTTCTGCCCTCCAGTCTCTCTTCCCTCTTTAACCCCTAAAGGGTAGGTGCTTTCTTGGATGTTCCCTCATCTGGATTAAAAACAGAACCTCAAAAAGAAATTCGGCTGTCAAGTTTTGCTGTAGTTTGGACATGGAATGTCTCCCAAAGGCTCATGTGTTAAAGGACTGGCTCTCAACTTGATGCTATTGGAAGTAGTAGAACTTTTAAGAAGTGAGGCCTAGTAAACAGTCTTACGTCACTGGGAACATGTCCCCAGTGGGTGCTGTGGGAAGTTGGTCTTTCCTCCTTCTTGCTTTCAGCCATGTGGTAAGTAATTCCTCTGCCACAGGCTCACACCATGATGTGTTTTTTCCCACAGGTTCAAACACAATGGAACAACTCACCATGATCTAAAACCTTCAAAACTGTATGCCAAAATAAGCCTTTCTTCTTTTTAACACCTGAGAAACAGCAAAGTTGATTAATACAGGTCCCCTCTCCAGGATATTCCTCAACCAGGAAAAATGTCCTGTATCACAGAAGAAATTGGAGGCTAGTCCAATATCCAGACACACTATCACCTATTACCTATTCTACTAAGGGTCATTCATCTTTCCCCCAAATCACCCAGTCTTCCCGAAACTGCCTCCATCTCTGGTCCCATAGTCCCCTAAGAGTGTATACAATCTTCCAAATCTCACTGGATAATGGGGTACTCACTTTCATTTCCTGTGATGCCACATACATGTATATTTCAATTTGCGTGTTCCCTTGTTACTACTATGTTTCTTGCATGCATTCAATTATCTAACCTTCAAAGTCTGGTAGAAAGCCGTTTTGCCCCATACCATATAGGCAGGCTATTAAAAACTTTTTCCACCTTCTCTTACTCTTCCATATTTGGATCTGTCAGCCACATCGCAGGCCTCAGGGAGCTATGCATTCAAGGGTAGGCCTGAAAGCACTGGTGTCATGTCAACATGCTCTCCAGGAGGCATTCTGGTGCAAACAAGGAACAGCTGAGTACTGAGTTACTTTCCATAGGACAAATCCAAATAAATATTCCACAGGCTCAACTGCTTCCCCTTGTTGACAAGGCCTGGAGGCCACCCAGGACAGGCAGATGAGAAGATTAAAATGCACTGCCAGGCTTTCATCTTTTAATTGGTCTCTTTCTCTGGCATTCTTTTGCAAGACAATAGTGGGGGATGAAGCTTCAGTTACCCTCCACTTCACACAAACAGGAGTCAACTCTAGCCAAAAAGGGGAAAGAAAACTCAAACATGGGGCAGAGCAACCTCATTCCCAGAGGCTAGCAGGGGTCACAGAAACTGCAACCGGTTACTCCAAGATCATGTCTGCCTTTTACAGGATGCTTACTGAATCACTGTTATGCAAAATGAAATACAGCCAAATTCCTTGGTAAACCTAAACCAAATGAATCTCAGAGGCAAAACTTCTTCTTATCTAATAAATTGTGGGGAAATTACCTGTATGATAGACAACTAGAATGTTAAAGAAAACATGTTAAAGTTTTCAGTATAACTCTTCTACACAGAATTTACAAACACCTAAAGGAGACAGGAGGAATTTACCATTGTTAACCCAATAAATCATAAAGTTCAGCCTGACACTGTGAGATCCAAAGCTCCTCAGAAAGTGTAAATCACTACATATGAAGTAAAAGAATTAAGGCGCTTCACTTAAAGACATGCAAAAAAGTTAAATGCATAGTTATGAGCAGAAAGTACGTAGTAACCGGCAAGAGGTTGGGCCAGACACCTTGCTTTCCCATTCCAGCTCTCCAGTCTCTGTTACAGATTTCTAACTCTCCCTCTGTTTCCTTCTGTTTATCCCAATTTACACAAAGTAAGCCAAATCCTATGCCCTTCACACCACAAGACTCTCTGCCTTACATAGTTAAAATTGAGGGGGTGGGGTGAGGGATGTGGGGGATGAAAGCAAGAAAAAGACTAAAAAATTTCAAAATACCAAAGTTGGGATACATGCAAAAATTTTTTTCCTCTACTTCATATTCCAATGAAAACACTTAAGATACTGCCCTTGAATTTATAGGTTCAGAAGAACTGAATAAGACAGGATAGTTAACAGATCCCATATAAGGCTTTTTTTTTTGTAAAGGCTCTATGAGGTTAACCTTGGAAACATTCCAAACATTCCAGCAAACTCCATTGTTCCAGGGTGATGGGAATAGGAAAGCGGAGAGACAGACCTGAGTAAATACTACAAACTCAAGGACTAATCAATAGCCTTCACATTTTCCAATAATACCTGTTTAACATGGATTCTGACAAATAATCTTGACATTTTTCTAATACCTACCCAGAAGCTATATAAGCCCCTAGACTGGTATGCTAAGTGGTAACATGCTATCAGGTCCCCTTTCAGCTACAGAGGGCTCTCCTTACTTTTTTTTTTTCACTTAAATAAATCCTACTCCTTTCACTCTTGCCATTCACTGTTGCCCATGCATTTCATTCTTTGAATATGCAAGACGACAACCCAGAAAGATACTGGCAGTGAGCTGCTAGGGTCTTCCATTAAGAGCTGCAACATAACAATTGGTAGGAGAGAAGAATGTGGCTTTGCAGATGTAACCCTTGGAGCTGACACCAGTAGGAATCCCCTTCTGTGATTAGCCAACACTAAAATGGGCTTTCAGGGCTGCAGAGGCCTGCAACTTAGACAGACCCACCTGCCAGGAGAATCAAAGAATCTAGTTTCATCTCAAACTCCAGTTTCAGAATGACAAAGAAAAAAAAAAAAAAAAAAAAAAAAAGAATCTGGACAAAATAAACAAACTTAAACATTAATCCATGCTTTGCACCATATACAAACATGAATCCAAAGAATTTCGACCTAACTGTAAAATAACAATCTATAAAACTTTCAGAAGATAACTTTGGAGATCTTAGTGACTTTACTAAGGTAAAAAATCTCAAATATGCATAATTGTTAAAAGAAAAAAAATATATATAAACTGCATTTCATTCAAATTAAAACTTCTATTTTTTGAAAGATACTATTATGAAAAAAACAAGCAAACATCAAAACACTGGGAGAAATAGTTGACAGAGATCTAAATATAGAACTCTCAAAAAAACCCAATTTAAAAGATGGGCGAATGAACACTTCAACAAAGACTGATGACATAGACAGCAAATAAACACACAAAAAGGCACTCAACATCATTAGTATAAGAAAAAGAAAGGATCATTTCTGATTTGACTTCTGACAGCTGTTAAGGTCCCCACCCTTCCCTTTCCTCTTTGACCCACATCTGGGCAATCAGATAAGAAAGTTCATCTGTCCTTTGATATCCATGGAAATTACAAACTACCCTACTGGCAGAAAAGCAGATAGGAGGCGTCCCACCCAGGCTCTCTCCCTTAATAACTAAAGATACCAATCACCAACCCACTGCCATCATCTTCTTCCTCTAGACAAAACCTGAGCCCTGGGCTGGAGTTGTGGCTCAGTGGTAAAACGCTTGCCTGGCATGTATGAGGCCCTGAGTTTGATCTTCAGTACCACATATAAAAAAATAAAGGATCCATTGACAACTAAAAAATAAAAATTAAAAAACCCTGAGTCCTCCTTCTCGATGAAGCTTACTATTTACTACGTGAGTTATAAACTTTATTTCACTTTATTTCACATCCATTGGTACCAGTGTGTCATTCATTCTCACATCCAGAAATTCCTGAAGAAGGAAACGACTCTATTGTTCAGTATCTGGCAGGGATCGCTAGGTGCTCAAATAAAATTATTAGTCATTTAAAAATGCAAGTTAAAACCACTAATGTAATGTACAAAGCTACTCCCCACAACCTTTCCGCTGCAGCCATTTCCCACCTCCCAACTACTGTCAGTCTGTGAACATCCTAGCTAGCTATTGGTTCATCAGTCAGCTTGCAAGTATCCTTCTCCGTTATTGGTCCCCTTGTTAGCCCGGCGCAATTCAACTGCTACACAGTAACTACCCTGCCATCTTTTCTCATCCTTCTCTCTCTCTCCTACTCACTTTCTCCTATCCTCCTCGCTTTCACACTCTTTCTTGCATGCGCCCTTTCTTGTTCCCTTTCTTTTCCTCTCATTTTCTCTCTTACCCTGCAGGGAGACACTCTGTTTGCTTAATAAACTCCCTTATGTGATTTCCTGTGTCCAGCGTGGTTTCCATGGGATCCCTTACAACTAAGAGGTACTATTGCACAACTACTAATGAACTACCACTATGTACTAATGCTACATGTAAAAATGGGTGCTCTGGAAATAACTCAGAAGTGAAGCACTGGCCTAGCATGTACAAGGCCCTGGATTCTAATTCCAGAACCAGAGAGAGAGAGAGAGAGAGAGAGAGAGAGAGAGAGAATGAGAGAGAGAATGGCTAAATTTTTAAGAATTCACAACACAGAGCATTCACAAAAAGGTAAAGAACTTGGACTCTGATACACTGTTGACAGAAATGCAACACATTTCTCACCACATTTCCCAGTTGTGGGCCAAAGAGGAAAGGGGAGGATGGAGACCTGAAAAACTGTCAGAGGTGCAGCCAATGTGGAACACGGTTTGTCAATTTCTTATAAAGTTAAACAGAGCCAGTCATGGTGGCACATGCCTGTAATCCAGCGACTTATAAGGCTAAGGCAGGAAAATTCCAAGTTCAAGACCAGCTTCAGCAACTTAATGAGACCCTATCTTAAAATAAAAAATAAAAAGGAAAAGGGGCTGGGAATGTAACTCGGTAATAACTGAACCCCTTGGTTTGATCCCCAGTACCACACATGCACAAAAATTTAAAATATACAACCCATCAACCTCACTTCTCAGTATTTATTCAACAGAAATAAAAAGTCTATGCCTCAATGTTCATAGCAGTTTTAAAACTACTTCAAACTGGAAACAACCCCAGTCTCCTTCAAATGAAACTGAACAATTGGTGGTGCATCCATACCAGGAATACTCTTCAGCTATAAAAAGGTACGAAGTACTGGTATGAAGAACATGGGTGAAGCTCAAATACATTATGCTAAGTGAAAAAAGTCACACCTGAAAGGCTACAAATAACATGATTCCATTTATATGACACTCTGAAAAAGATAAAACTATAAATACCTAGAAGGACCAAAAACAGATCCGTTGCCGTGGACTGCTGGTGGAGAGGAAAGGATCTACTACAAGAATGCACAAGGAAATGCCTTACTATAAATTACTCCAATGAAAACAGATGAGGGCTGGTGTTGTGGCTCAAGGGTAGAGCGCTTACCTAGCATGTGTCAGGCACTGGGTTTGATTCTCAGCACAATGTACAGATAAAAATAAAATAAAGGTCCACCGACAACTAAAAAAAAAAATTTTTTTAAAGAGATGAGTCAGGAGTGTGAGACATCTATCAGATGTGCCACCGTAATCTAAACCAATATTAACAAAAGTTTAGGACAGTAATTCTTAAACTTCACTAGGCATTAATAATCATTAGGATCACTTGTCTTCTGGGTATTTTGGTTTGGTTTTGGTTTTGGTTTTTTGGTACTGGAGACTGAACCCAGGGCTGCTGAACTACAACCCCCCAAGTGTCTAGACAATTTGTTAGCACTTTGGAAACCCACATGTGCCTCCATTTTTACTCAGGGCGGGAGCTGGAATCTGTAGTAAGTATTTAGATGGTTCTGGAGCAGGAGGTCCAAAGACTACATTTTGGGTTGTTATGCAGCATTGGCACAGCAAAAGCTGAAGGAGACACCCTTGTACCATTTGTTCATCTGTCTCAATTCTTTCCCAGGCTCAGCAACACTAGTTTACTCACAGAGTACAGCATCCGGACCTTCTGGAATTGCTCTTCCCTCGGGACCGAGTCTAGTCGAGCAACATGCATGAGACATGAGCAGTGCTCAGTGTTATGGCAAAAAGCACCTGACAGAGTAGACAGTGAATATTTGTAAAATTGACCAACATGAGGAGCTAATCTATTTTGTCAACCCAGCACAATGTTTTATATAAAAGGTGGTCAATACGTATTTTCTGAATGAAATTGTGTGTGTGTGTGTGTGTGTGTGATTAAAAAGAATGGGAAAAAATTAATACTGGACTGTATAAAAGACAGACTCTAGTATACTATCAAGACAGACACAACTGTGCAGAGAGGATGAGCGGGCTCTATCACTAGACGAGTTAGGTATAACTACCGATCAAATACCAGATGCTAAGGTCTTTTCTACATTTCCAATTCCCAAAAAGCTACAAATTTCAAATAATTGTGTTTTGTGTCTTGAACCATTTTACCAAGTTGGAAAGACAAGAAAGAAATTAAATTCATAGATGAACAACAATCAATCTTACAACAAGCCTTAATCATAGAACATCTCAATCATGTGCGTTTCAGACAAATTTCAAAAAAAAAAAATAATAATTCTTCATTTTCTAACATTTGTCATTCTATTTGTAACTAGACTAGGACATTTATTTTCAAAGAAACAGTACAGGAGCTGGGTGCAGTGGTGCGCACACCTGTAATCCCAGCATCTCAGGGAGGCTGAGACAGGAGGATCACAGGTTTGAAACCAGCCCCAGAAATTAAGGAAGGTTCTTAACAACTTAGCACGACCCTGTCTCAAAATAAAAAAATAAAAAAGAGCTAGGGATGTGGATCAGTGGTTGGTTAAGCACCCTTGGGTTCAATTCCGGGAAGGAAGAAAGGAAGGAAAGAAGGGAGGGAAGAAGGGAGGGAGGAAGGGAGGAAAGAAGGGAGGGAGGGAGGGAGGGAGGAAAGAAGGAAGGAAGGAAGGAAGGAAGGAAGGAAGGAAGGAAGGAAGGAAGGAAGGAAGGATAGAGTAAATTCCGATGTGCAAGATGAGAGGAGTGGAGCAGAGCAGGGAGGTTGGGAGGCAGGCAAGAGACTCTGAGCATTACAAAAGGTCATGTACTCTGTAACCAATCCCCACTCCTGTCCTGTTACCAGGGGACATCTCTGCTCTGTGGAACCCCACTTGAAACTTTCCTCCAAAGTAAGGTTCCCAGGATAAATGCACAGACTTCAACCAGGGCATACAATAAATCTAGGTCATTTCCACAATAAGATTTTCTCAGTAAGAGCAATAAATTTGGCTAAGGTTTAAAAAAAAAAAAAAAAAAAAAAAAAAAAAAACCTATCACTCATTAGTTATTCTGTATGTATGTCTGATTTTTTTCACTAATATATCTCAAACACCTAGAAAAGTCACTGGCTCCTAATGGGTACTCAAATATTTCTTGAATGAAAGAATATCTAAACAAAATGTTTATAAGTAACAATAGTTTACAAATATCAATATACAACATATCCTGTTTATTAAATTCTGATTTCAGATACTAGTAAAAATTGGATATCAATTTCCAGGAGAATAATTATAATTTTTAAAAACCATTAAGTAAATCAAAAGTATCAGATTTTTGTAGAGGACTTTCTATGGTCCCTCTCTGGCCAGGAGCCAACATGGTCACTCCAAGTGTATCATGAATATATAATTAGCTGTCTCTTCTGAATTAAAATTATAAAGAATGAATGGGGGGAGTAGCCTTGGGCTTGTTCCATACCATAAATAATGTCTTGAAAGCCTTTTCTAAAAAAGAAAGGTAAGTTGTTCTGATCTTGGTCACAAAAACAGAATTTGTACTACCAGTATTTGACCCAAAACTAAAAACTTCACTGCTCTCATGTTCAAAGGTTCAATTATAGACTTAAAGTTGTAATTCTAAGTTTCAATTTTAAACACTGGATAGGTTAAAAGCCCTGTAAGAAAGCTTTCTGTGCAATCATCAAAGATTACAGAAAGATACTACCCCTGAATAATTTTTTTGGCCCAAAAAACAATGGGAGGAGGGCTGTCCTCCACTTATTTACCAAGCACCCCTCTTAGTGGCTAAAAGCTTTGTTAATAATGCAGCACATTCTCCTCTTTGTTCACTAGTGAAAGGCAGCTTGAATTTCACATTCACATTCAATTGGTAGTTGCAGGAGAATGCATTAAATAAGGAATGTTTTATCCAAAGCAGAACAACCCTAATCTTCAGGTGTGGATTGATACAAAGAGAGAGACATTCACAGAATTCAAAAGAGAGTCAACACCTAACAAATTCTTGCTCCCCTCCTGGGTGTCACTTTACCTACTAGTTGCTTAGAAAGGTTCATTTCCCCTGGCAGTTAAAAACACTTAAGAGGTATTTAGATCAACACAAAGAATCCAGCTTAGAGTGCCAGGCGTCCTTGTATATAATTCAGATGCAGAAGGACAAGCTCTGAAAAACCTTTTCTATTAGCTAGACTCAGATTAACAATCAGAGATTAATGAGCAGGAACAGCCAGAGTTAATTCAGCAAGTCAGCCAAATATTCAGTCTGGAGAAAGACAAGTACTTAAACATTAATGGGTTATACTCAACTGTGTACTTTTATTTCATTTACTCAACCAACATTTATTTAGAGTCCACTATATACCCCAGGTAGGATGCTAAGGGTACTTTCAGCAGGAATGTATCTAACATCATACACATGTATGTTTACTCATTAGTAATTTGATGTTGTGCAATGGAGCCTTCTACAAGTGTGTACAGTTTTAGAGAACATTTACAAAATTTCCCCATGCATCTTAAGTACTATTTTACTTCTACATTAAAAAGCTCTAGCAATTAGAGGAATGCAAATCAAAACTACTCTAAGATTTCATCTCACTCCAGTCAGAATGGCAATCATCAAGAATACAGGCAACAATAAATGTTGGCAAGGATGTGGGGAAAAATGTCTGAGTGTTCAGACATTTGCTGGTGGAACTACAAATTGGTGCAGCCACTATGGAAAGCAGTATGGAGATTTCTTAGAAAACTTGGAATGGAACCACAATTTGACCCAGCTATCCCACTCCTCAGTCAATACCCAAAGGATGTAAAATCAACATACTACAGTGACAATACCATGTCAGTGTTTATAGTAGTTCAGTTCACAATCACTAAACTATGAACCAACCTAAGTGCCCTTCAACAGGCAACAGATAAAGAGAATATGGTATATATATTCAATGGAATATTACTCAGCTTTGAAGAATGAAATTATAGCATTTGACAGTAAATTGATGGAGTTGAAGAATATCATGCTAAGCAAAATAAGCCCATCCCAAAAACACAAAGGCTGAATGTTTTCCCTGATATGCAGAAGCTAATTCACAACAAGGGGGGGGGGGTGGTGCTAGGGAAGAATACAGTTACTTTAGATTGGATACAGGGGAGTGAAGGAAGGGGAGGGGATGTGGGGATAGGAAGGAGAGTAGAATAAAACAGACATTATTACCTTATGTACATATATGGCTGCATGACTGATATGCTTCTAAAACAGGTATAATTAAAAATGAGAAATTATACCCCATTTATGTATGATATATCAAAATGCATGAATGCATTCTACTCTCATGTATAGTTAATTGGAACACATTTAAGATATTTTTAAAAATCACTAAGAAACTGTTTCACATTTTACAACAGGAATGCCAATTTATAAAATATTTATAAAATGCCAATTTATAAAATTTATAAAATATTCTTCAATTTATATGTTTATAAGCATCATGTCTCATTGATCAACTTCTTCAGCTAACTTAATAAATAACTGTCATTCTTTGTTCAAAAAATAGCTTTTCAGCAGTGACTAGTTGGTAACATTTAGATACAGAGTTCTCTCTCAGAGAGTTCACCTACCACCTTGAGCTGGCCTATTCCAACAAAATGTCTTAGGAATCAACTTATTGATTCAGAATTCCATCAAAGTCAAAGAACTGAAACTGTCTTCCAAAAGCATTGGAACCAAACAAAAACCTAAGATAAGGAAATACAAGGTACAAATAAGTTTAAACATCCTTCTATTTATAATTCAACCTGAAAATAAAATTATAAACAAACAGATAGGGAGTTGCAATTGACTCTGAAACAAGACATTTACTATAAACTACTTACTGTTGCTGGCAGAATTAATCCAGCTAGTTCAATATATTATCACTTGTATTTTCTTTACCATGAAGTCTCTGTGCTTAAAGATTGTATACCACTATTCCATTACTCTAATCGGAGTTCAAATGAATATTTTACTTCCTTTGAGCAGGTTTTCTTTACCTTTCAAAAACCATGCTAATCCCCAAGTGAGAAAACCAACACATATGGTTTGAGATGCCATCATATTTTTGTATGTCCCACCCATTAAGTTCAATATGGGGAGGGTCTACATACTAAATAAAAACAATTAACAATTAACAATTCGATCCTTCCATTTGGTTGCATTCTTCCACTGCCTTTCACCTTCTGCTTTTGAGTTTGCCAACATACATATATACAAAGAAGCACTCTGACCCCTGCTGCCAGAAATTGGAACTTTTTCCATGTTTTTACTTTAATTCTTTACTATAAAATTCACAGTATCTATAGCAATGTTTCTGAAAGCGTGATCCACAACAATTTCCTTGAAGGTCCACATACTAGGAAGTTACTTTAATACCATATTTTTCCCTTGATGATAATCTTTCTAAACTTTGTACAAGTTATCAAGGCAAAAGCAATTCTTTTGCAATGCTAATTCAAATTGGAAGATACTCTACAGAAGAATGAGCATTTCTTAAATTGAGGTCAAATGGTATACGTTTGAAAATACTGATCCACAACATAGTTAATTTCAGACTCAACTGTTGATTTAAGAATAAATATGTCATTTTTTTCAAAGTCATTTCCCTATATTGTTTTTATTAAAATGTGTAAACAAATATTTCAGGAAAAAAAGACTTTAAGTCATGCATTAAAATGTATGAAACTGTAATTTGATACTGAAGAGACCAGTTTGCAGGAAAGTTTCCATTTCCGAAAAAAAAAAAAATGCAAACTGAAAGTTTAAAATTGACTCAAAGCAAAAAAACAAACAAACTAGGAACACCATTTAAATTTCTCAGTTGTTTACCATGTGTTTGTTGTGGTTTAGATATGCGCTGTCCCAATGGCTCAAGTGGGAAACAATGCAAGAAAATTTAGAGGTGAAATGATTGGGTGGCAAAAGTCTTAACATAATTAGTGCATTAATCCACTTGGATTAACTGGGTGGTAAAAATGTTAGGGAGGGTGTGGCTGGAAGAGGTAGGTCACTAAGGGTGTGACTTTGGGGTTTATA
Organism: Sciurus carolinensis; assembly: GCF_902686445.1. Taxonomy (NCBI): domain Eukaryota; kingdom Metazoa; phylum Chordata; class Mammalia; order Rodentia; family Sciuridae; genus Sciurus; species Sciurus carolinensis. Next base: position 69,805,139 of record NC_062217.1, on the reverse strand, counting down.
TTTGTCCCAGGTGAATAAAGGGTTCCTCCTCTCCTCTCTCTCTCTCTCTCTCTCTCTCTCTCTCTCTCTCTCTCTCTCTCTCTCTCTCTTCTCTCTCTCTCTCTCTCTCTCCCTCCCCCCCTCCCTCCCTCCCTCCCTCTCCCTCTTGGCTCATGTCCTGAGCTCTTTCTTCCTCCACACTTTTCCACTATGATGTTCTTCCTCATCTGGGCCCAGAGCAATGGAGCTGGCCATCCATAGACTGAAACTGTGAGCCAAAGAGACTTTTCCTCCTCTAAAATTGTTCCAATTGGGGCTTTTGGTCACAATAGCAAAAAAACTGATTAAAACAGGTTCTTTGGTATATTTAAGAAACAGCTAATTGTTATACTCCATAAATTGAGATCACAGAAAAAGCTGTTAAAGCGTTAAAACATACAAAGTAGATTACAACAGTAACAAGATTATGAGTAGCTATGATTTTCTATTTCCTTTTTAGCATTTTGTGGATTGTGTTCAATGGGCATGTATTTCCTTTATAATCAGAAAAAAAAAAAACTTTCAAATTACAGTTTACATGGGAACTCAGTATATTAAAAAATTGGTACATCACTTATGGACATTTATGGACATTTATGGACACAAGCAACAGATAACCTAGCTATATGGGGCTTAAAGATAATGATTTTGTTCCAAGTAGCAAGAAATTGACAACAGTAAACCTGACCAAAACTGTCCCCAAGTTCTTTCTCACCTTAGTATGTTTGTTGGTATTCATCAGCAAGCATCGTTGCCTGGGGATCATGAGGCCTCATCAGACATCTACCACTTCACATGGTTCATTCAAGTAAGAAGAGCAATGTAAGACCAAAGGGACTGTCTCTCTGTCACAAAGCAAACTCTCCTAGATGTTAGACCCATTATTTGCCTACTACATATAGCCACTCCAAGCAGCAAGTGTACCTGAGAAAATAATTATTTTCACCTGGATCTACTAATATCCTCATAAATGTCAGGATTCAGATGGTGAAAAGAAAATGGGTATCAGGTGAATAGTCTGAAATAGCTGCTAAAGGTAGATAGCATAAAAAAAAAAAAAAAAAAAGTAAATTTGCCAAGTCAGTCATATGAGGGAAAAATTAGAATTATAGCTATAGTGCATGGCTTAAGTTAATTCCAGGTGGAAAAATGATTTTAAAACATAAAAGGTGCATTGGTAAAATAACCTAAAATAATCAGAAGAATTTTTATACTATAGTAATATGAAATGTTTATCATACAAAACACAGAAATCATAAAAGATTTATAAACTCAACTAGATAAAATTTAATGTTTCTTCATTAAAAAACAAAACACAAACTATTATATACACATATACCTTGTACCTATTAGGGAAAAGTCCAATTTCATTAAAAAAAAAAAAAAAAAAAAAAAGCCTCTACAAAGGAGGAGAAGGGATATACAGAGTGAACAGAAAAGACACAGATTGTTCTAAACACATCAGGAGATGCCCAACCTCACTTATCTGACAAATACAAATTCAAAACTCTAAGACACTAACTCCACCTTTCTGACTGGTAATGAACAAGAGTAGAGGTATAACAACAGATCCTCTCCCAAGGCTGAAAGTGCAAACTGGCTGAGCCTATAAAGAGGAAAATCAGCATCTAAGCTGCTGGGAATTATCCTAAAGTTGTCACTGCAAACGTGCAAAACAATCTACGCCCAATGGTATTCACTGAAGTATTGCTTAGAATTACAAATAATAGGGGGAAACCTTAAATATCTACCAAAAGGAGAAAGGTTAAATAAATTCTAGCTTGTTTACACAACAAAATACAATGCTATCAAAAACTAAAAAATGTAACAAAGTCCTTTATGTGCCAATATACAAGTATTCAAGTTCCCTTGGAAAGTGACAAAACTAAGGAACATAATGGTTTGTACAGAGATGCTTCACCCTGCAATGGGGGTTACAACCTAATAATATTTTAAATGGAAAATGCACTTATTATACCTAACTGAACACTGATAGCTTAACCTAGCCCTTCTTAAATGTGCTTAGAACACTTATTAGCCTACAGTTGGGCAGAATCATCTAACACAAAGACTATATTATATATTTTTTTAAAAAGTGTTGAATATCTCATACTCAAAGCGGGGAGTAGATGGGTCCTCAGCACTACTGCACACAGATGAAAGTACATGGGGCCTAATGAACGTGAGAAACACTGAACTAAAATTTATTGCCGGGTGACGGGGACACCACAGCACACAGCAGGGCACAGGTTCTTTCCCCTCCTGATCATGTGGCTGACTGGGAGCTGCAGTCTGCACTGCAGTCCAGCATTGGGAGAGATCGTGAGAACACGAGAGAGCATCACAGCACATTCTCGCTAGCCTGGAAAGAGTTCCACATTCGAAATTCAAAGTCTAGTTTCTATAGAAGTGGCATCCCTATTACATTATCATAGAGTTGAAAACTGTTAAATTGAACTATTAAGTCAGGAACGGCCTACAGTGTTTCCATCAATATTATTGATAAAAATTATATAATATAATAAAAATTGAGCAATGTATGAAATAGACACACTACCCAAAGCATTCAGGTTTCTCAAAAGCCATTTGAATATTTTATTGACTTACTGAGCCCAGTTGACTTGCACTTTCTGACCAATCACTGCCACCTGGAGATGACTCAGCTTCTACAGAAGGGGAGGAAGGCAGCCAGCTAGCTAGGGAACTTGAGCTCTAAAACTATTATGATATATCCTACTCCTCAGCAAAGAGTCTGGAAGCATAGGGTCTAAAATGTCTTTACCACCAATTCAACCAGTCATAGATTCATTTTTTTTAACAACTTTCTATTGCAAGATGGTAGAGAATTAGCTCTCCTTATATCTTCAATCAACTAGCTTCACCATTACCTGCTATTAGTAACAAAACGACACTTGGCAGCTTCATGAAAACTGGAAGGAACAAGAAGTTTGTTATTCACTTGCTCTCGTGAGGAGAGAATACCAGGAAGCAGGAAGGTACTCTACCTTTTTTTTTTTTAATATATTTTTAGTTGTTGATGGATAACAACTGTTGTTATTTACTTATTTATTTATATGTGGTGCTGTGAATCGAACCCAGTGCTTCACACATGAGAGGCAAGTGCTCTACCACTGAGCCACAACTCCAGCCCGGTACTCTACTTTTCAATGGCAGAAAATAAAGCAATAGGAATGAACCACAATGCATGTTATGTAACTTTAAGGATACTGCAATGTGTTCAATAAGCTTCAAGATCTCAACTTCCCCTGCTTAAGTCTACTTTTCTGATTCCCATACTAGTTCAGTATGATGTGTCACCATCTGCTGTGGTCTGGTTGTTTGTCCCCTCCAAACCTCATGTTGAAACTTAATCCTTAAATTGTATGCTAATGGTATTTGGAGGTACATCCACTGGAATGTAATTAGAATTGGACAAGGTCATAATGGCATTTAGTGGCTTTATAAGGGCAAAAGAGATTCAAATGAGCATACTTGTTGTGTCTGAACATATGAAACCTTGTTCCACGTGTTGGGGAGTCAGACTCCCTATAAGTAAGAAGGCTCTCTCTAGTTACAACCCCTCAACCCTGGACTCTCAGTCTCCAGAACCCTGAGCTGAATAAACCCTTATTCCTTATAAATTACCCCACCTAAGGTGTTCAGCTATAACAACAGAAAAGAAACCAAGAAACAACGTAATCAAATTTCTCTCCTATTAAGAAAAGAGGAGAGCCAGGCATGGTGGCACATGCCTGTAATTGCAGCAACTGGAAGCTGAGGCAGGAAGATCACAAGTTCAAAGTCAGCCTCAGCAACTTAGCAAGGCTCTAAACAACTTAGCAAGAACTTGTCTCAAAATACAAAATAAAAAGGGCTTGGGATGTAGCTCAGTGGGTAAGTGTCCCTGGGTTCAATCTATATGACCAAAAAAAAAAAAAAAAAAAAAACCAAACCCAAGAGTTAAAAAGAGGGGGAGGGGATGTATGGTGTTAGTAGTAGTAGGAATTTCAAACTTCCCTCCTACTCCTGGACAAAGGTTTCAAGGCCTTTCCCTGTTATAGACAAGTCCAGGCAAAGCAAACTTAGAAAGCCAAGTCTGTGGTATACAGCAACCTGCAATCCCCCCAGGGACCTGCAAGTATGCAGGCAGAGCTGTAAGGGAAACCTTGGACCAGAGGTGTTCTCTACACCCTTGGCTCTGGCAGCACTGTTTCCACCGGCTCATGTCCTATCCTATATCCTGAAACCTCTGCCAATGAGCCACATTAAGCCTTTACTATGTGCAAAGTACCAAAACAGGTTTTATGAAGAAAGAACACCCAAAATAAAGAGAAAAATGAGTCCCTGTTCCCATGGAGCTCATAACCTCATTGCAATCAAAAGCTATGAATGCACAAATGCCAGCCCACACAGGCTGCCTCTAGAGTTTTCCAACAGAGCAGCTTTCACATACTAAAAATTCAGTGTAAGTACGTAAGCACAGAGGGGATAGTATGGCAAATGGCCTGCCGCAGATGAGGCCAGGCAGGGCATCACTATGCTCCTCTTAATCTCACTCCTCTCTATCAGGCAATCTCTCCTCCCCTTATCGTCCAGACTTCCAGAAAGAGAATTCTATACTCCCTGTCCTCCCCTAGGCATCTCCAATTTACTTCTCATGGGACTCCAATTTGTCCTCCCCCTTCACTCAGAAAAATTCTCTAAGCCACTGGTGAACTCCCAATCTGCAAATTAAATAGTTTTCAGTCATATCTTGAACTCCTAATTTGATACTATTTCTATGTTTTTTTTTTTTTTTTTTTTTTTTTTTTGTAGGCCACAAACCTTTTTAGAAAGCTGATAAATGGTATGAAACTTCTCCCCTGGGGAAAAAAAAAAATTTAAACCACACACACACACACACACACACACACACACACACACAGGATTCTGAAGCCCCATGAAACTTAATCCTGAAATAACTGGGCCAACAGATCCCAGGTTAAAAAGTGCTGACTACTTGATTATAGTAACAACTTTCTCTTACAGATTACTCCACTTACCTTTTGAATCTCCTTCCTGGGTTCCTCTCAGTTAATATATCAAGAAAGACAGTATCATAATCCCACTTCTTCAATGGTCAAGGAGCTTCCATCAGACTAAACCCTCTACAGATAAGAACTGTGAACTCAGGACAAATGTATAACAAATCTTTTTCTGAAGGCACTGGAGAACGACAAAAAGCAGGCAATTACTGGAGGCAACTTGAGATGTGGAAAGAGCAACTATACTAGATGAGTCCAGTTTTTTCAGGTGTACAGCCTGAAGCTAGGCCATACAAGTGGCTAAAATTCTGATGGGAAACCCACACCCTCACCTGTGTTCAGAAATAGAGAGTGGAGTCACAAACAACCAGTTACTGGAGTGAGAAGAAAATTCCCAGCAAGAGAGAGGAAACACAAAACTCCTCCCAAATCTCTGGATGGCCCTGAACCACAGATGTGCAGACTGACACCAAGCAGCTGAGCTAAGGCACAAAGACCTGCAATGAGATTTAAGCTGCCACTATCTGTAGGGAAAACAGAAAGTGCAGTTTGAGCCTATCCAAATTAAGTGCCTACTTCAACAAAACAAAGGACAACAAAAATATTTTGGGCAAAATCAAAGAGAATTGAGAATGTCTCTACATTATCATTTATAATGGTCAGGATAGAATCCAAATTACTTAACATAAAAGAACCAGGAAAAAGTGCCTCATTCCCAAAGAAAAGGCAATCATGGTAGACTCCAAAATGTTCTAAATATCAAGCAGTTTTCCAAAGCAGCTATCACTTTCATTCCCAGGTACAGAATGGTGAATATGTACACAGTGATCATGAAAAAAAAAAACCTCTGTAGAGAAATACAAGTTAGTGGATCTGGCTTCATGGTAAAGCACTTCCCTGGCACGTATGAAGCCCTAGGTTCAATCCCCAATGCCGCCCAAAAAATAGAAAGAAAAAAAAAAAAAAAGAACAACTATGATAATGAAAATCCTAGAACTGAAAAATAACGTATCTGGAATTTTTTTTAAAAAACTTAACAACAACGTGGAAATGGCAGTTAAAAGAGGGAATGATGAACTTGAAGAGAGATGACTAGAAATTATTTAATCCTAACGGGGAAAGATAAAAGGGTGACAATTGTGAACTTTAGGGACCTGTGGGAAAGCACTGAAATGTCTAGCATAACGGGGTAACTGATGTAATCGATGTCCCAGGAAAAGAGAACAGAGAGAATAGACAAAAAGCAAGAATGCATGAAATAATAACTGAAATTTCCTTCAAAAGGGAGGAAAAGACAGAAGGTCAAGACGATCAGCAAACACAAAGTAGGATAAATACAAAGAAAATTATACTTGTACACCTCACTACTAAACCTAATTTTAACTAAACTACTAAAACCTAATTTTAACTTGAAAACCCGAGAAAAAAATGACAGAGCACCATGATTCAAGCATGTTAGTTTTCATCAGAGACAATGGAAGCCAGAAAACTATAATATTACTGTTAAGTGCTGAAAGGAAAAAAAAAAAAAAAAAGCTGTCTACTTAATATCTAACCACTGGCAACCAGCGGTCCACATCAAAAACCTGGTAGTGAGCTCATACTCAATTCCTCCCAGGACTACCTCCTTTAGAACTCTCTTTGAGTCAGCATATCTACCCCAACAAAAAGCAGCCTGAGTCCCCACATGTCTCCTGAATTATAGCAGTAGCTGTTCAACTCCTCTCTGACGCAGGTTGACAATCCGTGTATCACAGGACAACCTGTGCTATTTTTTGTTTTTTTCTTTTGTTGTTGTTGTTGTTGTTTGTTTGGGATTTTGTTTTGTTTTGTTTTGTTTTGTTTTTTGTTTTGTTTTGTTTTGGTACTGGGGATTGAATCCAGGTGTGCTTTACCACTGAACCATATCCCAGTCCTTTTTAGTTTTTCTTTTGAGACAGGATCTCACTAAGTTGCTTAGGGTCTCACTAAATTGCTGAGGTAGGCCTTGAATTTGAGATCCTCCTGCCTCAGGCTCCCAAACTGCTGGGATTATAGGCTTGGATCACGGAGCCTGTCCCTGTGCTCTCATTTCAAGAATACTTATTAGCTCATGTTCTTGCAGGAATGTCTCCTTGCTGCATTCAAGATAAAATCCAAACTCTTCAGAACAGAATTCTCAGACTTGGGGGGTCTCGGAAGCCCTTTCTACCCTTAAAAGGTATTGAAGGCCATTTTACTCATGTGGGTTTATCTATTAATATTTACTGATAACACAGCCTAGGACTTTGTCCTCATATGGAAAGGGGAGAATGAAGGACACCGGCACTGCCTTTCCTTCATTTGTGGGGAAGGCTGGCATGGCCTTGAGAACACAGTAAGGTCCCAGCTCAGCATCAACAACTCTGACTACATCATTCCAAATAATCAAGTATATTAAATATCTCATTCTAGAACTAACAGAGCAGAAAACACTTCAGGAAGATTTCCACTTCTTTGTTAAAGTTTCTAAATCCAGACAAATGAAGAATTAAGATACTGGGAAAATCTCATTTTCAAGAAAAAGATTACGATTACAAAACAGTTACAGTAACATCCAACTTCCAGGCTGGGGAATCAAACCCCGGGGGTTCTCCCCCACTGAGCTACATCCCCAGTCCTTTGTGTTGTTGTTGAGACAGGGTGAATTTTGAGACAGGGTCTCTCTTAAGTTGCCAAGGATGGCCTCTAACTTGTGATCCTCCTACCTCAGCATACAAAGTAGCTTACAGTTAACTTTTGAAATGCATTTCAGTGTAATTTGAAATCATAGTTTATATCAAAATGAATAACAAAACAAAACAAAATGCCAGGTTAAAAAGTTTAAAAGTTTTCTTTGTCTCCAACTAAAGTAAGATAATATTAGAATATTCTTATACCAAACATCATTGGAGGAAAAAAATCCTAATACTTTGAGTTTTCTTCTGAACATCCTTTTTTTTTTTTTTGGTGCTGGGGATCAAACCCATGGCCTTGGGCTTACAAGGCAAGCACTCTACCGACTGAGCTATCTCCCCAGCCCCTGAACATCCTTTAACACTTTTTATAACCTGTAAAATATGACCTCAGATAGAAAATAGACATTAAGTTGAGTAACTACTAACACATACAGAAATCTCTACTATATTAATTCTATATTTCTTTATTTCCATGTTTATTCTCTAGTATATTTATTCTTATGTTAACATTTATTTATTCTCTATTCTGGTTTCTACCCTCCAACACTGAACAGCTACAGGACATATAGAATGTAGTCCAAGGAGACAGAAATTTCCTCCAAATTAGAACATAATCAAGTTAAATTAATCCACTCACATTAAAGCTTTAAAAATTTACAAAAATAAGAATTCCAAAGTGAACCTATTCTTTTCCCATATAAAGTTTTTTAAAAATCTAAATTACTACTTCTAAATAGTCATTAATACATGAAAAACAATAATCATACTATGAAAAGAAAATGAAAGCTTTACAAAAACAGAAAAGGAAAGACTAAACTAAACTATCAGAATGGATTTGTTTTTAAACTTTAACTGATTGTAAAATTTTGCCTCAATCAAAAAATTTGAAAATTTTCTGAAAGACTTAAATTTCTAATGAAGTCATAAAAAGAATATAAAATCCCACCAATAAGAGCATTAAAATAAAGTTAATGCTATGAAACATTTACTATAACTCATAATAGTAATTTATTTTCTCAAAAATAAACAGTACTAAAAAATTTTTATTCCATATATATATATATATATATATATATATATATATTTATACACGCACATGCGCGCGCGCACACACACACACACACACGCCCCTCTGGCTCTCATAGCATTATTCTAATTAAAACTAAATAATAGAAAGCACATTTTCACCAGTTTTAGGGCCCTCAGGAATAATTATATGAATAAGGCTTGACAAAGTTGGCTACAGAAATATTATCTTACACTGATGTTGTATTGTGAATGCAAATGTGTAAAAGATAGAGATTATAAGGTCAGTAAATATATAATCCATATATTTTTAAATATTCACACACATTCAGATAGAATTGAAGAATTAAAAATGTTTTCTTTGTAGTTCTATAGTGAGCCAGAAGACCAAATGCTATGGTTTGGTTATGGTTTAAGTATGTCCCCCAAGGATTCATGTGATAAAAGTTGAATCCCCTACGTGGTGATGCTGGAAGACGGTATGGGTCTTCAAGAGGTGGAACCTAGTGTGGAATGACTGGATCATCGGGGGTGCAGCTTTTGGATGGAATTAGTATAGTTCTGAGGGGACCCTCGTTAGTTCTCCGGAAAGGGTTATTATAAATAAGCAAGACTGGCTCCTCCTCCCTTTTGGCTTCCTGTCTTAGACTTTTGGTTCCAAAATTATTAGTCTAATAAACCCCTTTTCTCCAAAATTGTGAGTTAAAGCACCCAGTCTCAGGTACTTTGTCACAACAATGAAAACAGACTAATACACTGGCTTTAGAAAGAGGCCACATTTCCTGGGGAAAGGTGGTCCATGTCTATAATACCAGCAACTTGAGAGATTGAGACAGGAGGATCACAAGTCTCAAAATAATAAATAAAATTGGCTGGGATGTTACTCAGTGGTTAAGCACACCTGGGTTCAATCCCTAGTATGAAGAAGAAGAGATCACATTCCTTCTCTTAGTTTGAATAATAAAATTAAATTCATAGCACCCTTTTAGAGTAGAAAACAATACTTAAGAATTCACTGACATACTTCTTACATTCACTTTACTCTATCCCCAAATCCCACTTACAGATTATAAAAATAAAGAATAAAACTGAAGAACCATTGAAAAGCAGAGAGAAAAGATTACAGAAAGGAACATTAAAAGAGAAACTTGGCAGAAGAAAAAAATCAAAAGTATTTCTAGAAAGAGGTCTATCCAGAGAAAAATGTCTAGAAAACACTCAACCCTGAAGAGCAGATATGTATCTCCAAAGTACAGAAAGTAGATAAACTTACTATACTCTATCAATGTGTCTAATTTAAGAATGAAAGCATAAATTGCTTTCAGATTTCCAAAGTAACTAAACACAAATAGACACATAAATTCTTTTTCTAAATGAAAAGAATACTTTTGTGGCTATCCACCACAACCACAAAACACAAATTTTTCCCAATAAATTATCAGCAGAAACATGAGACTGTAAATATAAATTTTGTTGCCTTATAAGGGTATTTAGAAATATCCTTTCAAGGACCAGAAGTTTTCTAAAATTAACCTTGTCATTTGATTCCAGATGTATTAGGCAGAGTTAGTAAAAAAGAAAATCAGATTTTTCATGGGGTCAATGTTAAGTTCTAAATTTGAATACACGGGGGGGGGGAAAGGTGCTAATTTTTCCCTAGTCATTAAAAAGTTAAATAAAATTTATAGGAGACCATTGATTTCAGCTCAGTTCCTGCACTAGGCCAAAGAGACACAACCAAAATGGAATTACCCATGCTAAAACACCAATCCAAAACTATGTTGTTTATTTGACCTGAGAAACATTCTGAGAGATAATAGCCACGCTCCCAAGTAAGCCAGTTTTCTGTTGTTGTTTTCGTTGGTTTGGTTTGGTTTGGTTTGGGTACTGGTTATTGAACCCAGCTGCACTTCACCACTGAGCCACATCCCCAGACTTTTTTATTTTCTATTTTGAGCTAGAGTCTCCCTAAGTTGCCATCAGGGCCTCAGTTGCTAAGGCTGGCTTTGAACTTGCGATCCTCCTATCTTAGCCTTCTAAGTCCCTGGGATTACAGGTGTGCTCCTCTGCACCCAGCCCAAGCAAGCCAGTTTTAATCATCATTAGGAAGTCCCCAGCTTTAAGCTTCACAAGGAGAACAACTGAAATGACCAATCCACTTTTTGTTGTTTCTGCCCTTTAAGTCTTTTTCATCTTTAAGGGCAAACTTCTCTCACAGCTCTTCAGAACACTTACTCGATTTTATGAAATGAGGTGATCCTGACTCTAAAGTCCCAAGTAAAAGCCAATGAAAGTCTTTAAACTAAATTTGTGGTAATTTTGTCTTCTGATATTATGCTACTAGATTATTTTATGTATTTTTAAAATTCTACTCCTGAAATCATTCCAATTTTACGAAAAGTGATACATATATGTTTTGTATCTTAAACATCTGACAAAGACCAGAAGTGGTCCCAAATAATATATCCTAGTAGTCATTAATAATATTGAAGCTTTATAAGACTTTGAAATTTAAAATGCATTTACTTCAACTTTTTGAAGTCTTATTTGGATTATTAACAAGTAAGAATTAAATTTGTAGTACAATAAATTTGTCACACTTTTTCATTGCCCCTCAGGAAAAAGAATTTGTTGTTGTTGACTTTCAACAGCATGCAATGTTATTATGCTGTATCCCACAGCAAAACAATTTGCAAATGATTAGATTATAGTAAAGGTAAAAACTCATTTTATCTTATTAATTAGCATTTGACCCTAGTCATGTTAACACCAGGAGGACTAACCCCACCAAAACATTAGCTGAGAGGAGATCAATAAAAGCACCAACACTAAATAGTTCAAACATAATATAACATATAGCTCAGAGAAAATTCTTAAGTGTCTAAGTTTTATATTTAGCAATTTGAACATATATAATACATTTGCCATAATTGAGTAAACCAACACATGCAACTATGAAAGACATTCCAAAAGCCATGAATCTTCAATGTTCTTGTCCCCTAACTGTAGTCATCTCAATTATGATCAACATGAAAAGCTCAGCATGCTGACTACTTTAAAGACACTATTTAGATAAAGAAGGCTGTAGGTGCTCCTTTAAACTCTCAGCATTAATCAAAGTCAGAAAATGTCCAGCAGGAAAACAAATGATGGTGGGGTAATTAAAGGGAACTAGGAAGACGTCTCCTTTGTCCCCTTTCTTCCCTTTCTTCGTAAACAGGGTCAGGGTTTGGTTCTATTCCCTAAGGCCAAGTGATTTCTTCACAGGGATGTGTTTTCTTTTACCTTTCTTGAAAAACATGTTGGGGGGTGGGGAGTCTTCAGGACACCAAGTTACATTGAGTATTAAAAACATTACTCTTTTAATTAGTAACTAGAATAAACTATTGGAAAATATGCTTAATTCATAAAGGACATTAGGATTAAAATTAAATGGCAGTGCACAGCTCTACCATCTTGGAAGTGGCATATAAATCCCTTAAGTGGGCTTCAATTTCCTCATTGCTAACACACAGGAAAGTACTATAGAAGACCTAAACCACCAGTATGAGATAGGTAAAACCTGGGGCAGTTAAAGCAGCAACTTTGCTCACAAGGTCCTCTTTCAAAAGTTAATCCTATCTATTCACTGGCCTTCACCTGGTAACTGGAAAAGTGGTCTAATGCTTCAAGAATGTAAAGGTAAATGAGAAAGCAAAAAGATAGCAGACAACTATTGTTTTGGCTAAATGATTGATTTCTAAAAGTTCCTTAAATGCCACACAGAAAACTTTTATCACATTAAGAAACTTAATTTTTTTTTTTTTTTTTTTTTTTTTTTTTGTGGTGCTGGGGATCAAACCCAGGGCCTTGTGCTTGCAAGGCAAGCACTCTACCAACTGAGCTATCTCCCCAGCCCAAGAAACTTAACTTCAAAATGAAAAAGACATGACATCTGCCCTAGAGGATAATATACAGAAAGAAGAGTTACTGCTGGAGAGAATTATTAGGCGCTCTTAGGATAAGGTATGTGTGGTGGTTTGAATGTAAGGTGTCCCCAGAAAGCTCACATGTGAGACAATGTAAGAAGGTTCAGAGGAGAAATATTCAAGTGGTAGGGTGTGGCCGGAGGAGGTGGGAATTGGGACGTGACTAAGGGGTATGTACTTTGTATCTGGAGAGTAGGCTCTCTCTCTCTGCTTCCTGATCACCGTGATGTAAGCTGCTTCCCTCCACCACCCTCTCCCGCCATGATACTCAGCCTCACCTTGATCCCAGAGGAATGGAGCAGGCCTTCTATGGACTAAGACCTCTGAAACCGTGAGCCCTTAAATAAATCTTTCTTCCTCTATAATTGTGCTGGTCAGATCATTTAGTCACAGCAGGGAAATAGCTGACTAAAACAGTATGTAAAGCAAACAAAAAACTAAATGTCAAAATAAATTTTGCAAAAATGGCTGTGGCCAGGCATTATTTAAATCCATTTGTGGTGACTCCATAGTATGTTCCTGACATTCTAATTTCCACTGCAAAGTTCCTATTACCAGTCAACTCTATTCCCCACCTGAACCCCCCTGACAAGGAACAAAGCATCTCAGTTATCTAACTGCTCGGAAACAAAATCTCCAAGAGATTTTGGAGAGAATGGGTTCCTGAGGGGAGAACCCATGACAAACTAAAGGAGCGACATTTAACCACAAAGGTGGTTTCTCCTCATGGCACAGCAGGAAGCCTACTCTACCAGGTGCCCCTACCCACTGGGAAGCTGAAGAAGCTGAAGAAAGCAAAAGTGCTATGAAAAAGACCCTGCAGGGATGGAAGGGGCAAGACACAGTGAGTCTTCCCACACAGTAACTTGAAGTGCTTTGCCATCAGTCAATCAAGAAACTGGACAGAGAATAAAAACCAGAAAGAAGGAAGATTCGACATGATCTGATATCAACAAGCAGCACAGAAACAATGAAATGGGATTCCATTTACTGCATGCATACCAAAAAACAAGTAAATTAAACCAAAATTGGTTCTTTGAAATGATTAATAAGGGACTGGGCCAAATCTTTATCATGTCAGCTTAGGACCAGACTTCCTTAACATGACTCCTAAAGCACAGGAAGTAAAATTAAGAATTAATAAATGGGACGGATTCAAACTAAAAAGCTTCTTCTCAGTAAAGGAAACAATCAAACACATGACGAGAGAGCCTACAGAATGGGAGAAAATCTTTACCATACGCCCCTCAGATACAGCATTAATCTCTAGGATATATAAAGAATTCAAAAAACTTACACCAAAAAAACAAATAATCCAATGTTCATCATCTATTGCAATTAGAGAAATGCAAATCAAAACTAAGATTTCATCTCACTCCAGTCAGAATGGCAATTATCAAGAATATAAGCAACAACAAATGTGGCAAGGATGTGGGGGAAAAGGTACATTCATACATTGCTGGTGGAACTGCAAATTAGTGTAACCACTATGGAAAGCAGTATGGAGATTCCTTAGAAAACTTGGAATGGAACCACCATTTCACCCAGCTATCCCACTCCTGAGTTTATACCCAAAGGACTTAAAATCAGTATACTACAGGGATACAGCCACATCAATGTTTATAGCAGTTCTATTCACAATAGCTAAATTATGGAACCATCCTAGATGCCCTTCAACAGATGAATGGATAAAGAAATCATGGTACACATACAGAACGGTATATTACTCAGCCTTAAAAAAAGAATGAAATTATGGCATTTGCAGGTAAATGGATGGAACTAGAGAATATCATGCTAAGTGAAATAAGCCAATACCAAAAAACCAAAGGCCAGATGTTTCGTCTGATAAGCGGATGCTGATCCCTAGCGGGGTCCCGGGGGAGGAAAGAATAAAGGAATTTTGAATTGTGCAGAGGGGAGTGAGGAGTGGGGTGGGGTGGTGGTGATGGAAAGGACAACAGAATGAGATGGACATTATTAACCTATATACATGTATGATTACACTACTGATGTGACTCAGCATCATGTACCTATAGCCAGAGGAATGAGAAGTTATGCTCCATTTGTGCACAATGTGTCAAAATGCATACTACTGTCATGTATAACCAATTAAAACAAATTTAAAAATTTTTTTTAAATAATAATAAGGGGCTGGGGTTGTGGCTCAGTGGTAGAGCGCTTGCCTAGCACATGTGAGGCACTAGATTCGATCCTCAGCACCACATAAAAATAAATAAACAAAATAAAGGTATTACATCCATCTACAATTAAAAATATTTTTTAAAGAAATGATTAATAAAATAAACACAACTCTAGATAAGAATTTGGTGGAATTTAAAAATAAACATAAAAGGGCTGAGATTGTGGCTCAGTAGTCAAGTGCTTGCCTAGCATGTGTGAGGCACTGTGTTTGATTCTCAGCACTGCATATAAATAAATGAATACAATAAAGATCCAATGATAACTAAAAAAATATTAAAAATAAATAAATAAACATAAAAGATAAACTACAATGAAACATACAAAATACAGAGTAAAACGGGGCAACAAACAAGTATCAAATATAATGTCACCTAAGGTGTTTATTTTTTAATCTCCCCAAAAATAATACAAGGAAGTCCTCAGCACTAGGGACTTTTTTCTCTACTTGTTCTCTGCTATGTCCCTTGCAACTACATTGTCTCAAATATGAAGTACCTAATAAGCATTTTTAAATGAATACACAAAAAGGTTTATTTTTATAAGAACACACTAAACTAGTAACTAAAATTTGAGAATCTAAGTAGAATGGACATATTTCCAGAATCTCATGAAATGCCAAAATAAAGGCAATTAGAAAAACTTTTAATCAGCACTACTCTAAAATATGTTCCAGACTAAAGTTTTTACACATGACAGAATAAGAGAGGAAGCAACACAATTCATTTTATGAGGCTAAAAAAAAATCTTGATTCCAAATCTAAATAATACCGAAAAAGAAAAATACAGGGATAATTCATTTAGGAATATAAGTCAGAAAAAATTTTCAGGAAAATATCAAGTAACAAAGACTTACAGCATATTTTTAAAAGGCATAATGACAAAGGGTATATTACAAGAAAGGAAGGGTACCTTGATATTAAAATATCTGTCTATATAGTTCAACACAGTGGATTAGAGAACTCACACAATTCTAATAAAAGGTCAAAAATTAATGTGATGTAGTTCAACATCTAATTGTGATATTCCTAAAACCAAAAATAGGAAAAAGTGCCATAACCATAAACTGACTTTTTAAATGGCATATACCAAAAACCACAGCACATAATAGAATAATAGGAAACAGAAACCCATTCCTATTACAATGGGAGCAAGTCAAAGAAGTTACATAATACTGGAGATCCTTACCAATGTAATAACATAAGAAAATATATATATATAAATATATACATGAGAGAGAATAGAAGGAAAGAGATAAAACTGTGATTATTTGGAAATAATTTGGTCAACAGAAAAAGCAATCAACTCTTAAAACTAATAAGAGGGTTGAGTTCCTAAACAGAAGATAAACTTCTCAATAAAATTTTTCTAACCAAGTAGAAGATGTAATTTAATAACATTCAGAGCAACAGCAAAAACCATGAAGCTCCTAGATAAACAAGAACTTTTGCCAGAAATTTTTAAGACATTAAATATTTTCAAAGACTTAAAAAATAAAGAACTAGATCCTGTAAAGATGGATAAAACATTGTAAAGATGTCAAGTCCCCCAAAATTCATCTAGAACACCAAGCCATTTGAATCAAATGCTAGTAGGATAATTTGAAGAACTTCACAAACTAATTT
Organism: Sciurus carolinensis; assembly: GCF_902686445.1. NCBI lineage: Eukaryota > Metazoa > Chordata > Mammalia > Rodentia > Sciuridae > Sciurus > Sciurus carolinensis. The sequence goes on along the minus strand of NC_062217.1, from coordinate 69,788,583 downwards.
TAATGTTTACATGGAAAAATACAAATTTATAGGCAGCTAAATCAATTTTTAAAAAAACTAAAGAAGAGATTCATGCTACCTGATATTTAACATACCTCAGAGACAACAGAAAGTGACACTGTTGCAGCAATAGACAGAGTACTCAAAAATACACACTTGCATTATATATGACTTTGACATATACCTAAGGAAGCACCAAAGAGGAAAAGTATAGCTCATTCAGCATATGGTGCAGAAAAAAATAGAAGGGGAAGAAAAAGCATTAGTATAAGCTGACTACTACCTCATACCACACACACACACATAAAGTCCAAATCAACTACCCAAATGTAAATGTAAAAGTGTAAAGATATCATACGGACAAACAGAAGAATATCTTCATGGTTTAAAGAACCACAAAATTTGTAACTATGAAAAAAATGAATGAATGTGACATCAAAGTAAAGAATTTTTTATCAAGAAAGGAGAGTTCAGAATAAAAATTATAGGCAGGTGAAGGTCTTCATCCAAATACAACAAGAAATGATGCCTAAAACATATAAAGCACATCTCCATATCAATAAGAAACCCAGAAACCAATGGAAAAGGGATATGAGAAAGGTATTCATCAAAGGGGGAAACACAAAAGGTAAATGAAGAGATGTTGGAACTTTACCTTTAATGGAGAAATGCCTATTAAAACGACATGAGAGAGTGCTTGAGGGATGCTGTGCCACTAGTAAGGGGAATCTGACTCACTGTGTAGGTTGGAATTCTTTCTCTTTCTACCCAACAGGAATCTGGATCATAAAATCTGAGAGTTCTTGTTTGATTCAAAGACTAAAGTATGGAAATACCAGAACTACGCGATAGGTGTGCCTTTGCTGGACCATTAAACAGATCACTGGTATCACCAAAATACACAAGTACTCACACACTACACACACACACACACACACACACACACACACACAGACACGGTATTTTATACCCATGGGATTTTTAAAAATTATCAAATCAGATAATATCAGTGAAGGTAAGTACATAAACTTGCTAGGGCTGTTGTAACAAATAATTACAATTGAGTGACTTGGAAATTTACTGTTTCATAGTTCTAAAGTCTAGAAGTCTAAAATTTATGTCAGCAGGGCCATGTTCCTTCTGAAACCTGCAGGTGAAGGATCTTTCCTTGCCTCCCCCAACTTTCTGATGGTTTGCTGGCAATCTTTGATATTCCTTTGCTTGTAGATGAATCATCCCAATTCCTCACCTTCACAAGACCATCTTACTGGTGTGTGCCTATCTTTGTACCCAACTTTGTCCTTTTTATAAGAAGACCAATCATATTAGGTTAATGTCCACTCTAATTACTTCATTATAACTTGATTACCACTCAAAAGGATCTATTTCCAAATAGGTCACATTCTGAAATACTGGAGGTTAAAACTTTCACACACCTTTTTGGGGGAGCACTGAGTAGTGCAATATTAAACAGTGATGCATGGCTCAATCTTGGACTGTTGATTCAACAAGGGAAAGGGAAAAGGAAAGGAGGATCCTAAAGTCTAATCCTCTTCACAGGGTGGAGTCCTCACAGAGGCTGCCAATGTGCCAGTCCTCAACTAAGCTTTTTCAAAGCCAATAGGATTAATGTGAACTTTTCAAGAGTCACATATTTTACATCCAAATGAAATTTATTGGCTAGATTTTTCTCTTCACTAATTCTAACTATAACCCTTCTATCGTCCACTGACCACAGGCTAAACATGGTATCTCAAAAACCATAACTATAAAAACTCTCTAGTAATGAAAAATATACATACATGTATTCCAAAGTCATAATGTAATTTTATAAGCCAGGTTTTAAAATGTAAAAATATTTCTATATACTTGAAAATGTTGATGTTAAAAAAAAAATTTTTAAACCTATTTCAAAGGTAAATGTGAGCAATCTGAATTGCTAAATAGATGGTCAAAAAACATGATAACATGAAACTGTATACCAATAAAACTGTATACCAATATACTGTATGAAACTGTATACCAATAAAAGGCCTAAAGCATCTTTAAGTATAATGGGAAGTGACAGCATATTAAATGTGGCCATTCTTCCTCTCCCAACTCCAAATTCAAGTGAGGCACCTCCCCTGGGCCCATGGTTCTGGGTACAGTATTTGACTTAACAAAGCAGGACTGTCACCCTTCAGCAAGAGGGAACTAGGAGGAGGAGGGGAAGGGCCCAGGATAAGACTCAGACCACAGTGGTTTCCACAGCTAGAACTTGATCCCTAGGGGAAGGGCATGTTTCCATGATCTCCAGGGTGAGAGAAGAAGGGAATGTTTCCCTTCCTCACAAAGTTGAAGAGCACAAAGACACTCAGGAGCAGAGAAGTTTCCTTCTGTTGTCTCATGATGGAACGAGGACTTACCTGCAGATTCACTGCCTGCCACATGGATAGAAACCACCAAAGCTTCCAGCACAAAAGGTAGCCCAAGAGCTGGACCTGAGTTGCAGTGATGAAACAAAGAAAATAACCACATATTTGAGAGGGCCCAGCAGTCAAAGAAAGAATAAGAAATGTCTTCTCAATTCCTATTGAATCAGATACCAGAGGACAATGATAAAACTTGGGCAAAAAACAAGCACTTCAAGAAATACAAGCTGGTATCAAAAGAAAAAATTCTTTTAAAACCATATCTTATCTGCATACAGATGGATACCAAGATTGGCGGTCTCAAGGAAGTATCAGCCGCAGAGCAAAACTACAAAGAGACAGAAATCATGAAAACACTTTGGGAAGAACTGACATAAATACAAACAAAAGAGGATGCAAGAAAATGTGAGATGATAATTGAACAAACATAATAAAAGGTCACCAAGTCAGGTAAAAACGTGACCATTTTCTGATGATAAGAAATATTACAAGAAAACATGTAACAGTGGATAGGCAACATTAATATTGTTAAAATGGCCATACTACAAAGATCAATATACAGATTCAATGCAATCAAGATACCAATGACATTCTATATAAAACTAAAAAAAGGGGTTGGGGTTGTGGCTTAGTGGTAGAGCGCTCGCCTAGCATGCGTGAGGCCCTGGGCTCGATCCTTAGCACCATATACATATAAAATAAATGTATTGTGTCCACCTATAATCAAAAAAGAAATTTTTAAAAATTTATTTTAAAAAAACTAGAAAAAACCCCAGTACCACAAAAAAAAAAAAAAAAAAAAAAAAAACCTAGAAAAAAATATCCTAACATTCATTTGAAAGAATAAAATACCCAGAATATCCAAAGAAATTCTAGGTCAAAAAACCAAAGCTGGAGGTATCATAATACCTGACTTTGAATTACACTACAGAACTATAGTAACAAAAACTGCATGATACTGGCATAAACAGAAACATAGACCAATGGTACACAATAAAAGATACAGAGACAAACCCACACATCTGCAGTCATCTGAATCTTGACAAAGGTGCCAAAAACATACATTGGAGAAAAGACAGCCTTTTTAACAAATGGTGCTAGGAAAACTAGTTATCCATATGTAGAAGAATTAAACTAGACTATTATCTCTCACCCTACACAAAAAATCAACTCAAAGTGGATCAAAGATCTAGGATGTAGCCTAGAAACTATGCAACTCCTAGAACAAAATGTGGAATCAATACTCCAGCTTCTAGGCATGGCAACAACTTAATAGGACCCCTAAAACTCAGGAAATGATGCCAAGAATTAATAAATAGGATGGCATCAAATTACAAGGCTTCTGCATAGCAAAGGAAACAATTAGGAATATGAAGAGAGAACCTACAGAATAGGAGAAAATTTGCCAGCTTCTCTTCTGACAGAAGACTAATATCTAGACTATATAAAGAACACAAAAAACTTACCACCAGAAAACCAAATATCCTAATCGATAAGTGGGCAAATGAACTAAATAGATACTTCTCAAAAAAAAAGAAATACAAATGTCCAACAAATACATGAAAAAATGTTCAACATCATTAGCAATTAGGGAAATGCAAATCAAAACAACCTGAGATTTCATCTCATTCTACTCAGAATGGTCACCATAAAGAGTACAAAGAACAATGGAGAGGTTGTGGAGAAAAAGTAACCCTTTTACCCTACTGGTGGGAATGTTAATTAGCACAACCACTATGGAAATCAGTATGGAGGTTCCTCAAAAGACTAGGAATGGAACCCCTTTATGATGCAACCATATCACTCCTCAGTATTTATTCTAAAGTATTAAAGTCATCATACTATAGTATTACATGCATACCCATGTTTATTTCTGGTTTTCAGCAACATTACTTCTTTCTCAAACCTTTCCAGCCATCAGGGAGATGCCATCCAACCTGGCCACCTTCTGTGCCTTGAATTCCTCATGGGCTCTCTTATCTCTTCCTACACAATGGAAAAAGTGCCCTTCTTTAAACTCACTTCACATTAATCATACAAGTTATGATTCTTTTTCTGCTAGATTCCTGATATAGATTCCTGCTGGAAACCTGATATAGATCCCAAATTTCTTTTATTTTTTTAATGAGGTAATGCTTTAAAACAATTTTAAGTGGGAGGGGTGGGGGGAAGGGAAAAAATAATAGAATGAATCAAACAACATTACCCTGTGTAAATTTATGATTACACAAATGGTATGCCTTGACTCCATGTACAGAGAAACAACATGTATCCCATTTGTTTACAATAAATTAATTAATTAGTTAATTAATTAATTTTAAAAAATTTTTAACACAATGACTTTTTTGTCTTCATACTAGGGATTGAACCCACAGGTGTTCTATCACTGAACTACAGCCAAGCCCTTTTTATTTTTCACTTTGTCAGAGGGTCTAACTAAATTGCCCAGGCTGCCCTCAAACTTCCTCCTGCCTCGGCCTCTCCCAAATTGCTGGATTATAGGCATGCACCACCACTCCTGGCAGTGACATGTATTTAACTTACATGAAATTTCAACTCACACGACTTCTGTTAAACACAATGAACTACCTACACAATTCTCTTCACTGCCTCCCCAAACCCCACCAAATAACAGCACAGGCATTTAAGGCATTAACCCACAAGGACAACGAAGAGACTCAGAAAAGAGAGAACAGTTGAAGAAACTGCAATAGAAAGTTTTGGGGTTTTTTTTCCGTACCAGGGATTGAACCTGGGATGCTTAACCACTATGCCACATCTCCAGCCCTTCTTATAGTTTCTTTAGAGACAGGGTCTCTCTGAGTTGCTAAGTGCCTTGCTAATCTTCTAAGGCTGAGTTTGAACTCTCAATCCTCCTGCCCCAGTCTCTTGAGTTGATGGGATTACAGGCATGCACCACACCACATCGGGTTTGGAAAAAACTTTTCTAAGATGCCAAGTAGATGGACAAGTTGCCCTGACTGAACAGAATAAAGGAAGATTAAACCTCAAGACCTACAAAGGGATACTACAGAAGCAAAAGTGAAAGTTCTCCCAGGAAAGTCTCAGAGTCCAGAGGCAACGGGTTCCAGGCAGGGGAGGAGTAATGAGGAATGCGGCTGGATCTACAGATCTTGGTAGAGAATCCAGAAAGCAGCTGGACAAAGATCACTAAACGTTGAAAAGAAAATTTCAACTTCAAATTTTGAGTCAAAAGCCAAAAGTGGTGGGGGAAGGACAGTTAAAGCAGGAAGAAGGGGAAAAACAAAGAAAATTATAAAATTTTCAGAGAGCTAAGACAATAATTGCAATCATAATACAGCAAAATACCATGAAAAAGAGAAAATCAGAAAATGAGCATGATAGACACTAATCACTAACCCAACATTGTCAATCCCTTCTTCCTTGGTAATGAAGCTCTGCACTGTTGGAAGCAGTGGTGTACCCAGCTAAAAAGATTTTCCAGACTCGCTTTGGATAAAGAGGTAACCAAGGAGAAGTAAGGAGAAATAATACCTGGGTGGGCTTCTAAGAAAGTTCTTTATATCACTCGCCTTTAAAGCCTGGACTAGCCCCAACCAAGAATGCTTGACACTGCTAAATCCTACCGAATGCCAAATGCTGAGGCACTGGCCACATCCTAAGCTTGTGTTTCAAAATGACTCAACCAAAGTGTTACAGTCTCACCAAGTATTTTAACACAGCGCCGGCCATCACAAGTACAGAGAAGGTTGCCATAACTAAACTGAATAATGAAACCTGAATTTTAAAAGACTTGGCAATAATCAAGGAGCCAGAAACTCATCTGGAATTTATTAGGCCAAGTAGATTCATTTCCTTACACAAAAAGGATTACTGTAAATTGTAGTGTGGCTGTCAACCACATTCTTTTACCAGAACTAAGGCCAAATTTCAAAAGTATCAGCTACTTGGCAAGTTATACCTTTCAGGTCTTACAAGCATTTTCCAATTCTAAAAATGTTTGCAAATTGGCTTTAAAAAGAGGCAGTTGTATAAACTTTATCCTTTGAATAAAACATCTAAAAATGCTTCCTTTCTTCATGGACTATAAACACTTCTCTTTTCTAAAATAGCTCATTAGGTTCATTTTTAGTAAGACATTGTAAAATGTTCTTCTTGGAAAGATCTTACAGATACCTCTTTCAAACTGAATACAGCAGAAAAGCTAAACTAATAAGATGACTCAAAAACATAGACCAAAAAACATGAAAAGTAATTTAAAGGGAAAAAAAGACGCATAAAGAACAAAGACTAGCTAAAACAAAGACATATAAACATCTGTAAAGAAATGTATAAAGACTTAAAAAGCAATTTATTTGAAAAGAGGAAACTTAATACATGGAATCTATATACCCAACTCTCTCATCTGAAACTTCAAATAGATAGCAGTTAAAATTAAGGGAACATGAGTACAAGAACAGATGACAGTGTTTTCAAAGTGCAGTAAACATGGAATTCTTTTCTTACAGTGTAGTGTCTCAGACAAGTCAACTAGTCTTAGGTTTCTTCTTCTAAGTCCACCAGCAGGAAAGAATCAGTAGCAAAGAAGGATCTCTCTAAGGAGAGGAAGATGGCAGAAGTACAATCAAGAGCCAAAATCAACTACTCGTAACACATCTGTTCATTATGCTCTCAAATTCTCATAGATGAAAGGAATTATTATCACAACTTTAGAATATGGAAGGTAGGAGCCAGGTATAGTGGTGCACATCCATAATTCCAGTAATTCAGGAGGCTGAGACAGGAGAATTGCAAGTTCAAGGCCAGTCTTGGCAGCTTAGCAAGACCCTGTCTCAACATAAAAAATAAAAGGGCTGGGGATGTGGCTCAGTGGACCCCTGTGTTCAGTCCCCAGTACTATATACTAATAATATATATACACATATTATATATATATATATATGTATATATACTAATAATATATATACACACTATATATATAATATATATAATATATATACACACATTATATATATATATATTCACACTCACACACATATATAATATATAGTACTTAATGAAAACCTATACTTATAAATCAAAGGTTAGAATAAACAAATTTATCTAAATTCCTTGTGGGACAAACACACACACACACACACACTTGAAAAATAACCATTCTAGGAAAGAAAAAAAAAATCACTGAATAAACTATTTTTATTTTATCCAGATTCAAAATAATAATAATAATAATAATAATAATAATAATAATAATGGCACTTACCATCTATTAGGTGCCTACCTGTATTTCACATGTTTTTTCCCTCCCTTAATCTCATTACCATCTTGCAATTCCCATTTTATGATTGTGGGAACTTAGGCTCAGGGATCCTACCTGTCTTGTCCATGGTCACACATTTTGCTCTGGAATCCATGCCAATCTTGCCCCTATACTATGCTAGAACTCAGAAAAGAAACAAGGACACAACATGCCAAAGGGTATATTTTCAGTTACAAGGCAACAATGTGGATCTATATTTAAAAGTTAGAAAAGTTTCATTTCCTTTCTTTGTTACATTTGATTAATATGACTTTAGGCTTTTTAGAATCACTAAATCAAAACCATTCACATACACTAATTCTAAATTTTGAAAACAAAATATTTTCACCAAATTGTTCTCAGGAAGAGGAGGATATGTTCCCCTGTTTAGGAAAAGAGAATGTCAGAAAAAGATTAAAGGGACTTCCACATAATCTTCAACGTATCAAGGTCACTTCAATAGAACAGTGTACTTCAAATTTAATACCTTATGCAGCAGACCATGAGAATTCTTCTAGATCTGCTACCTATTTAATTCCCTTAACTATGAAGGATTTGTACCTCTAACATATCCAATAAGGTCGGCTGAGGGTAGGGAATGAATTTGTTAACACAAATAAGATTGTTGGAGAGAATGTTGATGTCTTAGATAACTCTTCCTATCTCTTCTTTCATAAAGTGCCTGCCCCTAGACCATGACTCTCCACAAAGATTTTCTGAACTTGGCTTGGTTCTTAGATGCTGTACTTGGTTCCCAAAGCTATACTTTCAATAAGTGAGAGGTTACTCTTTTGCAAAATTTCATGATCTTGTTCCCTTTTGCTTTTCCCTTGATCACTTTTTCTAGCCCTGAACACTGCTGATAATCCTGTTTTCTTCTTATCTTTCATAAGGCCACTGCTTCCCTTAGGATCCCTAACAGATTCCTGGTTTTCTGCCCAGTTTTTGGCCACCAACTCCCCTTCCTTTTCCTGTTCTTTTAACAGAAGGCATTTCCCAAGGCTTAGTCCTTGATCCTCAATACAGTACAGTCTTGTCCCTCCACTGACATTCTGTTCCATGGATTCTGATACCACCTAATGCGGCATTTACGCACACACACACACACACACACACACACACACAGAAAGAGAGAGAGAGAGAGAGAGAGAGAGAGAATTCAAAATCTTTATCTACAATTTGGTCTTGTAATTCTATCTTCAAAGCAGCATCTTCCACACTAAGAAGACTCCCAGCATCATTGTCCTGCCATCAGAACAATCAAACAGATCCCATTCATGCTAGTCCCATTCCTCCCCAGCTCAAATATCTTCATGCATCTGGTCAAGAAGGACCTTCCCTAGCACCTCCCAAATGCTTTTTCCCACCCTCAGACTTCCTGCAGATTTGCATCTAACACATTCACATTCTTCCTATGCTGCTTTGTGACTGTCTCCTCCCTGTCAGGGCAAGACCCAGAAAGAACCAGGACAGCAAATGTCCTCCAATCCCTTCCTCACCACACACACCGTCTCAAAGCCCTGTCTCATCCCAACATTAGGAAATTACTTAATAGCATCTACTGTCAATTTACACTACACACCATATTAAGTCAAAGCACTTTTCTATGCTCTTTTTTTTCAAGACAAGGTCTCACTAAGTTGCTGAGGTTGGCTTTAAACTTGCAATCTCCTCACCTTAGCCTTCCAAGTTGCTGGGATTACAGGTGTGCGCCAACACACCCAGCTTTCTCTATGCTTTTTAATTTAGTTTCAATTATGAAATAAGAAAAATATGCAAGACAATGACAGATACATGGGGCAGCTAATAGCACTGCAGGTTATGCATGGGACTACAGAGCAGGTAGGGTCAAAAGAGGTAGAAGAAACAATAGACAGCAAATGAAGTGGTTGAGAGCTTGACTTTTTATATTGACAGATCTAGGTTCAAATACTGGTTCTACCAGTACCAGCTATGTGGCATTAGGAAGAAACTGAACTTCTCTGAACCTCTCTCTTCTTTTAAAAATAATAATAATAATATCAATTCATGTGTAAGCATGGGGAAATAATGAAAAAGTAAGTTAAGAAAAAGTCAACTAATACAAATTCAGACAAGGAGCATCATCCAGCTTCCTGTTTCCCCTCACTTCTGAGCAAGCGCTATTGAAAGCTTCCATGCTCAGTTATACGTGCTATTCCAGAATGATTCCAAAAAGACAGGTATAAAGCGCAGCACTCTGAACGATAAGGTGGGTCTCTCATGTATGAGTTGGAAAAAATTTTTCCTGTTCTCCAATTTCTCATTATTTCCTCTTATTTCTAAACAGGGTAAAGCTATTTTCTGCTTCTGTCTCAGAGAGTACTGGGTAGGGCCCATGCTCAAAGACCCAACCCATCAGTGAGCTGTGACTTCCTGAAAACTCCTGATGATGCACTGTCCCCAGCAAAAGGTACCCAGCTAAGAGGGCTCACCCTTACCTGGAACTTTCTTGGATGTTTGCCTTAAAATACTTGCTTTCCTGCAGGCATTTTTAGAATTGACTGAACAAAGTCAATAGCTCATGCTTTAAACTTGCTTTATAAAAAACATGCTTAGAACTTGCTCAATCTTGAACTGAATCTGAAGAAAAGTGAAGAGGGAAAAATAACCTAATACAACAAAACCAACTTCTCTTGTTGAGTGAAGCATATTGAGGAAACAAGTCATGTCACAGGGCTAAAAGGATTTCAGGTACACAAAATTCAGATATTTGTTCATTCTTCCATTTATTTATCCTAAGAATACTTATTGAGTGCCTACTAAATGCCTGGCACTCTTCAAGGACTGAAAACAAACTGTCCTTGCAGATAAGGCACCTAGGCTCCAGTGGGATAAACAACCAAATACACACACACACACACACACACACACAATTATATATGCATATCCTGGATATATATATCCTACAAAGGCCAGTAATGCTGGGTGTCATGAATATATGAGTATGGCTTGACCAGGGGGCTTTACAGGTGAAGGGTGGGTGTGAGGACACATCATTTAAGCCGATGCCTTAACAAGTGAGGGAAATGTCTTCATAAGAATTAGTAGCAAAGTCCCTAAAGTAAAACCCATCTTGGTACTTTAGGGATAGCAGAAAGTCAGTATAACAAGGCATGGCCAGCAAGATAAAGAGCAGGGACAGAAATGAGAGAGATGGCAAGGAAGAGGACATGAAGGGCCTACCTACTGCCATTTAATTTTCAGATTAATGTAATGGAAAAACCACTGCCTGGGGAAATGGCATAATTGGACATATAATCTCAAACTTGCCTTTGTAAAGAGGAATCTGGCTGCTGTTTTAAAACTGGGAATCCCCCTGTTGCAAAAACAGTGGTGGATGTGGCAAGAAGTGGTCAGAGTCTAGAGGTAGCTGGAGCTATCACCAGTTGGTTTCTTCACAGACTAGAAGACTGAATGTGTGTTGTGATGTCTTAAATAAGAACAAGAGTAATACTGACTTCAACATTGTGGGCTGAGCAATTGGTGGACGAAAGGCAGAGTCATTTGCTAGGTCGTGGGAGCAGACAGGTGGTGGGAGGGAAGGAACTAAGGGTCTTGTTTTGAACACAGTAAGTGTGATGGGCCTGTCTGGCTTACAGTGGAAAACCTTGGGTAGGTGATCAGACATACAAGTCCATAGTTTACTGACAAGGTCAAGGCTAGGAATATGCATAGTTAAGTCTTCAGCACAGAGAGGAACTATGAAGCTATGGACTTGGTAACATTTGCCAGGGTGAAACTGTGGCTAGAAGAGAGGACACATAGGAAATGAACCCTGGGATACTCTTGCCTTTTCTGATGACAATCTCACAAAGGAAAACGAGAAATATTAAGGGGGAAAAGAGAAGAATGCAAAGGACAACGGAAGGGAATGTTTTGAGAGGGAAGTTATGACCAACTGATATGTCTGATGCTTTTGATAGATTGACAAAATTTTCCTCAGTAAGGTCAATTCCAAATTGATTACTGCCAAAGAGGCAAAGACATGTTTGCTTATTTTTCCTTTCACTGGGTAGAAAGCAACACTTGAAACTCATGAGAAAAACCATTTGCAGAATCAAAGTTTACAGTGAGGTTGGCAATGACCTCACTTCCACTAAGTGTTATGAAACAGTGATACAATGAAATAGTTCAGATAGTTCTTTCCCAGTTCCCACATCTAGATCACATTCCATTCTGGTCAAGAAGGCATAATCTTCTATCACGATCTCAGATTCAATGTTTACAAGTCTAGAACACAAACTAGAAAATATCATCAAAAACATGACATATATCACAAAGCAATTTACAATGAGTCTGTACAACTTTGGGTATGGATGAACTACTGGACTGGAGTCCATTTAAGAACCTGATACTTTCATAAATTGTCTTATACAAAAAAAACAGTTAGGGGCAGGGGTTGTAGCTCAGTGATAGAGCGCTAGACTAGCATGTATGAGGCACTTAGTTTGATCCTCAGCACCACATAAAAATAAAATAAATAAAATAAAGGTATTGTGTCCACCTACAACTAAAAATACATGTATTTTTAAAAAACTAGTTAGATACACTCTATCTACTATTCTAACCCAAAATATAACTCAAGGTCACCATATAAAGTTATTCCTCTTGTGTAATACTTTAAATGGTTTACTGAGCACTAACTAATTCACTTAGATGTACTTGAACATATAAATCAAAATTCTGCAATTGCTCAAGAGTGTCCATCAGCAATTGTGGAACATATAACATTTGATCACCATGTACTTTCCCAACATTAATATCAGAAGACAGACCTGTACTGTTGAACAGGATTTGTAACATTAAACTTTAGAGACTTTTCTGGGCACAGTGATGCACGCCTATAATCCCAGAGACTCAAGAAGCTGAGGCAGAAGGATCACAAGTTTGATGCCAGTATGAGAAACTTAGCGAGACTCTACCTCAAAATAAAAATTAAAAAGCACTGGGGGTGTGGCTCAGTGGTTAAGTACCCCTGGGTTCAATCACCAGCACCAAAAAAAAAAAAAAAAAAAAACTTACAGTTTTAGATGTAAAGAGGGGTGAGAGCCCACTCTCTTCCAGACTAAGAAACCCTTTACCATCACGTACTGGTCAGTGTCATTATCAGGCAGCTGAGGGGTTAAGAGGACAGGCTGTGGAGTCAAATTACCTGAATTTGCCACCACTTGCTACTTCTAGTATTTCCCTGAGCAAATTATTTCCCTTCACCCCTCTTTATCCACATCTGAGGAAAAGCATCCTCAGGCGATACCAGTCCTTCATTATAACACTATGTGGGTATAATGCACTGGCCACGAGTCTTACATGTGATAGAAACTCAAAAATACCAGTTCCTTTAATTGTCAGTTATTTACCTTTTCTGGCAAGACTGTCACTGGTGGGTAACTTACTATTCAAATTAGCTCATTCTGGTATAGGACAGAGTTCTTTATTTGTAGAAGGATCTTCAACATACTGAGTCAAAATCCGTTATTTACCAATTCTGCTCTGTGAACCCAGATAAGATTTTTCCAACTTCTCTCCATGTGACCATCCTCCTCAGGGCTGAGGACAGACATAATGTCTAGCACTGTGACCCATCATCATATATACGTAAGTACGCAGGAACTGGAACCAGTCTTTGAGAATGCCACTGGGGATATTTTATAATCTTTGGAAAGGCAATTTACACAGCTGTTGTGATTTGCTAATGCCCATCTCTTAAGATCAAAGCAGCAGATTGAGTATGTCAAACCTCCATTTCAAAGTTGTATAGATATGACAGTCATTATCCTTATTAAGAGCTTTGAGTACATCAAACGTGTTTTTAAAGAAACACACCCAATAATTACCTTTGTAAACTAAAGAGTGAGCACAGGTATGCATAATTTATCATTTCCTCAGGCTTCAACACACTTTTGATAGTTACATGGCTCATGGAGATCTGCAAACCACTATTAAATAAGCCAACCTTTTGACTAGACACAAAACATGCATTCATTCAATAAGCATCTGAGATCCGTCTGTCAGAAACTATAGGGCAACGGAATAATATCAATAACTCAATTTGTACACGGTGACTAGAAGAACAGTTCACCTACAATGTCTCTTCTTCAAATTTAAAAGGGTTGGGAAAATTTGTAGTTGTTGTTGCCTCTTTGTTATTTTCATAGCTAGCACTCACAAAGCTAGTGCTTTTCTATAGCTCAAATGCTGTCATGTCAAGATGCAGTTTTAAAAGGGAGGAGGTGGAAGAAGCCAGCTAACCAAACAGCAGGCCCTCACTAGCCACAGCACTCTTGACAACCAGAGAAAGAGCTGGAGACCTCCACAGAAGGATGAGAACCAAAGCAGGCTGGATAAACCAGCACACCATCCACCACACACTCAGGGCATTGGTCTCTCAGCCTAAGACAAACTTCCAGGCTTCCTGGGCTTTACAAATGGCTGAAGAAACTGCAAGCTCTGCTTCCTCACAGTGGCCACCTGTGACTTGAGTTAGCCTTCTGTGACTTCACTGAGGGAACAGAGCCCTCCTTGTCTCTGCTTCACCTTCCTTCCTCACTGGAGGAAACCCAGTGAGTCATCTGTTACATAAATGTTTAATATCATTAATGATCTGAGAAAAAAAGAGGAACAAGATGCCTCTTTCATGCCTCTTTCATGAAAATACAAATGAGACTTTCTAATTCTGGTCAGAATGAGAAAAAGTGGGGTGGGTGTTCTCAACTCCTGCTCAAGGTTGCAAATGGGCTCCAAGCTGCCAGAAGGTAACATGTTGATATCGATAAACAAACATAACTCATTCATTCCCTTGGACACAGGGCATCCACGTCTCCAACTAGGACACTTCAATTAAAAGGGATAAATTCTGTGTATTTTCCCTTACTTTATGAGATCCATTTCTAGCTTTCAGGGTATCAATACACTGGAAGGATTCAGAATGACTGGCACTGTGCTGGATCCCTCCCAGTTCCTCAGGAAATACCTTGACATATCTGCTTATATTTCCTGGAGTCAGGTTATTCTAACAACATTGCTGCCCTCGTTCCTATTTGTGTAAATCAGTTCCTTCTCAAGGGGACTTTAGGAACTCACTTGTCTCTTGCCTCCCCTCCCTTTCCTAGGTCCTTTCTTATTTGCCAAATAGAGATGTGTTCTGCTAGAAATCAGAATGGATGGAGACTGATGTACCTTTCTGGAAGAGAATTTTCTTCAATGACAAAAAAAAAAAAAAAAAATTCTATGTCTTGATTGGTGTGCTGGTTCCACGGATAGATACATTTGACAAAACTCTTGCAACCTTACACTTAAAATCTGTGTGCTTCACTGCATGTAAATATCTCCTCAGAATAAACCACTCTGAGCTACTCCTGGAAGCTATGTTGTATACAACTTCAAGATCTCACAACAAGTTAAAAAGCTGCCATGACCTTGGCCACTGGACAAATGTGTTCACCCCACTGCAGCCTTATCTCAAATGCTGCCTTCTCTGACTCACCAGGCAGACTCAGGTGGCCTCCTTAAAGCCACCTCTCCACGCTGAGCAAGTCTCATTAGAGTAATTACCTGGAGGTGTTGTTGGGTTTGTTTCCATCTCTGCTCCTCATAGGATGTGCCTCTATCTGAAGGTCCAGGTAAGGGGCTAAGGATTTGGCAATTGAAAGTACCTGGCACACTACAGACATATAATAGGAATTTTTTTTTTTTTTTTAATGCAAGTCCCTATGAGAGAAATGATCAAGTAGAAGTCAGAGGTACAGTGGTGTGACTGAGGCACTGCACTGGGACAGAAAAGGAAATATTGACGAAACAGGCAAATTCCATACCAGCCCTCTGATGAAGATATGTCTTATAGCCGGACCCAACCAAATAACTGGAACTCACTCGGCATTAGAGACACTCATGCAAGTTCCCACTGAGAAAAGAAATGAGTTCTGGCCCTCAAAATCCTAGTTTTAAATTTTGTTATGGCCTTACGATTACACTTTCACTCAACAAGTATTTGCCAGGCACCATGCCAAATACTCAAGCAAAAGAGACTACTTGTGCCCTAAGCTACTAGTCTCATCTGGAAAAAAAATGGAAAGAATTATCCCACCAAGTGCAAAAAGAGATCTCTGTGAGCAATAGAGGACAGGAAGGAATGGGTGGGGGTGGAGGTTTGAGAGTCCAGAAAAGACTTCACATTCGGTTGCTTTTAGCCCAAGTATGGAAGAATGAAAGGAGTTCTCACAATAAATATGAAATAATGGGGTATCCCATACCCAACAGCCTGGGAGGATGGGCAGGAGGCGGCGCTGCATTCTATGTATGTGCAACACAAGCAACAATTAGGGGGCACTAACTGCTTTGTAGTCAGCATTTTCTTTAACTTCAGAAGCATCACGGGAGGTTGAGAGGAGAACACTGAGGACTACAGAATTTAAGTAGCAGATGTAGAACATGAACAATGATTTCAAAACTGTGTTCTCCATTGCTACATTATCTAGCACCTGCACAAGTATGAGAAAATAATCAAAAATATAGACAGAAGCCAGGCACAAAGGTGCACTCCTATAATCCCAGTGGCTGAGGAGGCTAAGGGGAGGATCACGAGTTCAAAGCCAGCCTCAGCAAAATTGAGGCGCTACGCAACTCAGTGAGACCCTGACTCTACATAAAATACAAAATAGGGTTGGGGATGCGGTTCAGTGATCAAGTGCCCCTGAGTTCAATCCCTGGAACCAAAGGGGGGGGGAAGAAAAAAAAAAACACTACAGATAAATATAAAAGACCAGATTGTAAAGGACCACAATGCTCTACTAAGGACTGAGAACTTTAAAATCTTTTCACCATATAGTCTCCCAGAAGCATCTTTTCACATCAAGATAATTTTGACCAAAAATAAACAACTGACTATCAAAAAAGTCTTTCACCAAAAAAAATTAATTAAAATACTTTTCAGGACTGCCCAGGAAACAAGGACCTAACAAGATCAGGTTTATATTTTGAAAAAAACAATTTTTTTTTGAAGAAGGGTTCCATCATGTAGTGGTTACCAATTCTGGACTACAAAAAAAAAAAAAAAAAAAAAAAATGGTTTTGACAGCAACAACTGGTAGAATTGTTTTCTAACACTATGATTCCTCCACACCTTCATGCTGGGGATGGAACGCATACTTACACATGCTAGGCAAGCATTCTGCCACTGAGCTACACTTTCAGCCCCCATTAGGATTTTATAACAAATTATAACCATTATAGCATCTTCAAGTTTGTTTAATATCTATTGATTGGTTTTTTTGTTGTTTGTTTGTTTGTTTTTTTGGGGGGGTGGTGCTGGAGATTGAACCCAGGGCCTTCTGCATGCTAGGCAAGCAGTCTACCAACTGAGCTATATCCCCAGCACCCCAAGAAGAAAGGCTGTTGATTGTGTTGAAAGAAAAAATTAAAATGAATCTAGTTTTGCAGACATTAACAAGCTTTATTTGTGCAATAGTCTGGACCAAAAATGGGTTCAGAATGTTCTACCCCATCACAGAGGCAGACTACAAATATAGCCAGAGAAAAAGAAGTAACATATAGAAACAGAAGTGAGATGCTGAGAGATCCTGATAGGTTACAGGTGTCTTATCTGAACATGGTTGGAACAGTTGGAAGCTTGTGATTGGCTAAGACTTACTATTTGTTACAAGTATAGGTTAGGATCTGTTAGGTTAAATTGAACTACATATTGAGAAACTTTTAGGCCAAACTTAATTTAACTTAACAATTAAAATTACATATGGTTACAAAAAATACTTCTAGGAATTTAATAACATTTTCAAGTAAACGTTTCTGCCACTCTGTCTACATTTGAAAAGCAATACTACACATTTGTGAGAACTTCATTTAGCCTACAGACAATGAATGCTAATCTGCACTGAGCATTCCTATACCCCTGGCAAACTCTTTCAGACCACAGGCTGGCAACCACCAGTAGAAAGGATGCAGTTTGTGGAGAAAGAGGGAAACCATTTAGAAGGATTCCGGGGGACCCATAAAGTGCAACACTTTAAAACCTAAGAATTCACCCGCTAAATTCCTTAAATTCTTTAGCACCAAAGGCAAACAAAGTAAGTCAAAAGATAGTGATCTGCACATCCTTGAAGGTTAAAAGTTGGGGCAGATGGAGAACCAGACCAATTGGAAATAAACAGAATTAGGACTGATATTGTGGTGCCAGGCTTGAAAAAGAACTCAGCTTGGCATCCCGTAGGCCCTTCACAGGATGACAGTGATACTGAAACAATCAAACCCAGAGATAACAGGAAGGCAGGTGAGCAGGAAGGAGGTAAATTAAGCTGACCTGTTCTGCTCCAGTCATAAAAATGACTACTGTGTTTAAACCTCAACCTAGATAGCAACATTAACTCACAGACTAGAAACTGGTGATCAACCATACCCAGTTTTTAATCTCATCAGTATTTTGTCTGTTTACTATAAGGTTTTTCAATGTCCCAAAACAGAGAGACAAAGGCATCTATTAGGTATAGAAGATTAAAAGGTGCTGCAGATGAGAACTAAAATTAGAAGAGTCCAGGCTGTATTTTCTACCACTTTATCACCCACTCCTTGACCTTGCTAAAATCAAGCTTCCCCTTGGCCTATGTCTTCAAACCATTACATAACTTGGTTTTAAACCAAGGTTTAATCATAAACCAGCCGTGCTACATTATTAATATTCCAAATAGCATTTCCAACCAGATAATAATCCAGTATCATTATGCTGAGTTATCATAAAAGGCAGCATTCCTGCATTTTTCTGGCTGAAAAATTAGCTCCTGAGTAGACATACCAGTTTAGTATATGTGTGTGCATACACATAGGCACACATATGTATACTGTGTGTGTGTGTGTATGCATATGTATGAATATATAAACTTTAGAATCTAAGTACAATTTGAAGTGACTAAAAAAAGAAATTAACAAAATAACAATTAACAGAATAATAACCACCAGTCCTGACCCCTCATGCTTTTTCCCCATCTCCAAGAAATGAATTTTAAGAACTTTAAATCTGATTACAAGAATAACGTACTAGCTCTTTAAGATCACAGATGGAAGGCCAAGTGTAGAGGCTGATGCCTGTAAACTCAGCTACTCAGGACTCTGAAGCAAGAGGATCTCAACTTCAAGGCCAGACAACTTATATTATATAAAATAATGGGGATGTATGTAGCTCAGTGGTAGAATACTTGCCCAGTATGTGAGGCCCTGGGTTCAAGCTCCAGCACTGCAAAAAATAGTAATAGTAAAATAAAATAAAATCACAGTAGAAAAATGGTAATGGCAAGGACATAATGACATGGAATCTGGTCATGATTCAAAGTTTTATAAAGTTACTGGAGTCTCTTGACCTTGGGATATTCAAAACTAATTGAAAATAAAGGTAGTAGATTATATTATATGTAGTACACATAGTTTATATTATATGTGTGCGTACATATACATACACATATATGAATGACTTTTATGCTGTAATATATGCAGAGGAAAGTGACAGGACAAAATGGGGCAAGAGCCTTAGCAAACGGGAGAAAGATTCACACTATAATCTTCCTCACTTTCCTAAATACTTTAAAAAATACTTTGGAATCAACATTTTATCTTCAAATTAGGGGTTCTGAAAATTAATAGGTTGTAGCAATGAGAAAGTTATTCATTCTGCCTTTTTTGGCAAGAACAATATTTTAAAATATGTACTTTGGTTGTAAACACATAGCCAACAAGAGAAAGAAATGTGGACACAAACTGGAAAATAAAATAACCCTCACAGTTGCCTGTCACTTCAAACATCCAAGAATATTCCCAAGGAATATGTGAATATGTAAATTATTCACCATGTACCTTCAACAGTTCTTTTGCTGTGTGGTTCAAGTAGCTTGAGAAAACAATCTCTTAACTTAATTTCACTAATTACACTACAAAGATGTGACAATACCTTTAGGAAGCCTCAGTCTTCTTCTAATAAAGAACCAAAAATACAGAGTTACAAAATCATTACTGATAAATACTTTTATGTATGATAGACAGGCTGGGAATGGAAAGATGAACACATTTCCAAGCTCAATGATTATCCTGAATCGCACTATGCTTTCCAGGGGTTTAATATATACAAATTTCTCATAGAATCCCTACATAATTATGAACAAGCCTGGACAAACAAGGAAGTCTTGGTTTTCTAAAACCTAAGAAAAAGAAGGGTATGAAATGCTCCACATTCACAGATTTCCTAAAGCAAAGGCAAACTACATACAAAAGCCATGTGTGACCAAAAATGTCCCCATATTTCTTCCCTTTGTCCTCCTTCCATCATCAATAAACCGAAAATGGTGAGTTTAATTTATTTTCTAAAATTATGCAGAACGAACACTACTGATGGAAAATTACAGTTGGATGACTTGACTTTTCAGTTTATGAATGAGGGAAGTTATTTCTCTTAACTACATTGTTGGAATTTTTCCACTCTCATTTCAATTCAAAGTACAGTGTTTATTCTTCTGCCAACATCTAGTGCTCTCACCTCACACCTAAGTCACCTTCAGACCAGTTCAGGATTTCAGTACTAAAAGTTACCAAAAGCTAATTTCTTAGACCTATCCGTTGTCTTAGTGGGCAATGCTACTCACGTGGCACATTTCTTTATTTAGTGTCAGAAATGTAACATTTAAAGTTTATTCTTTCCATTTTTTTCTACGTGTGTTTCTTTAAGGAAAATTTTCATTTCAAAATACTATTTAGTCTGGTATCCTTGAATACATTGTTTTTCTCTTGAAATAGTCTTTAAACCAAAATGTAATTTTTAAATACGTTAAATAAACCGGCAGGTGGCATCAATAACGCCAAAATGCCTGCAAGGTTGATATAGGCAGCAACTTTTCTAACAAGCGCTTGTAGCTGATTTACTTTGCTTGAAAGACTTCTTTGACTTCATCTTAAAAGTCAAATTGGGATTGGGAACGTAGCTCTGTGGTAGAGTGCAGATGAGTAAGGCCCTGGGATTCATCCCCAGCATCCCCCCCCAAATCAACTTTTTTATCCAAAAGAATAAGCCAAGAGTCCCGGGGTTCACTTCTACAGAGACACGTGGTCTGGAGATGATCTCCTTTTCAGCAAGAAAGAATGAAATAGAAAATCTTGTCTACTTGTCTAAGAGGCGCAGCTGGAAAAGCAACATCCCTTTGATGAGTGACCTCACTATATCTTAGGACTTCAGAATATCTTCCACGCCGAAAATACGTGCCCAGACTGCGCCCCAGGGCTGGATGCTGCCCAGAGAAAGCATCCCTCCAGGTGAGCCCTTGCGGTCTTTCTCCTCCACCCGCACTTTCTACACACACACACACACACACACACACACACACTGAATACACTAGTTGTTCAGGTATGTGTCACGCATCCCTATTCAAGCACCCCAAAGAAATGTACCAGAGGACCTGGCCCAGCTCTGCGCGACGCGCTGTGGGCTGTGCCTGCAGAGACATCCCCCGCCAGCCAGAGCAGATGTGGGCTGGTCCTCTGGGACGCGCAGTACCCAAACCCGGTGGGCGCGCGCAGGGGAGTTCTGGGGACGTCAGCGAGAGCGCCGGGGTAGGGCAACTAGGCATTAAGAGGTAAGACAGACAGAACTTAAAAAGTTCCTCAAACTGCCACTTCTTCACTCCAGCAAAGTCACTGGAGGAGGCCAAAGCTCAGAACACGGGCTGTCGCCGCGCGACGCTGACCAGGAGATGACCAAGTCATTTGCAAGGAAGAGCAGTAAAAGTCACTCACCTCTACCCATCTCTGAGCCTCGGCGAACGCCACGGAGCAGTCGGCCTCTGCCTCCTCCATCCCTTCCATGGCTACAGCCAAAGAGGGAGAGACTCGGTGGGTGCGTGTAGTGGCTGGGTGCCCTCACGTGTCTCGGCCCAGCGGCTGGGAGGGGACGCGAGCTGGCGTCCCAGCCTCTGCTCCCGCTTCGAAACGCCCGGTTCTTTTCCCCTTTGCTGCGCTCTGTAGTTTTAAGTTTTCGAATCTACAAGAAGAACTTGTAGACGTTGCTTTCTCAAACTCCTGAAATAGACCCAAGTCCAAGGGGACCAGAGCAGGCGCAGGAGTGTGAGGAGCGGACCACTAGCAGCCCAGCCGGGTCTAGCTGAGACTTCAAAAGTCGCAGCGCGGCTGCCGCCCTCCCCGCAGTGGCCCCGCCCCTCCCCGCCCCACCCCACCGCCCACCCCCGGCCCGCCGAGTTGCCGCTTCCGTCCCCCACACCCCAGCCGCTACCACGGGTTCCCGGCCAGGGCCGCCTCTGTGGTCAGACAGTCTGGGCAAGGAGATGCCACCCCCAGCCAAGGGGCCGTGTGCGGGGAGGCCCACCCTCCTCTCCCGAGCGGCGGATTGGGACAGCGACTCCGCCCTGAAGGGATGCGCCCCCGCGCCCGCATCCTTCCTGCTCTGCCCGCCTTCCCTCTCTCCGGGCCCCTGGAAGCGGCGCCCTAGGCTCGTGGCCGCCGGGCCCGCTGACATACCAGGAATAGCTGCACACAATTGCACCTTTCCCGGCCAAGAAACTTCCCCCGCGGGGGAGCGCGGGCCTCTGGGACGGGTAGCCGCGGAGCTTGGCCTGGCCAGCCTCCCTCACCTGCAGCTGGGGCCGGTGGCGCGCAGCTCCCGCCGAGTTCGCTGTCCCGCCCCCAAGCTCTCCGCCCCTCCAGGCCACCAGAGCCCTCCTGGCGGCAGGTGAGGGTAGTGGCCTTGGCAAGCGCAGAGTATTCCCCCGCTCAGGGCCGGCTCTGCTCCGCCCTGTTTCCAGGTGGGTATAGGTGGAAGGGATCTGCCATTCCTCTGCTGGCCTCTAAGGGTTCGAGCTAGCAGAAAACTTTGCATTTCTCCCCTCTCCAGCCCACTCAGTCTAGTTCAGGCCAATCGATCGCGCTCACAGGAGGGGCGTCAATACTACCACAGTTCTTGGTGCCGGTACACTCTGGAGGAGAGGCAGCAGGGTGACAGATTTAGAATCCGCAGCGACCTTTCTTAGGTGCTCAAGTCCAGAGGGTGGAAGGTGCACGTGTTGATTAACGTTTCCATGTGGGCGGTTAAATCAGATCAGAAAGCTACCTGCTCCTCTGTCTAGGCTCCCTGGGACCTGGCTCCAGGTTCCGGAAGCCCTATACAGGCCTTCCAGATGATGTCTTCACCTTTGGAGGAAGATAAAGATCCGTTCCTCTCTCCTTAAAGGAAGAAACCCTTTATTCTTATTTGTTTTCTCGGTTGGTTGTTAACTTTTTGTGATGAAAAACGTCAAAGAGCAGAGGGAGTGGTATAATGAATACCTAAAACCTTGCATCTGTATTTAACAATGGTTTGCGCTTTGCCTTATTTACTTCATCGCCTTTTCTGCTGAAGAGTTTTAAGGTTAGAAATCATATTTTACTCCTAAATGTGTCAATATACATCTTGTCTTTAAAGGCACTTCATTACCATAATACTAAATTTATACCTAACTAAAGCTAACAATAATTGCCAAATCAGACTTGAATTTCCCCAACTCACTACAAAATGTTTTACAGCTGACTTACTCAGACCAGGATCCAATCAATGACCATACATTGCATTTGCTTTCTTTTTGGAGTAACTATCTTGTTGAAGAAATTTGTACTATGGCTCCTTTGTGGTGTCTTCAACATTTTTCTCTTTCCTTTATATTTCCTGTCCTTTCGAAGTTAGATCTAAAGCTGGATTGGAACCTGTTTACTCTGCTGAATGAAGGCTATCTGGATGGGGCTGATGGTTTCTATTTACTTGGTAGGTTTATTTTTGTTCAGTTTTTTTTTTTTTTTTTTTTTTTCACCATATATAACCAGTGTGTCTGTTTACAAAAACAAAAGCTTAGCAGCTTCAGGAATACAATTGTTCCTGCTGAAGTGGGATGCCATTGATTGAACCATCTCTGCATCCTATCTAGACCCTGATCAGGCCAAACCCAAGAAGAAGATGGAATAATTAAAGAAACTGAGAATATATTTCTCTCTCTCTCTCTCTCTTTTTTTTTTTTTTTTTTTTTTTTTTTGGTTCTCAAAGAACTGCTCTGCTAAATAATTAGAGAACACCTGTGTGAAGTGCTAGATGTTACAAGTGACACAGAAATTTAAACATTCTGAACATGAAACCTATGCATATCCAACCCCGTAGAAGGACTAGAAAGACATTCTGCAAACTTCAGGAGGTTTATTTTTAGTATAGTTAATAAATGTATACATTGGGGCTATGCCGTAGCTCACTAGTAGAGTGCTTGCCTAGCACATGTAAGGTTTGAGCTTCAGTACCACATAAAAATAAATAAATAAAACAAAGGTATAAAAAATACAATAAAAATTAAAAATAAATAAATACATATATTATACTAATTGAAGCTACTGCTGTGTGGCTTGATGTTTAGTCTCAGGGCAGCATCCCAGGATGTTACATATACAGGCTTGAGAATCTGAACATGTTATGTCACCAACTCACTAGAATCTCTGAACTTCAATTTCCTCATCTGAAAAGTGGGGAGATAATAACTATTTCAAATAATTGTTATGAGATTTAAATATGATGGTGAATATAAAAGCCCAGGGTGTTGCTTATTATGAAGGAGGCATTCAATAAAAAATAGTTATTTCCCTTTGGTCTCTTTCTCTAACAGTAATATGTCAAATTTTTCCTCACAAATGTGGATTCCATATATTTGTTCAACTACTTACATGGAAAGGGCTATGGAGGGTTGTAAATTCTGTTTCAAATCAATTCAGTCACTTCAGTGTTGCAAGTTTGCAACTCAGAAAACCCAAATATAATACTTTGCCTCCTAAAATCAGTCATCAGAGTGTTTTATCCTTCTGGAAGATTTATACACATCTATAATGAAAGGCACCTGCCTACAGAGTTTGAAATAAAATTCACTATGATAAAACATCAAAAAATAATATTTTCCAAAAGAATTTGAGGTACCTTTTAATTTTTAAAGACATATAACAGTACAGTTGTCTTGCTTTTTATGCATTATACCAATGAACTATTGGTGGGAGAAACGGGTACAATCTTTCTGGAGGGTCATTTAGCAATAAATATCAAATGTATTTAAAATATCCATACTCTGTGCTAGCAATTCTGTTTCTGGGAATTTATCCTAAGGATATGAGCAAAGAGATATGCACAGAATAAGCAGCTATGGTGGATACAGAGGTGCCCCATCCAAATCTCCCTTTCTAAAAAGGACAGCACTGAGGAGTGTGGTCAGCAGACACCCACAACCATCAACCCCTCCGAGGATGATCTCATCATCAGAAGCAGCCTCCCTTAAGGACATGACCCTCAGAGAGCAACTGTCCTCTGACAATGAATGATCTGTGTTATAAAAGCCCAGTCATTCCACCCAGTGAGGGACAAGACCTGGGACTTTTCAGTGGTCCTACAGTCTGTTGAAGCTTCTGGTCAGCTTCTCCCTTGTCCATCTCTCCTTCTTCGCCCTACCCTTCACATGGGGTATCTCTAATTGACATGCATCTCAGACACTGTTTGCTTTAGTTTCTGAAAGATTCAAACAGTGATGAAATCAAGCATGATTTGTTCAAAATGAGAATCCCAAAGCAATCAAAACCTCCAACAATAGACAAAGTGGAGTAAAGTATGGTTCTTCCATGGAGTAAGATACTCTCAATCATTTTTTTTTAATGTAAAAGGATAGTCAATGACAAATTTAAAATATATTGGAGGACTGGGGATGCAATACAGCAATAGAGCACTTGCCTAACATGCACAAAGTCCTGGGTTTAATCCCCAGCACAGCAATGAGTAAATTAATGTATTGCAAAGAGCCAGGCACAATGGCACACAGCTGAAGTCCCACTTATTTGTGAGGCTGGGACAGGAAGGTCATTTGAGCCTACAAGTTCAAGGCCAACCAGGTTAATACAGTGGAACCCCATCTCAAATTAATTAATTAAAATACATTACAAAGTTTTTTAAAAGTATATAAGTCACCTTAATTTGGGGATGATATTTTTTAAATTTATATATTTGTTTAGAACAAATTGGAAGATTTTAATGGTGGCTATTTCTGAATGGAGATTTTTTACTTTGCTCTTTTCCAAGATTTTTTGCAAGTGTATGTATATATTACTTTTGTAAATAATAAGACTTATAGGACACACAAAGATATCTCCAAATTTGACTTTATATCTCATCCCACAAGTTTAAACTTTCTCCTCCTTCCCTGCCATGGTAAATGGTATCATATCTGAAATTTGAGGTTCTTGCTGGACTTCATCTCTCACTCACATGTCCACCTCATTCCATGTCCCATCAATTCTATGTCTTAAATATTCTCCAACTGATCTTATTTTCCATCACCATTTCTATTTCCTTAGTTCAGACCATTATTAGTTCTCAGGTAGACTTGAGAAATCGTATGACCTTCCTGATATGTAAATCTTTATCATTTCACCAACACTCCCAGCCCCACCAATTAACCCTTCCTTATAAGACTCATGACTTACTCTTAAGACCTGGGACGGATGTCTGCACAATAATTGGTGGCCTTCAGGATCTGCTTCTGCCCATATCTCTAACCACATCTTGACTGGTACTTCTCTTTTTCCACAAATGTGTTTCTCTCCCTCTCTGCATGGCTTTCACCTGCCTATTCTTCAGGAGCAATTCAGATCTCTTAGAATTCATCAAGTAAAGCTTGCAGGGCTAGGCTCAGTGGTAGAGTGCTTGCCTAGCATGTGGGAGGTTCTGTCCTCAGCACCACATAAAAATAAATAAATAAATAGAGGTATTGTGTCCATTTACAACTAAAAAAATTTAAAAAGAAAAAAAAAATCTTGGGCTAAGTTAGGTATATCTTCTTTATGGAATCCTAGTCCCTTTCCCAAAGTATTTATATTATCTATTTTCCTCATTGAATCAAGTTCCTGGCTTGGTTCCTGACACTTGCTTACATGGTGTTCAACAACTATGTATTGACTCAGGATGGGTATGAATTATAACTCAGTGTACAGAATAAAGCATTGGTAGTAGCAAAGTAATAAACATCATTGATTTTTGCAGGTAATACAAGAATTTATAACTCAATTTTTCAACAGAAATACAATTAATAAATTTGGTGGGATCATTCTTTATTATGTTGGGACTGTCCTGTAAATTGTAGGATGTTTAGCAGCATTCTTTATCTCTTCCAACTAGATACCAGTAGTGCCCCTATAGATGTTACAACCAAATATGTCTCCAGACATTACCAAGAGTTCTGTAGCGGACCAAAGTACCCTCTATTTAGAACCATTATTCTATAAGGAGAGATTGGCTTTGTTAGAAGATGCCTTGATTCAGTGGAATTGTACCTTAGGTCCAAGTATCATGCAGCAAATGAACTGGGTAGGGTGGAGAAGAATTAAGACAAATTGAGCCAAAAGGGTTACTCTGCATTGTAAAGGAGGAAAGGAAAGTGCTGAATGATGCCTGGGACAAAGATAAAGGTAATAAAACAGGAGGGACCAGCAGATGCAGAGAAATGAATTTTGCACTGTGCTTTGTCATTGTTCAAAATAGTTTCTGTCCTTAAGGATTCACAGATAACTAACATCTGAATTACACATATTTTCTTGTGTTTTTATAACCCTTAATTAGCAAGAAAAATTAGTACTAGAAGGTAGATAAAATATATATTAAACATAATAATAATTATATTTAGCACATCTCTATCCCATGTCTGCCCCCCAAAACACATCCTTCAGGGTTAGTAATAAGAGAATTAGCATGTTGTCAGTACTTACATACTGGTATTCAGACAGGTAGATCCAATTTTATATTTGGAAATAGAAGCCAGAGAGAAAAAAGAAACCAAAATCTTACAGATAATGATGAAGAAATGAACATCGAGGAGAAGTGAAGATGTGCCAGAAGCAAAAGGAGGAACAAACAAGGTGAATTCCATATTACATCACTTGACAAAAGACAGACAAACCTTGAGAAAACTTTCAGAACAGGTTTAGAAGCATGAGTGCTTTGCCCAGTGGTCAAGGGGAGGGGTCCTAAATTTGTCTTCTGAAGCTGCCGGATGGTTAACCGAGTAAGAAGAGATGAGATGAGCAAGGGAGGAGATGAGAAGCCCTTGGTTCTTATCGGCCTTCCCTCTGGATGCACAGACATCTCATTAAGAGATCAACTGACATGGGAACTTTAAAAACACAGAACCAACCCCATAATTTAAAGAGCAGTTGGTTATTTTCTTCCTACAGTAAAGATCTTAAGAGGTTTTTTTCCTTTTTTCTTTTTTGCTTTTTCAACATGTAAGGAGTTTCCCATCATTAAACTCAAATTATTTAACATAAATCTAAGACCATTTATTTTTAAGGTCACTCATTCGAGCCAGAATTATAAAACCACATTATAATTCTCTAAGTGATAGCAGTGAGATCAAAAGGGCTTACTCTAGAATTAGCTTTAAAAGAAACTATGGGGGCTTCTGGGAAAGAGAAAGGAAAGAATGTGTTTACTAAACTTCTCTTCCTGAAGTTCAGTGGAATGAATAAAATAAAGTCTGTATTCTCCCCGGATGGTTATTTTTGGTAAGGATAACCAAAGATAAAAATAGTCAAGTTCAGTTTTCCCTAAAACACATTTTTTTTTTCTTTGTGTTTTCTAGTTTGGGTAGAGAATTTCTACCTGATCTCTCCTTGGCTTTATTTAGTAAGAGAAATAACTTGATTAATTACTTAAGTTGTTCTGCTAAAATGACAGGGAAAACACTGAAGCACAGTATATATTGTATTATTAATACTTTAGAATTGTAATAGCAGTTTTTGTTTACAATCCGAAATTGAACCCAGGTAGAAAACATCCCAGCCATTATGGGAAATTCGTAAAAGCTCAAGCTATATTTTTACAATAATTCTCCCTACTCTGTAACTACTAGGTAGATATCATTAACATCATAGCTTCTAAAAGAATAGTACTTAGACTCAACAATAATGTATTGTACATTTAAAAATCTGTTAAGAGGGTAGATCTCATGCTTACCACAATAAAATTTTTTAAATGAAAAAAACTTTTCACATTTTTATTGGTTCGTGCATTATAATTATACATAACAGTGGGATTTGTTGTTACACATTCATACACACGATATAAAAATATAATTTGGTCAATATCATTCCCCAGTATTTCCCCTTTCCCCCTCTTCCCTCCCCGGATCCTTCCCTCTATTCTACTATTTTCATGAGATCCCAACCACCACCTTTTCCCCCCTTTTTTCTCTCTTGCTTCCACATAGGAGAGAAAACATATGATCCTTAACTTTCTAGTTTGGCTTATTTCGCTTAGCATGATGTTCTCAAGTTCAATCCATTTTCCTGCAAATGACGAAATTGCATTCTTCTTTATGACTTTAGGACTGATTGAAACTCCACTGTATATATATATACATTTTCTTTACCCATTTATCAGTTGACAGACATCTAGACTGGTTCCATAATTTGGCTATTGCAAATAGCCAAAATAGCTGCTATAAATAAGGGTATACATGCATCACTATTGTATGATGACTTTAATTCTTTAGGATAAATACCAAAGAGTGGGATATTCGGGTCATATGGTGGTTCCATTCCTAGTCTTTTTTTTTTTTTTTTTTAGGAAGGTCACAAAGTAGGAAATTTAATTTTTGATTTTTTAAAGAAATGGGTACAGCCTTTAACTATGGATAGCCCTCAGCCTCAGTACACAATAGCCTCGTGGGACTGGTTCAGCTGGAAACAGGGTTTTTCTTTCAAGAGGACTTCTACTCCAACTCCATGGCTGAGCAACTTCTGTTGCAGGATGTTGCAAAGAGAGACATCAGACTGACATCAACTTAGTGGCACCCACGGCTCCACAATTCTGAACTTCATCCTGGTTCATTCAAAGCCTGGTTTCTAATAGCAAACCTCCAATCACTGCCACTTGGGAGGCCAAGGCATTGCAAGGACTGCTTGAGCCCAGGAGTTCCAGTATTAGCCTAAGGAACATGTAGCCAGACCCCCAGAGCTCCGGAGACATAAGGCTGTATACGTCTAAGTGGGGTTCACATGGAAGCCCAGAGGTGAGCCCCTCTTCCCACATCCATTCTGTATCCAATCGCATTAACCATATACCAAACGTGGTTACCAGGGTGGGAAGACATCCTGATAAGCACAAACCTCCCACACGCAACAAGCACCCCAGGAGAGAAAGCTCCATTCCTAGTCTTTTGAGAAATCTCCATACTGATTTCCAGAGGGGTTGTACTAATTTTCAGTTCCGCCAACAATGTATGAGTGTACCTTCTCCCCTACATTTTCACCAACCTTTATTATTATTTGTGTTCTTGATAATTGCCATTATGACCAGAGTGAGATGAAATATAGTTTTTATTTGTATTTCCCTTATTGCTAAGGAACATTTTTCATATATTTGAACATTTTTTCATATATTTGTTGACCATTTGCATTTCTTCTTTTAGTATCATTTGCTTATTTATTGATTGGGATATTTGGTTTTCTGATGGTTTTTTGAGTTCTGTATATATTCTAGATATTAATCCTCTGCCAGAAGAGTAGCTAGTCAAGATTTTCTCCCATTCTGTAGGTTCTCTCTTCATATTCCTAATTGATTCCTTTGCTGTGGAGATTTTTAATTTGATGCCAACACATTTATTAAATCTTGGTATTATTTCTGAACTTTAGAAGTCCTTTTGAAGTAGTTGCTACCTGTAACTGTGTTGGAATCCTGATCCTATATTTTTTTCCTAGGTGTTACATAGTTTCTGGTTTAAGTCCTAAGTCTTTGATGCATTTGGAGTTGACTTTTGTAGGTTAAGAGATAAGGATCTAGTCTCATTATACATACAGATAACAAGTATTCCAAGCATCATTTTTTTAAAAGGCTGTCATTTCTCTAATGTGTGTTTTGGTACCTTTTGTCAAAGATCAGATGACTGTATCTTTATGGGTTTGTCTCTGTCTTCTTGGCCTATGAGTCTGTATTCAATGCCAGGACCATGCAGATTTTGTTACTATAGCTCCATAGTATAATTTGAAGTCAGGTATTTGGATGACTCCGGCATTGCTTTTTTTGGTTTAGAATTGTTTTGGCTAGTCTATGTCTTTTTACTCTTCCAAATGAATTTTAAGAACTTTTCTAGTTCTGTGAAGAATGTCATTGGTATTTTGATGGGGATTGCATTGAATCTGTAGAATGCTTTTGGTATTGTGACCATTTTGACAATATTAATTTTGCCTATCCATGAACATGAGCGGTTTTTCCATCTTCTAATATCTTCTTTAATTTCTTTCTTCAGCATTCTATAATTTTCATTGTAGAGGTCTCTCATTGCCTTGGTTAGATTTATTCTTGGTTTGCTTTTGTTTTTTGAAACTATTGTGAATACAACTGATTTTGTGATTTCTTTCTCAATAGATTACTAGTGGTGTATAGAAAAGTTAATGATTTTTGCATTATTGATTTTGTATCCTGTTACTTTGCTGAATTTGCTTATTAGCTCTAGCAAACTTTTGGTGGAGCTTCTTGAATCTTCTAAGTATAGGATCATATCATCTGTGAACATGATAATTTGACTTCTTCCCATTTCTATTTTTATCCCTTGTATTTCCTTTTCTAGCCTAATTGCTCTGGTTAGAATTTCTAGTACTGTATTCAACAGGAGTGGCAAGTATGGACATCCTTGTTTTGTTCTGGATTTTCAAGGAAATGCTTTCTGTTCTTGTCTATTCATGAGATGTTGGTCTCTGAAGTAAACCATCAAAGTCTTCCATAAGCTCTTGGATGAGAAATGCTCTATCCATAACTACTACAAATGATTTTGCCCATGTGAACAGAAATAGACCATTCAGGCCAAACCTGTCCAATCTAATGTTATTAAAGTTAAAAAAAAAAAAATCCATGGCACTTAGGCTCTCCTTCACAAAGACACCTACCCATCTATTGCTCTGTTTCTGCTTTATTTAGACAATTAATTGGGAAGTATTATGGATTAGATAGATAATAGGTAGGTAGGGTGTGTTGGAGGAGGTAGACCACTCCCTTCTTGGTGGCCCTGTCCTGAGCTGCTTTTCTCTACTATGCCATTCTGCTGTGATGTTCTGCCTCACTGTGGGCCCAGAGCTATGGAGTTCACCATCTATGGAATGAGACCTCTGAAACTGAACCAAAATAAACTTTGTTCATGTAGGGTTTTTTGGTCACAGCAACAAAACAAACAAACAAACAAACAAATTAGAAAAAAAACTCACAAAAAAACCAGGCAGGAATCCCTGACTAAAACTTCAATATAGATCAAGACTACACACACACACACACACACACACACACACACACACACAGCAGATTATCCATCTTTTGCTGGATCTTTGCATAGTTAAAGATAACAATCAGGGCTATATGACTCTATTGTTTGAAGAAGCACTATAATGGCCTTCGTTTCATTCCTGCAGAAGTAGGTCTCTGGGCATGTATGGATAATCCTAAGAGTATAAGCAGAAAGGCTTGAAACTGTGTTGCACTTATTGTGCATAGGACAATTTCTTTAATAGCCATGTTGACTTAAGAGAAATGCTCCCTTCTCTTAACATGGACTTAAACTGTCCAATCCTTGAAAATTATTGTTTGGTCATGGAAGACCTTATGTGAGTGAGTGTTTTATATATACCATACTCAGAAAAGACGAAAAGAACTCTGGAAGAAAGGTCATGTTTAAAACTGGTCCTGAAACCTCAACATAGATAGCACTTGTCATGTCAGCAACAATCCCATATGCTTCTGTTATTGCTACTCATTACCATCCCTACCACCACAACTCACACCCCAGAATTGTGCTCCTGTGTAGATCTGTCTAAATGTGTCTAACAAGTTCTAGAGAGAAATCAACTCTTATAGGCAGTAAGTGGAATATCCTTAAAGTAAGGTGGACATTGGCCCTATGAAACATTTATGAAAGGTATTCTCTCCAACAATGAGAGCAGATGGATCTTGATGTAGCACATAAAAGGCTAGGAAATCAAATACCTGCAAGTGCCTAGCCTTTTTGACTAAGATTATGAAAACAGTTATGTTCAAAATATAAGCTTAAGGTAGTGGTGGACATTGCCATATTTTAATTCCTGTTCAAGTGTAGAAACATTCAGTAAAGATGCATATGTAGTTTTACCTTAGTGGTATCTAGGAGGTTATCTAATGCCTAGAATGAAGCAAAGTACTACTTGGGAAGGGTCACTGTCAGTCACCAAAGAGGAAACTGAAACTGAAACTGAAAATTCAGCACAAGCTAAAAATTGAACCAAAGATATATGTTGTGTGTGTGTGTGTGTGTGTGTGTGTGTGTGTGCGCGCGCATGCGCGCGCGCGCGGTCACACAAGTTTTAAAATTATTCCTCCTGCTTTTTAAATTTAGCATCCAATAAAGTTTTCTCTAGATACTAGGGCTTAATGAATAAAGTACCTCAAATTTTGTTATCATGGACTAATCTGTAAAAAGTATTTTGTTGTAAACTGAGTGTGTAACCCCAGCTACTTGAGAGGCTGAGGCAGGAGGCCAAGAGTTTCAGGCCAGCATGCACAAACTAAAGACATTCCATCTCAACAACAACAACAAAAAACTGTTGTAGAAATGACAATGAAAAATTTTACATTGCAGTTTTTTTGAAAGTGGTTTGAAATTTCTTCTATTCATTAAAGAAAAAAGTTTTTTAAGTTCAAGTGTCTCTAAAATGTAAATTAAACTTAGCATTATTTTGGGTACATATATCTTTTTGAGGGACTGATATCTTCACATCTCACTAATTAGTGTGGTGCTTTAGAACTCATACTTTAGAAATACATATTTCATAAAAAATGAAATACTTTTTGTTCAGTGAATATTTGTTGGTTAAATTTCAACAAATTTTTCCCATATTCCTTTGTTTTGTTTTGTTTTCTTTGTGCTGGGAATGAGCCCAAGGGGGGTTTTAACCCTGAAGTACATCCCGGCCTTTTAAATTTTTTTATTTTGAAACAGGTCTTGCTAAGTTGCTTAGGGCCTCCATAAATTGCTGAGGCTGGCCTCAGTCTTGCAATCCTCCAGAGGCACTAGGATTACAGGTGTGTACCACCAACTTGGTCCATATTGACTTTTTTCTGAGAGTGGGGTACTAGGGATTGAACTCAGGGACACTTGACCACTGAATCATGTTCCCAGGCCTGTTTTGTATTTTATTTAGAGATGAGTCTCACTGAGTTGCTTAGCTCCTTGCTTTTGCTGAGGCTGACTTTGAACTCTCAATCCTCCTGCCTCAGCCACCTGAGCTGCTGGGATTATAGGTGTGTGCCACTGTGCCCAGCCCACATTGACTTTTTAAAAAGCTTTCCCAGTGATGAATTTTTGCAGGGATATTTTCTGTATTTTTGCCTGATCTGTTAAATAGATCTAACGTCAGGTTAGGACATTGGTTGTAAATCAATGTGATCCCTGCTTTAAGCATCTATTTGTTGTTTGATTCCTTGAAAGCTCTAATAATTCTTAAAGTTCTTAAAAACGCAATTACAGTAGGAACATTTTAATTACTAAGGTGGTATTTTCAGACAATTACAAGATTTAGAAAAAGAAAGAGAAAAACTTTTCAGAGCAAAATCCAGCAGGATCTTAATAATACTGGGCACATAGACAAACTCATACTGACTTGAGTAGCCTGGTTGACATTTCTGTATGCCTTTACACCTTGTTGGGAAAGCACTATACACATGACAGAAAGCCTTATATTATCTTATAATATCTTTTACCATCTAGGCATATTTGACCTGTGCAAGGAATGAACAATGATTACAAAATTAACAACAGGGGGGGGGTTAAAAGTTTGCAATTCTGTGTTTACCAACAATAAAAATGCAGATTGAGGAAGTCTACAAAGGTGACTTGATTTTATTTCAGTTGCAGAATTTACGTCTTGCTTTCCTAGTGACCTCTTCCTTTACACCTACATGTGCTCCTGAAGAAAAGCCAAATGGCCTTAGTTCTTTCAAAGCAATGATATAGAAGTATGCAAAGGGCTGTTATTACCTTCTCTAGTGCAGACACCTTCCTTGAGACAGAGCGAACCCACAGAGATGCAGGCATGGTCACTGTTGAGTGGCTTCAAAATTTCTAAATCTCAGAGCTGTGTTCTCAGAACAAGAAGTCCACCTGAAAGACTGGGAATATTGTATATTCTAATTTTCTTCAAAGCAGTAGTAATAAAAATTAAAATAGGTTTCTACCATATCCTCATTATTTGACCTCATTCTGTCACTCTGGCACAATACTGAAATTCATTAAAATTCAAATAGGTGTAAATGAAACATGAATAATAACAATAACTTTGAAATGTTGAAATAATTGCTCTGGGTGATTTAAATTCTATAAACATAGCTATCAAAAAGAAAAATAGCATTCTTGGCCTGAAAGAGTAAAAGATTCAAATAAAAATGTTTTCCTAACAAGCAGTATGCTTAGGTATAGTATTATTACAGGAAAGAGCAAAATTCCAATCATCCTTGCTAAATTGCATGTCTGCTAACTTCAGCTATTTTAGGATATTTTTAAAGTTAAACCATTTCCAAGTAAGAGAAGAAATATGCAGGCTTTTTTGTGCATGGAAATGAAATGTTATCTACTCATTCCATCTCCTTTAAATTCTCTTAAGAATAAATCTGATGGCTCGGGAGTAAAGCTCTGAAACTGTTTCTAAATAACTTATTGCAGTTTTAGGGGATAGTGATAAAAATAGTTGCCAGTTGTGAGTGCTTATCTTTATGTACTTCATTTATAATATAAAACCTACAACAGAATACTTTCGCTTAAGGGGTTAAACTTTACCCAAGATTACTCAGTCAGAGCCAAGAATAAAACCAGGTCATACACCAAAGTCAGCTCTGTTCAATGTGCAATGACTTTTTAGCTAATTGTTACAGATCCTGATGTTTCTTTTAGTAGGACCAACATAGTTTAGCCATATTTTCAGAATCATGCTCTCAAATCAAGTACTGTGAGAAGACTGAAAATTCTCTATTATCAAGGTCAGATTTTTTTTTTTTTTTTTTTTTTTTTTTTTTTTTTTTGGTACATGGGATTGAACCCAGGGATGCTTTATCACTGAGTTACATCCCCAGTCCTTTGTATTTTTATCTTGAAGCAGGGTCCTGCTAAATTGCTGAGGCTAGTCTTAAATTTGTGATTCCCCTGCCTCAGTCTCTCAAATTACTGAGATTACAGGCTTTTTTTACCACTGTACCAGGCTAAAGCCAGAAGATTTATAATGATGAAATTTGCAGCCACTTAGTGGGTGCTATCATTTGAGTATGTCCCACAAGGTTTCATGTGTTGGAATTTAATCTCCATTGTGAGATGTTATGTTTCACAGAAACTTAATCTGACTGTAGTGTTCAGAGGTAGGGCCTTTGTGAAATGATTAGGATTAAAATCCATAGGGTGGGGCCCCCATGATTGGATCCTGCTGGCTTTATAAGAAGAGACAAGATCTACGCTCACATATACCCTCTGCATCTTGGCAGGGTATGCCCTGCATTGCCCGAGAATGCTGCCAGCAAGAAGGCCGAGAACTTCAGAACTATGAAGTCAAAACAACCCTGTTTTTATTAAAACTTACCCAGTCCGTGGTATTGCTGGTAACAAAAAATGGGCCAATATATTGGGAAAGGGTTCTAACTGGATGTTAGAAAAAATAATTTTCTCTCTTAAAAAGTTCCATCAGCTCCAGAATCAGTGGTGCATGCCTGTAATCCCAGTCATTTAGGAGGCTGAGACAGGAGGATTGATTATTAAGTTCAAAGCTAGCCTCAGCAATTAGCAAGGTGCTCAGCAACTTAATGAGACCCAATCTCAAATTTAAAAATAGAAAAGACTGGGAATGTAGTTCAGTAGTAATATGCCCTTGGGTTAAATCTTCAGTACAAATAAAAAAAAAAAAAAATTCCATCTGCTAAGATCTTCAGCAGTCTTAGAATCATCCGGGTGCTTGATAGAAATGACAATCACAGGTTCCACTTATTGGCTGCATCAGAATTTACATTTTAACAACTGGGATCTCTCATATGTTCAATAAAGTTAAAAATGTTCAGTTAGATAATTTACATCAACCCTAAGTCTCTCAATTATTCCATTTTTCTCAATTTGTTTTTTCTTTCTTTTTTTTTTTTTTTTTTGAGACAGGGTCTTGTTAAGTTTCCCAGGCTGGCCTTGAACTTTTGACCCTCCTGCCTCAGCCTCCCAAGTCTCTGGGACTGCAAGCATGTACCACCACTGTGCCTGGCTTAGAAACACCTTTTCAAAAAGCCCTCTGGTGGTCTCACATTTCCCCATCTTCAACTATGACTTCATTTCTCTTCTTTGCTTAAGCAATTACAGGAAGTTTCTGTATTCCTGCAACCATAGCTTCTCCTGTTCATTTCTCAACTCAAAATACAGTATAATCACCTACCAAACATTATCTGGCTGCTATTATATGCCAAACACTACTCTGAAGATAAAATAGTGTGGTCCTAGTCCTTGAATGACTATCACTAAATGTGCTCACAGAGATCATTCTGAGTTCCTAAATTGCCAGTTCCAACGAACACTTTCATTTATTATCAGATAGGAGACTCTGTCTTCCCCAAGTCAGATAACAAAGAGGTTTTGTAAATGTATAAAACAATGCTATTCCTCTTTTTAAAGAAAACATTTTTTAAATAAAAATAGTATTTCTATTAATGTGTGGGTGAATTCATTTTTATTTTTAAATGAAAAAATATTCTTCAAATTTGTTTTAATATCTAATATTTACAGGTCAACAGATATCTGGGCTCCCCAATCATTTTTAAGAGTGTTAGGGACTCCTGAAATCAAACAAGGTGAGAATTGGATTCCATTTTAAAACCAAGTTATGCCCACTTGCAGTCCCAGATGCTCTAGAAAAGACTGAGTCAGGAGGATCACTAGGGCACACACATTTGAGAAAAGTCTGAGAAACACAAGAGACCTAGTCAAAACAAAAAAACAAAACAAACAAATAAACAGGTTAATTGCTCAACAAATCCCCAATATCTATGTCTACATAGGTATCAATTATATAATATGGAAATACATGGATAAATCAGCCTAACCATTTTCTTAATTTAACATCACTTTCCCTAGGCATTCCATGTATAATGAGAAAGTAGGAAGATGACTTTCTGTCATGACAAACCAAAAGACTTCCATGGAATACCTGTAGCAATTGAGGCACATGCTTTACAGTCTTGTAAAAATGTAAAAAGCAATGTAAAAATTAAAACAGCACCATTTGACCCAGTTATACCACTCCTTGGCATATAACCAAAGTACTTAAAATCACCATACTATAGTGACGCTGCTGCATCAATGTTCATAGCACCTCAATTCATAATAGCTAAGCTATGGATCCAGCCTAGGTGCCCTTCAAGAGATGAATAGATAAAGAAAATGTGGTGTATATACACAAGGTAATATTACTCAGTCATAAAGAGAAATGAAATTATGGCATTTGCTGATAAATGGATGGAACTGGAGACTATCATGCTAAGCGAAATAAGCCAATCCCAAAAAAACCAAAGGCCAAATGTTCTCTGATATGCAGATGCTAACTCACAATAAGGGGGTGGGTAGGGAAGAAGTACTTTGGATTAGGTAGAGGGGAATTAAGGGAGGGAGGTGTAATGGGAATAGGAAAGATTGTAGAATGAATAGGACATTATTTTCCTATGTTCATATATGAATACATGACCATTGTAATTCGACATCATGTACAACCAGAAGAATGGGAAGTTGCATTCCATGTATGTATAATGTCAAAATACATTCTATTGTCATGTATAACTAAAAAGAATTTTAAAAAATTTTAAAAAGAAAATAGTTAATCGTAAGTTTCTGTAATACCAACTATTCACACGTTGATAAAGGGCAGTTTTGAACCAACCAGTTAAAATGTGTCACTCATGGGATTTATACTTGATGACTTAAATTTTCACTTTAAATAATTTATGCCCATCTCTCTTGTAGAAGAGATTCATTATATATTTCTAAGCAATTTTAATTAATTCATCTTGCAAAATAGATTTTGGAATAGGTTGTGTACATTTAGTGCACCTAACCTAGGAGTTCCCAACCTCCCTGTCAATTAGACTGTAAGGAATTGCTTTTAATATACAGCCTTTACTGTCTTTATAGTTTTCCATATAATAGCTAGCTTACAGACTCTGGAAATGTTATACTGAGGACTTTCAACTATCAAATAGGTAGAACTAATGGTTCAGAATCTCTATGCTAAACAAAGAAGCCAAGAGAAAGACTTACGAGTAAGTTTTATTCAAAAGCAAAAACAAGTGAGAATATGCATGAAACACAGGCAAAGTGGATCAGTCTGATCCACTGGTACCACTGGCACCAAGAAAACTAAATGCTCTTTCTAATGTTCTATCTTCCATAGTACAATATTTGATATACTTAAGAAGGTCAAAATTCAAAATCCAAAGAAACAAAAGAAATGATGAAACATTTCCTATCCCAAAACAGTATATTTCACACTTGGATTTTAGTAATAACTTATTGAAAGCACAAGGAACCTCATTTTACAATCTTAGAGAATTTTATAAAACATCAACTATTATTTGTGAATAAAGTTCTCTAAATTGGTGCTAAAAACCTTTTATGATGTGGTTTTACTTAACTTCAAAGATTTAATTAATAGAGAATTTAGACCAGTTATTTTCCTTTTCAAGATATATGTGAATGTGCGAGTGAGAGTACGTACAGCCACCCCTCTGAATCTGTGGGGGATTGGTTCCAGCTTCCCACCACTTCCAACACCAAAATCAGGATATTCAAGTCCTTATACAACATAGCATGGTATTTGCATATGATCTATGCACACAAGTCATCTCCAGATATAACATCTAATATAATGTGTATATACTATATAAATAGTTGTTATACTATATTTTAGGGAGAAATGACAAGAAAAAAGTCTTTATATGTATGCAATTTTTTAAAAATATTTTCAACCCACACTTTGTAAAGTTCACAGAAATGGACAGTTGGCTGTGTATGTACATGTACATGTATATGAATACACATATATGTGAATGAATATAAATGGAAGATGTACCTAAAAGACTTAAATTTTTATAAAGTTTTTTTGTGATGGAAATATACCTCTAATTCTTACAAGTACCAAATATAGAAATTTAAAAAAATTTTTTTAAATAATTTTTTATTATTCACCAGAGGATTTTTTTTTTTTTTTGGTATTGGAGATTGAACTCAGAGGTGCTTAACCACTAAGTCACATCCCCAGTTCTTTTGAGACGGGGTCTCACTAAGTTGCTTAGGGCCTTGCTAAGTTACTGAGGCTGGTCTCTGGCATTAAACTTTTTGATCTTCCTCCCTCAGCCTCCTGAGACACTGGGATTACAGGTGTGTGCCACCATAAGTGGCTCAACAGAGAAATCTTAAGCCTATGGATGCTTCTTTTGAAAGATACAGTAGTTTGACAAACCAATGGCTAAAAGTATATTTTAAATTATATGATTTTCATTAAACAATCAAGTTGTATGTTATACATATCCCAGTGATAAAACTTACCTAATAAGCACTGTACACAAATCCAAGCTGGAATGAAAATAAATTCAAATTTATTTAAATATTTTATAAGGAATTAAAGTTTTCACTTACGGTATTAGAAAGTTTAATTCACCACAAAATACAGAGAACTTGCATTTTATTTTTTTAATTGTTTTACCTTTATTTATTTTTATGTGGTGCTAAGGATCGAACCTAGTGCCTCACACATTCTAGGCAAGTGCATAACCCCAGCCCAGAACTTCCATTTTAGTTTCAAGTCAATATGGAAGATATTAAAGGTTAATTATGGAGATTATAAAAGCTGTGTTTCAGCAAAGTCAAACCATTATGCCTGATGAAAGATGATATTTAGTCAATTTTCAAAAGTCTACCAAGCAAAAACATTCAGTTTCAGTTCCTATTATACTTCCTTTCCCCCCAAATCTACCATGGTAATTAACAGCGCTATACAGAAATGACGCACAACTTCATCAGCCTTAGTATCTCTACAAGTTTCCATACCAAGTCAACTATTAATCTCTTCTGTAAGTGCCAAGTTTTAAAAAATGACTAAACCAAGTATTGCAGGGAGTAGAGCTAAGGAATGAAAAAAGTGCTAGACATGAACCTAAAAAGGGACATGCAAGAGGAATT
Source organism: Sciurus carolinensis (assembly GCF_902686445.1). Taxonomy (NCBI): domain Eukaryota; kingdom Metazoa; phylum Chordata; class Mammalia; order Rodentia; family Sciuridae; genus Sciurus; species Sciurus carolinensis. The sequence goes on along the minus strand of NC_062217.1, from coordinate 69,747,568 downwards.
TTCAAGTTGCGTGCTCCACAAGGGACTGTTAAACAAAATTGTGGGAGGCCAGTTGTTTGGATTGAGTTCCTGCACGAGGCATCAACAGACCAAATCAAAATGGAGTCACTTAAGTTAAATACCTCATAATCAAACTGAAATGTTAAGGAAGGAGAGAGATCCCAAAACAGATCAGTTTTTCTGGAAAACAAGATTTCAGTTTACTTGTGAGATTGCAATAAGGAAGGTCCCTCTGTTTAGCCCTTAAAGAAAAATAACCTGGCTTGGGTTCAACCATGGTAAAAAACAAAAAACAAAAAACCAAAAAAACCAAAAAATCACAATACAACCCTGAAGTTACATGATGTTGACAACAGTTGTTTTCCATTGTTGTTTCTTTGTTCCCCTTACAAAAATCCACTCTTCTGCTATTTATTGCCCAGCTGGAGCTCATTCTGTTTTATGGCATGGAGGCTGCCCCAATTCATGATTCTCCAGTAAAAGTTAAAAATCAATTATAATTATTATTATTATTATTATTTTTTTTTTTTTTTTTTTTTTTTACGGTGGTACTAGGGCCTTGAAATTGCTAGGCAAGAGTTTTACCATTGGGCCCTTTATAAAATTTATCTAATTTTGAGACAGGGTGTTGCTAAATTGCCCAGCCTAGCCTGGAACTTGTGATCTTTCTGCCTCAGTTTCCTGGGTTTACAGGCGTATGACACCGCCAGAAGTTTGTCTTTTCACAGGACAAAATTCACTTTTGTACCAAAGAATGCACAAAATGTGTAGAAAATGTTTATTTTTTAAAAGCTGAGGCATTCAACAATTGCCCTCCCCATGCCCAGTATTTCTGTAACTTTAAAAAAAGTTGTTTAATATTTGACTTCAAAATCCTTCTGGCACATTAATAGTTTGCGAAGTTAATGTTTCTCATAGTAAACTTTGAGAAGTCATGTAAATTCTGGGTGATGTGCCATTGCTTTAGGATCTATTAAAAAATTTATGTAGTAGGAAAATCCAGCAAGACAACAGGCAGAAAACTGCTGATATATTTAATATACAACATATGTATGTATACAAAATGCAAACAATATTAAAAAAAGAGGGACACTTGCTGGGCACAGTGGTTCATGCCTATAATCCCAGCAGCTGAGGAGGCTGAGGCAGGAGAAGCAAGTTCAAAGTCAGCCTCAGCAAAAGCGAGGTGCTATGCAACTCAGCGAGACCCTGTCTCTAAATAAAAAACACAAAATAGGGCTGGGGATGTGGCTCTGTGGTTAAGTGCCCCTGAGTTCAATTCCCAGTATGAAAAAAAAAAAAGAAGACACTTAGTTATTATTACAGGCTTGATAAAAGCATGATGCACATATAGTTTATCAAATTTGTTTCTGATTTGTGTGTGTGGGGGGAGGGGTTGGGATGCTGGGGATCAAATCCAGGGCTTCATGTATGCTAGGTAAACACTCTACCACTGGGTTACATCCTTAGCGCATCAGATTATTTCTTCATTCCTCTGCCATCACTTCACCCAGACTCTCTTCACCTAGAATGGTGCTAAGTGCAAATTATCTTCCAAAGTAACCTTCCTTATTATGTCTATTTTTTTCTTATCTAGTGCTTCCTAAACTTAGCATGCATATAAATCACTTAGGGATCTTGTTAAAAATTCAGTCTTTGGGTTAGGGTCTGAAATTCTTCATTTTTAACAAGTTCCCAGGTAATAGTGATGGAACCACATTTTGTTTTGTTTTGTATTTTTTTTTGAGGCAAGCACTCTATCAGCTGAGCTATCTCCCCAGCCCCACATTTCGAGTAACAAAGGTCTACTTCATTCTATAAGTTATTGCCACTTTACTGTTCCTAAACACCACTGCTCACATATTATTGCCTCAAGAATTCACTTTTACTCTGTGAATTACGCATAAACCTCTACACTCAATACTCGTCCAGAATTTCATCTGGACAAAATCTGACTTTCCTCCTACTACATTTGTTATAACCCTGCTCTACTTTCTGGTTGCTGTTTTTGAGCTAAAATATACAAATGGCACAGTACAGTTTTAAACTGTAGAATTCAATTACTTTTGATAAATGAACACCCAAGTAGTGGATACTACCCCTCAAAAGATACAAAACCTGTCATCATACCAGTCTTATGTTTTGGCCCAACTCCTCAAATACCTTTCCTTGAAGACCAACTGTTCTTTCTTTCTTCAAAGCACACTCACTCCCCAAATTCACTCTCATATCTCCATCTAGATGACTGTTGCTTTTAAGACCCAAATATCAACATCTCTATCTCTATTCTTGTGTCCTTCTATCCCCGTATTTTATTCAGAGTTGTCAGAGTGATCTTTTAAAATTTTAAGTCAAATCAGGTCACTCTCCTGCTTAAAACCCTCCAATGGCTCACTGTCACATGTGCAATAAATTCAAACACCTTTTCCTCCTCTTTCTAACTTCATGTCTTGCTGCTTTCCTGATTTCTTTCTATGCCCTGGTCATATGAAACTTCCTCCCAGTTCTACAATACAGCAAGATTTTCCTACCTCAGAGACTGCATTAATTATTCTCTCTATTCTACCCATCACTTATTATGACTGGCTACTTTTTGCCATTCAGTTCTCCAAGTTCAGAATCACATCTTCACAGGAGCCTTCCCTGATAATAAAATCTAAAGAATCTACTCACTTTAAAAAAAAAAAAAAAGCCTACTTAAATTCTCCATGCAGCAGCATCTATCATTGGTATAAATGTTCTTTATGTGTTTGTCAGTCTCTCTTCTCAGAAGAGCATAAACTCCATGACTAATAGAACTTACTAAGAGTGTTCACTGCTCCAACTCCTGCATCTAGACCACTGTCCATCTCATTACAGATCTTCAACAAATGTTTTCTACATAAATATATGAATATTTATGATATATATTCATACTATGCAGATGGAAATTGTGCCTGGTTTCCCCATAAATAATCTTTCATGGGATCTAAAAAGGACAAAAAAGCTATTGCTAATAATCAAACAAGATAAGTCCTTCAGAAGACAGAAAGGGCAGAAAGAACTGCTGTTTTAACTTGTGGCAAAAATAAAACACAGGTTAAATCAAATTTTAATTCACATAAAGTTTAATCAGTCAAGTTAATGAAAATATCAAAATTTCTGAGTTAGTGTATGGCAGCGGAAGTTCAACTTTTGTTGCAAGTAATACAGTATTTGGTATTTCCATCATCAATAAGCTATGCTGCAGAAAGAGCAATTGCATTAAATCTTAATTCATCAGGGTCACGCTCCATAAACTTCTTGCAAACTTCTATGGCATCCTATGGGGAAAAAAAGTATAACTTTTCAGTTTATAAACATATGTATTACTTATGAATGCTAAATAAGAATTTCATATTTTTCTAGTTCATACTAATTTTATACTGCAGACTTCTTTTTCTAAATGAAAAATACAAAACACCAAAAGAAGAAACAGTTGGTCGCCCAACTTGCTTAGTATAAAAGTATAAGATATAGTAAGCACTCTTTCTTAAAATATATAGTTTTTTAACTTTTAACCTGAAAATTACATATTTCATTGATTCTAAGTCACACAACTTAGAGATTTTCAAATCTCTAAAATTTGGATCATGATACAACTCATGGTATCTTGGACTCAATTAATTAGAGGATATAGTGAGTGACTCTTTTAATACTACTCTTGTCTTTTTCAAATTTACCACTTGTTCACACAAAAAACCCTAGCAACCTCTTTATTTGTTGTAGATTTTAAATACTAATTCAAGTTTTGTTTTTTAGATTTTCTGAAAAGAGCAAGGACAAAAAGCATCCAAATTCAGAGAAAATATACAAATAATCTTCAGAGATGTCTTAAAGATGATAGGAATATCATTAGCATTCAAAATGGGCCAACACGTTTTATCATTACCTCTAATAAAGTTTCATCACTAGTTTTCCCATGGTTAATTGGAAATGGTTTCCGTCCATCTGTGGAAAACAGACAAAAAGTAGAATGCTTAGCTGTTTTTACAAAATAATGGACTTTACTTCACACTTTCCTATTCCTGAGCTGAGGCGAAGAAAGTTATTTTAAATAATACATCCTAAAACAAATATTTTAAATGTATAACCTATCAATATTTTGTAATATTAAAGGTTAATAGAACACTCACTCACTCATTTATTCATTCTGCAGTACTGGGTATGGAACCCAGGGTTTCACACTTCACACATGCTATGCAAGTGCTCTACCAATGAGCTAAATTCCCAATTCTTTTTTTTTTTTTTTTTAAGAATATTTTTTAGTTGCTGATGGACTTTTATTTTATTCATTTATTTATATGTGGTGCTGAGAATTGAACCCAGTGCCTCAGACATGCAAAGCAAGCGCTCTACCACTGAGCCACAATCCCAGTCCCCTGAATCCTTTTTCAAAACTTTATTTTGAGACAGGGGCTCACCAAGTTGCTAAGACTGGACTCAAACTTTTGATCCTCCTGCCTTAGTTTCCTGAGTGATTGGGATTATAAGTATGTGCCACCATGCCCAACAGAATATTAGCACCTTGTTTCCAGGTTTAAAAGCCTAAATTATTTTCATGAATAGAATTTATTATAAATGAATATTGGTTTTAATGTCCTGAAAATATATAAAATTAGTAATTTTTTTGAAGTTATGGACTCAATTTTCATCCCTACAAATAGAAAAAATATGTATTTTTGCTTTAAAAGCTAAATCAGAAAATCTTAAATAAGACTGTCATGTTTCTCTTGATGAAAGGGAGTTGTACTGTCAAAACTTATGTATTATCACTAGTTGTGTATCACAAAAGCAGTAATATAAAGCAACAATTCAAACAACCTACGATTATTTTACTGACCACCAAATTAGGAACCAAATTGACAATCATCTTGAATTAAGCTAGTACTTTTTAGATGTTATAAAAAAATTAAAAAGTCCAGAATTATAAAAATTCATATTAACCCAAAGTTAAATGACACTACTTTATATCCAAATCCATAATCTTAGATGTCTTATTTTAGTGTTACTCAATCAAGTTCAATCCTAAAACACAGTCCCTTCTTATAGTACCATGGTTTCTAAACAACAAAAATTTCTGAATCAGGGCTGGGGTTATAGCTCAGTAGTAGAGCACTTGCCTAGCACATGTGAGGCACTGGGTTCAAGTCTTGGCACCACATACAAATAAATTAAATAAAGGTATTGTGTCCACCTACAATTAAAAAATATATGTATTTTTTAAATATCTGAATCAACATGCATATGTAGTGATAGACTTGGATCAGCAGATATTCTATTAAAGAAAAACGGTGAAATGAACAGAAATAAATCTCCATGTAAAGTGACATTGATTTTAATAACATATCATCTGAATATGTGCTCCACATTTTTGGACTAAGATAGTTTAGATTCCAAATGCTAAAGAATTATGTCCTTAAATTACAGTGCCTGGGACTTAATTCTTCTCTTTTTTTAGTTGTAGTTGAATGCAATATCTTTATTTTATTTATTTTTACATGGTGCTGAGGATCAAACCCAGTGCCTCACATATTATTTTATTTATTTTTACATGGTGCTGAGGATTGAACCCAGTGCCTCACATGTGCTAGACCAGTGCTCCACCACTGAGCCACAACCCCAACTCTCAATTCTTAAAGTCTATAAAAACCAAAAGGAAGTATTTTCCTATAATCAAATATTATGCATGAATACTTAGTTATCCATATTTCTACAAACATGTTCTCTTTCTAAACTGCACTGTACATGTCATAGTAATACATCATAGAATAATTCCTTAAAATATCCTTTTCTGGCAAGTTTATTCCTCAGTAGCCCATTTATTCTAAAGTCATAAGACTATTATATTCATTATGTGCTGCCCCATTTTATATTGTTTTCTCTTTTAATTTTACATAAAAGCAAAAGTATGATAAACAATGTAGGCTGTAGGTTTCCCATACTTTTTTAATTTTCTTTTTGATACTGAGGACTGAACACAGGGTTATTTTATCACTGAGCTACATCCCCAGGCCTATCTATCTATCTACCTACCTACCTACCTACCTACCTATTTATTTTTTGAGAAAGAGTCTCCCAAAGTTCCCTACATCCTCATTAAGTTGCTCAGGATAGCCTCAAACTTGCAATTCTCCCACCTTAGTCTCCCAAATTGCTGGAATTATAGGTGTGAGCACTGTGCCCAGCTGGTTTTCCTTTCTTAACCAAATTGTTTATTTATATATTTTAATTATTTATTTTTCCCATCACTCGTTTCTTCTTTCATTAGACTCTAGTGAGTGATTTTCTTTCATATGCAGCTGTTGTTTGATGTAGAATTAATTTCAAACATTATTATAGACAAGATTATTTAAACAATTGATCTTGAAATGTCAAATATAAACAAAATCAAAGTATATACTACTTTGTTAAAATAACAATTCAGAGCAAAGATTAATTATGATTTTTATTATTATTCTAGTTCTAAGGTTCTGCTAACAATAGCCAGTGGGCCAAATCCAGTCCCTTAGCCTATTTTTATACCTAACTTAGGGTAAGAATGGGGAGCTGCGGTTGTGGCTCGGTGCATGAGTACTCACCTAGCATGTGTGAGGTACTAGGTTCAATCCTCAGCACCACTTATATTTTTAAAAAATCCTCAGCACCATATAATTTTTTTAAAAAAGATAAGAATGGTTTTTATGTGTTGAATAGGAAGAAAAATAAGGGGAGGACGGCTGGGGAGATAGCTCAGTCGGTAGAGTGCTTGCCTTGTAAGCACAAGGCCCTGGGTTCGATCCCCAGCACCCAAAAAAATAAATAAATAAATAAATAATAAGGGGAGGAGAAGGTGGAAGAGGAGGAGAAGGAAGAGGAGGAGAAATGATAAAACAATAAACAAAACCTAAAACATTTACTACCTAGTCCTTTAGAAAATATGTGGCCAAAACAGTAAAACTTAAAAACTGCCATTGTTTCAACCATTAGACCATGAAATTGACATTTCCCAACAACTCTGGGTGTACTTTAAGCAAATGCCTATCCTAGAGAAGAACACATGTGATTAGAGACCATCACAGCTACAGACCCCCTTTTTTTTTATTGTAAAAATATGGGATACATTTTGATTCTCTGTACATGGAGTAAAGGCATACCATTCGTGTAATCATAAAATTTACACAGGGCAATGTTGTTTGACTCATTCTGCCATTTTTTCTCCCTTCCTCCCCACCCCACCCACTCCTCTTTTCCCTCTATACAGTCCTTCCTTCCTCCATTCTTGCCCCACTCCCTAACCCTAACCCTAAACCTAACCCTAACCCTAATGCTAACCCCTCCCACCCCCCATTATATGTCATCATCCACTTATCAGCGAGATCATTCGTCCTTTGGTTTTTTGAGATTGGCTTATCTCAGCATGATATTCTCCAATTTCATCCATTTGCCTGCAAATGCCATAATTTTATCATTCTTTATGGCTGAGTAATATTCCATTGTATATATATATATATATATGCCACAGTTTCTTTATCCATTCATCAATTGAAGGGCATCTAGGTTGGTTCCGCAATCTGGCTATGGTGAATTGAGCAGCAATGAACATTGATGTGGCTGTATCTCTGTAGTATGCTGATTTTAAGTCCTTTGGGTATAGGCCAAGGAGTGAGATAGCTGGGTCAAATGGTGGTTCCATTCCAAGCTTTCTGAGGAATCTCCATACTGCTTTCCAGAGTGGTTGCACTAATTTGCAATCCCACCAGCAATGTATGAGTGTACCTTTTTCCCCACATTCTCTCCAACACCTATTGTTGCTTGTGTTCTTAATAATAGCCATTCTAATTGGGGTGAGATGGAATCTTAGGGTAGTTTTGATTTGCATTTCTCTTATTACTAGAGATGTTGAATAAAAGCAAGAATCGACAACTGGGATAGATTCAAACTAAAAAGCTTTCTCTCAGCAAAGGAAACTATCAGTAATGTGAAGAAAGAGCCTACAGAGTGGGAGAAAATCTTTGCCACTCACACTATAGAGTGCTAATTTCCAGAATATATAAAGAACTCAAAAAACTCTACACCAAGAATACAAATAATCCAATCAACAAATGGGCTAAGGAAATGAACAAACTTCACAGAAGAAGATGTACAGGCAATCAACAGACCCCTTTTAAGACCAGGAAAAGCTATACATCTTGTGCATGGGTCCCGTAATCAAGACCCTGCAACTCTGGTCCAATTGGGTTGTTCCAGTTAAAGACTGGATAGAAAAGAAGATAGTAGCCTCGTTCATTAGCAGTAGCTAACTAATTCATTCAGATCTTGTCTTTTGGATAGTTTGATCAAAGACCCCAGAGATAGCTGCAGGTAGCAGAATTGTACAAAAGATCTTACAAACATCATAAGACAAATAAGAAAGTGCAGAAAGTCAAGTATAAAATATCACCAGATATCCAAGGACAGCCATCGATGATGGAGCTTACAACACTATACAAAAATAAAAACTTTGAGCCAGTCACAGCAGCACATGCCTGTAATCCCAGCGGCTTGCGAGGCTGAGGCAGGAGGACCGGGAGTTCAAAGTCAGCCCTCAGTAAAAGTGAGGTGCTAAGCAACTCAGTGAGACCCTTCTCTAAATAAAATACAAAATAGGGCTGGGGATGTGGCTAAGTGGTCAAGTGCCCCTGAGTTCAATCCTTGGAACCAAAAAATAAATAAATAAAAATAAAAACTTTGAAAAATATTGCATAAATGAAAGAACAGAATGCTATATTTTAAAACATAAAAATTCAGAGAATAGCTAGGTGTGGTGGCATATACCTGTAGTCCCAGGAACCCTGGAGGCTGAGGCACGAAGATTCAAAATTTGAGGCAAGCCTCAGCAACTCTGCACGACTTTCAGTAATTTATTGAGATCCTGTCTCAAAATAAAACATAAAATGGACTGGGGATGTAGCTCAGTAGTAAAGGGCCCCTGGGTTCAATCTACAGTACCACAAATTCAGAGAACAGTGGGTTCAAAGTATAGCCCAGTAGTAGAGTGTTTGCCTAGCATGCATGAGGCCCTTTGTTAGATCCCCAGCACCAAAAATAGACGAATTAATTCATTTAAGTTTTTTTAAAAATCAGAAAACTACAGAGTTCTTTAAAATTAGAAATATGATAGTGGGGTTTAGAAACCTGAAATAGATTTGAAGAAAAGTTCCAGAAAGGGCTGGTTTTGTGGCTCAGTGGTAGGTAGGGTGCTTGTTCAGCATATATGAGGAACGGGGTTAAATTCTCAGCACCACATATAAATAAATAAATAAATAGATAGATAGATAAATAGATAAATAAATATGATAAAGGTCCATTGACAACTAAAACAATATTAAAAAAAAAAAAAGAAAAAGAAAAGTTCCAGAGACCAGAACAGGAGACAGTGATGATATACATGAAAGAAAAGGAGTTCCAGAAAGCTAGAATAAAAGAGAAATCCAATGGAAAAATGAAAAATTTCCACTTTGAAACAGAAGAGTTTCTAGATTTAAAACATCCCCTGATGCCCAAAATACTGAAATCCAGCAAGATATATCATCAATAAAGAGAAATTCCATGATAATAATGTACACAAGACCTGGAACAGAAAAGAGAGAATTGAGAGAGGTATCTCCAAGAAGGCAAAGTTAACAGAAAGCCAAATGTTCCAATTCTAAGTACTGAGAGACTTAGACCAATGAAATAGAGCCCAGGAGAAACTCAGTGTTAAATACATTTAAATTAATTAATTAATAAACTAATTGATTAATTTTAAAAAATTAAAAAGCCAGGAACAGTGGCACCAATAATCCCAGCAACTTGGAAGGCTAAAGCAGGAGGAACCCAAGTTCAAAGCCAGTCTGGTGAATTTAGTGAGACCCTGTCTCCAAATAAAATAGAAAAGGGGTGAGGGATGTTGTTCAATAGTAGAGTACCACACACACACACACACACCACAAAAGGCAAAATAAGAACAATATTAACTAGAGAAAGAAAAAGCAAAGAAGAAAAGTGTGTTGTGGTTCAGTTGAGAATACTGTTTTTGTGGTGAGAATAAGATAAACAACAACTCTTAACTATCCTGGGAGAAAGCAAAAAGGAAAAGTATGCATTTTGTGATTGAGAAAGGTAGGCAAATAAAGAGGGTGATAAAAGAAAGCTAAACCCTTATCTTCCTCTTGGGGATTTCACGAAATAACACTTAGGCAACTTCTACATTCAGCCATGATGGAATTATTGGTGCTAGACAGGCCTCCCACTGGAAAAAACTAAAAGCCCAGACAAAATATATGAAACTTATTTTTAGACAATGGGGAACAGGTTGCCCAGAACTTCAGGTACACCCTACAATAACACTAGCTTTCTTCTAGGCAACATTTATTGAACACCAGTGCAGAAAAGGAAAACACAAGCATAGCACAACCTTTTCAATGAGTTGAGGAGAAAGAGAATGGAATTTAAGGAGGCTGAGGCAGCTAGAATTTGCAAATGACCAGAAGGCACACTCTAGAGAACTCTTGCTTTCTCTGAGCCAGGCCAGGATCAGTAAGGCAGAGGGAGGTGGTGAGCAGTGGGATTGGAATCAAGCTTGAGACTGGTGTGGCCAAGAGGTTGTTTATATACAGGAGGAATGAATAAAACAGAAAATACACAAAGGGACATGGGGGTGAGATTTCTCATCTACAAAAAAGAAAATCACAAATGTGGAGAAGAACACAAGGATAACTCTATGGCATTAGATTAGAAGTGTTTTGGTGGTTTTTGTTGTTTATTTTGTGATGCTGAGAAAATCAAACCCTAGGCCTAATGCATGCTAGGCAAGTGCTCTACCACTACTGAACTACAAGTCCAGCAAAGAATGAGAAATATTGATATAAATGAATGATTGTTAATATACAGAGGCACAAAAACATGTAATTGTGTGCATGTATACCCATATCCACATATGCATGTGTTTATGTTTATATACAATACATAAAAATGTTTTCTAGCTCTATTCTCCAGGAGGGCTTGGAAGTATTGATACCTTAGTAGAAATGAGCACAGCTAATTCCCCAATCTTGGTTCTAAACACCATTTTCCATTAAAAGGAACAAGGGCTCTTTAGAAAAGAGGCTAAATATAGGACAAGTGGAACAAAGAATAAAAGATGAGCCTGGAGCATCTTGTTTAACTAAAAGAAACTACTCAAAGAATGATAATGACATATCAAAAAGACACTAGAGTCAGTTTCCCTTCAAAGGCCAAGTCTGGGATGATTTTAGCATCAAAATATGGAATGTAGGGACTGGGGATAGAGCTTAGTTGGTAGAGTGCTTGCCTCACACACACAAGACCCTGGGTTTAATCCCCAGCACCCTGCCATGACCTCACACACACAAAGGAATGTAATGATCTGTAACCTTTTAAGTAAAGTATGAGTTCATTCTGAATAGATGAATGAATGCATGAATGAATGGAAAAGAAAATCTTATTTTGGAGGAATGTATCTTAAAAATTATCTTTGGAAGGAAACAAGAATGTAAAGAAAGAGCCTACAGAATCGGAGAAAATCTGGCTAGCTACTATTCTGACAGAGGATTAATATGCAGAATATACAAAGAATAAAAAATTTACCACCAAAAAACCCCACAAATAACCCAATTAAACAGACACTTCTCAAAAAAAGATATATAAATGGACAAAAAATATATGAAAAATGTTCAACACCATTAGCAATTAGGGAAATACAAATCAAAACAACCCTGAGATTTCATCTTACTCCAATCAGAATGGCCACCATAAAGAATACAAACAGCAGTGGAGAGGATGTACAGAAAAAGGAACACTTTTACACTACTGGTAGGATTGTTAATTAGTACAACCACTATGGAAATAGGTATAGAAGTTCCTCAGAAGATTAGTAATAAAACAGATGTGGTAGGGCACCCCTGTAATCCCAAGCTCAGGAAGCTGAGGCAGGAGGATCACAAGTTCAAAGCCTCAGCAACTTGGTGAGGTCTAAGGGACTTAGCAAGACCCTGTCTCAAAATTTAAAAATTTAAAAAGGGCTGTGGCTACGGATCAGTGGTCAAGTGCCCCTGGGTTCAATCTTCGGTATGAAAAAGAAAAAAAAAAAAAAAAGACTAGGAATGGAACCAGGATATGACCCTCCTGTTTATCACTCTGGTTTACTTCCTAAAGAATTGAAGTCATCATACTGTAACAAAACACGCATACCCAGGTTTATAGTAGCATAATTCACAATAGCCAAACTATGGAACAAACCTAGGTGTTCACCAATAGTTGAAAGAATAAAGAAAATGTGGTATTTATACACAATGGAGTTTTATTCAATCATAAAGAAGAATGAAATGAAATTATGTCATTTGCAGGAAACTTGAGAACATTGTATTAGGCAAAATAAGCCAAACTCAGCCAGGCATGGTTTTGCATGCCTGTGTCTCAGGAGGCTGAGATAAGAGTATCTGGAGTTCAAAGCCAGTCTCAGCGATGGTGAGGTGCTAAGCAACTCAGTGAGACCCTGTTACTAAATAAAATACAAAATAGGGCTGGATGTGGCTCAGTGGATGAGTGCCCCTGAGTTCAATTCCTAGTACCACCCCCCCCCAAAAAATAAATAAATAAATGTAAAGGCTGGGGTTGTAGCTCAGTGGTAGAGACTTGAGTGAGGCACTGGGTTCAATCCTCAGCACTACATAAAAATAAATAAAAGAAAGGTATTGTGTCCAACGACGACTAAAAAATACATTAAAAAAAAATAAGCCAAACTCAGAAAGTCAAGGGTTGTATGTTTTCTCTCATATATAGCAGCTAGAAAGGAAATAGGAAAAGAAAGGTGGAGATGGATTTCATTGAAGGGAGATCAGTAGAGGAGAAGAAAGGAACCAGGGAAAGGGGAAATACTAGGAAATGAAATTGGCCAAATTGTATTGTTACATTGTGGGCATGTAAAAATATGTAACAACAAACCCCACTGCTATTTACAACTATAATGTACCAATAAAAACATGGGTAAACAAGAAAAACAAAAAGTGGCAAGTTGTAACATATACACAGCAAATGAGAGGTAAGAAAACTAAAATCGCTGTATGCAGAATTACTGAAAAGGATGTCCCATTTCTGTTTCTTTATTTGGGTTTTTTTTAATTCCCAAAGGTCCTATAGAGAAGTAAGCGAAAGACTCATAAGTTCATGTATACCAATCATGAAACGTATATAAGAAGTTTCTTCTATCTGAATAACTCAGTTAAAATTATAAGGCTCTCCCAGAATAGGCCCTGAAATAGGCCAAATGAAGTTAACTTTAAAAAAAAAAAAAAAAAAAAGTTCAGATACAGGACAAAACATCAAGTAACTAATCATGCTTTGATATAAATCCAAAGAAACCATTACCAAAAAAACAAAGCCCCTGTTAAGTCTTTTTAAAAATAAGAGAGCCTACCATAGGGACAACATAAAGGTCTAAAAACTAGTGACACTTGTTATTGAATATGAAACCTGGTCTTGATGAATATTACACATCTCTTTCAAAAATAAAGGCAGTTTACCCAGGTATTCACAAGTAACTCAATATTTTAATAAGAATGATTTCCAGAAATTTCCTGTAATGATTATTTTTCTGCTTTGCTAAAATACAAAGGCAATATGTAAACTTTCTTGAATTTCAAGATGCCTAAACATCAAAACAATTATTTTTTTCTTAAAAAATATTAAAAGGAAAACTGCCATTATATAAACCTAATTTTATAGGGCAATTAATTTAAGTAAACACAGTAAATATCAGCAGTCCTGTTTATCATAAACAGAAAATTTCCCATTTGTCACTTTTCTCCCCAAGATAAATTAAAATAGTTCTTACCTAATTCATAGAGATGCCCATCTACATGAACTAATGCAATAAAATGAAGATCTACTTTTTCATCTATACTTGGCGCCTGGAATAGGAGGAAAAAATACATATTATATACATTAATAGTCAAACAAATCAAGTACATATATACATACACAAATAATATCAAATGACTGAACATTTATCCAATATAATTCAAGGCTTAATCCTTGATATGGTGGACAGAATGACCATGTCTATGTTTGTGACAATGTGTTCATCCATCAATACGGAAAGCACTTATGAAAAGCATATCTCTTAGTCTCAATTGATCTAAGTCTCGTTTGCCGTGGAAGCCCCACTGCCAGCACAACGTCTGGTATGATGTATATACCCAATGCATATTTGTTGAGTGAAATGAATGTATGGATAAGTTGTGTAATTTTTAAAAGTTAAAAGTCTTAGGTTTTAATAATTCATAAATAGCTAAAGCAACACAAGTTAAAATTTAAGACATCAAGAAAGCTAGCTGGGTTTCCTTAATGACTTGAATTTAATAATATCATTTTTTTAATAGTGTGGAATAAATAGTCATAAAATAAGTACTTGTTCTTATTCTAGATTGAAAAGTTTAAATATGAATAGATGCAGGGAAACAGCCCTGAAGATTAAAAGGGGAGAAGAAAAGAGGATAAGAATAAATTAAGATACAATGAAGTGGGCTGGGGTCGTAGCTCAGTGGTAGAGAACTTGCCTCACGTGTGAGGCACTGGGTTTCATCCTCAGTACCATGTTAAAAAAAATTAATAAATAAAATAAAATAAAGGTATTTAAAAAAAATTATAAAATAAGAAAAAATAAAATTAAAAGTAAAAAAAGATACAATGAACTATAGCCATGACTTTTCTCTTGCTTTTTTTAAACTCTTACTGAACAATTTGAAAATTAAACTATACCTAGGTTTTCTTAATTTCCCAAATTCAATTTGCATGAACAATGTTTACATATCTTAGACATTCAAATAATACAAAACTGATACAATGATTAACTGACACTTTCTATGATATGTACAACTAACACTAATGTATATTAGCTATATATCGAATCTAAATTATTTGAAATTAAATACAATTACTATTAAGTACAGGTAGAACAGAATTTCTGAGGCAAAAGTTTTCAAAAGGCATAAATTAAATTATATCTTATATTACCTTAAAAGGATTTAGGTAACAAAGGTAGTATCTTGACTCAAAAAAATACACTTTTTTCATGCTCAATTATGTATTGTCAATTAATTGTAATATGGAATTTCCTGATGTAGAAATTAAAAGGCAGAGACTAAATACTACTATTTTATTCATTATATTTTATTTTCTAAGATATACAGAATGCTTCTAAAACATTTGCCAATCCAGTGTCTCACCTAATCTCTCAGTATTCTTCTGAGATTATTTCCCTCAAATTAGAAATGGAAGAAATTGGCAAATACGTCAAACTAGCTCTTCCTAACCTCATCAAGAACTAAAGAATTTCACAGTTGGTAGAAATCAAAGTTGTAATCTAGTTTTACAATTGTGCCAACACAACACAGTACTCCTCTCTAGTGTGGTCAGGTATTGTGGTTGCTCCTCCAATGTTAGGGAACTGCCACAAAGTTTTGAGGCAGCCAATTCCATCATTAACACAGCTTTGTTAAGAGTTGTTTCACAATGAGACTACAAAAGGTCTCCTGGTATTTTCTATCATCTTGGAAACAAGACCTTATCCTTCTTTAACATGATTTTTTTTTTCTAATATTTAAAGTCAGTGATAGTGAGTTTCCTTACTTTCCTGGTCAGGGAATAAAAAAATTAGTGATCACTTAATTCAATACCTTAATTTCATCAATAATTAGAGGAGAATCCCATTTTCCAAGTCCAAACCTTGGTAATATAGAAATTATAAATTCATTACTATAAGAAAAATGCTAGAAAGAATTCCTTATTTAACTAGGAAAAAAATTTTATTTTACTCATTTTAAGATAATTTTCCAACAACATTATCAAGTGCTTAAAATCTTTTGAGCTTTTGTTCTTCGTGTCTTGACGATAAATACAACCATGCTGGTGGTAAAAGTACTATAATTGAAGTCAGATAACTAAATATGTGTCCAAACCCATGAGCCTTGGGTTTCTATCCATTTTAAGGTTTAAGCAAAATATGTGTAAACTGTTAAGTGTGCTATAAACCTTATATATTATTACAATCTTAATACAAACATTTTCACAAACATAAGCAATTACCAAAGTAGTGACTCAAAATTGTGTGACATTGTACCTTTTATCCAAAAGTGCATACTAAAAACTCTAAAGTGGGTATGAAAAGCCTTCAAACTATTATAAAAGTAAAGCTCAAAACTTTTAAAGCTTCTATAAAACCTCAATCTTCACTATGAGCCTTTTCCTTTAATCAACTTCAAATAATGTCTAAAATTTGTGATTATTCAATTGCTTAAAAATTATTCCACTAAAACAAAGAATAAATAAAAGCAAATCCCAACAAGTCTTCTGTTCCAAAAAATGATCAACAAATAATGATACAAAAATCATAAAACAGAGACTATAGGTTGGATCATTTTGCCTATACTTACATATTTTAAAATGTCCTAATTTAGAAGATAATACTCTTCTTGGTTAAACAATTAAAAAGTGATATAACAAATCAATTAGATAGAAATTAAACACTAAGCATACATTTCACATTATAAAAATGCAGTTGAAATTTAATGGCATTTAACGTATACCAAGAACTGTTCTAAGTGCTTTATATGTCTTAGTGACCAATGAATCATCATACAAACCCAATATGGTAGGTAGTATGATTTTATCCATCTTACTCTCAAGAAAACTAAGAGAAGCATTAAGTAAATGTTCTAGGTTACATCACTAGCAAATGATGGAATTTAAGATAAAATCTAGGCAATGTGATTCCAGAATCTATGTTCTTAGCCACTATGATATGAAAATACTTATAAAGCTACAAGGAAATAAAATTAATATGTGCAAAGATAATCATTACATAAAAACAAAACTGGAAATGCCAAATTTTATGACATTCATTTACATTTAGAATGATTTTAGTACAAAAGAAATTCATACATAGAATTAAATCAATTGTGCCCCAGTCAGAATTTACAAAATTATGATTTTCCTATTTATCTAGTTCACCTTTTATTCTCACTGTGTCAAACAACATATAGCATAATAGGAAGCAACAAATATCAAATGGACGAATGAATAAAATGACAAATAAGTGTTTTAACCCAATGAGTGTAATGAAATAGAGACACCGTTTGTTGATACTCAGCACAAATGGAAGGCTACTTGATGATTTTGCTGATAACTGGTGGAAGCAAATGTTTAAGGAAAAGTGTCAAGACTCCACTTTGCAGTTTGAGTACAGCTCTAGAAGGGTAAATAGGAGGAAGAAAGAATCTTTGACATCAACTTTTAATTGTTTTAAGTATTAAAATGTGTAATCAGACTAGCTTCAAAAGTCATGATGGTTTATAGAAATGTCAAGTTTCTTATAAATGTATGGCACACACCAATGATTTTATATACTTCGCTTCTAGATAGGCTCTGCCAAACCACAGTCATTGCCTTTAAAAGTATAAAACATCACAAAGACAAGAACTGTAGTTGCTTAATTCTACAGTTTATTTCCACTAACAGAATTAATAGAATTCCATCATCAATCTCAACATTTAAGATAATTCGGAAGATTACAAGAACAAATGTACTTTTCAGTAGTTTGCTAATATTTTTAGCCTACAAAAGTGAAGTCATAAAATTTGTGGGAAGCCTACATTAATAAACAGGAGAAAATCTTCACCTCCTACTTGGAAAAGATATTTAGAAACTAAATAGGCAGGGAAGATCAGATCAAGATTAAAACAAGTACCTGAGCCACCTCAGGGAATAAAATAGTTTAGATGAAACACCATACACCATGAAGGATTTAGATTAAGGATAGAGTAAGTAAAGTGACCCCAGAGCATGGCAAGAGACTAATGTCGTACTCAGAAACATGAAAAATAAAACAAAGCAATAGATGGCAAAGAACTCAGAAGGAACACAGCATTTGTTGACCCAAGCCAACTAAATGAAACCAGAAAGCTGAAGGGTAAGAAAACACACATTCACTTTAACAACTGACAGGAACTTAAACATTATCATGAATGTTGATCAGTACTCATCAACAGGCAGGAGCCCTTATGTTTGCAGGACATGGAACGGAAAGATGAATGTTCACCAAGGCAGTGGTGAAAGTCAAGCTAGACTGCAACGCATAGAGGTATGCTTGCAATCTTACTGGGGGAGAAAAAGCTAATGGTTGAGTGAACCAAGAGAAAAGCACTTCGAAGACTGAAGACTTTTAAGGGGGGAAAATAAAAGGACTGCCCTTGTCACTAGAAGAAGAGATGGAAGATTGACTACACTTACAACAGAATGGAGACCCAAAGATGGTAGGCGTAAGAAGGGTCGCCAGCGACGAAGACGGAGAGATGGACTGGTAGCCTTTGCAGGGCCTACATGGTTACGTTTGACCCAGGGCAGGGATGCATGGTGACACAATGATGAGGACTTCGTTCTGCAGTGGCTAGAATGAGGCTGTGATGAGGATGGCGAGGAGGACTACATAATTAAAAAAGAGAATATTTTACTTAGACCACGTTACTGGGTGATCATTTTTTTTAAAAAGCAACGTATGGTCATACTTGTATTCATATGATCTAGTGCTTCTAGTAACAACATATAGTAAAGGATCACATATGAATATTGTTTAAAAAAGGGTAAAGTGGAAATATGTAATCAAGTGTCAGGTATTATGCCATAGTTTCTTATATGCACATCTGAAATACTGGCATATCCTCATCTGCTATACAGCACAGATTCATGGAACTGAGTTATTTAAAAGCCACTAAAATGGAATCATTATATCAGATTGTTTTTAAAACTATAACGCACACACAAACATGTAACACATACAAAACATAAAAAGAATAATGGGCTGAAGAAAACTATATGTCAAAAGGCATTGGTAAAAAAAAAATCAGAGGGTAGAAACTAAGGGGGGAAAAAACCTTTAAAATATAAACAAGAGTGAAATGAACTTCTTTAAAGATGATGATATGAACTATTCTCTTATTTAGGCTGACAAGCTACATGGAAATTATTATGGCCTATTAACCAGGTTTTAGTATACAATAACATCGGTTAAAATGTGTATTACTTATTTTATGTCAGGTACTCTTTTAAGCACTTTACAGAGATATCAATTCATTTATTCGCCCAATGGCCTGTGACATAGGTACAACTAACTCACATTTTACAAATGAGGAATCAGTGCACAAATAAGCTAAGTGACACAACCAAGTTCACACTGCTGCAAGGGGTAGGGCTGGGAATGAATCCCAGGGTATCAGGTTCCAGATTCCAACATCTTAATCACTATGGTGTATAGACTCTGACCAAGAGAAAGATTTTTAAAACTACCTTATGAGATCAGATTCTACTACACAGAATAATAATTCTGATAAAGTTAGATATGTGGGGAATTACCTTTTCAAACACTATTATACTATGAAAGCCATATCTTGCCCAATGGTTTTTCACAAAATGTACATGGGTACAAAAACTAAATAGTGGTAATCTAGATGATCTTACAAATGTCACCTTTAATCAAAAACACCAGTATATTAAATTTAAAAATGATTTAAAGCAATGTGATGAAATTATAATCACTATAATCATAGTGAGATAAAATAAAGAAGAGTAGAGTTATAAGGCTTTGATAATAAATTTCACTAACCATGATGTAGTCTCTTTAGGAAAACTAAGAATTTTGCTCTGAATGATTTCTAAAACTCTTTTTAACCTAAAAATTCTATGTTCTTAGTTGGTACTTTAAAAAAATTATTTATATATATTTTTTCAGTTGTTGATGAACCTTTATTTTATTCATTTATATACAGTGCTGAGAATTGAACCCAGTGCCTAACACATGCCAGGCAGGCACTCCACCACTGAGTCACAGCCCCAGCTGGGTACTTTTGATCTACATAAACAATACACTAACCTAAAATAAATCTATCATTTTGGTGGGGGTTAAAAAAAGTTTATGAACCCTACAGCTGCTCATAAGAAATCAGTCAGAAACACATAAATGATTCTATATGTGGCCTTATATTGGAATAAAAGTATATATAATAAAATGTCTGTTCTCACAGACAAGGTCTAATTAGAAATTTGTTATATTCAATCCAATTACATGTAAATAGGAGGAAGAGGGAAAGAGAGAATGAGGGAAATTAATGAAAGGGAAGAAGAAACAGGTGACGATGAATAGCAGAAAAAATTTTTTTTCTAAGAATCTGGGAGAAGACAGATTACTAAACCAGTGTTATAAACTGAAAGAATATGAATGGGACAGGTGAAATTGGAAAGGTAGTTCTAGCAAATGATTTATTGTGAGAAAAGGAATAAAAATGGAACAAGTACAACATGTTCAGAAGACTACACTGTCAGGTCTGGATTTCATTTTACCCTTTCAAACTTGCAAATTAGCTGTTACTTTTTCATATGTGTTGGCAAGACATGAGACTCCTGAATCAGAGAAAAATGACTTTATAACTCACAGTACAAGGAACATGATCATAAATAGGCCTGTGTCAATTCACATGAGAACAATACAGAGGGCCCAGATGGATGGCTGCAGTGGGCTACATGACAGGAGAGGAACATGGAGCTGGGAAAATCACTGATTGCAACAGGAAGCAAACCTACATTTGTTCTGGAAGTGAAGACATCCTCTCTCATCATTTAATTTGTTTACTACAAACATACTTGTGAAAAAAGATATTTCCATTGAGGTCTTCTTCTTCTTCTGTCATTTTTTAATAAAAAGGTTAAAATTTTTTTAAAAGTAATTTCATAAAGAGTTACAAAAACAAAAACAGTACAGGAAATACTCATACCTGCCTTTTGACCATCATTTGCTTTACTACCTATATTTACACTCTCTTCCTCTCCTCTGAAGCATGTGAGAGTAAGTTGCATTCATCATGGCCCTTTACCCCAAAGTACAGTCCTCTCAATATTCATAGGAAACTGGTTCCAGGAACCCTGATCACCAAAATCTGTGGATGTTCAAATCCCTTATATAAAATGTAGCAGAATATCCACAAAACCTGTGTATATCCTCCCATATATTTTAAAACACTCTAGATTACCTATAATACCTAATACAATATAAATCTAAAGTTTTTAGACCTATTTTTAAAGGAATTCTAACAAGAAAAATCTTTACATGTTCAATGCATTCAATATTTCAAAGAATATTTCCAATACAGGGTTGATTAAATCTACAAATGTAAAACCCATGGATATGGAGGGCCAACTAAACTTCAGTATTCCCTCTGACTAAAGGAATTCTCTTAACAGTAACTAGAGTGCAATTATCACCCCCAAGTTTTTATACTGATATAATACTTTCATCTGAACTCCCATTCATGTTTTAATTTCATCAATTTAATCTAGTCATGTCCTTTATAGCACACGTCCACCCACCACCCCTACCCCAAGGTTTAATGTACAAGCAAATAGAGAATTTACTTGCCATGTTCTTTTATATCCTTCAGCCTGGAACATTTTTAAACAGTCTTTATATTTTATGAACTTTAAATACCCTTTCTCATTTTTAAAAATAAAACGTTTTCCATGTAAAAAGTCCTATTCTGTGAATAGAAACAGTTTTACTTCTTTCTAACCCATATGTCCTTTATTTCTATTTCTTGTCTATTGTATTGGCTAGGACCTCTAGTACAACAATGAATGTCATTGATTTCTACTTTTATCTTCATTTTTTCTTTCTACTTTCTTTGGATTTAATTTGTTCTTATTTTGCTACTGTATGGTAAAAACTCAAGACACTGGCTTGAAGTTTTCTTTTCCAAGCATGTAATGATATACTTTCTCTCTAACCTGTTTTTTCTTTTCTACTCTAAGCATTTATTACTATAGATTTCTAATTTGTGTGCTAGCTGCATCCTAGGAATTCTGATATTTTAAATATTTCATTCAATTCAAAATGTTTTCCAATTTCCTTTATGAATTCCTTTTTGATCTATGAGTTATTTAGAAGAATTCAAATTTCTAAATATTTGGAGTCTTTTTATATATTTTAGTTATTTATTTCTAACTTAATCCCATCATAGTTAAACAACAAAAAAACTTTGTATGAATTAAAATTTTTGAAAATTATTAACATTTATTTCCTAAGCCAGAATGTGGTCTATTCTGAGAACATCCCAAGTACACTCAAAATAAAAAAAAAAAATTTAAAAAGTACATTCAGCTATTGTTGGATGAGTATTCTATAAACATCGAAAAGGGTAAAGTTGCATGACAATGTTGTTCAGGACATCCATGCCCTTACTAGTTTTCTATATCCACTGCTCATGAGAGAGGTAATAAAATCTCCAACCATAAATGTGGATTTGTCTATTTCTCCCTTCATTCTATCAGTTATTTGCTGCATGTATGTAGAGGTTCTGATTTTCAGCTGCAAATTCACACTGTGTTATGTGAATGTTATGTCTTCTTAGTGAGGTAACATCTTTATCCTTATGTAATGTCTGTCTTTATTACTGGTAAAACTCCATGTTCTGAAGTCTACATCACCTAAAGTTAATGTAGCCACTCCAATTTCCTTTTAATTTATGTTTGTAATGCATATCTTTCCCATTCTTTTAACTGTAATCTTTCTATGCCTGTTATTTAAAAAGTGACTTTCTAGGGCTATGAATGCAGCTCAGTGGTACAGCACTTGCCTAGTGCATGCAAAGTCCTGGGTTCGATCCCTAGTATTGTAAAAATAAATAAACAAATAGTGACTTTTTTGAAACAGCATCTGAGTGTTTTGTTTTGTTACTAAACTGACAATCTGTTTCAATTTACATGTTTACATTTAGATCACTTACATTGTATTAATTTCATATTATTGTTTTGTGGTTGAATAAAATCAACATTGTCAGTTCTCTATCTTAGCCTTCTGTTCTTTGTTCCTTTCTTTGCCTCTTTAAAAGTCATAGTATACCTTCAAGTATTCTTTTAACACTTTACATGTTGTGTAAGAACCTCATGATAGTATTACATTATCTCCCTCTCATTCTTTGTGCTATTGTTAAATATTTTTATATGTGCTAAAAACCTATAATACATGCTTACTATTTTGTAGACAATTTTCTTTTAGAGTAATTAAAAATAAGAATAAAATTTATTTTATATTTACCTTCACTTGTTCCATTTCCAGTACTTCCCAAATCTTTGTGTAGATCCAAGTTTCTCTCTGGTATTATACTGCTTCTGTGTGAAGAAATTCCTTTGTATTTCTAGTAGTGCAAACAATGAGTTCTCTGTTTTTGCTTGTCTTAAAAAGGTTTTATTTCTCCTTTATTTCAGCACTTTAAAAAATTACCCCACTGTGTCCCAGCTTGCAGAAGTTCTGATGAAAAGACTGTTCTAATTCTTATATTTGATTTCCTGTATCTAATATGTCTGTTCCCTCTGGCTGCCTTGAATTTTTAAAATTTATCTTCAGTTTTCAGCAGTCTGAAAACTAAATGTGTTTTGATGTGTGTGTGCATGCACACACGTGCACATACATCCACTACATGTTTGAGGGAAGGGGTATTTATTCTACCTAGTGTCTCTGAGATTCTTGAATACATGGTTTAATGTATTCAATTATTTGTGGAAAAATACTTGGTCACTGATTCTTCAAATATTTTTTCTATACCAAGGCTTCACTACCTCTGTCTCTCCTTCTGGGATTCCACTTTCATATATTAGATCAGTTGAAATTGTCCCACAGTTCTTGTATACTCTGTTTTTCTTCATTTTTCTCTACTTATTTCTTTTTGTTGGTCATTCTAGTAACTTGTAGTGATTTATCATGTTCACTGATTGTTTTCTCAATTTTGTGGAATCTACTGGTGAACTTGTTAAAGGCATTCTTCATCTCTGGTACTATGTTTTTCATTATTACCATTTCCATTTGATTCTTAGTTTCCAACTCTGCTGATGATAACATGATGTAACATGATGTCCATTTTTTCCACTTGAAGCTTTAACACAGTTATTTTAAATTCTGGTTGGTAACATGATGTCCATTTTTTCCACTTGAAGCTTTAACACAGTTATTTTAAATTCTGTCTGAAGAGTTCCAACATCTGGATCATATTTAGGTTTGTTTTGGTTGATTGCTTTGTCTTGACAATATGCTCATGGTTTTGTTTTCTTCTGTCTTGTCATTTTTTTGGTCAAAGGTTGGGGAATTGAGTATTGATACTGATAAATAACAGGCCTAGGAATGGGCACACTGCATCTTCTGCTAGGACTTTAGTGTGGGGGACAATTCAATCTATTCAGGAGTTGAGTTTTACTCTTGTTATGGTTACCCTTAGCACAGTACTGGTTTAAAATTTATCTAGCATTACCTTGTGCTTATGGTGGGATCTGGTTTGCCTGATTCTTTTTCAATGCTCTAGTTCCATCAACAGTTTTAGGCTTTTTCTCAAAGTGTATGCCTCAGAAAAGGTCTTTCTTCATGTTATTGACTCATCTCCATACTTTTAATACTTATCTATGGTGCTTCTAGTCTAATGGTAGAGATATCAGGGCATCCTTTATTCTCTGGTTTAGTCTCTGTCACAGATATTTTTATTCCTGGATATCAAGGACAAAGCTTTCTAAGGGATCCCCTCCAGTGGTAGAAGATACCTCATAGAGAGATCCCTAGGAAGCAGATCACTTCCCCAGAAATGATTTCTGTTCCAGGGTCCTTAGGCTTTGTTCTACAGGAGATTAGAATCCAGGCTAGATACCTTTTCCACAGTGACTGCTGCTCCTCTCCCTAAGACCTACACCTTAGGACTCTTTCCTGCCTTTTCTCCAGTCTATTCATGAGTATCCAGTGAGGTATGTTGAAAAAGGTTGTGAGCTCTCTCCTTGGGACTACTTATAGGGATTTTTATAGTCTCATGATGGCCTACACTTCGTCTTTCACAATAGATTATATGTTTACAGAAGCTTATCCTATTTTTCATTATCCATATATTTTAGTCATCTATCTTTACCCCCCCCCCCCCGTACTGAGGATTAAACTCAGGAGCACTCAACCACTGAGCCACATCCCCTGCTCTATTTTGTATTTTATTTAGATTCAGGGTCTCATTGAGTTGCTTAGCACCTCACTTTTGCTGAGGCTGGCTTTGAACTCATGATACTCCTGCCTCGACCTCCCAAGTCACTGGGATTAGGCATGTGCTACCATGCCTGGCTGGCTATCTATCTTAATAAGTATAGCTCTATGCCATTTTTCATAGCATATTAAACAGATATACTATGAAGACATTGGGCCAGAAAGACATTATTGTACCTTTAGATTGTTTTTAGATTTCTACAATTACAAATGATGCTATAGTAAAAACACCCACACAAGTATCTTTTTATATTTATCAGTCAAAAATGAATGCACAATGAGTGCTTACTATTGCCTACCAGATATTTTAAATTACAGATGCTATAGATTCTCACAATAATCCTCTAGGTAGAAATTGTGATCATTTCTGAAGATGAAAATATAATTTTTGCCCAAACTTTTATCAGATTATTTGTGATTTTAGCCTTCTTTCTGCTCATCATATTTTCTAGTATAAGTTTACATAACAGAGGAAAGAATGAAATAAAAACAGATGATAGGTCCAAAAGTACACCCTGCAAAATAAGTTTCATATATCAAGGACTGTGTCTGCATGTGTTTAACTGTCTACATTAAAAATAGGATGGCACATTACTATATTATTTTATTATGCCTGTTTTTTATAACTACTAGTTGAATACTCTTTATCCAAAACATTTGAGATCATTTCAGACGGGTTTCAGATTTCAGAGTTTATCGGATTTGGGAATATCAGCATAGATCTCACCAGTTGAGAATCTTTAATCCATTTCAGATTTGGGATTTTTTGGTTTAGGGATGCACACAGTCTGTACTATGTATAGCTCTTGGACTGTGAAACTTTATTCACTACCTTATAGCCACAGTGCCAGCATACTAAGCATTTATTAAATGAATATGTTAGATATGCATCATTTATTATTAGTTATTAACTATTAGAAACAGTATGACTAAATTTTTAATCTACTCATACTTTTCTATCTCCTTATGCTAAAGGAAATAAATATGTATAGGCTGCAACTCTAAATAATTTCTAAAGATAATTCATAATATGGACATAATACTGTACATTATATATATTTTCAACTCCAAACAAAGCTTTATTTACATAACAATCCAGAAAAAGATTTCCAAGCAATATATTTTATTTAGTATGGAATCTTTGAATTCTTAGATTTTTCTTTTTAGAATCACAAAGATCAGAGATACACACACCAACTTTTAAATCTTCATAATATTAACTGAGATGCAATATAAACAATTAATCTAATTTAAATTACCTTTGCATTTTATTTTTTTTCCCCCAGTGCTGGGGATTGAACCCAAGGCCTTATGCTTTCAAGGCAAGTACTCTATCAACTGTGCTACATTCTCAGCACCACATAAAAATAAATAAAGGTATGTGTCCATCTACAACTAAAAAATATTTGGAAAAAAAAAAAAGAAATGTAATTTCCTGAGCATGAAAGATAATCAGCTGGTAGACAGTTAAAAATAATTACTTTTTTCAAAAATATATGTAACTACCAAATGAATGTTTGCTTCATAGGTAAGACTTTTTGTGTTATGTATGGAAAAATTCTTCTATATTGACTAAGAAATGAATTAGAAAGGGCAAGAAAGAACAGCATATTCAGTAATACTCTATTTGTAATTCACTACCTATTTGTATTAAATTGTTAGGTGGGTCATTTTAAGTTTTATAAACTTCACTTTCTTAGTTTTTGTTTTAGCAATTTTGATTTACCAATACATTTTGTTGCCTTAGAAGAAATGAAGTACTTGCTGGCTATGTGAACTTGGCCATGTTAGTAACTTTAGTTTAGTTTTCTCATTTGTAACATGGGGTAAAAACTATCTTGTGGGTGAGAGGATAAGAATAGGGCATATATAGAACATGGCCTAACACATGCATTCATTATTAACAAGATGCCACGCATACTTGCAAAAGCAGTAAGAATTAAGAAAAATACTTGGAATCTGTTAAGTATATCAGAAATTTCCATAGTATTCCCATAAATGATGCATCAGAGCAGCCAAAGCCCCCTGACACTGTAGCACTCAGAAGTGACGCCCATTCTTTCCAGCAACTCCAGTCACCTTCTAAGTTGAGTATCTTCAGTATTTGTGGATCTCTAGTAAAGAACAATGTGCACTACCTTCACAAGGTAGAAACGAAAATACTGAAGGAATAAAATCCAATTCCTTTTTTTTTTAAGAAGAATTTGTTTCTTTTTACATAATCATTAGAAATTGTGACTACTTTTATTGACTATTGACAAAATTTGCACTTGATCATGACAATTACATTTAATACTTATTTCCTGAATATGGTGTCCTTTCAGACTTCAGAAATATCACTTAGTCTGAAAAATAAAACATGGAAAGGAAAACATTTGACAATGTCCCTAGGGTTGCCAAATGCTACAAAAATACTATAAATATGCATGCTCAAATGTGTAAGGAGAGTTACATGCACATGCATGAGAATATGTACATATCTATAAAACTTTTAAAAAATTTAAAATCAAAATTATAAATTAATTCTAAATGGATTTCTGTAGCTTTTTATTCAATTTCAGTATAATATACTGAATTAGAGTAAATTCAAAGTTTATGTTTACAACAGAAAAGTGAAACCAAATTCATACAAAAGATGCAAACTCTTCCATGTTCATTTGGCACAAACATGAGTTGGATATCAAAGTACACAAAATGCCACTAAATATTCTATGGAAAAACTGGATAATAGCAAATCTCTTCATTTCACTTACCTAATAAATCAAGATGCCCACAGATTTTAAGATATTCTTGAAAGACCTTTTTCGCTATTTAACAACTGTATTTTCTCACTTCAGTTTACAATTCCCCATGTTAGAAGTCTCTATTAATATGATGACCTATACCTCTACATGTTACATCAAATTCAAGTTTATTATTGTT
Organism: Sciurus carolinensis; assembly: GCF_902686445.1. Taxonomy (NCBI): domain Eukaryota; kingdom Metazoa; phylum Chordata; class Mammalia; order Rodentia; family Sciuridae; genus Sciurus; species Sciurus carolinensis. Next base: position 69,719,499 of record NC_062217.1, on the reverse strand, counting down.
AAGTTTTCCAAATTATTTCCCAGAAATAATTTTCTTTACAATTTGAGAGCGACCCCAAAATGTGTTTTCATTTATTACAAATGCAAAAATCTCAAATTCTAACATTACTCTCTATTATGGAAAGTTTTGGTTTAAAACAAAATTAACAGAAAAAAACTCATCATCCCCAAACATAATCTTAATTCTATTTCTATCACTTAAGGCATTTTTAAATAGAAGAATAACATCTAGTCAGATATGGTGGAGTAAACTTGTAAGTTTAGTCTTAGAATTTTCTTTTAAAATAACAGTTTCATATCACCATTTCTAAAACTGAGAATGGGAAAAAAAGAAAGAGAAGTAGAGGAAAGAAGAGGGAATAAAACAGAAGAAGGGCAAGACTTCTGTTGAGGGAATGAGATGCAAAGAAATAGTAACAACAAAAGAAGAAGAGAAATGTAAGTCAAAGTGTAAGGAGCTAGAACAGGAATTCTAGAGCATTTATTTTAAAAATGAAACAAAATGAAGTTTCCAAAACTTTTACCTTAAGTCTTGTTAGAAAACAGAGTTTAGACAGTAAAGGAAAACTTAAAAAAAAAAAAAAAATGGCCAGAAAGTTATTTTCAAACTTCTTTACAAAACTGGACTTACATAGCTTAAACATCAGAGTTCCATTTACTGTACCCATTTGACTCTCCCACAAAAATCAGGAACTTAAATTTTGTATTTTATAAGAATTAAGCTCTTCCTAATTGCCTGAGTCTTTCAAAGTGAAAGTAGAAAATAAATCCCTAAAAAAGGGATATAACTATGTGAGTCTTTAAATTTATGGGTGTGCAAATCTTTTTTGGCTTATTGGAACAATTTCTGCTATCTCTTTTTTTAATGCCAAATAAAGTAACTAAAACTATACTTCTGACTAAGCTGAAGCCATGCAAACTATTTACACAGTCAATAAAGATGAAACTCCATTTTTCCCTACTGACAGTGTACACTGGATGGACCCAAAGTCAACAAACCCTAACAGGACTTTTCTGAAATTAACACACACACACAGTTATCCTGTTTCCATGGATTCCATATCTGTGGATTCAAACAACTGAAGATCAAAAATATTCTTCAAAAAAATTACATCTCAACTGAACATATATAGACTTATTTTTTTCTTGTCATGGGGTTTATGCAAATACTAAGCCATTTTACACAAAGGACTTGTATAAAATGAATAACCTGAGTAAAAGTTAAATAAACATTATAAAAAAGAAATTTAGTATCCATCTAGGTTCCTGAACCAGCCCCCACCCCTAAAAGGATTCTGAGGGACAAATGCATATGCGGTATCTTTAAGTTTACATGATTATGATTTTATTTCTGAAGTCAGAAGTTAACCATTGCTTACCCAGTGACCAAACAAGCCTTCTTTTATAAGTCAACAACACTAAAATAGATCGCATATTCCACTGTAAATTAAATACAATTTTATTCATGCTTTTGATTCATCTCATAAATTTTTACTAAAGATATTTGGTGTCATTAAGCACGCAAACATTTCTATCTATCAAACAAGCAAAAATTAAAAACAGAATTCAACACTGGCAAAGGCGATTTATGTAGTTGTCATCTCCACTGGAATAACGATCTTTGAAGACATAAACTATGTATGTTCAGCACCTAGCACAGTGCCTGGCATAGCAGGTGCTCAAATAGGTTGTTTAATTGATCAAGTTAAAAAAAGATAATTTCACATTTTGTAACAAAAAACTTAAAAATGCTTATCTCTTCGACCCAGTAATTTCACCTAGAAGATCTTAAAGAAAGAACCTGGAATGCATACTTGAATTAACAAAGATATATGAAGTTATATTTTTAAGTTGAAAAACTGAAAATAACCTAAACATCGAAAGTTATGGAAATACACAATGGAATATTATTCAGTCATAAAGAAGAATAAAATTATGGCATTTGCAGGTAAATGGATGGAGCTGGAGAATATGCTAAGTGAAATCATCTAATCCCAAAAAACCAAAGGCTGAATGTTTTCTCTGATCAGTGGATGATTATACATAATGGGGGGTGGGGTAAAAGAAGAATGGAGGAACTTTGGATTACGCAGAGGGAAATGAGAAGGGGGAGGGGACTGGGGTATGAAAGATGGTGCAATGAGGCAGACATCATTACCCTATGTACATGTATGATTACACGAATGGTGTGAATCTACATCATATACAACCACAGAAAAGTTGTATCCCATTTGTGTACAATGAATCAAAATGCAGTCTAAAAATAAAATAAAATAAAAAGTTAAGGAAATAAAAGCAAATTATGATTCACTCACATGAACATATACAGTCACAAAAATTGTTTATGAAAAGATTTTAAAGAAACAAGAATAGGATCATGATAAAATGTTAAGAAAAATTGCTTGCTTTCAAGTATTTAAAATATTCTGTAAAAAGATTGGAATTGAATACTACAATTAAATGCTAAAATTATTTTTATATACTACCTAATACTGCATGTTCATCTAAAAAAATAAAGAATAGTTCTTTCTGTTGACTTTTTAAAATAATAATTATTACTATAAATTTAAATGGAGGGTTCTATACAGACAAAAATCTTATTTTTTTTGTAAAAAGTTAGACAATAAATCATCAGATTTCTACTCATCTCTGGGCTGGCTAGATTAACAGAATAAATCACAAACTTCATAATAATTACTTTTAAATTTTTTCCTATTATTTGTCTGGAACCATGGATTGAACCCAGGGGTGCTACACTGAGATACATCCCCAGTCCTTTTTATTTTTTATTTTGAGAGGCTGGCTTTGAACTCACAATTCTCTTGCTTCAGCCTCCCAAGACACTGAGATTATGGGCAGGTACCACCAAGTCCAGCACTTAGAATAATTACTTTTTAGATAAGCAACAATGAAGTGAAAGTGAATCCAAAGGCAAATAAAATATACTTTGGGATTTTTCTTTCCTGTCTTACTTGACTTGCAGATTTTTTTTCCATTACTGAATCACGGACATTTATTCACAACTTAAAAAACACTTCGTTTTTCTGGGTGTTTATTTTGGTACCAGGGATTGAACTCAGGGCACTTAACCACTGAGCCACATCCCCAGTTCTTTTTATATTTCAGTTTGAGAGAGGGTCTCACTAAGTTGCTTACAGTCTTGCTAAGTTGCTGAGGCTGGCTTCAAACCTGTGATCCTCCTGCATCAGGTTCCTAAACCCCTAGGATTACAGGTATACACCATCACACCCAGCTTAAAAACCCTTCTATTATCAGAATCTTCTCTGAATACAAAAGATCTTTTAATCTGTTAGATAATTGAGAAGCCCAAATCATGTCAACTTGGAACTTCCTGTCAACCTATTAGTCTACAGTCACTCTGAAAGGACTTAGTTGGAATGATTATATATTTTCACTTGTAAATTGCTTAACTGAGTATGCATATACACAATTACAGTAATTTTAAAATCAGTAATTATCTTTCCATTAAGACATTCAATTGTATAGAGTGCAGGGCCACAGAGTACCAAAACATACATGTAGATTGACATCATAATTGATGGAAAGCTTATATATTATCAATTTTCTAATAAAGCAGTTGTAATTCAAATCATGAAACCACTAAAGAGATGAAATTTAGAGCAACTAAAAAGCTATCAATTTACTATTGTTTCCTGTCCCAAGATGGCATATAAAGATCACCTAAAGCTACTATAAAGCACCATAGAATCAGCTTGTCAAACTTTTATCAAAAGTTTGTTTGAAGGTAGGAAATAGGAACTAAGAGGGACAGAAACTGGAGTCTACAGTAAGAGTGCCTGAACTCAAATTCTGTTTCTATACCCAGCATGCATGTAGCCTTGAGCTAGTCATTAAACTTTTCTGTGCCTCAACTGCTTCATCTGTAAAAGGAGGATAATAGAAATACCTATACCTCATGAAGCTGTTATAGCAATTAAATGGCACATAATCTCAACCATCTCCCTAGCATTATTAAAGAGAAGCAAATCCAATAATACTCTTGATTCTCACTATCTAGAATAGGGTCCAAAATGGTGGTTGTGGCAAGTAAAAATCAAAGGAAAAAAAGTTTCTCTTCCACTGATAAATTGAATTTCCTCATATCCTTTTTTTTTTTTTTTTTTTTTTTAAATCTTCCCAAGCTTACTGAAAGATAAAAGCAATACCTTTAAGTAAAAGATAAGTGAGGTGGGACTTCTGTCCAAATTTCTGGATTACTAATGTCTGCCAGACAATCATGGTGGGATGGTGTGACTGGGAAAAACATACGGTAGTTACTCTATGGCAGCATCTCATGATTGATTTTCTGAAAAGATTATTATATTTTGGTGGCTCAACTTACTGATTTCTTATTTCGTCTACAAATCTCAGCATGCAATGAGGCTCCTGCCTCCTTCCATGTAAACGTTCTGACAAAGTACCAAGGACTAGTTATACTTTTACTATTACACTATATTATCATTGGCTCCTCTCGTTTTATCCACTCCTGTAGGCCTGTAAGACCCAGGAATATACTGTTGCTTTACCACTATTATTCTTCTATAGTGTTCTCAAGGATCTAACTACTACCCAAACACAAACACAAAAGACTACATATATGTCTCCTGAGTTTTAGACTCTTACACAGATGATCCTATAAACTAACCTTAAACTTAATATGCTGAAAACTAAACCTATTATCTCTGGTGGCTTTATGTTGCCTATAAAATCCAAGCTTTTCTTGTCTGCCTTCATTCTTGCCTGTCATTCAAATTTATTTTTCTCAATGCCTAGTAAAATAAAATTAGCATCTGATATTTATTGAACATCCATTAAATCCCAGGCACTGTTCTAAACAATTTATATGATTAACTCACTAATCTTCACAGTAATTTCATAAGGTAGGGCGTATTTTCTCTATTTCACACTGAAGAAACTATCTTGCCTAAACTAATAAGTGGTGAAGTTAGTATAAAAACTTATATCTCGTGCTCTTGCCATGAAATTTCCTATTGAAACCTATATACATTCATTATTGTCCTGGAGGCAGAAAGTAAACATGATAGACAAAGTCCACATCCTCATGGAATTTTATTCTAGTAAGTGAGCAGAATAAAAAAAAGGAAGAAAAAGTTTATTATATAGATTATTATAAAGGGCCAGGAAGAAAATAAATGGGATCTTATAGAAAATAAGAGAAGCAGATCTATTAACAGTGATGTTGAAAAGTGACTTCCTTGAAAAATAACTTATGAGACCTGAAAGATGAGAAGGCACCAATTCTATAAAGAGGAGAAATATACCCAGTAGGCTATTGAGTTGTGAAAAAGCATAAAGATAGTATAATAGGCTGAACTGTGTCTCCCCAAAATTCATGTGTTAATGCCCTAATCACCAATGTGACTGTATTTGGGTTAAGTCAGATGGATGGGACTCTAATCCAATAGGACTAGAGTTCTTATAAGCAGATGAAGACTCCAGAGTCCCTGTCTATATGTCTATCTGTCTCTTTCTCTGACCCCCATACACAAAGGGAAAAGGCCATGAGGATGCATTGAGAAGGTATCTGCTCACAAGTCAGGAAAATACACCTCATTTAGAAGCCAATCTTGCTAGCATCTTGACCTTGGACTTTCAGCACCTAGAATTATGGAGGAAAACAAATTTCTGTTGTTTAGGTCACCTAGTGTTATTTTGTTAAGGGAGTCCAAGCAAACCAATACAGTTAGAAAAACGTAAGTAAGTGGTTTTTTTTAGTTGTAGATAGACACAATACCTTTATTTATTTATTTTTATGTGGTGTTGAGGATAGAAACCAGTGCCTCACATGTGCTACACAAATGCTCTTCCACTGAGCCATAATCAAAGCCCAACCTAGTTGTTTTGTAGGAACTGACAAAAACCAGTATGCTGGAATGTAGAGCAATGGAGGTAATAATCAGAGACTCTCAAGCCCACAAACAATACCTCCTGGTATGGAGGCTTGAGGTGATGGATAAATGGACTTGAAAATATATGGTGTGGGTTTTTTTCCAGTGACTTGAAGTCACTAGCACAGTTCCTAGAGGCCACCATAGTCTACTGTGGAACATACAAAACAGTCTCACACAACAAATAACTGAACTGTTAATAAAATGTTAACTGTGCCCTACTGAATGGAAAACAATGGCTAATAGACATGCTATTTACTCAGGGTACTACAGAAAACCAAGATTTGCCCTTTTTGAGTGGTTCTTATACCACCAAATATAGTTCTGATCTAATCCTGGTAATTAAATACATACTAATGCCTATGTGCAAGGAATGGTGTTGGATAATTTGGAGCATGTGCAAATGAATCAGACACTAATCCTAGGACTAAGAGTCAGAGTAGGAGAGATATGAAACGACATTTCATCAAACTAAGGTATTATCCATTTTAAGAGGCATCACTTTATGTACCACTGAGATGGTAATAACACCGAGTAAACTATGACATCAATTTTAAGATACAATTAAATCTTAAAATATGGAGGGAAAAAATTATATATATATATAGAGAGAGAGAGAGAGAGATAGATAGATAGATATAGATATAGATACAGGGGATTGAAGCCAGGGATGCTCTAAAACTGACCTATATCCCCAGTCCTTTATATTTCTTATTTTGGTACAGGGTCTCACCAAGTCGCTGGGGCTGGCCTCAAATTGTGAACGTCCTGCCTCAGCCTCCTGTGCTATTTAGATTAAAGGCATATGCCACCATGCATGGCTTAATATATAAATCTTAAATAAATGAAAAGAATATGAAAATAAATAGCTAAAATTAAAAGAATTGGAAAAGTCACATAGGAACTCATAGAAAGGATAGAATACACTCGGGTCTGATAAGCAGGGAATGCTTCATGCAGTAGGTTATATTTAAGTCTATTTTTGAAAGACAAGTAAAAGATGGAGAGACAGAGATTGAGGGAAAGAATATTTTCAGAATGAGGAAAATGCCAGCAGTAAGGAATAGAAGTAACAGTAGTAATTTGCCACAGAGAAATATTTACAGAGATAAACTGTTAAAAAGCCAAAATGACTAGGATTAGGAAATCTTGAATGAAGCTAGGCTAAGGAGGTGGAAATTGGTGTAAGTTGTAGGAATCATTTTCAAACACTTTTTTTTAACCTAATACATTTTAGGGCAATAATATGCATTAAAATATTGATTCAGGTTATATTTTAGTAAAGATAATATAGTAGAACTGTACTTGAAAAAATAAGAATTAGAATAAAGACCAAGAATATGCATAAGGAATTGACCCTCCAAATAAGAAGTTAAGCACATCTGTATTTGATTAGTTATAGTGGGAAAAAGATGTGGTAGAACTACTTTAACAGGAAAAGTAATGGGATGAAAAAGTTCATGCTCAAATAAGAACAAGTGCATTCTAAAATATTAGTGGGTCATTCAGATGATGTCTAACAGATATCCAAGATGGTAAAGAATGAAATTTAAGTCTAGAAAGAAATGTGACCATCATGCAAAAAAAGGTAAACCCATAATATAGATGAAGCTCTAAAAAGGCAGAAGAAGGTATTACAAATATAAATATTTTTGAGGTAAGCATGTATTAAAGCATTTAATTTATTACAAGTAGTTGTTTTCATATCTTACAATACTCTCCTATTGATCCTCTTCCTTGCTAATTTTAACACTAAATTTGCAACCCAAACATGCATAGTATTATAAAAAGCAATACAAAAAAACAAAGCATTCTGGGCTGGGATTGTGGCCCAGTGGTAGGGTGCTTGTCTGGCATGTTTGTGAAGCCCTGGGTTCGATCCTCAGCACCATATATAAATAAATAAAATAAAGGTCCACTGACAATAAAATATTTTAAAAAATCATTTCATTAATTTTCAACCTGTTACTTATGTGTGTGTGCCTTTATAAGATTAGTTAAAAACAATAATCCACACCTATGAAAGCAGCTAAGAGCAACCAAGAAGGTACACTGTAACTGTAGGGAGAATTAATGGTTCATTTTCTAAGCAGTTTTAGCATGAAGAGTTACCCAGGTTGATCTAAGAATAATTGTAGTTAGATCATATTATCAAACTATCTTCTTAAAAATTTTGTTTTGAAAACAGTATGTTTAAAATCAATATTCTTAAATTAGGTGATTTTTCAAGTATTTTTAAAGCATAAAGGCAGTGCCATCCTGTAGACACAAAAAAGTATGGTCTCAAGTCACACATGGAATAAGAAAGAAGAAAAAATCTAAAATTCTCTGGTGTTAAAACTTAAGTATGCTACAAACACACCAAGGGGCTTTAATTAAATTCTATTCATTTTGACTAAAATATTTTCTAACAAACTTCCCTCAAGAGTGGTGGAGTACGAGTTGAAGGAAAGGAAAGAAAGAAGAAAAAGGAAGGAAAAACTCAGCAGAGCTAGCTAACAGTGTATAGACGGTGAGTACCATCTCAGTGCCCCAGAACAGATTCAGTGAGCAAAGAAAAGGAAGGATATGGGTCTGCAATAGGAGCGAACATGACAGAGACTGTTGAATATCATACAGCCTGTCTAACTGCACAGGTATTTTTAAAAAATATTTAGATGTCAAAGGAATCTGATAAGAAGCAGATCATCTGTCAGCCAAAGCAAAGAGCACATTCTATATTCTGTCTAAATGCTTAGATGAACTGAGAAGACAGATATCGAAGTATCATGTTAACAGCTTGTCAAAACATTTCTTGTGTAGCTACTATATGACTGTTTTTGCATAAGCAAATTTTCTCCAAGGAAAAAAAATCAAGTAACTTTTAAAAACTACATGTTGTACAATAACACTGTGATTAAATTTACACACAGCAAGAAAATTTTTTTTAAATGTGAAATACCTCAGTCTGACCTTCGTGGGCACTGGTCTCATGAGTAACTCGAATAGCCTGTAATAAGAATACAAGGTATTTATAGAAACAAATGACTGTATCCAATTTTTTAAACGAAAACAACAAAGCCAAAGGTTAACACTGAAAGTCTTGTAAAAAAACAACAAAGCTAAATTTTAACATCTAAAGTCTTATAAAGAAACAACAAATTGGAGGAAATTTAGGTAGTAAATTTCCTAAATTTAGTACTAGATAATTCAGAATGATAACTGAGGAATCAAATGAACTACTGTACTTTTTACCCACAGATCTCTGAAGGCTTAGGAAATGGAATGTATGATTCTCTATAATTTCCTCGGCATAAGCAGGAGTCATTGAAGTTATTTGTTGGAACACTTAACACTTTATTCACTTAAGATGAGAATAAAGTGAGCATCTCATAGATGGAAACTGAAGATTATCTGCTTCACCAAGGTCCATGCTCCTGTGCAGCTCTGGCTGTACATGCTTAAAAATGCATTTTCAGTTGGCCATTTAGAAATGTGGAGCAAAAAGCATGCATTTATCAGAAGCCAGAGAATTTGGTTCCCAGATCCTTAAAAAAATGCTCTTATAATACCTACAATTAACAAAGATGCAGAGAAATGGGTACAATAGTAAACTGCAAGTGAAAGTACAATCTCTATGAATGGCAATTTGGCAACAAGTATCAAAGCCTTAAAAATATGCAAACTGGTTGATCCAGCAATTTCTCTTCCAGGTATTTATATATTTACATATAAGTGTACATTATTATATATAATTAAGGATATCTGCAAAGATTTAGCTATAATGATGTAACTTATAGTATTTTTTTAGATAGTGAAAAAGAACTCGAGAACTATGATGTCAGTACCAGCTTTTTTAACTGGTTATAAAAATGCTATATAATGGAAAGCTATGCAGCCATTAAATGATAATGCCAAATATATATTTACTGGTATGTAGTACATTTGTGATAAGTTAAAAATGGAAGTTACAGAACAGTATTACAGTGCGATCAAAGTTTTTAAAAAAAAAATATTGTATATATACATATATGGTCCCTATACAAAATATTAATGGTAGCTATCTTTCATTGATGGGATTACTGGTAACTTTCATGTTATTCATTTATTTTTATTTTTTTATTTTGTTACTGGGGACTGACTCCAAGGGTGCTATCTATAAAATGATACAATTGTTTAAACTAGATTATATGGCCTGGCTATAATGGACCTAGTTTTTTCCTTTCATGTTCCAAATTCTCAGTGAAAGACACATAGGATATTGCCAAGCATGTATTTATGATAATCAGGAAAAGGTACGGAATATTCAATCTTAAAATGTTTTATTAATTTGCAGACTCCATGTATTTGCTTACTGAAGTCTAGACACAGAAGTGGCAATTTAACAACATTTATGAATATTTCAGTTACCTGAAATGTACAAAAAGACTTCTTTAACTGATATGATAAAATTAATAATTTCTCATAATTGGTTTCAAGACAAATCCCCCAACAGAATCTATAATCCCACAAAACTCTGCCCATATATGAGATCAAAACAGAAAGAAGGTACCGACGTCATAGTTCTCGAGGTATCTGGCTCGTTCTTCAGGGCTCATGGATACTGACTCTTCCAGGAATTTTTTCAAGGTTGATCCAGATTCTGAGAATATCAAAAAAGGTAAAATTGAAAATGTCTAATATTACAAAGAGACTGGTAAATAAAGATAATAGAAACTTGCTATTATTCAGGTAAAATTCTTTCCCTGCTAAGTTAGGAATATAAGAATCTTGGGATAAATGATAGGGTTTAAGTCATAAGTTCATTTGCTAAGCCTCAATCAATAAAATAAAGGAATGGGAAGGATTGATATTTCTTCTAACACTATTATAAATTCCCATTACAAAAGAAAGAAGGAAAATGCTTTATTCTACAGTTTGAAAAAATAGAATTAGAGCACCCTCTACTGCTCAGTGAAATTAACATATCTTAAAGGAGAAAAACAGCAGTAATGAGAGAGTATTTACCAAAGTGCATCTTGTCTTTATTGTTTGCAATAGCATGGATCAGTCCAATTGTTCCACAGGCATTGCTGATTGTTTGCTTCATGAAATATACTGATGATGTAACATCCTGTCCCTGAGATTTTATTTTTTCCTCCTCTTCTGTTCTGAATACTTCATACTATTTCAAAAAAGGTCAATAATGTTCACATGAGAAACAACACATTAAGAAGGACTCTATAAAGAAAAAATACAAATGATGAAATTTATTTTAAAAGAAGAAAGGGGCTAATACAGTGGTGCACACCTGTAATCCTAGCTACTTAGGAGGCTGAGGCAGGACTGCAAGTTCAAAGCCAGCCTCAGCAACATAACAAGGACCTAAGCAACTTAGCAAGATCCTGTCTCTAAATCAAAAATTTAAAAAGGGCTGGGGATGTGACTCAGTGGTAAAGCACCTTAGGTTCAATCTCTGGTACCAAAAGAATAAAGTAAAATAAAATAAAATAAAGAAAAGAAAAGCTTTGCAGTAAAAGAATTAATTTATCTCTACCAGCCTGACAAAAGATTGAATAATAATACACAGATAATAATACCCAGTAATGGAAGAATATGGGGAAAAAGGCATTCTCATACACCATTATTAGAAGACATTTGTACAACCATGCTTGAGGATTAAGCATCCACACCCTCCAACAAGCAACTTCATTTATATAAGTTTGATTTAAGACATAATCTTTCAAATGTACAATTAGGGCTGGGGATGTAGCTCAATGGTAAGATGACTGCCTAGCATATGCAAAGTCCTAGGTTGAATCCCTAGATCCACAAAATAAAAATATGTAGTATTACTTTAGGATATTTCTGTACAATTATATGTATATATAGTGTTTTAAGAACATAAAGTAGAAAAATTCTAAATATCCATCAGAGGAGATTGGTTCATATATTATTAAACATCTTAAGAGAATACTATAAAGCATTTTATGATGAATAAAGTATAGATTTACATATTTTGATCAGAAATCTATCCATGATTATAATGTTATCAGTCAATATATTAATATGATTTCCATTTGTGTTTTTAAAATATTTACTTTATATGTGCATTAAAAAGCCTGAAAGGTATGTAAAACTTAAGAGGTTATCTTTGGGCCAAGATATTACTGAAAGACTTCACCTTCTAATTTTTACATTTTTTATTGTTCATCACCAGCAAAACCATATTCCCTTTTTGAAAATCAAACTATATTAAAAATCACACTATTCATAACTTACATTCCCAGAGATCTACAATAACAGGTTATCAAAGCAATCTGACATAACAAATATCAAAAGTGTGGGCTCTACAGCTGATGGTACCTGGGCCCATAACCTGGCTCAGCCATTATTTGCTGTGTGATTTCAGCAAATTACCTAATGTCTCTGAACCTCATTTTCCTGATTGCAAAAAGGGGTTAAAAATAATAAAGAGAGTAAAAAATGGAAGAGGAGAAGAAAAAGGTAAAGAGTAGAAAGATGATTTTATTGTTTGTTTATTGTTTCTATAATTTTCAGATTTCAATAAGGTGGGAGTCAGAAAATTATAAAACACAAGCTAAATTTGCCTACTGCCTGTTCCATGGCTATTTTCAAGGCAAAGCTGAAGAGGTGGAACTGAGATTCTAAAGCTTACAAAACCAAGAATAACTACTATCTGGTCCTTTACAGAAAAACTTTCATGATCCCTGCAATAAAGGACACAAATGGTGTCTACAGAAAACCAAGAATTTAAAAACTGGCTCTAATGACAATTGTATCTATGCTTTAAAAAAAATTAATTTCACGAATGGGTTTTTAAATAAAAAAACTTAAGCTACATTTTCAAAATAAGTCAACATTAATTACCTGATATGAAATGAATTGACAAAAACTGTGGAAAGGTTCAGTATATTAAGGTCTTAATACCAAAATGTTTATACAGTTCTACAGTTTAGTTTGTTGCTTAATAATGCTCTTTGTGGACAAAACAAAATAAGATTTGATAATTTCTAAAGATTTAATGTTTAGAAAAAAATCCTAAAAATGACAAAAAGTACAGAAAAAAGAAAGAAGTTATCACAGACCAAAGGAAAAAGAATACAAAGGGAAAAGGAGCAAGAGAATAAATACCACAGAGAAAAATTTATGACTTCTTTAACTATGATTCAGTGACTGGTAAACAGTATTATAAAGAACATATTCAAACACCATCACTGACTTTATTTAAAGGATAAGAAATATTCATGACAATTCCTTTCCTATTAGAATGCTTTAGTTATTTGCAACTCCATACTTGATTTCTAATTACAACTTAGAAAATTGAAATGCTTTGTATCTCCTTAAACATGCACCAGTTAGCCTCTAAATAACCTTGTGATATGTTGCTTATTAGTTGAAATAGAGATTTACAAAATTTTAAGAGGCATCAAAGATAGGCACAGAGGCTCAGTTCTGTAATCCAGCAACTCCAGAGGCTGAGGTAGGAGGATTACAAGTTCAAGACCAGCTTTACCAATTTAGTGATACTTAGCAATTTAGCAAGATGCTGTCTCAAAATAAAAAACCAAAAAGAACGACTGGGGTTATAGCTCAATGGTAAAACGCTCTTGGTTTCAATTCCCAGTTATTTAAAAAAAAAAAAAAGAGGCATCAAAAAGCAGCAAATGCAACATATATTCTCTATGTCAGTATAAATATATATGTAAGTAAAGTACACTCATATACTTATTTATATAAATGACCTTCTTCTTATATACTTTAGAATAAGGGACTAATTTTTTCAGTTTTGATAACCCACTAAAGTAAGAACTCCCATTGATTTAAGGATAATATACTTTTTAAATGATGATTCAACCAAAGAAGATCAAATCTTGCTTATTTTTTTAAATAATTATTTTATTTATTTATTTTATGCAGTACTAAGGATTGAACTCAGTGCCTTAAACATGCTAGGCAAGCACTCTGCCCAGCTCCAAATTTTGCTTATTTTTTACCAAAAGAGTAGGTAATAAAAATCACTGGTATGAGAAATTTCTAATTAGACAATAAACTCATTTTGAGCTCATATCATATCAACTAAGGAAGACTAATTTAAGCATCTGATTTTTTTTCCAACTTTTTATTATTCTTTACAATTGGGCTCCTGGGATAGTTATCTATTGACTTATTTTAGTAATCAAAAAAGGAGAAAAATCACATTGGACTAAAAGCAAAAAGTCAGAGTTTGGCCAAGATATTACTGAAAGACTTCACCTTCTAATTTTTACATTTTTTATTGTTCATCACCAGCAAAACCATATTCCCTTTTTGAAAATCAAACTATATTAAAAATCACACTATTCATAACTTACATTCCCAGAGATCTACAATAACAGGTTATCAAAGCAATCTGACATAACAAATATCAAAAGTGTGGGCTCTACAGCTGATGGTACCTGGGCCCATAACCTGGCTCAGCCATTTAAGTTAAGAAATTCTTAACTCTAAATTTCTATGAGTATTACAAATAACAAATATGAACAAATAGCATTTCTTTTATTCAATAATTTGTTTTGTAAAATGTTTATGCAGAAAAATTGTATTCAATGTTTATCTCAAACTGAGGCTAATTAGTTATGGCACAAAGAAAATGATTCAGGAATTTCTAGGATTGAATAAAGTTTAGTTCTTAATTTCTGTGAGATTTGGCTCCATTTGCTTCTGAGAACAAGACTCCTTAAACATACACATGCCAAATCGTTAACATCTCGTTTCTCCTACATTTTCCCAAATATTTATATCTTCATTTTTTTTTTTACAACTACAAAGTTCATCCTATTTTTTCTAAGTTTAAAAATAAATATCAGAAGGATACAGACTCAAAAACTGTTTTAAAATGCACTTTAAAGTTTTAACTTCACTTATATAAACATCTGCACACAGAGACATGACATTATTCTAGGAAGATTGAAATACAGAGACTTGAATTTCAATACAAAGATCTAAGAATATCTGTTTATAATCCCCAACACATCCTAAATCTGTCTGCCAATTAAGCTGTATTTAACCTTATCAATGCCCTCCCAAATAAAGTTTACTTTTAAAATAAAGTAGAACATGTCATCAGTTTCCCCTACCACCTTTAAAAGAAACAAAGGTTTCTTCTTTAAAATATGTTGAAAAAATTATGTACTTTATATATCAAAAACTTGAAGATACTCTATTCATCTACTGTTTAACACAGATTTCAAATACTTACAATTTCTAAAGTACATATATCAAAATATGATTAAATATCACATCAAAACACAGTTGAGCTGGGCACAGAGGCATATACCTGTAATCCCAATACTTGAGAGGCTGAGACAGAAGAATCATAAGTTTGAGGCCAACCTGGGCACTTGAGTGCAATCTCAAAATAAAAAATTTAAAAAAGGCATTTAGTTTGGTGGTTTAGTGCTTTCCTAACATTCCTGAGGCCCTAGGTTTGATTTCAAGCACTGAAAAAAAAAAAAAAGATTTCTTCACTGTCTAGATAGACTGACTCTATGCAAGAAGGGCCACACTTGTTAAAGACTTTCATCAATTAAAAAAACCTTTTATTTAGTTTTTAAAAATATTTTTAGTTGTAGATGGACACGATGCCTTTATTTTATTCACTTATTTTTATGTGGTGCTGAGGCTCGAACCCAGTGCCTCACACGGGCTAGGCAAGCTCCTCTACAACTTACAACCCCAAACCCTAAAAAAACCCTTTATATCTTTATATTTATCATAAACTTAGTATGTTATTTAACAATTACCTTTTCTGTAATAGGAAAGAGAAGTAACACTGCACAGACTGGTCTTGGTACCATGCTAAGGAGTTCAGGATCCATTCCGTATACATCAACAAATTGCCAGTTAGGATGTAGACCTAATTGTTTGAGAAACTGGTGAAAGAGAGGAGAAAAAAACAATCAAACAAACATTAAAACGTTAACTGGTAAAAGAGTAGAGTGTTAACAGGGAAATGAGACGATTAACAAGTACGTATTTTATATCAAATATATAAAAGGGAATGTAATAAAAACATTAGTGATGCCCAATAAGAATGTGGTAAAGCAGCATATATCAAAATACCAAGTTTATATCTTAAATACTTGTAGTCTCTACTTGTCACTTATACTATATCAAATGTGGGAGAAAAAGAAATGCAGTAAATCATTCTTTCCACCAATAGAGTGGGATGAGACAGCATTTTATTTATCACATAACAAACATTTAAAATTCATAGCATATGAAACAAACTTCTTTTCAAAATCTATTATTTTGGGATTGAATATAATAAGCCAGGTCTTAACCAACTACATACGAGTTGGCTTGACTGACATATTAAACTCATTTTCAGTGCCTGATTATTGTTCCTCCAGTACTGGGTATTGAACCGAAGTGCACTCTACTACTGAATACATCTCTAGCCCTTATTTTCTCTTTGGAAACAGGGTCTTGCTAATTTGCTGAGGCTGACATTAAACTTCTGATCCTCCTTCCTTAGCCTCCCAAATTGCTAGGATTAC
This sequence comes from Sciurus carolinensis, assembly GCF_902686445.1. Classification (NCBI taxonomy): domain Eukaryota; kingdom Metazoa; phylum Chordata; class Mammalia; order Rodentia; family Sciuridae; genus Sciurus; species Sciurus carolinensis. The sequence continues at coordinate 69,703,050 of NC_062217.1, read as the reverse complement.
AAGCAAATGCCACCACACTAGGCTCTAGACAAGTTTAATAAATCAGGCAGTCAATTAAAAAAACCTCTCCAGGCATGAAGAAATAATCTATAGAATGGGAGAAAACTTTGTCAGTTGCTCCTCTGACAGGGAATTGATACCCAGAATACATGAAGAACTCAAAAAACTTACGACCCAAAACCAGACAACCTAATCGATAAAAAGGCAAGAGAACTAAACAGATATTTCCCCAAAGAAACACAAACAGCCAACAAATATATGAAAAAACTTCAACATCTCTAGCAATTAGAGATATGCAAAACAAAACTACACTAATATTTCACCTCTAGTCAGAATGACAATTATCAAGAACACAAATAATAATAAATGCTGGCATGATGTGGGGGAAAAGTGCACTTGTACATTTTTGGTGGGACTACAAATTAGTACAACCACTCTAGAAAACAGTATGGAGATTCCTCAAAAAACTAGGTATGGAACCATCACATGACCCAAAAGTCCCACTCCTTGATATTTATGCAAAAGAACCGAAATTAGCATACTATAGTGATACAGCCACTTCAATGTTCATAGCAGCACAATTCACAACAACCAGATTATGTGATCAGTCCAGATGTGTCATATAAACACAATGGAGTGTTTACTCAGTCACAAAGAATAATGAAATTATGGCATTTGCCAATAAATGGAGATGGAGAACGTCATGCCAAGTGAAATAAGCCAGACTCAGAAAATCAAGGTTTGAATGTTCCCTCTCATGTGCGGCAGTTAGAACAAAATAAGGGAAAGATGATGGCAGGTGGGAGGGGGCAGGGGATTGGATATCATAAACATACAGGTTTGATCAGTGGAGAAGAATAAGGAGATCAAGAAAGAGGGAGGAGGAAGGGGGAAGGGGAAGAAATACGGGATGAATAACAGAATCACATTATATGCTTCTATAAATATACCACAGGGATATACCTTTATGTAGAAAATACCAAACAAAAATAAATCAAGGAAGTTCAGGTAGAGTAGAGGAAGGGAGAACAGGCAGAGGGAGCTGGGAAAGAAAGGGAGGGAAACAGGGACTGAAATCAAATTCCACATATATATGATTTTGTCAAAATGAACCCAGCTACTATGTATAACTATAATGCCTTAATAAAAAATTTTAAGAACCTCTCCTGGCAGAATATGCTCAACATCTATTATGTTCATAATTGCATCCAATCACATGCACTACAACAATCTGGGGCCCTGGAAATCAATGGACTTCTCTATATTATATTCATTCTTCATCTGATTCCTATTCATAACTTCAGACTTTAATAAAGTTCACTAACACACTCCAACTATTTTCCTTTCCCTTTTCCAAATTCCCTAACTGATGTCCTTCTCAATAGTCAATTTTATCTAATAACCAAAACGGATAAAAGCTGACTTCAAACTCAAGGGAAAGAACTCTTTTTAATCCCATTGCTTAGTGTTGTACCTGGCCAAACCACAGATACTGAAATTATATTTCTTGAATTGAACTAAAAAGTGTATATCTCAAGCTGGGGATATAGCTCAGTTGGTAGAGTGCTTGCCTTGCAAGCATAAGGCTCTGGGTTCAATCCCCAGCACCACACACACAAAAAAGTGTATATCTCTATTTTAGCAGATAGCCTAGCTAGCTATGTCTACATATGTCAGTTAGGCCTATGTTTATAATTAATTTTTAATAAATATTTGTTCCTTTTGGTTAATTAAAGAGGTTAAAAAAAAGATACACTGAGCTCCTAATCTAAAACTTGGCATTCATTTAATCAATTCTGAATACTAACTGCAAAGGACTAGTGGCTCTAAAAGGTTCCATTAAGGAAAAATATCACAAACCCCGATTAGAGAATTTATTTGCTAATTTTTTGTATGCACAAAATTATACTATTATAAAGTTATAAAACAATTTGGCACACATATCAGCATAATTTAACATCTGCAAAACAAATTAAAAATAACAAACATTTTAGTGAAAAAGAAACCTGGACAAAATTGGTTAAATTATTGAACAGTAAAGAGTCTTCACTGTAAATCTACTCAATGTCAGCTAAAGATAATAAGTACCCAAGATTCAAGATCTGAAGAAAGCAACTGTAGTAAGATGGATTAGTATCAAACTGAGGACACAATGAATAATTACATAGCATTTTAATCATAAAATGATTAAATTTTAACCAGAATACAGTTTTTCTTAATTTTTTATTCCTATCACCAATCAAAGAAATAAAGAAGTTCAATTCAATACATATCTATTAAGCATATTAATTACATCTTCGGGTTCCAGGCTGCCTTAAGTTAGACTCATTGGAAGTCATCACGAGTACAAAAAATAAAAGCAACTATCAAGAGTAACTACTTCTGGAAGAGGAGATAGGGTATGGAAGAGTATTCAACTTTTACCTCTCACTTCTTAAAAAAATCATGAAAATGTTATCCTTTTATCATTTTAAAAAAGGAAAACCTGTGTTTTTAAAAAGGAAACCTGTGTTTAAATTATCATGTGAAAATTTAAGAAAGTTAAGGAAATTGTCTAAAATGTTCACCATAGCTTATGTGGTGTAAACCCAACTTTTTATTTTCTAATATTTTTAAATGTGCTATTATTATTTCACAATAGTTATGTGTAATTTATAAGTTACACATCTATATATGACACCAGTATTCTGGATTTTCTGTCTGAAATACTGAGTAATAAAATAAAAAGAAAATTTGGCTGATTAGCTCACTAAATTTTCATGTTTCTACAATTTTAGCCAATTGAGAAACATAATTTATAGAATACAACACGTGGTCACTGAGGAATTTTTTTAGTCAACTTTTTTCCCCTTGTGGTCCTGGAGATTAAATGCAGGGCCTTGTGCACTGTAGGCAAGTGCTATACCACTGAGCTACATTCCCCAGTTGTGGTTTTGTTTTTTTTTTAATTTTATAACTATTTTAATTTACAAAGTAATAATAGTTTGCAAAAAAATAGAGGGATATTAGAGGGATATATATTTTTGACACAGGCTCTTGCTAAGTTACTTAGTTTGGTCTCTAACTTGCAATCCTCCTGCCTCAGCCTCCCAAGTAGCTGCAATTATAGGCATGCTTTATGGTACTCTGCTAATTTTGGTCAAATGACAGATTTTCCACCAGAAAAAGAATATTTAAAAATATTTGTAAGTATTTTCTAAGACTGTTACATATCCAAAGTTAAGGAGTATTACTGCTTTCCCTTTCCTACCAATGGCAAGGCAGGTTTCATTATATTCTCTTAACAAGTGAGAAAAAGTAAGTAAGTCTGGGAGGTGAAGTGATTTTTTTTTAAGATCTCACTGCTAAACTGCTCATGCAAGGCCCTGGATACTCTGGGACCTAACTACATCTCTCACTGCTCAGAGTATCTTTCAGTACCCTGTTTTCTAACTTTAGCCACAATGAACTCTTAGGTGTTCAAAAATTATCAGTTTCATCCTGGTTTTTACATACAACCTATCAAAAAACTGTTAGTCCCTCCCCCTAACTAATAAATTCCTCATTTTTTGGGTAAACTTCATATAATTTTTTTAAATTTTGAAAAATAAAAGAATAAAATTCACTTTCATTTTCAATTTATTCTAAAGTCACTTTATTTGTGTGCTTTTTGTTTTGTTTTGGCTTTTTTTGTGTGTGTGCTAGAGATTGAACCCAGGGCCTCCCACATGATAAGCACATTTTCTACCATGAAACTCACTCTCTGTTCCTCTCTGGTCTTTATTGGTCTACTCACAGATTCTGCCTTGCTACTAATTCAATAATGATTTAAATTATGACAAAAATTATACTTACCTAATAATTGTTTCATGTTTCTACCAGTAAGACTATACTTGTAATAATTTCTAGGTGTAGAACAGAATACTAACAGTTAAATAAGGAATTGCAGCTTGGAAACTAGCAAAAATAATTCCCCCCCACACACCTTTTGTTATTGGCATATTTAACTGTACATAATGATGGGGCCTGTTGTTGCATATTTGTACATGTACATAATATAACAATATAATTTGGCCAATATCACTCCCTAGCACTTTTCCCCAAAAAACTAATTAATACATTGAGTAAAAAACACAAAAAAATAGAAAATTATTTAAGTCCAGAATGAGGAAACACTGCAAACATGTTATGAGGGAATTAAGAAAAAAGTTTTACTTTACTGCAACACAATGGACTAACTACAAATTGTCAACAAAGATGATACATTCCTAGTCTGCTTTAAAAGAAGCTTCATTCAAGAAAATGCAATAATAGCCTACTATATTCAACAAAGATGATTTAGTATGGACTATGATATCAGTTCTGGGAGGCATATTTTATAAAGGTCAGTGACGAAGAGAAGAAAGGTGACCAGGAATAAGATTTTGGAAGACCTCAGAGTTGAATAAGTGCACATAATAAACAAGATAATTTCACAAGGTAGAAAGCATTTTAAAGAAAATAAAACAAGACTGGATGACAGTATAAATTTGAGGGGAATACTTTCGATGTGTCATCAGAAGGACATATTGAGGAGATAAAAGTTGAGCCACAGATGTCAGAAAAGAACCAGCCATGAATCAACCTAGACTACAAAGATTCAAGAAAAGGTTGAGGAAGTGCAGACTCTGAAACAGGAACAAGATAGGTAGTCAAGCTACACTGCATTGGTAGAGATGGACAGTACCTCCTTATCTGGTCACCCCTAAAAAGCTTGCATTGTATTCTAAGGATGAGCAGTGGGGAAGACCATTAGTGTTTTAAGCAGACAATTTTAAGATGCAATTTGCATTTTTAAACAACCATTTTGGGTGTTTTTAATCCATGTATGTGTTTTAAATGTATACAGAAAATAGATTTTAGGTAGGCAAAATGAAAAGAAGAACTAATTAAAAGGCTACTATAACTATTTAAGTTAAAGATAATGGTGGCTTGCACTATTGTAGCTGAAATGAAGAGAACGGACAGATTTGGGAGAGATTTTGAAAGAAGAATCTATTAAGACCTACAGATCAATTTGATTTGAAGAAGTAGAGGAAACAATTAAAAACATCTAACATTCATGGAGTGCATGCTTTGTACCAAGACACTGTTTTGCATCTTTTACATTTAGTAATAAATTCAATCTTATAACAACCTTAAAGATTAGGAGAAATTGTTAGAAATTTGAAAACTGAGGTACAAAGAGGTTAGATAATTATTCATGGTCTCAGAACTAGTATATGGCAGAAATTTTAATTCAAGAAATCAAATCAATATACTATGACCTCTTCAAAATAGCAGTCAGAGAAGAATCAGTGACATCAATCTCTAGAACACTGGAGAGATGACAGTGCGATTAGAAGAGTGAGGAGGAAATGGGTTTAGAGGAAGGTAGGAAGATGAAAGTCCAAAATTTTTTTTTTCTGTATTAAATTGTTTAAAAAAAAGGTTTGTAGTTGTTGATAAACCCTTTTTATTTACCTATTTATATGCAGTGCTGAGAATTGAACCCAGTGCCTCACACATGCTAGGCAAACCCTCTACCACTGAACCACAACCCCAGCCCCATATTAAATTTGAGACATCTTTAAAGCATCCCAGTGAAGATATCAAAGAGGTAGTTAAGTATACAGTTTTCAATTCAATGGAGAAGTCAGGGTTTAAAGGAACATGGAGTCAACTATGTGATGACTGATGGTATTAAAGCTACATAACACAAAACATACTAGGGAGACAGTGCACATGTAAAAGATTAGTGGTCAAGGATAAATCCCTGAAGAGCTCCGCAGAAGGTAGAAGGAAGATGATCTAGTAAAAGAGATAGGAAGCAGTCAGGTAATTAGGCAAATCAGAATTATCGGAATTATCAGAAAGGTCAAAAAAAAGGATGCTAATTCAAGATCAATGAAGTGGGCTATACTCCACCGAATGCTGCTGATAAGCCAAGAAATAAGATGACAGAACAGTGATCATCAATCTGGAAAGGGGTGACCACTATTAAATCTGGTAAGAGTTGTGACTATGTGGTAATGGAAGGAAGCTAGATAAGAGTAAAGGCACAAACCTGTAATCTCAGCAGCTCAGGAGGCTAATGCAGGAGGATTGAGAGTTCAAAGCCAGTCTCAGCAAAAGTGAGGCACTAGGTAACTCAGTGAGACCCTGTCTCAAAATAAAATACAAAATATGGCTGGGGATGTGCCTCAGTGGTCGAGTGCCCCTGAGTTCAATCCCTGGTACCCTCCCTGCCCCGAAAAAAAAAAAAAAGTGAACAGGGAAAAAAAAAAAAAGGAGATGAGGAATAACAACAGCAGCTCTGAACAATTCTTTGTGGAAAGTTTACAAAGCAGGGAAACAAAGCAGAGACCAAACAGTAGGTAGAGGAACACAAGGTACCAAGAATTTTTTTAAAAAATCAGATCCACTAACTTAAATTTTTGTATGTTTATGGTAAGAATCTAACAGATGACCTTTCATTCTCTAACTCTAAAAATCTACACTAAATAGAATCATTATGCTATACAATACATTTATTTATTTGCCTTTGGACATTATGCTAGGAAATGTTACTGTCTCAAAATCACAATTAGGAATTATTCTAGGGGATTTCAATATTAAAAATAATTATTTCTAAAGAACAACACTATATGTATTTATAAATGTGATATATACTACATATAATTTGCTGTGCTATACACAATCACAAAAAAAAATCTAGCATGGCCATACATATGACTGTCCATATAATAGACTCCACTTCTAAAATGAGCTATAATTCTTCTTCCTTTTTTTTTTTTTTTTTTTGTGGTGCTGGGGACTGAACCCAGGGCCTTGTGCTTGCAAGGCAAGCACTCTACCAACTGAGCTATATCCCCAGCCCTGAGCTATAATTCTTGATGCTTAATCATCTGTAATTTTTCATCAGCATCAAGCTTTTACTCCTTTCAATCCATATGTAAATAAGGTAGAACTTAAATTTTTTAATATTTTTTCTATCACTTTACTGATTTTATTCTAAATAAGTCCCATCTGTGGCATGACAAAATATCCTTAAAAGGGGTTGTGAGCATACTAACCAATAAGAAAAGTCATTGTTTACCACATCTACTGAGATACATGGTTACTAGTTCATGTCTAACAATTAATACTGTTCATAGTCAACATGTGATGGCCATTCCTATACAACACCAGGCATCAATACAGCATAAAACATTATTTGCTCAACCTAAGAGTTAGTAATACATGCAACTACCAGAGGAACTAGAGTGAGATCAAGATCGAGTAAGTCTCATAACCCCATTAGGCTGAGAAAATAAGGGTGGGGATGGATACAGTCATTGGATGTATTAATTCTTAAAATCTTAAGTCAGTTAATTAAATTTCTATTCACTTCCTATTCCGTTCTGCATAGAAGACATAGAAAATAAAAAATTGCAACAATTTGGGTTAAAACTAGCTACTTAGATGTATTTTATAGTTTATCAAGGTCACCTAGGAATAAGGCCCAAGAGCACCTAAATCACAGAATGAGTTTCGTTATTTAAGCGCATATGTCATTAAAACAATAACACTATTTAAAAAAAAAAGGGCTAACTATATTGATTGATTTTTGAATGGTTTGGAAATAAGCTGCTCTTAGTTGTGATATGTTATCCTTTTCTAATTGCTGCATTATATCTGCTTATATTTTGTTTAAAACTTTTATACCTATGTTTATAAGCGATATTGGTCTATAGTTTTTCCTACGGAATGTCTAATTTTGGTGTCAGGATAGTGCTGGTCATAAAATGGGTTGAGAAGTGTCTCCCCACTATTATGTTCATGTAGAATTAGTATTTTTTCTTCCTTAAAATGATCATCTCAAGAGAAGCATAAAAATCATTTGGAGCCAGGCATGGTGGCACACACCTATAATCCCAACGGCTTGGGAGGCTGAGGCAGAAGGATTGAGAGTTCAAAGCTAGCCTCAGCAAAAGGAAGGCACTAAGCAACTCAGTGAGTCCCTGTCTCTAAATAAAACACAAAATAACGCTGGGGATGTGGCTCAGTGGACAAGTGCCCCTGAGTTCAATCCCCGGTACGCATCCACCCCCAAAAAAATCATTTGAAAAAAAATGAACATTCATTGATTCATAATAAAAATCTCAAAAATCTAGGAAAAATTGGGAACTTCATTATCTAATAAAAAGTACCTACTAAATACTTACAGCTGGCATATTTAATAATGAAGTTTAAACATTTTCCAAGTAAGATATGGAATAAGACAGGGATGTGCCTTTCTCCATTGTATTCAGCTTTGTACTTAGGGTCCTAACCAAAATGGAACAGGGCAAGAAAAAGAAAATAAGGACATGCAGAAAAGAAAGAGATAAAATAATCTATTAGCTGGGCATGATGACACATGGCTGTAATCCCAGCAACTTGGGAGAATGAGGCAGGAGGATCACAAGTTACAGGCTAGCCTGACTGATTCAGTGAGACCCTGTTTCAAAATAAAAAATAAAATGGGCTGGGATGTAGTTCAGTAGTAGAGCATCCCTGGTTCAGGTCCCAATACCACCTCAAATCAAAAAAATCTCTTCACCAACATAATTATCTAATAGAAAATCCCAAACCAGTTAAAATGGAGGGGGCAGGTTGAACTAGTAAGTGAATTTATCAAGATTTATCAAGGGAGCAGGATACAAAGTGAAGATATTAAAAAAAAAAAAAAAAAAAAAAAAGATGTCTACATATAGCAATGGACAACTCAAAATAGAAATTTTAAATAGTATCATTAACAACAGCAACAAAAATCACTAATTACATAAGTATAACTAACAAAATACATTTAAGAGCTACATGTTGAAACTAAAAAAATACTGATGATAGAAATCAGAGAAGACCTAAATAAAAGATGAGATGCACCTCCTTTATGGATTACAAGACTCAATATTAAGATACTAAATTCCCACAAAATACATGTATAGATTTGACACAATCCCCATCAAAATCACAGGACTTCTCGTAGAAACTGACAAGCTGATTGCAAGATTTATAGGGAAAGGCAAAGTATCTAGAAGCCTGAACAATTTAGAAAAAGAACAAAATTGGGGCTGAGGTTGTGGCTCAGTGGTAGAGCACTTACCTCACATATGTGAGGTACTGGGTTTGATTCTCAGCACATCATATAAACTAGTGAATAAAATAAAGGTCCATCAACAACTATAAAAAATTAAAAAAAAAAAGAACAAAATTTAATTCATACTATTTGATTTGAAGACTTGCCATAAATCAAAACACTGTGGTACTGGTAAAAGAACAGATACATACATAAATGACACAGAAAACTGTCCAGATATATAGTAAACTGATTTTTTTTCTTTCTTTCTTTTTTTTTTTTGGCAGTGCTGGGGATTGAACCCAGGACGTTGAGCTTGTGAGGCAAGCACTCTACCAACTGAACTATATCCCTAGCCCATAAACTGATTTTTCACAAAGATGTAAATAGAGTTTTGGATTTGATCTAAAAGAAATATGCTTCTTTTCTATGGCACTAAACCAGAAACTGCAAATACAAATTTCTTCGGCCTTAAGATTTTTCTCTTGGCAAAGGGGACGAAGTGTATTAGGGTAAAAATGAACAACAAATTTCAATGGGGGTGGGGGAACAAAAGAAAATTAACATCCATAGGAAAAGTTACTAAAAGAATATAAAAGATATATGTTAGATTTTAAGTTTTGCACATTTCTAGGTTACTAAGGAGATAAAAGTTGCGGTAATAGTCATTTCAAAAGAGTACAATAAACCTAAAAAAGATAAAGAGGGTTGCTGCTTATATTATGTTAAAATATATCTACTTTCTTTAAAGAATTTTCTCAAGCTTTGAAAACCACAAAATAATTATTAAAGTACATGATGAAACTTTATTCCTTGGTGATAAGAAGAAAAATTGAGGGGAAGCGAGAGTATATCATATAAAGTAAACAAGTTGTTGAAAATGAAATAAATAGGAAAAGACAAGACACATCTGAGCAAATCAAATTTTTTACCTTATAGCACTTATTCTTTTAATCGAGCGGCTGGAAGATGTTCCCTCTTCCCTCCCCAATCCCAATCTCCAATATCCCAAACAGACTTCAAGAGTGGCAGGTGGCAAATAATGGCGTGGGAACTATTAAACTGTGCTTCCAATGGCATGAAAAGCAACTAAATGTCGTTTCAAATGCCTGGAAGGGAAAGGGGGCGTGGCAGGTAAGAGAAGTGACCTGATGGGGCAAGAGAAGATGATTGGAAGATGATTTCATAATGCAGGAGGTGGATGAAATTACAAGAACTGGGTGGGCGAGTTTACAAAGCTTGGAGTCAGGAAGTGTTGGCAAATTAGTCACCCAGAAAGTACCGGAGTAGGACAATTATGGAATCAGCAAAATCAGGAGGCAAAACGAGGAGCGAAGAGGAATAGGAAAACAAGGTGAGTCCCTCAAACCTCAGAGCCCGGGGCCCCAGGAAACCAGATGCCCGGGACAGGACTAGCGGAGGGGCTGAGGCGCCAAAGCATCTCCAGGAGCCAGGTGGCAGGGAGACGGCCTGAAGGGGCGGACCCGCCTGCAGCCGAGCACGAGGGGCTTCGCGGAATTCAATCCAGCATCCAGGGGGCATGGAGGTGAAGCACAGCAGTTAAGCTGGCCGAGAAAACAGAAAGGACTCCGAGGTCCAGGGCGACAGACACCTCACTCACCTGGTTGGTGACCTGAAACGAAACAGACAACATGACTTAGAGACAAACTGGCGCGGACTAGCTGTAGCTGCCCGCCTCCCTCTGCCCGGCCCGAGGCCCCCGACTTGAACCCAAGCCGCGCTCACCTCAGGATTGGCCTCCAGCGGCAGCCAGCGTTGACCCTCCATGGCCGCTCTGCCCGGCCCCTCTCCAGCTCTGACAGCAGCCTCCGCTGCCGCTGCCGCTTCCGCCCCCGCGCGCCTTGACCTGGGACTGTCCAACCCGCGCCTCTCCGGGGAGTGCCGAAGGACGAAGAAGAGCTCGACAACCCTCTCGCGTCTTTATCACTCCCTGAAGAGCAACAGGTCACGCCTTATATTTTAAAATGATATACAGTCAAAATTAATTTTTTAAAAGGCGCTACGTCCCTATTTTGGGAGAAAAGCATAATCTGAGCCCACAGAGTGCTCCCCTCAAGCTTGGACTCTCCCTATCCAAATCGAGCGCTCGCGTTGTACGCATGCGCCACGTGCTGGCCTAGGACCGCGTGTTCGCGGGCGCCCTCCCATTCTTGCTGTGTCTAGCAGAGGCGCTAGGGGGCGCGCGGATGAGTAGTGTTCAGCGAGGGCGTGACTAGGCTACAAGGAATCAGAAGGCAGCTAGGTTAGATAGGCCCTAAAGTCATGGCCCTGTTGCTTATGGCTGGTTTGTGAGGGTGCAGAAGTGACGCATTGGCCTTTTCTATTCCTGCAGAGTAGGGGATGGATATATCTGTTGTGTGTGTGTATTCCATTAGGCTTGACACAAAATGTGGAATACAATACTCAATCAAGTCATTGTACTAGGTATTGGGACAAAACTGAGTTCCCTGTAGAGTAGGTGAACGGAGACAATAGTCACAATGAAGTTGATAATATGCGGCAGTGCTAGCATAAGGTTCGCTAGTCTTACAGGTAGAAGTGCAGAAAACTGTCCTGGACACAATGGATTCCTGGACTGCATCCTTAAGAAATAATAGTAACCCAGCATAGATGAGGGTACTCTGAAGAAGGGAATTGGCATTGTGGCTGCAGGGCCTCTAAAGTAAATGACACTGGTGATGCTAGAGAAATAAGCAAGGGCAACTGAAACAAGACATCTGGACTTCATCCTAACAGCAGGGAAACACCAAAGGATTATAAGAAGCATTTTTAATGTCTCTTTGCCAGGAGCTGTAAATTCTGGAAGGCCAACTCTAATGTCTTTTGTCTTCACATTATTTCCTCAGGACCTAATCTAGTGCCTGATATATATCAATAAATATTTGAAGGGTTGGGGATATAGCTCAACTGGTAGAGTGCTTGCCTTAGAAGCACAAGGCCCTGGATTCAATCCCTAGCAGCACAAAAAAAAAAAAAAAAAGAATAAATATTTGAGGGGTGAGTAGCATAATTAGATATGCAGAACTATCATTTGTCAATAATGTGAAATTTTGCAAAAGATTAATGCTGAGAGAATAAAGGCAGTAATCATGGAGCTGAAGTGGCAGACACAGATTACAAAGCTTTTGTTCTATCCCTTTGTTGAGAAGAAGTCCTCAGTGACTTCAGAAATTTGACCTGGGATTGAGTGAATATTACCACTCTGTAACCAGAAGAAAGAATTCAGGGAGAAAGGAGCAAAGGAGAAGGCTACAGATACTTTTATTATACATACTGAGCATGTCTTCCTTGAGGAACTTCCAACTCTCCTCTCATGTTCCTGTAACCACTGCTCTTCCATTCATTTGCATTTCCAATCCCTCAGCTTCTCTTTCTTCTTTTCTGTCTGGTAGATTGCTGCTGTACCCATTTAACACTGTGACTTGGTAAATCTGGGAATGTCTAGCTCGTAATCATTTGAGTTGCATGGCCAGGCTCTCAATCTTTACTAGAACCCAGTAGCATGTCAGGGGCTAATTTTCAAATGACTTACTGTCAAAAGAAAGGCCTTGCTCCAGAATGCTGAGGTTCTACTATATGACTCTCCTACCAGGATTGGCCTAATATTCCACACAATATCCTTACCACTATAGACATTTCTCACACCATTGAGACAAAAGACTGAGACACAGGGTCAAATAGCAAGGCAACTTTCATCCCAGTATGGATTCTCTTGCTCAGCGACCTTCCCAAACTGGCAGTCTTCTAAGTCACACAATAAATGTATTGGAGTTATCTTCTCAAGAGTGATATACATGGTCTCTAAAAGCCAAAGAGGTCCACCAAGTGCTCTGCCTCTTTCCTATTAATAAATATTGCAAGATACAGTAATGTGTCTTTCACTTTAGAGAGGTTGTCCTAGCATGCCCCAGAACTTTGGACCCCTAAAACTTTATAAATGTAGCAGGCCTTTAATCTTTATTTGCTTTAACTTCCACCCTCTGGCATTGAAGTACCTACCATGATATGAAGGGCAGCATTTCTTAGACTTGAATATACATGCAAACACCTAGGTAGTCTGAAATGCAGGTTTTTGATTCAGTAAGTCTGAGATGGAGCCCACGATTTGCCATGATTGGTGCCAATTTTTAAACCTCCTTTTATCCATAGTCTTTGCCATATAACTTTGGGATTTTTTTCTACCAGAGGACAAAATTCATCATTAATGAAGTATGCATTTTGAATTTGTTAAAATATATCTAAAACTCAGGAATCAACACTCCCAGTACTTTTGCTGTCATTCACACATGTACAGAGTGGCAAAAGAAATTCGTGGTTGAGCAAGGCCATCTGCCTTCTTGTTTCAGTTTTCATACTGGAAACTATTACCCAGTTTTTCATCTATTTAGTGCTACATTTTCCTCATTTTTCTACTTTTGTAAGTGATTTCAATGTTTAAACTAGTTCCCAAGCTTAATGGTCAAGTACTGCCTACTCTTTCAAAGTACAAGAAAACTACGATGTTCCCTACAGAGAAAATAGGTTTGTTTAGTTAAGTTAAGCTTTATCCAGGCTCTGAGTTACGGTGCTGCTGGCTGTAGTTTGGTGTTAATGAATCAACAATGTATATTATGTCTTTATAAGGAAATGCCCAAAAAATAAGGTTATGTGTTGATCAGCTAATGAAATGTGAACAGAGGCTCACAGAATCTAAACCTTTTCCTTAGGAGCAATGGTTCAATTTTTACTAATTGAATGTTCATAGCAACTCTGTAGACCATCAACTCATACATTGTGTTATTTCAGTATGCATAATATCATAGTGGAATTTTTTAATTAAATATTTCACAATTTTAAAATAAATATTGGTACTGCCTATATATAGTGTCATAGTGACATGCCGTTTATATAAATCTATGCACTTTCAGTTGCCTTAGCAGTATAATTCTTTTTTTTTTTTTCTTTTTTTCTCTTTGAATTTAAGCCAGGGGTGCTTTACCACTGAGTCACATCCCCAAACTTTTTATTTCTTATTTTGAGTCAGGATCTTACTGTTGTTGAGGACTTCGTTAAGTTGCTGAGGCTGGCTTCAAACTTGTGATCTACCTGTCTCAGCCTCCCGAGTTGCTGGGATTATAGGTGTGTGTCACCACACCTGACAATAGCAATATAATTCTAATAGTTGTCAAAGAATATCAGGATTTATCACCATTTCCTACTTGACTAATCGCAGTTTCATTTTTTTCAGTAACTGATAAAACATACATCCTCAGAATTCAGTAGTTTCTATTAAAAGACACAAAAAAGTTTTGACACATTAATGTTTGATGCCTTAACAAAGGTACTGTGACTCAGAAACTGCTGTTTCATCCTTATAAATTTCCTTCTTATTTTCTGAAGAATTTGGTAATCTCTTCAGTCTTAAACTGAAATGAGCTTTATCTACTATTAAAGCAAAATTCTGAGATTAAATTTAACAAGTTCATTTAAGCAAGAAAAAGATTCTAGAACCAGGAGGCATTCTGGACCACAGTTGGTTCAGAATGCCCCACATCACCACAGGTGCACATTATACTTTTAGTGAGAAAAATGGAAGTGACTTATCAAAACAACCTGATTACAATTGGCATTTGCCTTATAGGGTGATGAGACATTTGCTTTATATGGACATAGTTTGATTAGTTGGCCACCTGTGATTGGATGAGACTTGGCTGCTTGGTTACAAGGGTACACTCTTAGGTTACAATTTGTCTACAGGTCAAGCTAGGGTATCATTCACTATTTGCAGAGGTCACTTTGGTCAAACTTCATCACTCAAGTATGAAGACAAATTGAGGCCCAACTTAGACTGAGCTTAACACTACTCAAAGCTATCCACTTCTTTTTTAAAATATTTTTTAATTGTCAATGAACCTTTATTTTATTTAATTACATGCGATGCTAAGAATCGAACCCAGAGCTCACATATGCTAGGCAAGTGCTCTACCAGCTAAAACGCCAACCCCATATACACTTCTTTTGAAATTTGTAAATTATTTGGTCGATTTGTAAGAAAACATAGATCGTGGTCATTCCTCCAATAATCCTTATCTGTTTCATCAAGTTAAAAAAAAATACTGTGGTTTTCATGCCTATTTCTACAACGGATACTTTTGTTATGCCAAATCACTGCATAATCTTTTTAAAGATACTTTAAATGGCAATTATACATAATAAGTATAGAGCCAGTAATAATCATAACTCAGTAGAAGTGTTGAAGAGCTATCAACACGTTCAGGCACACCTTCAAAAACAACTGAGTCACAAGTACTGCTTGGGTGAAGAAGCCAGCTGATGCAACGTGCACTATAATTTCTTGAGATGTTAAATGTGAAAACAAAAACGTTTAAGAATTGATAAAATTCAGTATGAATTTCATGTGAAAGCTTTCTAAATGCATTTTCATTAGAGGTTCTGATATAGCTGTTTTGCTTTCTTTGTTGTTATTAATATATGAGGAGGCCAGACTTTGCCCAAAGGCTAAGAATTTTAAGGCTTGCCTTAAGCTCTAAAACCCCTATGATGCAATATTAGTGATCATGTTTATTCCCAGTTCTACATCTTTGCTTATGCTGGCATTACCACCCCACCACCATCACTATTACCACTACCACAAAACGCACACAAGCACTCATAAGTTTTTCTCTGTGTGATACTGGAGAATCAAACTTATGAGTGCTTTATCGCTGAGCTGCATCCCCAATCTTTTTCTACTTTTTTTTTTTTAATATTGAGGTAGGGTCTTACTAAATTGCCCAGGTTAACTTGAACTTCTGATCCTTCTGCTTCGGCTTCTGAGTAGTTGAGATTACAGGCATGTATCGTTGCACCTGGCAAGTACTCAAATTCTTGAATAGCCTGGTGTACAAAACATTCAATCAGCAGAAAACAGCTGCAAAGGGTTTCTGCAGGTACCCTAAGAATCTAGGATCTCTTTGAAATTAAATTGAAAATGAAATTAAACCAGACCATTTGAAGGATTAGCTTTTGGCTAACTGATGTCACCTAGCATTCCTGAACAATGTATGATCTAGATAACGTCTGGGCTTCTTTGGAGGATTGAGTATCATGATGATGATAAAGCAGCCAGTATTCATTCAGGAACTTGGTTATGTGCTTTACATACATGATTTAATTTATGCTATATAAAAACCTCATGAGACAAATGAAATACCTCTATTTTTACAGATGAAAAGCTGATCCTCCAAAAGACTAAGTGATGAAAAGAGGGACTTAGATTTGGGCCTAAATCTCCTAGCACTTCACTAGATACTCTCCACTGTATTAGTTTCATGCTGCTTCTATGACAATTTATGATAACTCTCCTTGTTCAAAACAATACAAAAGTATCATTCTACAATATGAAGTTCAGACCTCTTAAAGTGCTATTACTGGGCTATACTTAAAGTATTGACAGGGCTGTGCTCCATGTGGAATCTTTGTGGAAGACTCTGTTTTCTTTTCTATTCCAACTCCCAAAGACTGTCTCCTTTTATTTTCAAATCCATCAAAAGCCAGTTGAATCTTTCTCAAATGGTATCACTCTGATGCTATCTCTAACCATCTTCCACAATTAAGGATTCTTGTCATTACATGGACTCAACTGACTAATCCTGGAGCATCTCCTTTTAAGGTCATCTGATCAGCAACCTTAATTTCCCAGTGCTATGTGACATAATATATTCATAGATTCTGGGGATTAGGAAGTGGACATCTTTGGAAGGCTATTTTTTCTGGCTACTGTGTTCATTGATGGTATAGTATCACATAGTATAGTAATATGTAAATATGTTTAGTGGACATTTGTTTTTGTTTCCCTAGCATCTTTTCATCTAAGTTGTGTTACATCATCCTTACTTCTATCTCTTATAGGGTACATCTTTCACCCTTACTGGTGCTAGTAACTTTACCAATGACACAGTTCAAACCCTTACAGACAATAGGGGCCATGGAACAAAAATAGTAATACATCACCTTATACCCAATATTTGTCCAAGGCTTGTGCATATGACCTAAGCAGGTTAATCAGTCTTTCTTCGAAAATTGAGATTGAAGGGTAGGTAGCTTCCTTTTTTCCCTTGGATCATGATCCATAATTTGATCCCAAAGATGCTGGTGGTCATATGTCTATATGCACCATTTCCCTTCCCTGGCAGTACATGGAAAAGTCTAAGAAAATGCAGCCACAAGACAATTGGATGGCAGACAAGAAAGAGAGACTGGGCCCTTTGCTATTCAAATCTCACAATTCTGTTTGGCTCTGCAGCAGATTCCACCTCTGTATTTCAGAGACAGAAACTGTGAAACAATAATTACTGTTATTTTGCTTATACTAGCTTGAGTTGGATTTCTATCACTTGGCATAAAAAAGTCCTAAAATAAAAGCTTAAATTGAAGTATTTCTTGCTTCACAAGTGTCAATTTCGTTTTCCCTATTACACTGTAACCTCATGATCACAGTTCATGACAGTGCTGTAGACTTCCTCCTATGCATATGATAGTACTAGGCTTACTGCAAGACCTCCATATTTTCTGATTCATACGTCCTACTTACATGTCATTAGATAAAATTAAATATAAATAAGACAAAAGTTATACCCATGCATCTTGAATTTTAGCATTTTCCTTGACACTATTTACAAAACATGTATTTTCCAAGTGTGAAACTTGTATAAGTTCTGATCTCTTTTAAGATGAAGTTCTTAAAAATAAACAGTTTATCACATGTGTTGCTGGAATGTCAGGAGCACAAGATCAAGAATTGGCAGAGATTTCCCTAAACACTAATGATATTTTACACTCCCTAACTTAGATTCATAAGTTTTAGGAAAGGGACACTCACACTGAATAATAAAATAATCAACAGTTTTAAATGAATGAACGAAAAAGAGAAATAACAAATATTAATTTTTAAAATATATGTTTACCTTTTTTGGAGTATTTTTACAAAGTTAAAATTTGTGTGTGTGTCATGTGCACACACCCCACGGAGCATAAATGTGATGGCAGTCAAGAGCTAAGGAGAAAGATTTTCTGACAAATAGAACAAATGCACCCACCAACTAGGTGCACAATAGTGTTCTATTTTTACATCCAAATTCCATACAAAGGAAACCTTTTGATTATTTCAGAGACTATGTTCTCAAGCTAATTAGTACATTTAACTAGGTTCTGAGAGCTACATTCCAGGTACAGATTTTGTTGTTTTACACACATTAACCAACGAAATTTTCCAATACTATGAGTGGTGTTTGCAGTAGGTAGGATACCAGAGATGCTCAGCTCTCAAAGATTCTTATCCTGATTATTTCAGTTTAACACTAATCTAGTACTTTTCTGAAGGACCTTTTCAGATGTAATTAAAGTCATGTATCTTAGGGAAGTTATTCTGGCTTATTTGTGTGTGCCTGATCTAACCATTTCAACCCTTAAACATAGAGAACTTTCTCAGGCCAGAAACAGAGAGATGTGGAGAAAGAAGGCAGAGGAGAAATGCTGAAGAGGGAGAGATCAGAAAACATGAGGAGGGTGTGCTCTGCCATTGTTGGCTTTGAAGATAAGAGGCTGGGAGCACACATCAAGAAAGTCAAGAATCACCATCTAAAACCAGAAAGAAAACAAAATGCACAGAACTAAATTTTGCTAACAATTTATTTTTTATTTTTTGGTAGTGGGAATTGAGCCTAGGGACACTCTACCACTGAGCTACATCACTAGTATTTTTTTTTTTCAAGACAGGGTCTTGCTAAATTGCCTAAACTGACCTCAAACTTGAGATCCTCCTGCCTCAGCCTCCCGAGACACTGAGATTACAGGTGTGTGCCACCACACCTAGCTCTTTTTTTTTTTTTATAACAATTTCAGTCTGAAAGCAGATTCTCCCCTTTCAGCCTCCAGAGAGAAATTTCACCCTTCCATCAGATTACAGATTACGTTCCAGATTACAGACTAAAGAGTCATGATTACTAACTTTAACCGCAGTTCTTGATTGGATTCTGCTTGTGGGTGGGGTGGGCAATAATGTTCAAGAATATTGTTGGATTGATTGAGGAATTTTAACTTAGTCTCTTTATTAGATAATCCTATTTTATCAATGCTAAGTTTCCTGAATTATTGTTATTTAGGAAAATGTCTGTTTTAGGAGGTACGCGCTCACGTATTTAAGAATGAACTCTCCTCATTATTGTGTAGATAGGTAGTGATAAAGCAAAAGTGTAAAACGTTGACAGTTGGTAAATATGGATGAAGGGTATAGGAATGTTCATAGAACTATTTTTGAAACATTTTAAAAAATAATTTTCAAGTTTTTCAAAATAAGACGGTAGGGGAAAGAAATCGCTCTGTATATTCTGTGTAGAATGCACTCAAAGTCAGTAACAGAGGGAAGACGGATGAGAAGGTATTGCTGCAGTTAGGTTGAGAACTGGAGTTAAAGGCAGGACAGATGAAGAAAAGCATCCTCCTCCAGCCCCTCCCTCCCCACACGGCTATACCAGTGAAGTAAATCCCAGTGACAAAAGCGCACCCTGTAACTACATACTTCCCACAAGCATCTCCTTGCCAGACAAAAATCCAAGGTAGCGGGTATGGTTGTGGTTGTGGTTGTGCAGGGGCGTTCAAGTTTGGTTAGGCTAAATTAGGCGGTCACAAGATTGCGCATGTGCAAAGGCTACTCTGTGTCCCCCCACCCCCACCCCAGACTGGAAGAGCCCATAACTGCAGCCGAGGATGGGGGGAAGAGCGTCCTAAATATAATTAGTCCTGCCCTTTTCAAGGGTTCTACCAAGTCATAGACATTTTTAACCACATAAAACTGCATGGTACTGAAAATTTTTACTTAAAACTTATGCTTACTTGAAACAAATTAGAGTTCCACAAAGATGTTTCTTTCTGCTCCCTTCCCACCGTCCGCTGCGTGCGCTGGCCCGCGAGAGGTAGAAAGCGGAAACGGAAGTGTTGACCAGAGGGAGCCTTTGCCTGAGACTGCAGGTCAAACTCTTTGCTTTTGCGATGGAGGGATCTCAGCCTCAAGAGGCGATCCTGGATGCTAAATCGCAGGTGAGGCCAGGCCCGAAGGGGAAGGAGAAGAGGGGACCTGAGCAAGCCAGATCGTTCCATAAATTGTGTTTTCTGCTTCCTTTCAGGTCACCAGCCAGGTGAGTGAGTGGTCCACCAGCCTTGTCCTCGGCCGGCCTCTGCTGGTCAAGGACTGGGTGCAGCCCCCGGCCGGCCTCCTGCAGCTAGAGAACTGCGTCGCAGTGATCCTCGCCCTGTTCTTGCATTTCTTAACCTGTGTCCACAAACCGGTGTTCTGCAGCCCATATCCCTGCATTGTTCCTTCCCCTTTGCACGTGAAATGATGCCGCTGTGATTGTGATTTAAGCTCCTCCAGCCAGTGCTAGTGAAAGAGTACAAAGTCTTGTTCTTCTTTAGTTAGGCGATCTTTATTCGAAGGTAGGAATACACTATTTTAGAATGTAATAGGCATATAAGAAATTACTAAAATTTACAAAGATAACATCGCTTACCTTTCTTGCACTTTAGAAAGATTAATTTGAAGATGGAGTGTAACTTTTTAACCTTTCAGTGTGTATCCTAAAACTAGAGTGTTTGGGGTCAAGAGTTACCCAGATCCATACAAAATATAGGAAAGGACTGAGGTAAGCAATGCAAATACAGGAGCCAAGAGAGATGTCCATTGACTGCTCTCTGTCTTTTGTCTCCTGATCTTGCTGTTGCTCTTGAGGATGCCTGGGAAGTAGGGGAACTTAGGTAGATAGTAGTCAGTCCCTACCTGGCTTTGCTCAGAGTTACATAGTTAGTGCATTTTTTTTCGATCTCATAAATCACTCATAAATTACATTAAGTGATGTGCTTGAATAAAGATCTCCTGAAACTGAGTTTTGTTAGGTTTTAGGGTTTTCCTAATTGAACTTCTTTTTGGCTTAAAACAACAAATTTGTCATCTTACAGTTCAGGAGGTCAAAAGTACAAAACTAGTCTTCTAAGACTAAAATTAAGATATTGGCTGGCTGTTTCTTTTCCAGGCTGTAGGAAATCTTTGTCTTTTCCTGCTCTTAGAAGCTGCCTCCTTTTCTTGGTTTATGGACTCTACTTCCCTCTTCAAAGCACATCATTTCAACCCCTGCTTTCTTCTCTGACTCTGACCCTCTTCCCTTTTAAAAAGATCCTGTGATTACTTTGAACTTCCTTGGATAATCCAGAAAAGTCTCCCCATCGCAAGATCCTTAATTTTGTTGAGTCTTTAATAATTGTTTCTTCACATAGGGTAACATACAGGGTTCAGGTATTAAGACATGGACATATTTGGGTGACCATTCAGTCTGTTATACATCCCATTCATGCAGTCACTCATAGGTTATATGATTTTTTTATGCAGGAAAAACCAAGATGATTTACAAACAAACATTATTTGAATTAATAATGAGTTTAGCAAGGAGATTCCATTATTTATAGTTCAGACACAGAATTGGAAATACAGTTTTAAACAAGAAATAAAATATAAAGTACTTTGCAATAAATCTAGTAAAAGATATGATAGACTTCTAGTTAATGGACCAGCATATAAGAAGTTTACCCTTTAGGATAGGGTAATAACTTTTAGTAGAAACTAAAAACTGAACTTACTGAAAAATCAGCAATTCTCGGATCTGTTAGAGAAGTAAGATCACAGGGCAAACGTTAGTTTGGTAGCAGACGAGTTTTTAGAGTGCCTACTATGTGTCATGCACCAGTCTAAACTTTCAAAATAAGACAGACAAAATTCTTCCACCCATGGCCTTTTGTTTTAAAGTCAGTATTAAGAGCTGCATTTTTCCAGTCGTAATTTATGCCATCGCAACATTGACAGGAACTCAATGAAGTATTAAGGCAGCTAGTAATTTATAAGCATGTAATCTTCTGAGTCAAGCAGACTTTGGTTTCTCTTCTGATTCCAGAAATGTGTGACCTGTCACGCATTACTTAGCTCTCTGAAATTGGGATTTATCATTTGCAAAATAGAAATAATAATGTTATGGTGACTCAGTGAGGCATTTAATACATGTAAATTGCATAGCACATCACCTGACCATCGTGAACACTGATGAAATCTAAAATTACATCATTACTTATGCTAATGTAAGGTTTGAGCTTGAGAATTATGGTGAGGAAAGAAACTGGAATGATCCCCACGTGTGCCTCAACTAACTATGAAGATCATGTAACCCGTCTTGCATTTGAGGATTTTTGGTTTGTGGAATGAGGAAGCATCTCGAACAGGAAAGTGAGGTAAAAGATGCCTCAAAGTGTTTGGAGTCCACTGAATTACCAGAACAAAATTTAAGCCTATGAAGGAAAACCAATACTGCCTTGCCTTCTACTTATATTATCCATTCAGTGAAATTTTTTTTGTTTTTCACTTTTTGCTTTTTTCCTTCTGAAAATATGACAGTGTTGTTTTCTAATTCTGTTTATATTCCTTGTTTTTTTCCATTTTCACTTGGTAATTGTTTCTTCAGTGATATTAAACAAAGATACTGTATTTACTATGACAAGCATTGAAACTAAAAGTTGAGTGTGAGAGCAGTAAAATTGAATAATATTTGCATTCAAGGCAATGAGGTTACTAATGTATTGTTTTATACTGTTTTGTTAAAGCTTGTCGATTTTCAGTGGAAACTGGGTATGGCTGTGAGCTCCGACAGTTGCAGATCTCTTAAGTATCCTTATGTTGCAGTGATGCTAAAAGTGGCAGATCATTCTGGCCAAGTAAAGAACAAGTCCTTTGAAATGACAATTCCACAGTTTAAGGTTTGTAGTTTAACTCATTGAATTTTAGTATAATTTTTGCTTACAAAGCTGTATAAAATCTTTCTTAAGGTTTTATTTAGAAGTTGATGTGTTTTACATGTATCAGCACATACAAAAGATCTAAATTTTGTTTTTTGGGAACTTAATAAATTATTTTCAATAACTAAATTTATGTGTTGTGCCATTTAATCTCTTTTGACAGGTATCCTCTGTTAGTATGTTTAGGAAATTTCAAGGAGTACAATGTAATGATTTAATAAAAGTATACATTGTGTAAGGAATACTACAATCAAGTTAATGAACATATCCAATACACACATGGTTAAACTTTTGTGTGGTGGATGTGAAGACACTTAAAATCTATTCTCTCATCAGTCTCAAGTAGATAAAATACTGTTACTAACTGTACCCACCATACTGTACATTAGATTCCCAGAACTTTTATAACTGAAAGTGTATGCCCTTTGACCAACATCCCTTTGTTCTCGATAACCCCTCACAACCACCATTCTACTCTCTGTTTCTCTGAGTTCGACTTTTGTAGATTCTACATATTAGTGAAATCATATATGTCTTTCTGTGTCTGGCTTATGCCATTTAGCATAATGTCCTCCCAATTCATATAAATTGTTAGAAGTGACAGGATTTTTTATGGCAAAATAATATTCCATTGTGCGTGTTTATATGATATGATACATACATAATACATACATATATACATTGGTGGTATTATATTATATTGCAAGTAGTAAATTTTATACAAGGGAATTGAGCTTCTAGATTTTGATATCTGTAGGAAGTCCTTCCTGGAACCAATCTCCCATGAATACTGTGGGACCACTGGGGTGTGGGTATGTATAACATTTTCTTTAGAGGACAGCTCTTTATTTATGTATTTATTTATTTTGGTACTGAGTATTAAACCCAGGGATGTTTAACCACTGAGCCAACCCTTTTTGTTATTTTTTATTTTATTGAGACAGGGTCTTGCTAAGTTACTTAGGGCCTCACTAAGTTGCTGAGACTAGTTTGAACTTGGCAATCCTCCTGCCTCACCTTCCCTTGTCCCTGGGAGGGGACAGCTCTTTTTTTTTTTTTTTTTAATTTTTCCTGTACCGGGGATTGAACTCGGGCACTTGACAACTGAACCACATTCCCAGCCCTATTTTATATTTTATTTAGAGACAGAGGCTCACTGAGTTTCTTAGCACCTTGCTTTTTGCTGAGGCTGGCTTTGAACTTGTAATCTTCCTGCCTCAGCCTCCTGAGCCAGTGGGATTACAGGCAGATACCACTGTGCCCGAATTGGAGACAGCTCTTTTTAAGGCACTCCTTAACGTGGGTTAAAGCTGAGCAGGCAAACAGTCATTTGGTCACATTACATAACAGAGCTAAGGAACAGTCTTTCAGCTTCCCAGCCCCATCTTTGGGCTTTTGTTAGAGATTTTGACCATTGGCATGTATTTTTAAAGAATAGTCACAATGTGTTTTGTTTTATGACAAATTAATAATGAAAGTGCAAATATGTAAAGCATAGAGGGTATCCCAATTGCTGTGGTTATGTTTCACATTTGCCTCCCAGCTTCCCAGCAGTACAGAAGAAAAAAAAACAGAATTTGATCCTAATTTGAGATTTTTTAAAAGATGAATTCTACATAAGGACAACCAAACCACCATAGTTTTTTAAATGACAACGATGCAAACTTCTACCATATAAGCCATTGTCAATGTTGGGTCTCTTTTATTGAAATTGAATTAAACCTTAAAACAACCCCTGTGACCCCGAAGTGGTTAAAAATGGTTAGGGGCCCATAGTGAACCTGTCACTTTTGTTTTTAATCTTGTGTCTGGGACAGTGTTGGGTATTTAATAAATCTTTCTGGTGTGATCTTAATAAACTTTCTCCTGCTTTCTAAACAAGTAGCAGGAGATAATCTAATTCTACTATAATATTTTTGCTTATAGTACCTAATTGCACTTACTTGTTTCTCAGCACTCTTTATTAGTTGAATATGTAACATTAAAATGCAAACAATGTTAGATAGCCCCTGGTAGTTAGATATAATTAAAGGAACTACTTAAATATTCTCTGAAAACAAAATTAATATTTTCCCCCTTTCTTTCCAGAATTTCTACAGACAGTTCAAGGACATTGCTGCCATTATTGAAACTGTGTGAAAACATTATTTGGTTAATAAATTGCTATCATCATCTAAAATAATGGATTTCATCTTCTGTAAACAAACTGCATAAGGATCAAATATTTATTGAATGAAAATTGCACTTTAATTTTTTCATTTTTCTAAATAAAAAGTGAGATAAATAGGAATTAGTGGTTATTTTTTTTTTTAATTTTTAGTTGTCATTGGACATTTGTTTTATTTATTCATTTATATGCAGTGCTGAGGATTGAATCCAGGGCATCACACATGCCAGGCAAGCACTCTACCACTGAGCCACAACCCCAGCCCCAAGGAATTAGTGGTAATTGATGTAGAAGTTTGTCAGTGTACTAGAAGCTACTGAATTGCACATTTTATGTTTTGTTTTGTTTTATGGCACCAGGGATTGAACCTAGGGGCACTTAACCACTGGGCCACATCCCAACCCTTTTTATTTTTTGAGACAGGGTCTGAGTTGCTTAGGGCCTTGCTCAGTTGCTGAGGCTGACTTTGAATTTGGCAATCCTCCTGCCTCAGCCTCCTGAGCCACTGGGATTATAGGAGTGCATTGCCATGTCCAGCTTAAATTGTACACTTTAAAAGGTGTACTCTGGTATGTGAATTAAATCTTTAAAAAGTCAAAGCAATTCAAAGCAGCAGATGTTTAAGTATTAGAATAGTGTTTTGAAACTTACTGGCAATGGAAACCACTTTCTAAATAAAATCTTATTTAGAGTCATAAATAGGTATAAATTATAAGCATTTCATTAAGGTAACTTTACAAATACAATTTTATACTATTCACTTAGACAAATAGAAGAGTAAGGCTTCTTTTCTCCAACGTTTAGAATTGGGTTAAGATTGACCATTTTTCTTTTATGTTAGCCTACATTCAGTTGATTCTGTGAGTATTTGTAGAAAGTCTGCTGCAGATAATCTCTAGTTTTTGTAGCACAAAGCAGGATGTAACCTGGAGGCCCCTATACATGCCATGTCCACCTGCAGTCATCTTTCTGTCAAGCATGTGCAATGAGTTGAAAGCTGCTCATATTTCTGGTCTATCCTGATTTCACACAAGTGCCTCACACTGGTAGAAAATGAGAACCATTTGACATGGGCATCTGATCAATTGAGTTTCTATGCACCTAAAGAGGAACTTCAGAAAAGCAAGAATGTTGCTGAGTATTCTTGTTCTGTTGGGGATTATTAAGGTCCTGCAAAACATTTGTATGTATGAATATATCCTTTGAAATATAATATTTGCCAAAAAAAAAAAAAAAGAGCCTAATGTTCATCCAGATCCTTTGAACACACAGGAAGACTATTTCCCAACTTTCCTTGCTATTGGACTGGAAGCACATAATGAAGTTGAAGCCAGTGGGATATGGATAGAAATATCCTAAACCATTTCCAGTCTTGGTCATAAATTGTTCCTTCTCATCTTCTAAGTTCTCTCCTATACCTACTGTTGCAATTAAGAACTTTAAAATAGAAAAAAATGTTCAAAATCTTTAGCATCTAGGGAAATGCAAATCAAAACTATTCTAAGATTTCATCTCACCCCAGTTAGAATGGCAATGAATACAAACAATAAATGTTGGTGAGAATGTAGGGAAAAGGTACACTCATAGATTGCTGGTGGGACTGCAAATTGGTGCAACCACTATGGAAAGCTGTATGGAGATCCTTCAGAAAACTTGGAATGGAACCACCATTTGACCTAGCTATCCCACTTGGTTTATACCCAAAGGATTTAAAAATCAGCATATTACAGTGATGCCGCCACATCAATGGAATAGCAGCACAATTGACAATAGCTAAACTATGGAACCAACCTAGATGTTCTTAAACAGATGAATGGATAAAAAAATGTGTGTGTGTATATATATAGATATATATAGATATAGATATACATATATATATACATATGTATGATGAAATATTACTCAGTCTTAAAATGAAAATATGGCATTTGTCAGTAAATGGATGAAGTTGGAGAATATCATGCTAAGTGAAATGAGCCAATCTGAAAAAAAAAAAAAAACCCGAATGTATTTTCTGATACACCAATGATAATTCACAATAAGTGCATTGAAGGGGCAGTGCTAGGGAATAATAGAGTTATTTTAGGTGGAGGGGAGTGAAGGGAGGGAGTGGATATGGGGTAGGAAGAATAGAATGAATCAGACATTACCCCATGTACATATGTAAATATATGACTGGTGAGAAGTTATACACCATTATATATGATATATCAAAAAATAAAAAATATTTCAAAAAAAATTTTTTAAATTTATTTTTATCGTAAACAAATGGGATACATCTTGTTTGTGTTTGTACATGAAGTAGAGGCATACCATTTGTGTAATCATACATTTACCTAGGGTAATAGTTTTTGATTCATTCTGTTATTTTTTTCCTCCCCCCACCCCTCCCACCCCTATTTTTCCTCTATACAGTCCCTCCATCCTCCATTCTTGCCCCCCTCCTACCCCCCATTATGTGTCATCATCCGCTTATCAGCAAGATCATTTGTCCTTTGGTTTTTTGAGATTGGCTTATCTCACTTAGCATGATATGCTCCAATTTCATCCATTTGCCTGCAAATGCCATAATTTTATTATTCTTTATGACTGAGTAATATTCCATTGTATATATATACATACCACAGTTTCTTTTTCCATTCATCAATTGAGGGGCATCTAGGTTGGTTCCACAATCTGGCTATTGTGAATTCAGCAGCTATGAACATTGATGTGGCAGTATCTCTGTAGTATGCTGATTTTAAGTCCTTTGGGTATAGGCCAAGGAGTGGGATAGCTGGGTCAAATGGTGGTTCCATTCCAAGTTTTCTAAGGAATCTCCACACTGCTTTCCAGAGCGGCTGCACTAATTTGCAGCCCCACCAGCAATGTATGAGTGTACTTTTTTCCCCACATCCTCGTCAACACCTATAGTTGCTTGTATTCTAGATAATCACCATTATAATTGGGATGAGATGGAATCTTAGGATAGTTTTGATTTGCATTTCTCTGATTACTAAAGATGTTGAACATTTTTTCCATATATCTGTTGATTGCTTGTAGATCTTCTTCTGTGAAGTGTCTGTTCATTTCCTTAGCCCATTTGTTGATTGGGTTATTTGTATTCTTGGTGTAGAGTTTTTTGAGTTCTTTATATATACTGGAAATTAGTGCTCTATCTGAAGTATGAGTGGCAAAGATATTCTCCCACTGTAGGCTCTCTCTTCACATTGCTGATAGTTTCCTTTGCTGAGAGAAAGCTTTTTAGTTTGAATATATCCCAGTTGTTGATTCTTGCTTTTATTTCTTGTGCTATGGGAGTCTTGTTAAGGAAGTCTGATCCTAAGCCAACAAGTAGAAGATTTGGACCTACTTTTTCTTGGATAAGATGCAGGGTCTCTGGTCTGATTGCAAGGTCCTTGATCCACTTTGAGTTGAGTTTTGTGCAGGGTGAGAGATAGGGGTTTAGTTTCATTCTGTTGCATATGGATTTTCCAGTTTTCCCAGCACCATTTGTTGAAGAGGCTATCTTTTCTCCATTGCATATTTTTGGCCCCTTTGTCTAGTATGAGAAAATTGTATTTATTTGTGTTTGTGTCCGTGTCCTCTATTCTGTACCATTGATCTACCTGTCTATTTTGGTGCCAATACCTTGCCGTTTTTGTTACTATTGCTTTGTAGTAAAGTTGAAGTTCTGGTATAGCGATACCACCTGCTTCACTCTTTCTGCTAAGGATTGCTTTAGCTATTCTGGGTTTCTTATTCTTCCAGATGAATTTCATGATTGCTTGCTCTATTTCTGTAAGGTACATCATTGGGATTTTAATTGGAATTGCATTGAATCTGTATAGCACTTTTGGTCGTATGACCATTTTGGCAATATTAATTCTTCCTATCCAAGAACATGGGAGATCTTTCCATCTTCTAAGGTTTTCTTTAATTTCTTTCTTTAGTGTTCTGTAGTTCTCATTGTAGAGTTCTTTCACCTCTTTTGTTAGATTGATTCCCAAGTATTTTATTTTTTTCAAAGCTATTGTGAATGGGGTAGTTTTCCTAACTTCTCTTTCTGAAGATTCATTGCACGTATAAAAATGCATTGGATTTATGAGCATTGATCTTATATCCTGTTACTTTACTGAATTCACTTATGAGTTCTAAAAGTTTTCTGGTGGAATTTTCCGGTTCCTCTAAATATATAATCATGTCATCAGCGAACAGGGATAGTTTGAATTCTTCTTTTCCTATTCGTATCCCTTTAATTTCCTTGGTCTGTCTAATTGCTCTGGCTAGAGTTTCAAGGACAATGTTATAATGAAGGATGAGAAGTTATACTCCATTATAGATTATATATCAAAAAATAAATATCTCAAAAATTTTTTTAAAAACCTCTTAGATAGCTGGGTGTGATGGCACATGGAGCATTACAAGTTCAAGGCTAGCCTCAGCAGTTTAGCAAAACTCTCAACAATTTACACCCTGTCTCAAAAAAGAAAAAATGTACAAAGTTGAAAGGATTGAAGATGTAGCTCAGTGGTACAGCACCC
Source organism: Sciurus carolinensis (assembly GCF_902686445.1). Classification (NCBI taxonomy): domain Eukaryota; kingdom Metazoa; phylum Chordata; class Mammalia; order Rodentia; family Sciuridae; genus Sciurus; species Sciurus carolinensis. Next base: position 69,673,373 of record NC_062217.1, on the reverse strand, counting down.
CTGGGTTCAATTTACAGTATCAAAACAACAAAATACCCTCTAAAACAACAAAACTAAATGATGGAACCCAAAATCACTATTGGAGGCAAATTCCCCAGAAGATTAGTCTGACTTGCATCACCCAGAAGTGTGAACTGGAAACAAACTTCTATTGGGGTGAGCTGGGGAGATTTTGGAAGTGTTAATTACAGCAGCATAAACAACTGCCTACAATATGGAGATTTTTACTGTAGTATTTCCAGTTTCAAAACAACAAAGTAATGAGTACCTGTTTTAGTCAGCTTTCACATCATTCTGACCAAAATACCCAACAGGAACAACTTAGAAGAGGAAAATTTATTTGGGGCTCACATTTTTAGAGGTCTCAGTCCATAGATGGCTTACTCCATAGCTCTGGGCTCAAGATGGGGCAGAACATCACAGGGGAAGGGCCCAGGGGAAGAAGCTGCTCAGCTCCTGCCAGAATCAGGAAGCATAGTGGAGGGAGGGATTGCAGGAAAAGCAACACTTCTAGAGCATTTTCCAATGAGCCACCTCCATTCACCCTATCTACAGTTACTACTGAGTCCATTCAAACTAAGATGAACTGATGAGGTTACAACTCTCACAATACAAACATATTACTTCTGAATATTCCTGCAGAAACGCAGGAGCCTTTGGTCCTCATCCAAACTATAATGCCTTCCAATAAGAGAATGGTTGAATAAAATTGGTATATCTATGCTATGGTATACTATACAGCTGCTAAAATCTGCCTTTGAAATACTTTCAATACATGTTTTATAATACAGTGTAAAAATACATTCATATATATTTGAATACTTAAAAGAGACATGCATACCAGTTATAAACATTGGTGAATAAGGTATCTGAAAGGAAGAGTGGTTGTTAAAACTTTCAAGTCGGATACATTTTCTAAAATACCATCATGGCTAGTAGTGCATGCCTTATAATTCTGGTTAGTTTTGAGACTGAGGCAGGAGTATCCCAAGTTTGAGACCAGCCTGGGCAATGTAAGAAGATCCTGTTTTAAATTTTAAAAAGGGCAGGGGATGTAACTCAGAGGTAGAGTGCTTGCCTAACATGCATGAAGACCTGGGTTTAATCCCCAAGTGCCACACCTAAAAAAAAAATCATTGTTTTAAAAAACCCTTGAAAATACGCAATTTTTGAAAAATACTTATTTTTTCCCACATTTTCATTGGTGCATTATAAGTGTGCATACTGATGAGATCTGTTGTTACATATTCATATATACACACAATATAAAAATGTAATTTGACCAATATGACTCCCCAGCACATCCCCACTCCCTTCTCACCTTCCACACCTTGATCCCAAAAGGGATCTTCGAAAGGAAACTTTGCTCATGTCCCTTTAGAAAATACTTATTTTTAAATTTTGAAAATTCTTGTAGTTCTTCTTCCAGTATAAATTTTTCTTCTTCTAATGTAACAAATGGATAGTGTTTAATAAACAGGATTTCTTGGGAAATTCCTCTTCAACTTGTGTGTACACATTTGTTCTACATCAGACATTAGCCCTAGCTGTGCTGTATTAATGATGATCCCAGCTTCTGCTAACATCTTACCTCTCTTTCGTCTTCTGATTCTCCATATTGGAAATTTTTGTCTTCGTCATCCCTGTCATTCATCATCTCTGTGTGAATCCACTTTCTTTTTTGGTGTTCAGCTAGGCAGAGACTGCTGTGAGGAGCCCTGACCTACCTCCTGCCCACCTGTGCACTCAAGATCCCACCAACTTGATGAGGTAGCTATTTGTGCTGACCAGCTGCCACACACATACTACTGATCCCACCCTCTGGGTGGTAGTAGCACATTAATGTTTCTAGAATTAGGAGAAATCAAAGTCCCCATCTCTCTGCCTTCTTCCATCCTGTGGGATACCAGCTTCCTTGTACTCCTAGAAGTTAAAATGGCATTTGCTCTCTCTAACTGCACTGAAGGTCCTTCTATCTCCCACCCATTCCAGTTTAACACCTTCCTCATTCCCCTTCCCCATTTACAGTGTAGCATTTCCAAGTTTAAGGTTGTATGCAAAGACCCAAAATTGACCTCTGGCTCAAACATTGTGGGTAATACACTTGAAAATAAATTTAAATTGCATGTTTAAATTGCATGTTTTAAAAAAACACTTTTTTCCCCTTTTTCATAATATAGTTTTACACTACTTTCATTGTGGATGTCTTTTTTTGCTTCTTATTAATTTAGTCAGCTTCACTGGACTGGACTGGGAGTTGACCACTGTCAATAATAGCATTCTGTGGGAAAATGTGTTTCAGGTTTCAAACACTTGATTAAGTATGAATTTTGGGAAATCAACTTGTTCTGAGGTTGGAAAATGTATTAATGAGATTTTAGTTTTCAAATGAGGATAAATTTCCTTGAGCTCATCACGAAAACTCAAGTATTTCTATATATTCTGCCATCACAGGTTAACACAAACATCAGGTGTATTTGGAAAGAAGGCAAAATGGTCTCATTTTTTTAAAAGGATTGAAACTAACATGTGGGTTGGTACCTTGTTTTTTGAAGTGCTTCTGCAAAATTGTCTTTTCAAACAAAATTTTAAAAATATTTTGTACTTCATATTTTTAAAAATAAGCTTTATTTTTTAGAAATTTTAGATTAATAAAAAGTTGTGGAGATAGGACAGATAATTCTCATATGCCATACACCCAGTTTCTCTAATTAACATCTTACCTGTATGATATGTTAGTTATGATTAATGAACTAATACTGATAAATTAGACTTGTTAGTTTTTACCTAATACTCTTATTCTATCCTATGCTCCTGTCACATTATTTTTAATTATCTTGTCTCCTTCTTAAGCTCCTCTTGTCTGTGGCAGTTTCTCAGAATTTCCTTGTTTTGATGACCTTGACAGTTTTGATGAGTACCGGGCAGGTATATTTATTTGTTGGATGCCCCTCAATTGGGCCATGGGGGGAGTAAGGTCACAGGGGTAAAGTGCCCTTTCCTTTACATTCTCGCATGGGTCCACACTAGCAAGATGATTTACAAATTTATGCTGACCTTGATAATCTGCCTGAAGTAGTTGTGTTTGTTAGGTCTCTCCATACCAAGTCCCTTTTTTTTTTTTAACCCTTCTTTTCTGTTCTTTATTCTTTGTAAGGTAGTCATTGTCTACAGTTCATATTTAAGGAATGGAGAGTTAGGACCCCACACTTTATGATAAAGCATCTACATATTTCATTTGGAATTTTTTAAGGGAAATTTGTCTCTTCGCCAATTATTAATGTATCCTATCATTTACTTGTATCAATATGGCCTCATGGATATTTATTTTTTTAATTGAACACCTTTTGTTGCTCAAATTATTCCAACCTTGTTCATTAATTCTATCAGTTGGTTCCTCTGCCCCTTTGACCTACACTCCCTTCTTTTATAGAATTTCCTTACTTTCTGATCCTACAACATACTCTAGGCTCATCTTGTGCATTTTTTTGCCCTAGTCTTAGAATTATCCATTTCTTCCAGGAACTCTGACTCTTTTTATTGGATAATGGTATTAGAAAACAAGATCTGACTGCTACATCTGCTTAGTGTTTTAGATTTTGAGAGCATTAAAAATGTAGAGGTCAAAAGGAAAAAGTTCTGCTCTTGAGATATGTCAGGCCACAAAGCCTATCTCTTGTGTTAGGATTAGTGGGGATGAGACCCAGACTTTGTTAATATTATCACTTCAGCTTACAATTTAACCACCAAGAAAACAGGGCAAAATAATGTATATGAGATCAAGAATGCAAGAAAGGGGTGGGTCTTGCTAGGGAGGTGCACTAGGTTGATGACTTTAGTAGCTCAGGAGGAGAGATCTTCCGAGTCTGAGTATCCCAAGATTTGGGACTTGCTGTCTTTTATACTGTTTTGGGTGAGTGGAATGGATGGGGAGGAAGGTGAGGAAGAGCATGTTAGTACTCAAAGACTGGCTCTTACAGGGACACTTTTGAGAATAAAGGGAACATAATTAACAATTATGTTACAACACAGAAGTAAATTGGGACATCCCTGAGCAAACTAGGACATATGTTCCCCCTATTCTGATCATGAAAAGATACTCTTACTTAAACACACACCCATGCTTTATTTCTCATTTCATCATCAGGCCTAAGGAGGCAACATTGTAGTCCTGGCAGTAGGCCTAGTCTTGGCCAATCCCAATTCATGTTAGAGTGTTTGCTAGGTATACTTTAAAATATATGCTGATGTTTTGAAGATATCAGTATCTATCCATCCATCTATATCTATCTACCTATCATCTGTCTATACGAAGTATTCATCACTGAATGTCACAACATCACTTAATCAATAATTTATACCCAGACCAGAATATTGAGCATATCATTGGTAAAAAAAAAAAAAAAAAATAGACCTCATTTTTTAGAGCAGTTTTAGGTTCACCACAAAATCAAGTGGGAAATATACAGAGTTCCCATATACTTCCTCTACCTCAACACCACACACACACACACACACACACACACACACACACACACAGCCTCTTCCATTAATCAATATCTCCCATAAAAGTGGTATATTTGTTATAATTGATGAACCTCTATCAACACATCATCATCACCCAAAGTCCATAGTTAATGTTAAGATTCATTCTGTGTGGTGTACATTCTATGAGTTTGGATGAATGCATAAAAATGCATAGTATCATGTAGAATAGTTTTGCCCAAAAGTCCTCTGTGCTCTGCCTGTTCATCCCTCCCTCCCCACAAGTGTCTGGCAACCACCGACCTTTTTACTGACTCCATGGTTTTCCCTTTCCTAAAATGTCATAGAGTTAGAAATACAAAATATGAACCCTTTGAGATTGGCTCCTTTCAGTTAGTAATACACATTTAAGTTTTCTCCACATATTTTCATGAATTTATTTATTTTTTACCACTGAAGAACGTTTTATTGTTTGGATCACAACTTATTTTTGCTTGCCAAAGTCAGAAAGACCTTTTAAATACTCAATATGGTCCTATATCTTGAAGATTAGAAGAAAAAAAAAAGTAAAGGTGGGCTCCCAGGCCTCAAACTTAAAAATTTGAGTTGATGTGGTGGTTCCCGAGCCTCTTTTATGTAGTTTTATGTAGTTGACCTGCCGTTCTTAACATGTGGCTTCCATCTTGCAGGAAGTATGAGTGTTCCAGTTTCTATCAGCATACCAGCAGTCATAAGGGAGAAACGAAAAGGAGAGAACATACTTGCCCATTTAAACTCACACCGTTTTCTCACACCTAATTCTGTTCTCATCTCATTGACCATAACTTATTCATGTAGTCACACATAGTACAAACAGATTGAAAGTATCTGTAGCTTGGTAGCTTTGTACTCAGTTTAAAGTTCTATTATTATGCTAGAGGGGAAAAATGGATTCCACAGAAATCTAGCAACCTTTGCCACATTCTTTGTCCACAAACTATAAACATCCTTCTTACCTTCTGCAAAACATGCTCTCTTTCCAAAGAGCATGGGAAGTTTTTGAATCCATTTGGACAGAACTTGTCTTCCAAAACTTTGTTCCTTTTATCTCTACATGTAACTTAGCTTGAGCTTCTCTCTCTTGAGGACTTTGACAAAAGTGGCAAGAAAAAACCAGCATACTGCGTGGGGATATAGCTCAGTTGGTAGGTGCTTGCCTTGCAAGCACAAGGCCCTGGGTTCAATCCCCAGCACTGCAAAAAAGAAAGAAAGAAAGAAAAGAAAAAGCCGACGTACTAGTGGTTTTTTTTTTTTTGTTTTCTTTTTTTTTTTTTTGCGGTGCTGGGGATCGAACCCAGGGCCTCGTGCTTGACAGGCAAGCACTCTACCAACTCAGCTATCTCCCCAGCCACACTAACACTTCTTATTGCTACTCTTCGATTGCAGTGATTCTTATCTAGGTGATAGTGCATCTCCTATAAGGGACATTAGGGAAGATGTGGGGAAGTTTTTGGCTGTCATATTGACTGGGGCTTATTACTAGCATTTCATGGGTGGGAGGCAGAGATGCTAGACATCATACAATGCTCAGGGCATTCTTAACCACAAAAAATTGTTCTACTCAAAATTTCAATAGGACATCTGTTGAGAAACACTCAACCTCTTAGAGGTATAGGCTTTATAGACACGTGATATCCTGTGCTGACAATTTTATCAAATGTTGTGCCATAACTTGAGTCACCCGTTTTACAGTCTACAATATGTTCATATCTTAATATCTTAATAGGCAATCAGCTGGATTTGGAATGATGGTGATACTGGCTTCCACCCTTTGCTTTTTCATGGATAATTTGAGGACCATTGGTACTAGTTCTTCTTTAAAGGTCAGATAGAATTCAGCTGAGAATCCATCTGGTCCTGGACTTTTCTTTGTTGACAGGGCTTTTGTTTTGTTTTGTTTTAAAGCTTTTATCTCATTGCTTGTTATTGGTCTGTTTTGGTTCAATTTTGGCAGGTCATATGCATCTAGAAATATATCCATTTCTTTTATAGTTTCTAATTCGTTGGAGTAAAAGTTTGCAAAATTGTTCTTAATGATCATTTGGATTTATGTGATATCTGTGGTGATATCTCCTTTTTCATTTCTAATTTTATGAATTTGAGTTTCCTGTCTTTTTGTTGTTTTTCTTTTCCTTAATGTATGTGTGCATGCATGCATGCATGCTGGGGATTGAATAAGAACATGCAAGGCAAGTACATTTCCACTGAGCTACATCCTAGCCCTTTTATCTTTTCTTTTGGTTAGTTTAGCTAAGGTGTTACCAATCTTTATCTTTTTTAAGAACCAACTCATTGTTTCATTGATCCTGTGTATTTTTTTAAAATTCTCTATTTCATTGACTTCATTTCTGATCTTAATTACTTTCTTCCTTCTATAGGTTTTGGAATTGGTTTGTTGTTGTTTTACTAGGGACTTTATATGCATCATTAAATTGTTTATTTGGGATCTTTCTGATGTTCTTGTGTAGGATTCATAGCTATAAAGTTGCCTGTTAGAACTGTCTTTGTAGTGTCCCATAGGTTCTGGTATGTTGTATCAACATCCTTGTTTGAGTCTAAGAATTTTAAAATTTCTTTCCTGATTTTTTTCTATCATTCATTCATCATTCAAAAGCATATAGTTTAATCTCCATATATTTATGCAGTTTCTGTAGTTTTAATTTTTTGTGTTTCTAATTTTATTCCTTTATGATCAGAAAGAGGCAAGGAAATATTTTGATCTTTCTATATTTGGTAAGAAGAGTTTTGTGACCTAAAATATGATCTGTTTCAGAGAAGGTTCCATGAGCAGCTGAGAAGAAAGTGAATTTGGGTGTTTGGATGAATATTATACAAATGTTTGTTAAATACATTTGATTTGTGTGTGTGTGTGTGTGTGTGTGTGTGTGTGTGTGTGTGTGTTTTGGTGTGGAGCGGGTACTGGGGATTGAATTTGGGGCACTCTACTACTGAACTATATCTCCCCCTGCTTTTTTTTTATTTTGAGGCAGGGTCTTGCTAAGTTACCAAGGCTGATCTCAAACTTGTAATCCTCCTGCTTCAGTCTTTTAATTTGCTGGGATTATAGGCATGCATAACTGGACCCATCTTGATATAGAATTATTTTTAGGTCTATTGGGTCTTTGAGTTTAAGCCTGGTGATAGAGGTGTGTTGAAGTCTCCCAGTGTTAATGTCATAGGGTCTATCTGATTTTGTATTGTTGTTGTTAGTGGGGATTGAAGCAAGGCACTTAACACTGAGCCATATCTCAGTCCTTTTTATTTTATATTTTGAGATAGGGTCTTGCTAAGTTGCTTAGGGCCTTGCTAAGTTACTGAGACTGTTGTTGAACTTGTGATCCTCCTATCTCAGTCTCCTGAATTGCTAGAATTATAGTCATTGTTCACCAAGTCTGCTGTCTTTCTGATTCTTTAAATCAACTAGTGTCGGTCTCATGTAATTAGGTGTACCAACATTTGGAACATAAATATTTACTATCATGACTTCTGGATGGATTGTTCCCTCTATCCCTATGATGAAATCTTTTTTGTCTCTTTTGATTAATTTTGGCTAAAGTCTGCTTTTTCAGACATGAGAGTAGCTATTCCTGCTTGTTTTAGGGCTCCATTTGCATGGCATATCAATTTTCATGCTTTCACTTACAGTCTATGATTGTCTTTGAGTAAAAGGAGAGATTCTTTCAAACAACATGTAGTCAGGTCTATGATGTTTATTAATTCCTGCAATTTGATTTATTTCTAATGTTTAATTTAGTCCTGTTTCTCACTTGCTTAGCTACTCTTCAAATGAAATTTGTCCATTCATGAGCTCTGGCATTTTTTTTTTTTTTTTATTTCTTCTAGTGTAGTATGTAAGTATATTCTGAAGTGGCCACTTAGTAGTCATTAATTCTTTTATTTTTATTTGTCTTAGAAGGTTCTTATTTCTTCTTTCATTCTGAATGATAGCTTTGTTGGATATTGCAATCTTGGCTTACAGTTATTTTCTTTCAAGTCTTGGAAAATATCATTCCTGGATTTAGAGTTTGTACTGAGAAATCAAAAGTAGTTCTGATTGTCTTACCTCTAAATATGACCTGACTTTTTCTCTTGAGACTTAAATTTCTGTCCTTGTTCCATATGTTCAGCATTTTAATTATAATGTGTTGTGGAGAGGTTCTTTTTGTTAATAATATGTATTTGGGGTTCTAAATGTATCCTGTGTCTGGATGCCCATATCATTTAGAAGGTTTAGAAATTTGTCTTATTCTTTTCTTAAAGAGGTTATCTCTGCCTTTAGCCTGCATCTCACAACCATCTTCAATTCCAATGATTCTTTAATGTTCAAGGCTAGCCACTTTGTCTTCAATCTGTGGGATTCTGTCTTCTATTAGACTTTCAACTGACCATTTTATTTGATTTATTGTACACTTCACTTCATAGATTTCTGTTTGATTCTTTTTCAATATCTTTATCTCCTTGAATTTCTCATTCATGTCCTATACTGAATTTCTTAATTGCTTCATTTTTCTGTGTTCTCTTGGAATTTGTTGATTATTTTGATAATCATTCTTTTGATCTGACATTTCACTTATTTCAATCTTTCCATTATTTCAATCTTTGGAGTCAGTTGCTGATGAATTATGAGCTTTAGGAATTGTCATGTTGTCTCTTTTTTCATATTTGTTGTACTCCTGTACTGAGTTTTATGCATCTGTATTTATCTTCTACTCTTACATGAGGGCCATTTTGGGACACAGTCTTCTCTTGGCAAAGTGTTCTGGGATATCAGGTTGTTGTGGTATTTTCAATATATTTCCAAGTGAGTTTTATAGTATAATTTCTGTTATGGTTTAGATATGAGGTGTCCCCAAAAAACTCATTTGTGGCATAATGCAAGAAAATTTAGAGGTCTAATGATTGCGTTATGAGAGTTTTAACATAGTCAGTGCATTAATACCCTAAGAGTGATTTACTGGATATTAATTATGAGCAGGTAGGATGTGGTTGGAGGAGGTGGGTTATTTGGAGCATGCCTTTGGGATATATATTTTGTTCTTAATGAACAGAGATTTCTCTTTTTCCCCTGATTCTTGTTGGGTATGTCCTGAGTTGCTTTCCTCTGCCACACTCTTCCAACATGATGTTCTGCCTTATCTTGGCTGTGAGGAATGAAGTTGGCCATCTGTGAACTGGGACCTCTGAAACCATGAGCACCAAATAAACTTTCCCTTCTCAAAATTGTTCTTATCAGGTCTTTTGGTCATAACACCAAAAAGACTGACTAAAACAATTTCCATCCTAGTCTACTGGTGATTAGTGTATTTTGATACAGTGTGTATTGTGTCAGAGGTTGAGAATCATTCTTTCCCTGTAGGTCTCACAAAATTGTGGACCTTCTTGTTGATTAGGTAATTGTAATGTATCCAACAGAATATGTGGGGTACAGCCTCTGTGATAGCTCTTCAACATTTAACAACTCTGCATATTCTAAAGGGGTATGGGAGCATTCTGGATTGAGACCACCAGCACTGTTTTAAGTCCAGTGTCCACAGTGTCTGTGTTAGTTAATTTTCTGTTATGCTATAGGAGTGAATGTCCATGAGTGTGACCTGAGGGTCACCCTAGCCATTCCTGTTTGGGGCAAGATCTTTGGTTTGAGGTTTTTATTTCCTCTATTCTTTGTATTAAAGTGTCACTGAAGTTTGAACATGGGTAGTTTGTGTGTGGAACAAGGCACACTCTCTCTTAGCTGGGTGTTGGGTATAGCTCAGCAGTAGTCTCTACCCTGTGAACTCATAGTGCCCAGGAGATTCCCAGCATCTCTCAGAAAAAGAAGAAGCAAACAACAGCAACAACAACAGAGAACAATATATAGCATTAAATGTCCAGTGCCTACGATGACAACTACAAGATTAAGTACCTTGAAAACAGGAATGGTGGGATTAGCAATAGATAATAGCAACAATAAAACATGGAAATAGATCTGGCATTAAAGTAAATAGCAGCTGTCAACTGTATCATCTACAGTATTGATGACTGCAACATGAATGGTGGGGGCAGTAATTATATATATCAAATATTTCTAAAAAATGATAAAAGTACAGTTCATTAAGAGAAAAGAGAATGTGGTAGGAAGTTTAGAATGTTCAAAATGTTAACAGAGAGAAAACAGGAGAGATGTAGCCAGTGATGGCTATAAAGAAGGAGAAAAGCATGAATAGATGAAACAAAATAGATAACAAGAGAATTTGATTATTAGAGGGTGAAGGAGGGAGAAAAAGAGAAATAAAACCAAAAACAAATAAAAAACCAAATAAAGAAAAAATCCTAACCTTCAAAAAACAAAGAAAAATAATGAACATAAAAAATGAGAAAAATGAGAAAAAAGAAACAAATATGTGTGTATATGTATACATGTACGTATTACACATACATATATATCCCATGAACCAATCAACACAATACAGCAAGAACACATAGGGGATAAAGAAAAAAAACATTCTTAATGAAAAAATGAAAGAATTTTCTCCACTGAGGCTATCAAACCTGTTGGTAAGGATGGATGTTCACTGCCTGTACCAGACTGCCCTTCTTTCTGGTTTTTCTTGGGCTACTTCTACTCTTGGAGTAGGGGCCAGGGGGTGGTAAACCCTTCCTCTTTTTGTGCAGCTCTTTGAGCTGACTGCTGGAGTGCATTGGAGCTGAAGCTGGTTGAAAGAGTTCTCAGCATCCCTTCCCACCAGTATAAGGTAGGATGGAATGGGAAGCAGTGTCAACTGGAGTTTCACCTGGACAGACCTGATGGATGCACTCCCAGGTTGGGGCTGTAAATGGGTAGCTGGAGTTTAGCTTTAATTGGGCCTTTTGAACTTTTTCGGGTAGTATCTGCTCTGGAGAGATTAAATCAACACACCCCTAGGGTCAGGCAAATGCTAATCTCTGCTGGGTGTCTGCATCTCAAGGACCTCCCAAGGTTTCTCATAGGGTGGGGGAACCAAACCTCCACAGGTCTTGCAACTCCACCACCCTCAAGTGTAGCCTTACCAGGCTCAGTCCCCAAGTGTAACCATGCCTGCTTGTTCAGTTTCCCAGCCTTCAGTTGATCACATGAGTGCCAGACTCAAAGGGAAAGTGAGTTGCATTCCCTTCCATGTCTATGACTTGAATTCCTCTGGGTATAATCTTCTTTGTGCCTATTTTAATCACGTTATGCTCCTTAGTTCTCCACTTGCCAGTTGAGAAACATGGAACACTTTTCAAACTCCAGCTTGCTCTGCAGCCTCTGGTTCAACTATGCTCAGAGTACTTTTTTGTTCTACAGGTTTTTCCATGCCATTATGTTTCTCTCTCTGTTAGTTATCCCTTCCCTCTGTGGTTAACTGGTGCTGTTGCCACTGCTACCACCAGCTTGGCTCTGAGGTATTCTCCCTTGTCCTTTGTTCAGTGCACCTAAGTATTCTGGATCTCTAAGAGTCTCTGACTGTCCAATATTAAATTTTAGTTAATTCCCTTTTTCACCCACCTCACTAGGAGGCAGCACTCCTGCTGCTTGAATCCTAAGCTATATTGCAACCAAGAATGCAGCCTTTCTCTAATCCACATCTTGAATCTACCAAACAATATTTTACACATTCAAGTATGAATTTAAAATTCATTATTACAAAATCAAACTAAATTATTTGGTATTGCCTTCTTCCTTTTTTTATTAATTGCTTTAAAGTTTTGTGATGAATATATTTGAACATAGTGATTTGACATGTTCATAGAGTATTGGAATTATCAGGCAAATCAAAACACAGTTTCAAGGAAAACAAAAAGTTAGATAATACCAATGGAAACCTACACATTGTGAAGGGAGTATAAATTGGTTCAACTACTTTATTAAAAAATGATTTAGATTATCTTGTAAAGTTTATGAATGTCCTATGATTCAGCAGTTCCACTGCTAAAAATCTTACTATTTATCCTTAAGAATGATCATAATTTCCTACTTACAAAAGCAAAAATCCATGAAAGCCCAAATGAAAGTTGACAGGAAAAATTATTTAAAAAGTGGTATGTTTTTATAAAAAAATATTATATCATATAGAGTTGGCAAACTGAAAATACACAATACTATGAATGAATCTTAGTAATTTAATGTCCAAGATGTAAGTGTGTTAAAATTTGTATAAAAAATTGAGAATGGAAACCATTATTGAAGATGGTGGTCAGTCTCAGTTTATAAACTGACACAGGATAGAAGAGGAACCTGTAGTAGATTGGAATTACTGGTAATGTTCAAATCTTCTGGTTGGGTGTTAGGTTCACAGTATTTATTATGCATTAAATAAATATGAAAACACAAAATAAAGAGGACTATGTTTAGACCAATACTGAAAATATGCCACAAACTAATGATCACAAAAATATTACAGTATCCAATTCTGTGCTTCTGAAGATAAAACAAACAACAAAACCTATAATACATGTAGTTATTATTGTATTTAGGAAGACTCAAGTGAGTCTACTAGTCCAATATCTGTAGCATATCTTTTTAAGTTAAGAAAATTAATCCAAACCAGGTACAGTGGCACATGACTGTAATCCCAGTGGCTCAGGACACTAAGGCAGTAGGATTGCAAGTTCAAAGCCAGCCTCAGCAACTTAGGAGGCTTGAAGCAACATAGTGAGACCCCATCTCAAAATAAAAAATGGAAGGAGTTGGGATGTGGCTAATGATTAAGTGCCCCTGGGTTCAATCCCTGGTACCCCCCCCCACCAATAAAATAGAAAGAAAGAAAGAAAGAAAGAAAGAAAGAAAGAAAGAAAGAAAGAAAGAAAGAAAGAAAGAAAGAAAGGAACTCAATCCAGTCAGTGATCTTACCTCAGGATGAATAATTGATCCTGCTCAAATTTAGTGAAGTTGGTATATAACTCAAAATTACTATTTGTTAATTTACACTGAAAAATATAATGGTCAAGTAAACTATAATGGTTATGTTATTTGTTCCCTTATCAAATACTTGTTGAACATCTCCTACATGCCAGATATTTGCTAATCACTTGGGATGTGGTGGTGAATAAGTTTGCACTGGGGTTATCATATACTGGGAAAGACAGATATATAACTCATAATTATAAAAACCAGCTTATCAGCTTGTTAACTTCTTTTATACATTGTGGCTTAGTAGAAAGTTTTTTTTTAAGACTGAATGTATTGAGTTAGCGATGAATGTACTTTGGGGAGTGGGTCTTAATCATGTCTACTTGCAACTTTCTATCATTTCTGTGGACCAATGACTGTTGGGTTTCTCAGTTATCTCTTTCCAAATGGGTATCTTTGTTATGCTATTCTTACTTGTGTCTCCATTCCTCCAGTGTACACAGGGACATAAGGTGTGGGAAGATAAGTTGACTTTTAGTTCCTTAGTTGCTGTACTACTTGGATCTACATTTGGATATGATAGAGATAACTGCATCAAATGGAGATCCTGCACTTTGGTCATGTAGTATTTTCCACATGTGGTAGGAGTACTGTCATATTTGGAGACTGGAGGGGTGATCCTTGGCAGAAATGGCCAACTATTTCTTCAGTTGGAAAATAGGGATAACAACTCCTAGGGTTGCTGTGAAAATTAAATATTACATGTAACACATAGTAAACACTGAAGGCATGTTAACTCTCCTTGAGGAACACATATCTGAAGAATGCTCAATAAACATGAAATCAGAGAATTGGAAATTATGCAAGCTTGATGCAGACACCAGCACCAAAACAATGTACCTATCCAGCAGGCCCAAGTACATCTGGCAGGTGGTCAATTGAGCCTCTCCTTATGGTGCTTAGTAATACATTGACTAATTCTCAGGGGTTTTTCTTGTTCCCATTTTCTAATATTATGTGCTTCCTCTCTTTTTCAGATGTGTTATGGATTCAATACTCAATTTTTCTTCCTTCTTGTCTTCTATATGAATCATCTGAAAAGTTTTGAAGTGTCTGGAAATAATACATACAGTAAGAAGAGTTAGAAAAACAGTGAAGACATTAGGACATATTAAAAATATCACTAGGAAAATAGTAATTCCAAGGTGAGTTCAATGCAGAGAGGTATAAATAGGGTACTGTCCTATGGAATGGATTTTGTTGGGTGGGAAATTTGAGTTTTCTAAAGTTAAAAAAATAGATACAGATATGTAACTCCCAAGCACTCATTGGAGTCACTACAACGTAAAAGCAAAGATATAGTTCAAGATAAGCCCATTTTTTTCAAGGAAAGAGTAATGAATTTTGCCTATGATTACTTAATAGAGAATACTTTATGATCAAGGACAATATCCTGACACCAGGTAAAAGAGCGTTTCTTATCAATGGATCCTAACATTAGTGACAATGTTGTAACCAAGCTGGGTACAGTGGCACATTCCTGTCATCCCAGCAACTCCGGAGGCTGAGGCAGAAGATTCCAAGTTTGAGGCCCACCTTCGCAATTTAGCTGGGCCCTCAACAATTAAGTGAGACCTTTTCTAAAAAAAAAAAAGAAAAAAAAAAAAAGAAAGAAAAAAGAAAAAAAAGTCGTGACCAAAATCCCAAATTGAAGTTATAATCAATTGTTAGAGATTCTTGAATTACAGTAGTTAGGAGATACTTAAATTTTATTAGTAATGCCTTTATATACCATTTCTTTTTTTTTAATTTATTTTTATTTTTTACTTTTATAGACTGCATTTTGATTCATACCACATACAAATGTGGTATGACTTTTCATTTCTATGGTTGTACACAATGTAGAGTTACACCATCTGTATAATCATACAGGTACGTAGGGTAATGATGTCTGTCTCGGTTCACTATCTTTCATACCCCCCGCCCCTCCTCCTCTCATATATACCATTTCTTATGTTGGAATGCAAACTAATCAAGCGATTGTGCTGATGGTCCTCATGACCACCCTGATTTGCTAATTCATTAGGGGAGCTCACAGGACTCAGTATTTACTCATGTTCATGGCCATGAGTATGATTTATTACAGTGAAAGGATACAGATTTTAGTCATTAAAGGAAAAAGGCACATGGGAAAATTTGGAGGAGACCTAATAGTCATCTCCTAATAGAGTCATAAAGGACACATAGTGCTTAATTCTTCAAATGATAAGTGGTGTCAAAATGGGTAAAAGTGATGAACATGTTTGTTAGAAACTCAACACCCAGGGTTTTTATTGGGGACGGTCACAAAAGCACATTCTACCTTTCATGTACCCAAATTTCAGACTCTGTGAAGGAAAACAGATGTGTGCTTAAATTATATTATTTCTACAAACAGTTTAGGCACAGTGAGCCACTCATATCAGTCAAAGTTTGGAATCCTTTCGAAATTGAAATTTCCAGAAACAAGCCAAGGGCCAACCTTGAAAGCAGGCATTTAAGGATAAGCAGTCAGGACTGCTGTGCCAACTCTTCTGCATAGGGACAATGAAACTCACCTAAAAAACTCTGGAAGTTCCTCTCTACCTCTGCTGTTATTATTGGACCTTGCTACATAGCTTCTTATAATTGCCTAATTGTCCTGATTATTTCATTAATTATAATAAGTGAATGATAATATAAATTTAACCTATATATTCTACTTACAATTACAGAATTAGAAGTTTTCAAATTTGAAAAAGATGCCAGTTTATATGTGCCATTAGTTAAATGAAATTCTAGCATTTCATGTGACCTTCTCAAATGAGTGTTGTGATTTTACTAGGGCCTACATTTTTGTTGTTTTCTGTGGTACTGGGGATTGAATTCATAGCCTCACACATGCTAGGCGAATGTTTTACCACTGAATAACACCCCTACCTTCTAGGGCCTGTGTTTGTTAAGGGAGATATTGTAGCTGATGATTTAACCATCATTTCACAACACACAGAAATGCTGAGCATAATAGATTGCATATCTCGAATAACTTGATCTAGATTTATGTTCTTTTGGATTACAAGAGCCCTAGGAGAAAGAAGCTATTACATTTTTGGTTATTATTTCAGTATATGAAGAACATTTGTTAAAAAGAAAGGCATTTTCAGGTCTTAGTGTTTTCCACATTTCTGTAAAAAAGGAGTATTATTTATTGTACTATTAAAGAACTATTATTACCTGGACAATGTGAACAGAAGAGGGAAGGAGCTTTCAGATTCTAAGCCATGACAATGTAGACAGCAGGTCTGAGCAAGTCACACAGAAATTAACATGATGGCTCATAGAAATTTCCAAGGAAATGCCTAGGGTAAATGGGGAAGTCAAAAAAAACAGACCCTGTTTACTTTCTTCTTGCAGTTTAGGAACTCCCTTCACACACTACAGAATTTGCTTAGTTTTGAGAATTGAGAAAGGGATGTTTTTCATTTCTAGTTGAAAACATCACCTCTATGGGAGAAAAACTTGATTTCTAGTATAAATATTTAATCATTCATCAATTGTATACTTGATGACTATCTGTACTACACATACAACCAAGAGAAAAGAACACGGAAATGAATGAAACTGGTCATGTCTTACAGGATCTAAGATCCTGTGTCAGTGACTTTTAAACTATACAGTGAATATAAGTCATCCTACTTATTTATATAATATTCATTGTGTAATAATGCTATGGTTTGGATCTGGAACGTCCTCCCAAAGCTCATGTATTGAAAACAGGTTCCCAATACAGCAAGGTTCAGAGCGGGGGCTTTTAGGCAATGATTAGCTCAGGAGAACTCTAACCTCAATCCTCAAATGGATTGATCTACAGAAAGCAGAATGTACTACTGGAAGGTAGAACACAGTTGGAAGAAACAAATCATAAGGGCATGCCCTGGGAGAGTTTATTTTTGTTTTCTCCCTGGGCCCCTTCTTCTCTGCTTCCTAGCTACCATGAGCTGAGCAGTTTTCCTTTGCCATGTTCTTCCTCCATGGTGTTCTGTCCCACCTCAGGCCCAGAGCAATGGAGCCAACCAACCATGAACCAAATCCTCTGAAACTTAAGCCAAAAAAAACCAAAAAATTTTCCTTCTCTAAGGTGTTCTTTTCAGGTATTTTGGTCAGAGAGATGAAAAGCTGATTCACAGACAGCCATTGTCCTAAGTGCTTTACAAATATTCGCTAATTTTATTCATGTAATAATCCTGTATCATCTTTATTTTTACAAATGTGAAAACCAAGAGAAAAAAAATGCTATGTAACATGCCTGTAGTCATAGTTGGATGCCTATCCCGACAGTTTGACTTTAGGAACAGAGCTCTTATCTATTAAGCTATGTCTATACAAGGTATTTATATTTCTTAACAGTCAGAGTTATATAAAATATATTCAAATGATAAACCTCAGAAGGAGCTGGAGACTTCTTTGAGCATACGGAGATATTAATGTGTCTTGCACTTGAATGCATGAATTTGAGATCTATGACTTGCCAGACCAGTCCTCTTCTAAGTCTTAAAGCTCATGACTCAACAACTTTAAAATAGCACCCAATAAAATAGGGTGCATTTAATCCAGTACGGCTGCTGACAACTCAGGTAGTGTCCAGGCCAAAAATCTCTAATTAATTGGAAGAGTAATTGTTTTCCACATTAAGTTGGCAACCACAGTGAACTGAGATAGTAACCATCTTCTTCAAATGGAAACATATTTTTTTCCTTTTCAGAAGATTTTGAAGTGAGTGTAGGAATATTAAAGAGAATTATAACCATAGATTGCTAATTTTGTATCAAAGGGAATATGTATATATTTCATATTTAATATATTTTACAAGGTAATTTGTTCAGACTTCTAACTTCAATCCAGGATACATAATTGAGTAATTGTTTCAAACGTGAGACTAAAAGGTGATAGCTTTCTCAACTTATGTGTGGTGCTAGAATAATTAAGAATATTTTAGGGCTGGGGAGATAGCTCAGTCAGTAGAGTGCTTGCCTTGCAAGCACAAGGCCCTGGGTTCGATCCCCAGCACCACACACAAAAAAGAATATTTTAGGTTCACCCTATTTATATGTTTAATCTGTTAGATGTATAAGAGTTATTTAGGCCCAGGGGCAGACTTTGCTTATTAATTCAGATTAAACAAATGAAATATTGAAAAAAAACTAGAAAAATTAATTTTATAAAATTTTTAAGTGTTTGAACATATTAAAGTTTGAAAAAGGAACTAAAAATTATGAAGTCCCCTTAGCAGTGACTGACATAAATGTAATTAAATTTTTAAACTGATTTTAAAATTTGAAGATAGATTTTGAATTTATAATTTGTATATACTAAATCTAAGTTTTAAAAACAAACTTTAAAAATAATATAATCTAAGTAAAAACCCATATACATATATATTTTCCTTTTTCTTGTTTTGGTATTAGGGATTGAATTTAGGGGTGCTCTACCACTGAGCTACTTCCCCAGCCCTTTCTATTTTTTATTTTGAGACAGGGTCTTGCTAAGTTGCCCAGACTGGCCTTGAACTTGCCATTCCACTGTCTCTGTCTCCTTAGTTGCTAGGCATGTGGCACCATACCTGGCCAAATTTTATCTTTAAGAGTACAAAAAAGAGCTTATGTCAAAAATCAAACTGAACTACAGAGGAAAACAATTAGCAAAACAAAATGACAACATATTGGGATAGAAAAAATTTACAAACTAAACTTTTGATAAGCGGTTAGTATTAAAAATATATGAGGGTGCGGTGGGCCACTTCGGCAGCTTCGCTGGCCTGGTCTTTCTGGGTGTCTTCACTATGCGCTCGGTCCGCCACCACGGAGAAGTGGGATAATCGAGTGGCTTACCCGAAACCAACAGCAATGGCCAGATCAAGGGGTCCAATCCAGTCTTCAGGGCCAACAACCCAGGATTATCTGAATCGACCAAGGCCTACCTGGGAAGAAGTAAAAGAGCAACTAGAAAAGAAAAAGAAAGGCTCCAAGGCTTTGGCTAAATTTGAGGAAAAAATGAATGAGAATTGGAAGAAAGAACTAGAAAAACACAGGGAGAGATTATTAAGTGGAAACGAGAGCTCATCAAAAAAAAAAAAAAAAGAGAAAGAAAAAAGAAAAGAAGAAATCTGCTAGGTATTCATCCTCTTCTTCATCAAGCTCTGATTCTTCCAGTGGTTCTTCAGATCCTGAAGGTGAGGATAAGAAACAAACAAAACAGAGAAAGAAAAAGAAGAACCATTCTCATAAATCTTCTGAAAGCTCCATGTCAGGAACTGAATCAGACAGTAAAGATAATTTGAAAAGAAAAAGGAGTCAAAGGATGCAACCGAAAAAGAAAAGGACATTAAAGGGCTCAGTAAAAAAAAAAGATGTATCCTGAAGACAAACCTTTATCATCTGAGTCCTTCTCAGAATCAGATTATATTGAAGAGGTACGTGCAAAAAAGAAGGAAAGCAGCGAAGAATGAGATAAAGCAACAGGAAAAAAAAAAGAAAAGAAAAGAAAGAAAGAAAAAGAAGCATAAGAAACACAGTAAGAAAAAGAAAAAGAAGACTTCTAGTTCAAGTCCTGACTCGCAGTAACATTAAGAAAAACCAGGATTCCCTTACAAAGAAAGTGAAATGTCAAAGGAAATTTCAACTGTGAAAATTATGCCATATTTACTAAAATGCATGAATTTTCTTGTTTTTAGAATCATTCCTGGACTATTATAGCCACTCAGAGGCCTCCGTGATTGTTGCCTGCTGCTTGAACATTTGTTTTTTTCTCTTCAGTGCTTGGTAACTGGAAGATGATATACTGCAGTTGTACAAGTGGTTAAGATATTTGGGAATAAAACTAATATTTTTAACTAGAAGTACCTAGTGATAAATCAACAGAAATGGAATCTGGATACATCTTTAAGATGTAATCAGAAATAACCAGATGACTGTAGTTAAAATTTTTAAAGTAGGGATCACATTATTATTTCAAAATCCTTACTCTGTAGATAAAGTGTATTTTAATTCCCCCCCCCCCCCATATGCTTTAATTTACCTGGGGAAGGAGCTTTTAGAATGGAGGGGGTTGATTTGCCATCTGTTTAGCTAGCAGAATAGTGTGCCTTTGATCCTCATACATCCTACTTTTGTACACAATAGCCATGTTTCCTGAGGAGGTCAGAGCTGGGTACCAACAGTCTTACTCTTTATTGAGCTTAATGACATCCTTGGACTTTGTCATATGCTGCTTTGAGTGAGCCAGAAAAACAACCCTTTGCAGCATGAGAAAGTCTCCAAAGCTCTGGGATTTATCTCCATGACAATAATAATTGAATGTTTTTTAGCTTTAGAATGTGTTATGTCATTTGAATTAATTTTGATTACACTTTGACTTTGGAGATGATAAAACATTTCAAATAGACACTGGTACTTTTTGGACTTGATTGCTGAAGATTCTAAAATGCATGCTTTATATACTGTTAAGTTTTAATTGGTGAGGAAAATTTTATGTAACCAGCAATAGTTACTTTATTTTTTGTATGAATTTTGTTTAGGTTGCAATGTTTAGCTTTTGTTAACTCCTTACTTTTGCTGTCTTAAGTTCATTGCTATGTTTAGTGGCATACTTGCCAAGATATTTAACATGTAAAAACCAGGGTTTTTATTTTTTTTTTTTAAACAGCTTCATATTGAAACTGAGACTTATATAAATAAGTTGAATGGCAGGCCTGGTATGCTGTATCTTGTTACATAAAGCTGTTGCCAGAATCTTTGTAAATATAATGTTTTAAAAGCTTAAAAAAATAAATAAAAATATATGAGGAACTCTCTCAACTCAATGACAAAAGAACAAATAACCTGATTGAAAATGGGCAGAGAACTTGAATAGACATTTCTCCAAAAAAGACATACTAATGGTCAACAGGTAGATGAAAGATGCTTAATGTAATCAATCATCAGGGAAATGTAATCAAAACCACAATGAGATAACACCTCATCCTTTTTAGGGTGTTAGTCAGATTTTTGTCACTGGGACAAAATACCTGAGAAAATCAACTGAGAGGAGGAAAGATTTATTTTAGCCCATGGTTTCAGAGGTTCCAGTTAATGGTTGGCCAGCTCTATTATTTCTGGGCCTGCAGTGAGGCAGTCTATCATGGCGGAGGGGGTTTGGCAAAGGAAAACTGCTCAGATCATGGCCTCCAGGAAAGAGAGAGAGAGAGAGAGAGAGAGAGAGAGAGAGAGAGAGAGAGAGAGAAACACATAAGGAAGAGGCAGAGGATAAGATATGCTCATATGCTCTTCAGGGCACACCCCTAGTGACCTACTTTCTCCAACAAGGCCCCACCTCTAACAGTGTCCACCACCTCCCAATAATGCCATCAAATTATTAATCCAATCAGAGCCGAAATCAACGAAATCGAAACAAAAGAAACAATCGGAAAAATTAATAAAATAAATAGTTGGTTCTTTGAAAAAATAAATAAAATTGATAAACCCTTAGCCACACTAACAAAGAGAAAGAGGGAGAAAACTCAAATTACTAAAATTCGGAATGAACAAGGAAACATCACAACAGACACGAGTGAAATACAAAACATAATTAGAAGCTATTTCGAAAATCTATACTCCAACAAAACAGAAAACCTTGAAGACATCAACAAATTTCTAGAGACATATGAACTACCTAAACTGAACGAGGAGGACATACACAACTTAAATAAACCAATTTCAAGCAATGAAATAGAAGAGGTCATCAAAAGCCTACCAACAAAGAAAAGTCCAGGACCAGATGGGTTCTCAGCCGAGTTCTACAAAACCTTTAAAGAAGAGCTCATTCCAATACTCCTCAAACTATTCCATGAAATAGAAGAGGAGGGAACCCTACCAAACTCGTTCTATGAAGCCAATATCACCCTGATACCTAAACCAGACAGAGACACATCAAGGAAAGAAAATTTCAGACCAATATCCTTAATGAACATCGATGCAAAAATTCTCAACAAAATTTTAGCAAATCGCATACAAATATATATTAAAAAGATAGTGCACCACGATCAAGTGGGTTTTATCCCAGGGATGCAAGGTTGGTTCAACATTCGGAAATCAATAAATGTCATTCACCATATCAACAGACTTAAAGTTAAGAATCACATGATTATTTCAATAGATGCAGAAAAAGCATTTGATAAAATACAGCATCCCTTCATGCTCAAAACACTAGAAAAAATTGGGGTAATGGGAACATTCCTAAACATTATAAAGGCCATCTACGCTAAGCCCATGGCTAATATCATTCTAAATGGTGAAAAACTGAAAGCGTTCCCCCTAAAAACTGGAACAAGGCAGGGATGCCCTCTTTCACCGCTTCTATTCAACATCGTCCTTGAGACTCTAGCCAGAGCAATCAGACAAACCAAAGAAATTAAAGGGATACGAATAGGAAAAGAAGAACTCAAACTATCCCTGTTCGCTGATGACATGATTATATATTTAGAGGAACCTGGAAATTCCACCAGAAAACTTTTAGAACTCATAAGTGAATTCAGTAAAGTAGCAGGTTACAAGATCAATGCTCATAAATCCAATGCATTTTTATACATAAGTGATGAATCTTCAGAAAGAGAAATTAGGAAAACTACCCCATTCACAATAGCATCGAAGAAAATAAAATACTTGGGAATCAATCTCACAAAAGAGGTGAAAGACCTCTACAATGAGAACTACAGAACACTAAAGAAAGAAATTAAAGAAAACCTTAGAAGATGGAAAGATCTCCCATGTTCCTGGATAGGCAGAATTAATATCGTCAAAATGGCTATACTACCTAAAGTTCTATACAGATTCAATGCAATTCCAATTAAAATCCCAATGATGTACCTCGCAGAAATAGAGCAAGCAATTATGAAATTCATCTGGAAGAATAAAAAACCTAGAATAGCTAAAGCAATCCTCAGTAGCAAGAGCGAAGCAGGGGGTATTGCAATACCAGATCTTCAACTCTACTACAAAGCAATAGTAACAAAAACGGCATGGTATTGGTACCAAAATAGACAGGTAGATCAATGGTACAGAATAGAGGACATGGACACAAACCCAAATAAATACAATTTTCTCATACTAGACAAAGGTTCCAACAATATGCAATGGAGAAAAGATAGCCTCTTCAACAAATGGTGCTGGGAAAACTGGAAAACTATATGCAATAGAATGAAACTAAACCCCTATCTCTCACCCTACACAAAACTCAACTCAAAATGGATCAAGGACCTCGGAATCAGACCAGAGACCCTGCATCTTATAGAAGAAAAAGTAGGTCCAAATCTTCAACTTGTTGGCTCAGGATCAGATTTCCTTAACAGGACTCCCATAGCACAAGAAATAAAAGCAAGAATAAACAACTGGGATAGATTCAAACTAAAAAGCTTTCTCTCAGCAAAGGAAACTATCAGAAATGTGAAGAGAGAGCCTACAGAGTGGGAGAATATCTTTGCCAACCATACCTCAGATAGAGCGCTAATTTCCAGAATCTATAAAGAACTCAAAAAACTCTACACCAAGAATACAAATAATCCAATCAACAAATGGGCTAAGGAAATGAACAGACACTTCACAGAAGAAGATGTACAAGTAATCACCAGATATATGAAAAAATGTTCAACATCCCTAGTAATAAGGGAAATGCAAATCAAAACTACCCTAAGATTTCATCTCACCCCAATTAGAATGGCGATTATCAAGAATACAAGCAACAATAGGTGTTGGCAAGGATGTGGTGAAAAAGGAACACTCATACATTGCTGGTGGGGTTGCAAATTAGTGCAGCCACTCTGGAAAGCAGTGTGGAGATTCCTCAGAAAGCTTGGAATGGAACCACCATTTGACCCAGCTATCCCACTCCTTGGCCTATACCCAAAGGACTTAAAATCAGCATACTACAGAGATACAGCCACATCAATGTTCATTGCTGCTCAATTCACCATAGCCAGATTGTGGAACCAACCTAGATGCCCTTCAGTTGATGAATGGATAAAGAAACTGTGGCATATTTATACAATGGAATATTACTCCGCAATGAAGAATGATAAAATTATGGCATTTGTAGGCAAATGGTCGAAATTGGAGAATATCATGCTAAGTGAGATAAGCCAATCTCAAAAAACTAAAGGACGAATGATCTCGCTGATAAGCGGATGAGGACATATAATGGGGGGTGGGACAGGCTAGCATTAGGTTTAGGGTTAGGTTTAGAGTTAGGCTAAGGAGAGCAGTAAGAATGAAGGAAAGAAGGACTGTGTAGAGGGAAAAGAGGCGTGGGAGGGGTGGGAGGGGTGGGAGGGGTGGGGGGGAGGGGAAAAATATAATAAACATCATTACCCTATGTAAACGTAAAAAAAAATAAATAAATAAATAAAAAAATTATTAATCCACCTGTGGATTAATCACTGACAAGGTCAGAGCCTTCACAATGCATTCACTTCTCCAAAACCCTGCCTTTGAAGCTTGATGCACTGGAGATCAAACTGTCAACACATGAATCTTTGAAGGACATTCCAAATCCAAACCATGGCAAATACTTTTTTAAAATAGATAACAAGTGCTGGTGAAGATGTGGGAAAATTGGAATCCTTATATGTTGGTGGAGATGTAAAACTATGTACCTACTATGGATAACAATAGGAAGGTTCCTGAAACACTCAAAGTAGAAATATAACATGATTCAACAATCCCACTTGTGGGTATTTATCTAAAATAATTAACAAGAATGTTTAAAAGTATAATTGCATTCCCCTACTCATTGCAGCAATATCCACAGTAGCCAAAATGTAGAGACAACATAAATGTCTGTTGATGGACAATGGATAAAGAAAATTTGGTGCATATATACAATGACATATTAGTCTTAAAAAGGAAGGAAACCGCTGGGCACTGTGGCACACACCTGTAATCCCAGCATCTCTGGAGGCTGAGGCAGGAGGTTCATGAGTTCAAAGCCAGACTCAGGAAAAGAAAAAAAAAAAAAGAAAAAGAAAAAGAAAAAAAGCAAGGCACTAAGCAACTCAGTGAGACACTGTCTCTAAATAAAATACAGAAAACAGAGCTGGTGATGTGATTTAGTGGTTGAGTGTCCCTGAGTTCAATTCACAGTACCCACCCCCACCCCCGCAAGAAAAAAGGAAGGAAGGAAATCACCAGGCACCATGCACATGCCTATAATCCCAGCAGCTAGGGAGGTTGAGAAAGGAGGACCATGAGTTCAAAGACAGTCTCAGCAACAGGTGATGCGCTAAGCAACTCAGTGAGAAACTGTCTCTATATAAAATACAAAATAGGGCTGGGGATGTGGCTCAGTGGTTGAGTGCCCCTGAGTTCAATCCCACATACCAAAAAAAAAAAAGAAGGAAGGAAATCCACCATATGCAACAATATGAATGGACCTTGAGGATATTATGACAAATGAAATATGCCAATCAAAGAAAGACACGTGATTCCACATATCAGGTATCTAAAATAGTCAAACACATACAAACAGAGTGGAATGGTGGTTGCCAGGGGCCTATGAGAGGGTGAAATGGGAAGCTGTTATTCAATGGGCATAATATTTCAGTAATGAAAAATAATAAACTTCTAGAGATCTGCAATACAACATTGACCCATAGTTAATAATACTGTATTATAGATGGGGCAGGAGTAATGCTGTATTGTACACTTAAAAACTCAAGAGGGTCAGCCGGGTGCGGTGGCATATGCCATAATCCCAGCAGCTCAGGAGGCTGAGTCAGGAGGATCTCGAGTTCAAAGTCAGTCTCAGCAACAGTGAGGCACTGAGCAATTCAGTGAGACCCTGTCTCTAAAGAAAATGTAAAATAGGACTGGGGATGTGGCTCAGTGGTTGAGTGCCTCTGAGTTCAATATCTGGTACCAAAAAAACAAAACAAAACAAACAAACAAAAAACTTAAGAGGGTCAATCTCATGTTAGGTTTTCTTAATACAATTTTTTAAAAGATGGCATCAGAGCTACCTAAGATGCTTCATTACCCAGCCTCTGTTGCATCTAAGTCAGAAGAATATATCTGGGGCTGGGGTTGTGGCTCAGTGGTAGAGCACTCATCTAGCAAGTGTGAGTCACTGAGTTCGATTCTTAGCACCACATCTAAATAAATGAATAAAATAAAGGTCCATCAACATTTAAAAAAGATATTTAAAAAAAGCATATATCTGACTGGCTCAGCAGTTCCATCAACCCAGAACTCAAATCATGACATGAGCAGTTATTACTGTAATAGAGAAAAACAGCAGTTTCACAATTTTTATATTATTTTGTTAAATGCCAAAATCATATTAACACTTTTTAAATTAAATTTTTTTAAAAATGTGAGCAATAAAAATTACAGTGTGGAGGGTTGAGAAAATAGCTCAGCAGTAGAGCACTTGTCTAGCACACGTGAGGCTGTGGGTTCAATCCCCAGCACTAAAACAAAAACAAATGAAAACTAGTGAAACTAAATATCTTATAAAGTTCAAGTATGAAAATGTATAGTCATATTCAAACATCACATGTGACATTTATAAAAATATACTGTAACAAATCATTTATAGATATGTAAATAATGAATATAAGAAAACCACATACTATATGAAATGTACAAAAGTTAATTATTAATGATAAATTTTAAAATGAACTGTTATCTAACTTTCTTAAAAGGAAACTTAAAAAATTAAATATGTCAGGAATGCTGGCATGAAATTCATCAAATTATGCTATGTACAAATGTGAATATACCATAGAGCATTTCACCTTTATGTATATCCTTAAAGCACTAATTTTGAAAAACTATGAACAACTGGAAGGAATACCAATGGAGTAGAGGAGGGAACAGGGGAAAGAAAGGGGAAGTACTGGGGACTGAAATGGAGCAAAGTGTATCACATGCTTGCATGATTATCTAAAAATGAATTCCAGTAGTATGTATAATTGTAATGCACTACTAAAAAAATCATGAAAAAAATCAAAACTAAAGTAGAAAAAAGAAATAAAATTGTCAATGGTACCATTATTGTATTGTCATTGTATTTTTATGCAAAAAATTTCAGCTCATATTTCAAATTCTTATACACTTCCTAACCAGTTGATAAAATGGTAAGAAGATATATGTGATTCTGTTAGCTTCAGATGATTTTCTCTGGATCAATGTTTTTAGTAAACTCTTTTATCCTTTTTTTTTTTTTCTTTTATCCTTATTCCAACATTTTCATTGTATTTTGTTATCTTAATAGTTTACTGTGACATAATTTTGGATTCACAGAAAACTGCAAGAACGGTACAAAGGATTCTCATACATTCTTTACCACTTCACCTGAGGCCTGTAATTATTCCAGTTTGTTTTTTCTAAAACCAAGGAAAGTCTATTAAACCATAGTATAATATCAAAATCAAAATTAACACTGATACAATATTACCATCTAATTTTTCTTATTCAATTTTTGCCAGTGTCTCAATACCCACTCAAGAAAATTCAAGTTGTATTCAATTGCCATGTCTGTAACCTAGTTAAATCTAAAATAGTGCTTCAGACTTTGTTTTATGTGACAGATGTGTTTTAAGAGTTTAGACCATTGACAGGCACAGTGGTACATGTCTGTAATTCCCCCAGCTTGAGAGGCTGAGGCAGGAAGATCCCAAGTTCAAAGCCAGCCTCAGCAACTTAGCAAGGCCCTAAGCAACTTAGTGAGACCCTGTCTTAAAATAAATAAATATATAAATTAATTAATTAAAATAAAAAGGACAGGGATGTGGTTCAGTGGTTAAGGACTCCTGGGTTCAATCTCTGGTACTGAAAAAAACAACGTTGAAGCCAGTTATTTTATAGAATGTTTCTGGATTTAGGTTTTCTGATATTTTCTCATGGCTCAATTCCATTTTATATGTCTGTCAGGAATATACAAACTTGAGATTGTGTCTTCCTTAGGACCTCATATCAGGGAGCTCAAAAGAGGCTTTTATTATTATTATTATTACTATTTTTGGTACTATGGATTGAACCCAATGGCACTTAACCACTGAGCCACATCCCCAGTCCTTTTAAATATTTTATTTAGAGACAGGGTCTTGCTAAGTTGCTTATAGAACCTCACTAAGTTGCTGACGCTGGCTTTGAACCTGGGATCCTCCTGCCTTAGCCTCCTGAGCCTCAGGGGTTATGGCATGTGCCCCGACACTAGGCAGAGACATTTTTTTGAAATGCCTTCTTGTATATATGTGTGTGTTTACAGGGAGGACCAGGGACATGAATCGTTTTGTTGCAGCAGGTAAGTATGTATTGATAAAATATTTGTTTTTGATTTAAAGTACTTTCAGGTACCTCTTAGCCTTTCTCTATTCTATTATATGTAATTGAATATTTTGATACAGAACTACTTGAACTGCTTTTAGAATGGCCACGCTAGCACCCCATTTGCTCCCAAACTCTCTCAACTTGAGCAAGGTTTATTTTTGTAAACATTATTGTTGTTTTCTTCCTCCTCTTGACTAATATTGTGGTTTGGAAAAGTATTTCTACATTGTTCAAAACTGCTTCCTTATAGATTGAATAAAACATTGATGTGGATCTCAAGACATTGATTATTCATATTTTTGAATTTTAAAATGATCTAAAAATAATCATCCATTTAAGAGATATCTCCTGGGCTGGTGTCTCTATTGAGAGCTTTGCCACTCAGTCCTAGTTGTCCTCTATTAGCCACTTCCCATAAATTATGCTATGGTTTCCATCAAGACCCAGCTTTCATTGCTTACAATTGAAAGGGTTTCTAGTTCATGCTGTACCTCTCTTAAACCAGTTCTGCCTCTGCCCTGTGTTATTATGGTTCCAAGAGCAGCTGCTGTTGTAGAAGTGGCAAGATTTGTGGTATATGAGAAACAGGAGTGGTAGATTCATTCACTGGCTCTTAAGGCTTGTGTTGGAAAGTGATACACATTACTTTCACTCATATTTCCTCAGACTGGAAGTCATATTGCCATGCTCAATGGGCAGGAAGTTATCCTACTTCTGCAGGAGGAGAAAATATTTTTTAACAATAATACAATTTACTCCAAATTATCTCAATGCACAATCTCAGAGCTACTGTCTGGTTCTGCTGATCTTTAGAATTTTTGTGTTCTTTACATTTCCTATTTGAGATTTCAAGGTTATATATTCTGAGCAGGTGCTTTGCTTCACTTGGTCTAGCTTCTGTCTTTCTCCATCCATCCATAGTTTTTAATTGGGCAGAATTGTGGGATATAAATCATGAGGAGGGGCTAGAAAACTTATGAAGTGGATGCCAGGGATGGAAGGAAAAGAAGGGAAGATGAAAGAAAAGAGATTCCACAGAGAGCCAAGATGTATGCATGAAACTGATAAGCAAATGTCTAAAATAATAGTATCACTATGCATAGAATATCTGCAAGTTAGAGCTTAAAATATTATAGAAAACAGGGATCCTTCCACCTCAAAAGTATTTATTGAGATCATTAGGTCAAGGACCCAGGGTCCTGTGGAGCCCATCTCACAGGGCTACTGCAGAAGCAGTTATATCCAGTTTTCCCAGAAAATAGTGACAACAGCTCAGAAGCTACATTTTGTGACCACTAATATAGTTCATGGTGTTTCTCAAACAAGCTGTAGTGTCTGAAACTAGCAGCAGCAGCAGCAGCAGCAGCAGCAGGAGCAATGGTGTCTTCCTGGGACCATCTGGCAGCACTATTTTGGGCATTGGTGTTGGTGCTGTAACTTTCAACTCTTTCTCTTTCAGAACTTATGAGCTATCCAATAACTCTTCACAAATTCCTTTTCTGCTTAATTTGGACAGTGTGTTTCTGTTGCTTGCTGTTTTGCATCCTGACTGATACAGAAAGTGATACCTGATGGTCTCTTGTCCATAATTTATTGGAACATCAATGTTGTCCTGAGAATAAGAGGATAAGTAATGTTGCAATGGGAGCTTACACAGAATGGTGAAGGTTTTGAATTGCTGCTTCAGAGAATGGGAAACACAGTCAATGAAGATGTGTGGGACAGACAAGCTGCATAAAAGGCCCTACTGAGGCTGGCAATTGTGGACTTGATGAGGAAGCTGGCTAATTATGCATCCTACAGAAAATTCTAATGCTATTTATATTAACAAAATGAGTCAGTTTCTTAAAAGGAATTCCAGGAATTAAAAACTTGAAAGCATCAGCAGAGTGAAATCAGCATCTATAAAAATCAATGAATTTGGCAACAGTCATTTAAGAGTGAATGAGATAGGGCAATGGTTAATGCCTCGGGTTACTTTTCTGGTATAGATTTTATGAAAACTTTTTTTTTTATTGAATTGTTCCAAATGTAACCTTTTAAATATGAAAATCTTGTTAACCCAACAGAACTTTCAAGGTGCAATGCCATCTTACTTGTAGACAAACCTACTTCAGAGGTGATTTTGCAGTGTTATTCTGCAATCAAGGGAATATTTATAGATGTGCAGGTATGGTTCAATCTTTAGTGATTACTGAGCACATTGACTCTTTACTAGAAATCATTTTAGAGTTGTTCTAGTAAGTCTCAGTTAATTCATCCCTGGACAGATTGGCAAGACCAGTAGTCATTCTATATCATTCATATTTTTATACTGTGAATGAGAGATGGCATGATATATCTTGAAATGGAAGTACAACACCTATTAATTTCTTTATTTCAGATATATCAAAACTCAAATCTCTACAGGATTTTTTTGGATATTATATACATACATGCTATTAGGATTTATCACATGGGTTTGAAAATGCCATAAGTAAAATAATATTCACTCTCACATAACTTTACATGCTAAAATTCTATTATAAGTTCTTTGGAGAAATTACTGATTCTGGGTATCAGACAGGCAAAGTACAAGATGATCCCAGAACATCTTATAAAGCTAGAAAGCAAAAAAAGTGCTAAAAAGAAGAAAGAAAAGAGTGGGATACATGAAAGGACATTGGTGTTAACCGGAAAGAGTTTCTAAAGGCCAAAGCTGGAACAATTTGAGTAACAAAATAAATAACATGGTATTGGTTTGCAATCCAAAACATAAAATAAATATTCATGAACCCATGGTGATATAAATAAGTGAACAAATAAATCATTTGCAGAGAAGGGACAAATCTCCCTTGAAGATTTCCAGATAATATATGTAGCTACCTTTTCCCTTCTGGGGATGGAACTTAATCCCATACCCCACTTCTGAGAGTGAACTTGCCTCAGGGACTCCATTGCAGAATAAATTATGAAAAGGGAAACCACGTAAATTTAGAGTGGCAACACCTGGCAAACTCTACTTGAACCAAATGAAGGTTAATATCACCAGTGAGAAGTCAGGTTGATCTTATGTATCCTCTAAGGTGATGTAAAGAAAAGATACCAGAACTGTGAAGAAATGATGGACACAGAGTCTAGGGTGGGAAATGTAAAGATGAACATATTGTCAAACCAGCTACTAGAAAAGAAATCCAACTGCTTAAGGAGGGGACAATTTGAGAACCACTAAATGAAATTCGACTTTTTTTTTAGGTGTGATAGTGAAAATTATGCTCACTTTAAAATACCTTAGCTTTTAGAGATCCTGAAATATTTATGGATAAAATTATGTATTGGAATTTAGCTTAATGAAACAGGAGGGAAGGAAAGTGGGCAGGGATATCCTGAAGCAACAGGTAGGAGAGGATTAATGGATACATGGAGTTCATTATATGATTCTATCTATTTTCATGTATGTTCACATTTTCCAAACTGATAAAACTTTTGGAAGTGCTAATGAGTTAATGGATTAAGAAGTGACCATCAAATCAATGTTGAGACACAGAGACAGTACATCCTTCTTGAAAAGTATACAACATTGTGTATTAAGTGATCATGTTAGAAAACCAAAAACAAAATGAAAACCAAAAACTACCCAGAATCTGATCAAGATTCTAGAACTATGATTTCCAATATTGTAGCAGCCTGCCATCTATGGCTATTTAAATATAAATAAATGAATTACAATGAAATAAAGTAAAAAAATTTTTACCTTGGCTGTACGAGCAACAGTTCCAATGTCCAATGACCACATGTAGATAGGTAGTGGATAAAGTATTGGATGGTGTATAAAATGTTTCTGTCACAGCAGAAAGTTGTATTGATCCTCATTGTACCAATTTCCAGGAATTGTAAGTATAGAGTAACTGTATCAAATGACACTACAGGGAAGCAATTACCAAATCCAGAATGTGATAAACATAATATGATAATCAAGTTTCTAAAATTATAAAGAAAATGCCAGGAAAAAATTGAGTGAGGGGGAAATCAATAGATTAAAAGTCATATCCACCTATTGCAACACATAGACCTTATTTAAATTCTGATCAAGCATATTGTTAAATTATGTGGCAGGAAGAAAAATGTGAACAGTAACTGGATAGTTCTGGTATTCAATTGTTAATTTGGGGTGTGAGAGTTGTATTATGATATTTTAAGAAATACTAGAATAGTTTCAGCTGAAATTATATGGAATTTGCTTATACATAATTGGGGTGAGGTGAAAGTGGTAGGTGTTCAAAGATGAGCCATTTATTAATAATTGTTAGAGTTGGGTAATGGGCACATTGGGTTCATTATAGTACTGTCTTTTATTTGTGTGATAATTTCCATAATAATTTTTTTTAATTTTGGGAATTTATGTAATCTTATGAAAAATCAGACATTTGTATTTTAGTTTGCAAATATATTTGTTCATATTCAAAGATGGGAGACAAAGATACATAATAGAGCAATTTTTATCATGCAGCTGGGCTAAAGCATACACAGTGCCATAATTGAAGTAAACTTTAAGCCAGATGATGTGCTTTTTATACTTTGATTGGTGATACATGAATTGGTAAACAGCTTGCTGCATAATTATACTGGCAGTAAAAGATGCTTGTTTGACTCTAACAAATTTCCAAAAGTAGTTTTATACTCAAATCATTTGGAAATACTAATTTGACTAAAATCTTTAAAACATTTTTTAATTGAGAAAAAGGACAGAGGAATGAGCTAAGATGAACATAATAATAATCTAGCTATGAAAAAAATTTCACAAGATTTTGTGTACACTTGAGGACAGGAATTATGGTTTGACTATATGTGAAACATGGAGAAAGCTACAAAACAATACAACCAAGAGGTTTTCTTTGGGAAGTGCTCTATTTTAAATTGTGCTCATTGTTAAAACTTCAAACACTGTCATGGATAGATAAAGTACTTTTCTTTAACCTTAACTTAAGAGTTTACATATCTAGTGGTTCAGCAGAAGTATTTATTAGGTCTCTACAGTATTTTAATAATTAAAGACTCGCTCAATTTAAGATTCTTAGGAACACTGGGCCTACATTCTTCAAAGCCAACAACAGACAAGAATTGAGTTATAATTGCCCCCCTTTAAGATGGATTTTGAGCTTTAGCTACATATACAAATACAAATGTACACACACACACACACTAAATGCCTTCACACCTGTGGCAGCTAGCTTTTTATAGTGCCTAGTCTCTGAAGGCATTTGGTTTGGGAACCCTCTTCTAATCAATGTAATAAGATACTATACTTTATTCACATCTTTTTAAGTCCTATCTTTACAAATTTCGATTATTTCAAGCTTGATTAGTGTTAAGTATGCTTCAATAATAGAAAATAAAATCATGAACATGTTCGGTATACTTCCCCTCAGTTCTACCATATCATTTTATGTTATGTTAATATGCACGTGTTTTATAGACATAATCTTTCTCCATTTTATTTGCATGTTTTCTCTCAGTTATTTTGTTAGTATGGTTGCTGATGTACTGAACTCTATGTCTAAGTGATTCTTCTATTTGTTCCTGATGATGAGAAATATTGAATTTTGATAATAACTTCTTTCTTCTTCTTTCATTCCCTAGCATCTGATTTGAAGTCTTCTTTTAATTTCCGGGTAATAACTCTAAGGTAATCATCTGACTTGATCTATGTTTCATGTCTTCTTCATTTCCTAGCACTCCCAATTTTTTTAACACTATTTATTTATTTTACGTGGTGCTAAGGATCGAACCCAACGCCTCCCATGTGCTAGGCAAGCGCTCTACCACTGAGCCACAATTCCAGCCCCACTACCATTTCCAATTTCGATAGTTGTAATCTCTCTGTTATTGGAACTTATGGCCAATTACATATCTTAACTATCCTTCCCAATTGTTGATTCTTAGTTCCACAGGTTGATAAGTGTTTATTGGTCACTACCAGTCTCTATATTGATGTCTCTCCAGTCATTTCGGTTAGAAGCTTCATCTCCAGGAAAGGGCCATAGACACACTACTTACTAATTTCTTAAGTGTTTATCAGTTTGTCTATGGGCTTTATACTTGTATTATAAATTTTCATGAATATAAAACAGGTCACATTTTCTTGTCTCAGTTGTGTTAAATATATCACTATTATCTTCAAGCAAAAAAGATCATTATAAAAAGATCTGTTGATAATTTGCTAACAAATTTCTCTTATAAGCAATTGAGTTTTTGTCTACATATAAGAAGTTTTAAATATTTCTTTAAATATTTATTTTCAGGAAAATTTTCTTTTTCTAAAATATTATTTTTAGTTGTTAATGGACCTTAATTTAATTAATTTATTTATATGTGGTGTTGAGAATCGAACCCAGTGCCTCACACATGGTAGGCAAGTGCTCTACCACTGAGCTACAACTCCAGCCCTAGGAAAAATTTCTTGAATCAGGTTTTTTATTTTTATTATTATTATTTGTTCTGTTGCATTGCTCTGATTTTTTTTTACCTTAGATGTTTCTAGTGTACCTATGTGGAATTTTTGACTCTTTTTTTCTGTATCTGTTACTTTCTCTCAAATCCTTTCCATCTCTTTCTTCATTTTGTTAACAATTTTCTCCCTTTAAACTTCTTTCTTTGTAAAGGCATTTTTTTGTGCTGCTTCTTGTTTATGCTTTCTTAAACATTTTTATAAGTTTTGTCCTGACTTCTCTCAGTTATTCCCCACACAAATGCTGGGCACTGAACCTTGTGCATTAGGGCCTTGTGCATGCGAGGTAAGCACTCTACCAACTAAGCTATGTCCCCAGCCCCAAATGTTTCATTTTAATAAAGCTCATTCATATATGAAAACAGTTCTAGGAACAAATGGATAACAGTGAAGCTACTACTGCTATAATGAACGCTTACCAAATGCATACAAATCAAGAGCTGAAAGGCACCTACAACTATGTAAATTAAACTAAAGTTCTGGAGGTAGAGAAAGCAGAAGACTGGATTAAATTCATACAATCATTTTCTGATCCCTTCTACTACATGCTGTCAGACCACTGAAAATTGTGTTTTCTTCTAGAATTAGAGAGATGTTGCCAGTTGTTTAAGTCAATCTTTTTTCCCAATGTTAATGTTTAGAACAAAGTCAATAGCCTTTCTAGAAGAATTATTCCATTGATAAATATGAAAAAATATCAAAACATCAAAGAGGAGGTGACATAGAAAATCTTATTTTTTTCAAATATTAAATGCTTTCAAATTATAGTAGTACAGCAACAGAATAAATTCACCTCCCAAAGGCTTAATCCAAAAATTTGCTTTTGGCATTGATGCCAAACAAGGCTCCCATACTGCTGGCATTATTCCTGAGCTATGAAATCCAACTGGCTTGTTTACAGTCTCGGGAACTTCTTTTGTGATCTCCATTGCTCCATCATGAATTTCAACACTGTCAACTATTTTCTCAGGTAGATCTCCTGCTCAATTTAGACATCAACATTTTTTTTTTTTTTTGGTAATTCTGAAATTGGTATCATTTTTTACACTTGAACTTTTGCCAGAAAGAGGTCCTTATTTCTGTAATAAACAATCTTTAGGGCTAATACAAATCCTGGAGAACAAGTGCTTCCACCATGTTCAGTACCTGATTCTCTTTTGCTCCTTGCTGATTCTGTTTTGCATCGCTGAGGTCTGTGATAAAATCATTTCTGGCTCAGAGGGCTTTCAAAATTCCTTGATTCATAAAGTTGGGCATCTGACTTTCCTTCTGCTACAGTCTCCATTTCTTTCTTCCTATATATTCTGCAATCCTTGACTCTTTTGTTCACATGATTCAACTGTTCTCAACATTTTCCCTTCCCTTTGCCCTTATTTCTTGTGTTTTCTCGATGGCTTCTTGCTCAATGAAAACTATCATGGCAAAAGTGAAGTTACCCACAGAATAAGGGTTGACTCAAGCTCAAGTTTGAAGGGATTAATGAAAGGAATAGTACAGAGAAATTCAGCCAAAGTTTCAAGTTCCTTGCTTTATAACCCTAGATTTTGGTTCTGCTATCATTCATTTTTTAATTTCTCTAATGCTTATTATTCTTTCATGGCTTCTAAATATTTCTTAATTTCTTTGAATACTATATTGTAAACTTTCTCTTTGCTTATTTTGAAATATTGTATTTTATAGTTTCACATTTTTTTGGCATGCCTTTTTGTAGCTTTTCCTTTCTGGTCTATGAGGATTTTATTCTGCTCTTTTTGTTTCCAATAAGATTTTTACATGAGACTTGCCCACAATTTTTTTCTATTGTCTATTTTGGAAACAAATTGATTGAGTTTTCCTATACTTTCATAATGGGGAGGAGGGTCCAACAAGATAGATTTTATAATTCTTTGCTCCAGGTCTACTCCTGTTTGTTTGTTTATTTATTTGTTTACATTGTACATGTAATTATATCAATGTAGATTATACATGTTAAAATATGTACACAATTCACACACACACACACATATGGTTTCTTTCAGAGATCTGCCTCTCTTTGCCTTTTTATTTATTTTTTAATTTAAAGAAAGTAGTAGATCACTTAGCAAGGGAGAATTAATTTAAAGCAAGAAATGTCATAAAGGGTAGCTGGGAGAGGAGTGGAATTTTAATCTAGTATATATATTGAATTTAATAATATAAAAGAAATATTAGTAATTATTCTTTAGAGTTGTAAGCCATAACACAAAAAAGTATCGTGTCATCTAAATAACTTTTTCTTTTTTCAGTATCCTGGGGATTGAACCCAGGGGTGCTTTACCTCTGAGTACTTCCCCAGCCTTTTAAATTTTATTTTGAGATATGGTCTTGCTAAGTTGCCAAGACTGACCTCAAACTTGTGATCCTTCTGCCTCAGCCTCCTGAGTCACTGGGATTACAGGTGTGCACCACCGCACCTGACTCTAAGTAACTTTTCTATACATATGTAGCAGTAAAGAGAAAATTTAGTGATTATGCAATCCAGAGGCTGTCCTGCTGCTTCTTACAGGTGTCATTTCTTTGTTTCTTCTTCCCTACCACTCTGTCCACTTGCTTTAAAAAAAAAAATATTTAATAGGCAACTTTTTCAGTGATTTCTCTTAAAGTCATCTCATTATTAGATAATCAATTATTCTGGAAAAGTTCCCTATGAAAATACATGTTTTTCAAGACTTTGTGTAGCATCTCCTGAAATTTTGATAAAAAACTGATTTAAAATTTCCTAGAGGGCTGGGGATATAGCTCAGTTGTTAGAGTACTTGCCTCACAAGCACAAGGCCCTGGGTTCAATCCCCAGCACCATAAAAAAAAAAAAAAAAAAAAAAAAAAAAAAAAAAAAAAAAATCCTAGAGTTTACCTAAAATACTGCATATGTGCACTGTTTATTGGCGGGTAAAGACTAAAATCAACCTACAGTTTATTCATTCTTCTCTTTGATATTTGTGTCGGGTTATAATATTTATCCTTATACAGATTCAAAAGTTTCTCTAATTGTTGTAACAAAACTATCTGTCTTGTGACTTTTTCAGAGAGAAGTTAGGCTCTCTGTATTATATTCTGAGAGGGGTTTCTTGTTGGGGTCATTGACCAAGGTTAAATACCTCTAGATTCAAAGCAGGATCTCTTTTCTAAAGGATAAATCCTTTCCATGGTTAGCCACTTGGAAAGTATAAGGACTTAAGCCCAGAACAGGCTCCAGCAGGAACTAAGGGCAGGTTTCCATTGCCCATTGCTTTTCTCCTTAAAGATAAATGAGACTAGGCAGGAAAGAACTGAGTAGACAATGAAGTAGGGCTACCTACTGTCTTAACTCAGGCTGCTAGAACAAAAATACCATAGATTGGGTTGCTTAATCAACAAACATTATTTCTCACTGTTCTGGACTCTAAGAAGTTCAAGGTCAAATCACCAGGAGATTCTTTCTATGTCCAGTGAGGGTCAACTTCCTGGGCATGGAGACTCCAGTGTTCTTCCTGGATCCTCACATAACCAACTAAAAGAGAAAGGGAAAGGGAAGCAAGATCTCTTTTGCTTGTTCTTATAAGGGTACTAATCCCATCATTAGGTCATGCCCCACACTCGAGATTTAGTTAACTCTCAAAAACCCCACCTCCAAATACTATTACATTGGGAATTAGGCTTAGACACATGAATTTTCGGGAGACACATTCAGTTCACAGAACCCCACTTCTTACACTGCATTTCCAATTTACTCCTTACAGACTGGCAAGTGACTCAATGGTAGGGTCAACGGGGTAGTCCAGTCTCAGAACAGTAATGAGCTATAAGAAATGTCTTCAGGGTGGAATGATGAAACCCAGTCCAAGTAGGGGGGTAAAATCGCCCAAGCTTGTGAACTGCCAGAGAGTTATCAGTACGTATCCAATCTGGTGCAGCGATGCAAAGAAAACAAAGCATAAGACAAGTAC
This sequence comes from Sciurus carolinensis, assembly GCF_902686445.1. Classification (NCBI taxonomy): domain Eukaryota; kingdom Metazoa; phylum Chordata; class Mammalia; order Rodentia; family Sciuridae; genus Sciurus; species Sciurus carolinensis. The sequence continues at coordinate 69,634,196 of NC_062217.1, read as the reverse complement.
TGAAGTTTGTGGCTAGAGGACCAGGAGAAGGTGCCAGGTGGGGATGAGCTGATTTGCTCTGGCACTCAGTATAGGGAGCATCCTAGGGCAGATTCTTTATGTGACACTACACATACCTTCTTCATAAACTTTTCAATCTTCTCAATGCTTCCTATGTACCCCCCCTCCTTTATTTCCTTCAGACGACTTCATCTTTCATTTCACAGAGAAACTGAAGCCATCACATGGAACTTTCTCAAATTCTTGACGCTGACTTTGCCTAATTGTATCCACACTAATTTCCTCATTTTGCCTTTTTAATCAAGGAGATATTTTGCCTCTTGTCCTCAGATACATCCTTTACGCAGTACTGGATTAGACACCTTATTACCTTCTCAAGGGATATATTCATTTGTTTAATACTACTTACTGAGCACCTACTTTGTAATAGGCACAGTGCTCCACAGTGACTCACTCCTTTCTGTTTTTCTTCCTCCACAGGCTTCTTTTTTTATTAACATTTAACCTTGTTTAATGATTAAATCAAAATCCAACTAAACAAAACCAAACTGAAGAAAAAAATCTCTCTATCCCTTCTCTAGTTACCAACCTATCTTCTGTTCAAGGTCAAGCATCTCTGAACCCTTGTGTATACTTAGTATTTTTATGTCTTCATTGCTCATTTATTCTATAACCCACAGCATTCTAGCTTTTGTTTCTGTGGTTCCACTGAAAAGTGCTTTCATGGTGGTACCAAGAATCTGCAGTATCCTTTGAATGCGGTTTAGTTGTGTTCTCCAAAAAGTGTTTGTGATTAGATTGACAGGTGCTGTGGGTCCTAACCAGGTGCAGTGGTGTGCTCCTGTAATCCCAGCTACATGGAGGGATGAGGCAGGAAGATTGCAAATTTGAGGCTAGCCTTTGTAACTTAGTGAGATCCTGCCTCAATATAAAAAATAAAAAGGTCTGGGGATGTAGCTCAGTGGTAGAGTGGCCTCTAGGTTCAATCCCCAGTACCAAAAAAAAAAAAAAAAAAAGGACATGGTCTTTTGGTCATAGATCATGGGTTTGGGGGGTTAGGGCATGAGGTATTTTTGTCACCCCTTCAGTTCTCTTAGGAGGGTTTTTTATTTTTTAATTCTATATAACATTAGGATTCATTTAGACATAATTATAAAAGAGTATAATTATATATATTTGCTCTAATTCAGTCCCTAGTACTTCCCCTTTCCTTCACCTTTTTCTCTCTCTGTTCCCTTCCCTCTATTCTACTGATCTTTAGGAGGGACTTTATGAAAGTAGCAAGCCTGGCTGCATCCAGTTCTCTATTCCTGGCTTGAGATGTGATCCTTCCACCCCCATGCTCCACTATCTGCCATCCTCTGTGGGACCAGAGCCTGTGCTAGGCTTTGTTGACTTTCATCCTCCAGAACTGATCTAAATCAATCTCTTCTTCATAAGTGTTTGTGTCAGGTATTTCATTACAGTAACAAAAAGCTGACTAATACAACCTGCCTGTGACTAAATTGAATGGAATCATTTCAGCCCTCACCTTATTTTATTTGAATACAACAAATTGGAAAATATCATGCTAAGTGAAATAAGCCAATCCCCAAAATCCAAAGGCTGAATGTTTTCCCTGATAAGTGGATGATGACATATAATGGGGGTGGAGGGGTGGGGAGTGAGAGAAGAACTTTAGAGGAAATTTAGATCATGTAGAAGGAAATGAGAGGGAAGGAGGGTATGAAAAATGGTGGAATGAGACAGACATCATTACCCTATGTACATGTATGATTACACGAATGGTATGAATCTACATTGTGCACAACCATAGAAACGAAATGATGTACCCCATTTGTGTACAATGAATCAAAATGCAGTCTGTAAAAAATAAAAAATAATTTAAAAAAATAAATAAAACATCCACATTAAGGGAAAAAAAAATGTGGACCACTTCTCATTTCCCACTTGGTCTTCACGATGCCACATTAATCCAATGTCTCTGGTTCATTCTTTTCAGTTTGTTGTTTTGCAAGCTACACTGTTGTCTTTCTCATAAATGTTGATGTCCTCACAGGATCCTAGGGAATCTTTCTCATCATTAGCATTATGTCATCAGCTCCCAAGAATGTAACTTCATTCATATCATGTAAGAAACATGCTTGGTTGGTATTGTGTTCAGAAATGAAATTGTTGGCACCACAAAGATTGTCTTATTTAAATAGATCTACAGGAAGAAAGTCAAAACAAAATATATTGATAAGTTCTAATTAGCAGTGGATTTCATGCCCATTAAATGGTGGATTGACAGAACAGAGTTATTATGCTTATAGGTGATGTCTAAATTATCACAATGCTGGCTATGTATTATAAACTGCATAGAGTTGATTCTGACAACACCAGAAAGATTCTAACAGATACAACATCACACAACCTGATGAAGTGCATAAATATAAAAACAGAAGGAATAAACTTTAAGGTATTTATTGTCTTGGGTTAAGGTTGCAAAGGAGATGATGATGATCCTCTTGTAGTTAAAAGTAGAATATTTGTTTAATTAGCTATGCATGACAGTAGAATGCACTTTGATACATCATCTATGATGGAGTTTGATTTCTTTTCTTCTGATTATACATGATGTAGAATCCCACAGGTCTTATTGTTATACATGTACCATAAATAACATCTGATCAATTCTAGTATCCTTCCTACTCCCACACCCCCTCCCCTCCCTTCAATCCCCTCTACCTAATCTTAAGAAACTCTATTCTTCCCTAACCTCTCCCCCTGCCAGTGTGAATTAGCATCCGTGTATCAGAGAAAACATTCAGCTTTTGGAATGGGCTTATTTCGCTTAGCAAGATATTCTCCATTAAGACAAATAAAAAAGTTTTAAAAAATGAAGCATTTAAATGAAACATAAATATTTCAGAAAATCTATTTAGTTTCTTTGTTTAAATATAGTAACTATGCTTATTCCATCTAATTTTTAATTTAAGCTCATATATCTTTATATGGTTATAATCAATGGGGTGTATAAAATTTTCTTCCATTTTTTTCACTTAGCATTATTTTACCTAAGTATTTATCTGCCCATGTTTTATATTTAACTCATTATTGGTATCATAATAATCTATGAAATCAATATGTCATAGTGCATAGTATTTTGGAGATGTGAATTGCCTATATTTTTTCAATGCTATGGTAATGCTAATATAATTATTTTTCAATAATTAAAAACTATCTCCTTTGAATAAAAAAAAGTAGAATATTACAAGACAGGGTATTCTGTTTGTTTGCATTTAATTAACAAACTACAAAGAATTCCCTCAGCGGACTCATATGTTCCATTATTTCATATGTAAATTAATAAGATACAAAACTGTATATGTAAATTAAGCATAACTTTCTTTTCTAACTTTTGTTGAAAATTCTTTGTTCATTTACAGTTTTTTATTTTAAAATACTAGTATTTTTTTTTTTTTTCAAAGAGAAAGGAGATCAAACCCTACTCTTTATTTTTTTTAGTTGTTGTTAGGCTTTTATTTTATTTATTTATATGCAGTGCCTCACACATGGTAGACAAACATTCTACCACTGAACTACAACCCCAGCTGCAGATTTACAAATATTAAATCTTTCCCTTATCTTATAGCCTGTGCAAGCTATTCTCCATTTGCTTCCAGATACACCCTCTCTCCTTCTCCCCTTTTATTTATGCTTTGGGATATTGCCTTCTGAAGATTCTATCACTCCAGACTCCCCAGCTCCTCCAATGGAAGATGTACTAGCAGGAGATGGAAAACAGGAGCAGAAGGTCAGGTGATCACTCGTCTGCCCTATTCCTACTCAATGCACTGTCTCTGGCACTAGCTCTGTCCTTCCCCAGCTACAGGTTCTGTTAGGTAGTGTCTGCCCCTGCATTCCAGCTGCACTGTGTCCTCAAGACTTTTTAGTCCAAAGAGCAGTACTGGCTTCCCACTCTTACAGGTCTCTCATGCCTCCATATTCCATTTGTCTCATCAGTTCTGTCCACATTGTTGTTAATAGTTCTTTTACTGAAGTCTTAATTTGAACCCTCTTAGAATGGAACTTTTTCTTTCTAGGAATCTGACTGATATTGACAATTTTATAAAACTAGTCCACTACTTTGCCTTCTCAAAAGCACCTGTGTCAATAACTTTCTGCTTCTATTTCAGGTTCCCATTAAGTAACACTGTGATATGGGGATCCTAAGATTTCATCCTTATTTCAAACAAGGCTGAAAGTTTATGTTTGTTTGTTTGTATTTTCATTATGGGTAAATGGGTGTACAATTTCTATTTCTACCTCTGATCTATCTCTTACATTTCAGAATTATAAGTTCAACTCCAATGATTTTTCTGTTCTGGTATCCCATAGATACTAAAAATTTCAAATGCCCAATTTAAATGTATTATCCTGTATGCTTTCTAAACAACGTTTTTAGTCTTCTGTGCAAAGTTGGGGCCCAGAAATCTTTTTAATTGGATTATTGTGGTTCCTGTTAGTCCAGGTTGGTGGTACTTTTGCTGATACAATTCCCTTAAGAACTTTGGGAATTTTCTGTATATCAGATTACATTCACTATATGTTTCAGAAGTCAAATTCACAACTAGTTTCAAGATGGGCTTTTATTTTTTGACTCACTGTTACCTTGGGTCAGGCTTCCATGTGACCTACCATGTTTTTAAGTTTTTAAAAAGTTGTTTTGTTTGGTAGAGGAAGCACCGATTTGATTCTCTGGAAGCCTTTAAAAAGTGTCTTACAGTCATACCTTTGATCTGATCTTTATCCTAAGACCATTTCTTAATTCTAGAATATTTGATTCACATGAGAACCTGGAAATAAGTAGTCGTTTATTTTCCAGACAGGCAAATTCTAGTCCTTCTATAATTCTCTAAGATCTGTTTACAAATTGGCAGTTGTTTTCTGAATTCATCTTTCATGAAGTACTTTATTATATGCACCTAGTATAAACCATCTGACACTCTCCATATTTTTGCTTGAAAGCTCTTTGCTCAAGTCAGAAAGTTCATCAGGTGATCCTTTTCCACTCCATAACATGAGCCACGACTTTTCTTTTTCAGCTTTTTTAGTAGTACCCTGCCATTTTCCAAGGTTTCTGCAAAAGTTTTCAGCCTCCCCTACCAGTTTCCTTTCCATCTGTCATGTGGTCCTGAAATCAGTGATATTTTAGAGTTTTGTTATGTCACCATCCCAATTCTATATACATGTAGTACTGCAGTTGCTGTATCCTCATCTACATCCCTTAATGGACAAGCTCCATGAGAGTGGCAAGAATATGTCTAGTGTATGGACCATAGTAGGTATTCAATAAATATTACTTAATAAAGTCATTCTTAATTGTGAAAAACCTTTTAAAGATATAATTGCTACATTTTATCTGGTACTTATTTCCCTAGTAACTTACTGCAATTCATTTAGTCTCTTCTTAACTCTAAATATAACATTGTACCTGCTATACTACAAACTGTATGGGCAAGATCAGTGGCCCTTATTTGAACCCAAATTTTTCTACCTATAAAATGTAATCCTTAAAATAATTTTTTTAGTGTCTGTATGACCCAGTTTTCTGATATGTTAAACAAAAATAATAGAAATATTTATATGACTAAGGTGAGAATGCTTGGAGCAGAGTAAAAACCCAACAAATGATGGCTAGTATTATTTCATTTTTAGATCCCTGTATAATAAACTCATCATACTGGCTGCTTCCAGAAAGAAATGAGTATCTGTGGGGAAAATGGAAAGGAAGTTTACATCTTGCTATACATATTTTTGGTGATTTTTGAATATTGTACCATCTGCATATATTATTTATATTAGCTTTATGTTTTTATAATGAAATACCTGAGGCAGCTCACTTATGAAGAGGAGAGTTTCAGTTAGCTCAGCTTTGGAGGGTCAAAGTCCAAGATCAGGCAGGCCCCATTTGTTAGGTTCCTGGTGAGGTTTGTGGATGGTGGCACATTATGGTTGGAGTGCATCTTGCAGCAGACAGCCCCATTTCAAACAGGAACAAAGAGAACAGAGTGACAGGGGCCCACAATTCTCACTGAGGGCCTGCCCCCAACAGCTTAAGGGCCTCCCACCAGGCTCTACCTCCCAAAGGTTCCACCATCTCCCAACAGCGCCACCCAGTGGAACAAGCTTTAATATATGGACCTTTGGGATACACCCAACATCCAAACTTTAGCATTACCTAAAGAAAACAATGAATTAAGAAATACTTCCTGTATATTTGCTTGTTTTAATCTCCATTATGAATAGTCTGAATAATGTATTTTAAAAACAGCAATAAAAACTTGGAACAATTCATCCATTACAAACTTAAAATAGATTCATCCTTAAACACGTTAGAGCCAAGTAGAAGTAGCAATTAAACAAGAAGCATTTTCACAGGAAGAAAATTTTATTGAGTTATTAATATTGCTTTTAGCTGTAAAGGTTTTCATTAGCCTAAGGAAAAAATAGTCAACAACATCAGTGTACACCCACATAATTTAAAATAGCATAAATAAGAAGTTTCACTCAAGGATAAAGGAGTGTGTAGGATGTGGGAAGGGTTTAATCTCTCCACATTAATAATCTCTTTCAGATATCCAGTATTATCCATGATTCGTATAATGATTTGTCTCACATGATTGGCTGATGTGGAGCTGTTCATTCCAAAAGCGTGTGTTAAATACTCATTTTAACTTTATATTTGCTTTCATTTTTCAAGTAGGTTTTATGACGACAGAGTTTTCAGACCACTGGAGGAACTTACACTTCAACCACACATACTTCTGAATTATGCAGAAGGACAAAAATGGGGATTGGTAAAATTATCCCAGCCTTATGGTGGGAGAAAAATCTGTTCACTTTATAGAAAATTTTAACTTCTGAAACAACGGGGATTGTGGGACCCTGGTCACTTTTCTCTCTATTCTTTGGAATTCAAGAGAACTCTAACTTAATGACCAGACATTTATTAATTACCCTCTGGATGCCAGGCCCTGTATATTTGATTGGCAATCAGTTGATACATATAACATTCATACTCTGAAGTATTACTCTCTCTCTCTCTTTTTTAATGTTTTTAGTTGTTGATTGAACTTTATTTCCTTCATTTATTTATATGTGGTGCTGAGAATGGAACACAGTGCCTCACACATGCTAGGCAAGCCACAACCCCAACCCAAGTATTACTCTCTTTACCCACTTATTTTGAACTTTAAATAATGGCACTTTTATAATTCTTATCATCCAGTTACCTGTCAGGAATATTAAGAAGTAGTGTCTATATTTGAGTGTAGGCAGAAAAAAAAAATATTAATTACCTAAATTTTTGTCAAAACAATGTCAAAAGAAAATGTGTAATGTCTCTGTATATTTCATGTGTGTTAAAAAAAATCTGTGTTCTGTTTATTCTGTCCAAAAACAATAGCGATGAACCAGGAAAATAATATGAAACATGTGTTGGACAAAGTGCTATTCTACCTATTATAGGGAGGTTCTATAATTTGACCCCAGTTTAAAAAGTAGGCATGTATGGGGGTGCATGCCTGCCTATACTCTCAGCTGAGGAGGCAGGAGGATCACAAGTTCAAGGTCAGCGTCAACAACTTAGTGAGACCCTCAACAACTTAGCAAGACACTGTCTCAAAATAAAAATTAAAAAAAAGAGGACCAGGGATGTAGCTCAGTGGTAGAACACCCTGGGTTCAATCCCCAGTACCAAAAAAGGCAAAAGACAGAAGCATGAAATCCTTAAGAGGAAATTTGTATGATCAGCAGATATAAAAAGACTATTTTTGCTATTTTCCCATTCTCTGTTCTCTATTTTTCTAATGTCTGTACTTTATTTGCATTATTTTGTTTTCTCTTCTTCCCTCCCTCCCTCCCTCCTTCCTTTTTTTTTTTTTTTTTGCTTATGTAGCAAGCATAGTCTTTATTCCTTTTTTAAAAAAACCTGACAGCTAAAATTATATATATTTATCATGTATGGCATGTTTGGAAAAACATACACATCATGCAATGGTTACATCAAGTTAATTAATATGTGCATCACACCACATGGTTATCATTTCTGTGGTAAGAATACTTAAAATCCACTCTCAGCATTTTTCTTTTTTAAATCATCCTCTTCCCATCTCAATACTTGGGATGAACCCAGGGATGCTCTACCACTGAGCTACATCCCCCCCTCCAGCTCTTATTTATTTTTTGGTGAGAGGAGGGAGTCACAGATTTTATTAGTTTGGTAGTAGTAAACTATACTCTTATTAAATGTCCTTATTTCCTGTAACTTCAAAAATAAATTTTTATACTCACCTAAATCGAATTTAAGTGTTAAATGGAAATGAGGATATGCTTAGGCATACAAGGTCTCTATAATCTTCATCAAACAAAAACCATCCTTGAAAATACTCCGGGAGGAAGCACTCTAATAAGGAAAAGAACTACTAAAAATGTAAGACGAGTCCTGTACAGTGGTGCACACCTGTAATCCCAACTACTCAGGAGCTTTTAGTCAACTTTTCATTGCTGAAGCAGGAGAATTGCAAGTTTGACAGCTTTCGTGATTTAGGGAGACCCTGTCTCAAAATAGAAATAAAAAGGGCTGGGAATATAGCTCAGTGGTAGAATACTTGTGCAAGGTCCTGAGTTCATTCCCTAGTACTGGAAGAAAAAAAAAAAAAAAGTGAGTAGAAGTTACACAAAATTACATCAAGAGATTTTAATATAATTCTTTAAAACTCAAGTAAAGGTAGCAGACTGAAATAAGACTACATAGATGAATTGAATAATATAAACACATTTAAGAAGTGTATTTTATTAGGCTGTGGGTGTAGCTCAGTGGTAGAAGAATTGCCTACCAATTGTGTGAGGCTGTGGATTCAATCCCCATTGCTGAAAAACAAAACAAAACAAAAAAAACCCAAGTGATGTATTTCATCTTATAACCTTCACTTAGGGACTACTGTCTCCTTATATCCATACAGGTGTGAAAAAAAAGAAGGAAAATATGAATATGTGCTTGTTCCTAATTGCAGAGAAGAAAGGATTTCTTCTAGGGTAATAGGGTAGTCCCTTGAGATTCTGGGAATCTCTGACCTACCTGATTCCTCTCTACAAATAGGTTACTAAAAGCATTCAATTTATGACCTACCTCTGGGGGTCCGTAACCTTGACTTTACAAGATTTCTTTGCTGCTTCAGTGGTCAAAGGAAAAATAATGTGAAGCAATTGCCATAACATCCCTGTCAATATTTGAGCCCAGATCTTCCTTTGTGGTCTAGTCAACTGTTTCAGTCAACTTTTCATTGCTGTGATCAAAATACCTGATAAGAATAATGTAGAGGACGAAAAGTTTTTTGGGGGGGCTCATGGTTTCAGAGTCTCATTCCATAGATGGTAGACTCCATTGCTTTGGAACCAACGTGAGACAGAACATCCTGAGGGAAGGGTCCAGTGGAGGAAAGCTGCTCACAGCAGTTCAGGAAGGAGGTGGAGGGACTGCAGAGAAGAATCCTTCCCTGGCACATCCTAGTGACCCACCTCCTCCAACTAAGTCCCACCTGCCTAGAGTTACTACCCAGTAGATCCAATCAAAGTAGGATGGACTGATTAGGTTACAGTTCTCCCAATCCAATTGTTTCATCTCTGCATATTCATTCCTACATCAACACAGGAACTTTTGGGCGACACCTCATATCCAAACCATAACAAAATTATTAGCTGAAAATGGAACCAACACAGAGAACAGAGTTGAGATACGAAGAAAGCCTGGATCCTCTGGAGGGTAGGTTGTAGAGATGCCCCCAAAGATCTTCCATTTTCATTTGTCAAGGCTCTTTTTGTTATTTCCTTAGCTTCCATTTTTCCCACAATGCACATAATACTAATTTGGACCACACCAGACTCCTCACTGCTTCCCCGGGATGGCTGATGACAGTTTTCTACTCTGTTTTGTAGATGAGACAGCTTGTCAGTCAGGGACTTCTGTCTCTGATCAGGGAGCTCAGTTTCAGCTTCCAACTTTTATTAGCTTCATCTCTAATTCCACATGGGCATTAAAACATGGTCCCTTAGGAATGAGGCCTCTTTCTAGATCCCACAGCCTCATGTCATTGGGTTTAGCTGCCACTTGTTACTTGGTTTTGCTTTAACTCTTCATTGCTGGCATCTGGAAATGGAAATTTCTCTTTCTTGTTTTCATAGTTACCTAAGATTTTTTTTTCTATCACATCTAGCATTTTTATATATTTGGACCATGGGTGAGTGGGAATCCCTTTATGCCATGCAACCAACCTGTTGTTTTAGGCAGGAATTCAATCATACTTTGTATTCTGTGTCATCTTCCCTCTCCCCTGCCCAAGAACAAACACATCTTTTTTTTTTTTTTTTTTTTAAGAATTTCTTTTTGGAGTCTTCTGCCGTCAGCTTCAGACTGGACTGGATAATTTCTAGACCTCTAGAGCTATTATTGTCTTAGGCCTTTACTGTATGTGTAATGTAGTCACTGCCTTGTTATCCTGCCCTGTTTGTCTGTATACTCTTCTTTCCGTGGCTGCATGAGAAAATGGGCTGTTGCTCCCTGTACCATGCAGGGCATGTAGGTTGTTTCTGAGGCCCTTTCCAGTCTTCTATCTGTCCTCCCTCCTTCTGAAGCTCACTCCCCATGATGGGCATGAGAAAAAAATGCTCAGGTCTTGCAGATTTCTGAGCTCCCCCCAGGAAAAGGCACTCAAGCCTCTGGTTGGGGTTCCATGGCCCCCTTCGCTGGCTCAGTCAAGGGAGACACAGCCAAGATTCCCTCTCTGGACATCCACAGTACCTTAACCCTCTTACTCCTTTCTTCTTCTCATCTTTCAAGTTTGCGAAAACTTTATTATCTACAGCAAGATAAATAAACACTTAGAACATATATTCTAAATCCTTTGCCTTTGCCAGGTCCTTAGATTTGGAAGCCTGAAAGCTAAGAATGAACTCTTTTGTTCTCTGTGTTCTGCTGTGTCATCCTTTCCCTGAAGCAGGAAGATGGAATGCCACAGCTGCCTGGGCTGGGACAAGGTCGCAGGGAACAGGGAACAATGGGAACCCTAACAACATCTGAAAACCCTATTCCTGTGGCTGGGGAGGTGTAGCATAGTAATAGAGAACTTGCCTTGCATGCAGAAGGCCCTGGGTTTGATACCCAGCATCAAAAAAAAAAAAAAAAAAAAAAACCAAAAAAAAAACAACTTGTGTTATTTATAATCCCCAGTTAGAATCCCATCACTATATATATATATATATATATATATATATATATATATATATTTTTTTTTTTTTTTTTTTTTTTTTTTGGCATCATTCTATTATTTTCTAGTTTTATAATTAGCTGGTGGGTGTATATAGTATGCTAACCAGAAATTAGCTAATTAAATAATTTGGCATCTCACCTCTGTGATAGTAAAACTCTCACTCTTTAGTTCCTTAAATTTGAATTAACTACTTACTTCAACTCATTTGTTCATTCATTCCATAGTCACCAAGTACCTAGTAATTATCAACTATGGTGCTTTCTGTGAGGAAACTCCAAGACAAATCAAACAATCCATTCTCTTAAGATGCTGTCTTTGTGGTGGAAACCAATTGCCCCATCATTATAAAGCGCTATAATAGCAGAATGTATAGAAAAGAGAGCAAAGAAGAGAAAGCCACTAATTCTGGTTGGGGAGATAAGAAATAGCTTCACAAAAGAGAAGATCCTTGAGTTGGGTCTTGCAGAAAGAATAGGTGTCCAAGTAGTGAAGGAGGGAGGAGTTCACATTGTGTGGTGGTAGAAGGCAACCTGGAGAAGAAGCCAGGGAAGTCCCATAAGGTATGATGAGCATGTCATATATTTGGAAACTAAGAAGTTGTCTGGATATGAGACTAGGGGAGGGGAAGAGGCAAATCTAATGAAGATTTGATCTTTGTGCTTTAGGGAATGTATCTTTGCTCAGAGATTTTTTTTTCTGGGAGGAGGGTACTGGGGATTGAACCAAGGGGCACTTAACCACTGAGCCACATCCCAGCCCATTTTATTTTTTATTTTGAGACAGGGTTTCACTAAGTTGCTCAGATGTTTAGAGATTTTTAAGCAGGGAAGAAAAATGTATGTACGTGTCACAGAATGGGTGGTGGGGGGAAGAAAGGGAGGAAGAGGGAGAGAGAAGGCCAGGCAGAGAGAGCACGCATGCGCACAAGAGTTGGGAGGAGAGAAGAACAGGAGAGCACCCTGTGCTTGGGAGCACAGAAACAAGCTGAGATTACAATGCAACTTTGCAAACTTCTACCATCATATTAGCTCAGGCCCTTGTATTTCTCATATGGTATAAACTTTTTTTTTTTAACTAAGAGTCCGCTGCATCTTATAACTTTTAATTAGAATTCATTAATTTCTGTTGGAATGTTAGAGAACTTTAAAAGTAAATATTTGAAGTGCACGTGTGGATACCACGGGTGGAGAGTTCCCTAAGACAACTCAGGAAAGAGTTTTCATCAGGTTATTGAAGGTTCTTTTTATGAGCGCTTTCTTTGGGACTTCTGGGGGCTGGAGTAGGGGAAGTTGAGAGTGAAAGGGTTGGGGTCTTGAGGCAGAGTTACTGCCTCACCATTTAGTAAATATCATATTCGGTGTAATACCTATGCAGACGTTTTAGTTGTATTTTGACTTCTTATCTTTCTTTAAATTCAAGTGATGAACACGCAGTTGAATGCTTTTTGTGTGTGTACAATTCTGTAAGTTCTGATGGTGAAATAATGGTGGTAGGAAACTAATAGCTTACCATCTAGTTCAATTATGTATGTACTAAGTCAAATGTATGAATGACTAGAAAATAACTTAGATTAAACATGTATTTAGCTGGGCATGGGGGCGCAGGTCTGTAATCCCAGTGACTCGGGAGGCTGACGCAAGAGGATTGCAAGTTTGAGGCCAGCCTCAGCAACTTGGTTAGACCCTGCCTCAAAAAAAAAAAAAAGAAAAAGAAAGGTTCAGGGATGTAGCTCAGTGATAAAGCACCCCTAGGTTCAATCCCCATTATGGCAAAAACAAAACAAAATGTACTGGAGTATTGCAATTTTATTTAATAGTCTAGCACAGATTAATAACAAGGTAGCAAACAAGTCAACAATTTCAGTGGCTAAACCCAACAAAAGTTTATTCCTTATGCATGAGGAGTCTGCTGTGCCCCTGGCAGATTCTCCAGAACAGCTTCCCAATGCTCAGCATTCTGGGCTGCTCTGATCAGGAGGCACTTCCCTATGGAGGTGTTTTTTTTTCCATGACCACTGGAGAGCAAGAGAGGGCTGAAGGTGGACTACTGGACAGGCAATTAAATGCTTCTACTCAGATGTGACCCAAATCACTTCTGTTTACATTTCGCTGTACAAACAAGTCATATAACCATGGCTATCTTCAAGGGGGCAGAAAGAACTATCTTCCTATGTGTCAGGATGCAGCCAGGATCTGATAGTGGAAAACAGTAATAATGCTCAGAAACATATAGTAAAATAAATATTACAGAAATGTTACAAAGAAAGGGTGATGGGCATTCCGGAGCAAAAAGAAATTCTACTTACGCATGCCATAAAATAGAAGACCATTCTCTCCATCATTTCTCCATTAATAATTGAAAGTTTGTTTGGTGTTATTTCACTTTATTATGCCCATAGGATCGGCCTGCTCAGGCTACCAATCAATCCTAGCTCCCAAGCTGGTTGATTTAGTGGAACCTACAAGACTTCTGTGCTTTTTCCATATATTTTGTTAAAAAGAAATGCGTCTCTTTCACACAAAGGTGTTTGGAGTGGTTAAATCAAATGACTTTGACCCAATCGATCAATAATATCTCCATCTTGGAGATAAGGTGCTTATTAATAAGAGGCCAGCAGGGTGCCCCCAGAAATTCAGCACATGAAAAATGGCAGATGATCTTATTGCTAAATAGGAGAAAAAAATGACTCCACAGTAATAGGGAGAATAAGAGCACCATTAAACAAAAAGTAATAAGAAATCAAGGTTTTCATTTTTTTCTGTAAGCATTTGGGAGAAAGTCAAGAAGTTCAGTGTCTTTCCTAATTATTTTGTGTTTATCTCTCATGCAATTCTTACCTCTCAGCGAGAGTAAACAGAATGAGTATAATTTGTTAAAATGGGAAAAGGAATACTTCTCTACCTTTCTGTTTTAAAATTAGAATGATCAAACTATCCCTGAAATAATGTCTGAGATTTTTGGAAACACACATTTTGAAAAATTCACAGTATCTTTTAACTGGCAGTATATACAACAAAGTGTAATTTCTCCATATTTTAAGAAGTTCGCTACATTAAGAACTAGGAAGGGTGCTTCTAATGTAGCTCAGTGGTATAGCACTTGCCTAGCATGAAGGGAACAGAGTTGGATTCCCTGCACCAAAAAACAAACAACACCCCCCGCCCTAGAAAGAGCAGGTTGTTAAAACTATTTTAAATTTTAAAGTAAAAATTGGAATTAAAGATATTTTATATTATGAATCAAAACACGAGTTTTTGAGATTATTAGGAAAGAGGATGCAGAAAATAATGTGCAGGCTTGAGAAGGAATTGAAACCAAGCAAATACTGTTAAAAAAATTTCCAGTGCCCCATTGCGAGTGGTCCCCTCTCCAGGGGGCAGCAGAGATACCCAGAAGAGGACCGAAAGAAGCTGACTGGTCCGGGCAATGCCCGCGCCAGACTCGGGGCTGCTGCTCCCTGGGGCGAGTTGGCGGGGCGGGAGAAGGAGGAAGAGGCGGAGAGGCGGCTTCACAGATAAGCCTTTGCAGGCGAAGCTCTCCGCCCGCCGGACGGGAGGCGGGGTAGCAGCCCGATTAAAGAAGCTGCCTGGAAGGAAGGAAGGAAGGAGCGAGGGAGGGACGGGAACAGCAGGAGGAGGAGGAGGAGCAGCGAGCCGGGCTGCAGCGGCGCGGGAGGAGGAGCGGCCCCCGCGAGGCCACGTTTTGTTTTTGTTATTTTCCATCCCAATAGTTCTCGCAGGCTCTTCCCCAGCACAGAGCGCGCTGCAGCGGGCGGCCCCGACCTTCCAGGTGACAGCCGGTCACCCTGGTAGGAGTCAGCTCCGCCCCAAGTCACCCCCCTCCCGCCCACAGTCCCATTCCCCGCCCAGCCTCCCAGTGCCTGCCCGAGGCCAGCGCGGCGGCCGCAGCGGGCTGCAGCGCTGGAGCGGGCGGCGGTAGGGGCCCTCGGCGAGGTGCTGTGACCCTGCAGACCCGCGGCAGAGGAAGGGGGGAAGTCGGCCTGGAGGTGCGAGCCGGAGAAAGGAGGATGTCCATTTAATCTGCCCCCTCCTGCCCGTCCATTGCTGGGCGCTCGTCTGGGTGCCTCCAAGCCGCTCCCGGAGAAGTGTCGCATGGGGCAGGGCCGCTGAAGCACCGAGTTCGGGGTCTCGTCACGCCGAGGCGGGCGCGGGGGCCCGTTGTGGTAGTTGGCACAGTTTCGGTCCCGCCTTCTGAGCAAGAACTGGGAGCGCGGTGCGCCAGGTCTGCCACCCCGGTGCCCTCGTGAGGCGCGAGTTATGGAGCCGCCCAGCTGCATTCAGGATGAGCCGTTCCCGCACCCCTTGGAGCCGGAGCCGGGCGCACCAACGCAGCCCGGCTCCGGGAAGCCGGGCGACAAGCGGTTCCGGCTGTGGTACGTGGGAGGGTCGTGCCTGGACCGCAGGACCACGCTGCCCATGCTGCCCTGGCTCATGGCCGAGATCCGCCGGCGCAGCCAGAAGCCTGAAGCGGGCGGCTGCGGGGCGCCGGCGGCCCGCGAGGTAGTCCTAGTACTCAGCGCGCCCTTCCTGCGTTGCATCCCGGCGCCGGGCGCCGGGGCCGCGGGGAGCGCTGGCCCCGCGGCCACGCAGCCCAGCCCCGCTGTGTTCATCTTCGAGCACAAGGCGCAGCATATCTCTCGCTTCATCCACAACAGCCACGACCTCACCTACTTTGCCTACCTGATCAAGGCGCAACCCGATGACCCTGAGTCACAGATGGCCTGTCACGTTTTCCGCGCCACAGACCCCAACCAGGCAAGTCCCAGGCGCGGGGGTGGACCCGGCTGTTGAGGGTGAGAGAGCAGAATCCAAGGGCCGGGACTCCACATTAAGGACCTACAGTGGTTGGGCTGCTGGCGCGCGCGCTCCACGTGGCGCGCTGGAGTGCTCGGCTTGCCCCTCTCCTGGGATCTGGGAGTGGGCGAGAAGGCATTCGGTGGCTGGGCGTGCGGCTGGAGCAGAAAGCGCACAGAGCAGGGGAGAGAGAGGAGGCGGAGAGCAGTCCCGGGACTGAGGAGGAGCTGGGGCTTTAGGGGAGGACGCGGGGAGAAGCGCGCCTGGGAGGACCGCGGTGTCTGGGGTGTGATTGGAAACGGCATGTCTGTCTTTAGCTGGTGTTTTCGTGTGTGCACGTGTGTGTGTTATTGGGAACGGAGGAGAGGGTTGGGTTCCTAGAGGCCCTTGTTCTCAGTCTCGGTGGAGTCCTGCACCTTAACCCGTTTGACCGGTCGAATCATGATCACAGTAACACCTGCAGGTACTCGGTCGGGGAGGCGATTTCCCTGCCATGCTTAGGGAAAAGTTACTAGACATTGCCAGATTGGCAGCACAGTACGAGTCTGCATTTGGATGTCGAGTGGAAAGAAGACCTTATTTGCTTGTTTACACACTCGTTGGACACAAAGTCAATTACATACTTGGGTGACTTCAAAACCAGTGTGATAGAAGAGGTATCAAATGCCATTTACAAAAATGTTTTTCATTTCCATTTTCACCCAACAGTTTACAAAATCGAAGTGTTCTATTACTGAACTGAACTTTGACTTCCTTAAAAACAGGTACAGTCCTTATCTAACAGCGGCAGGAAAACTTTACCACAGTGATTGTGCCTTTGAAAGTGGCTTTAAAAAAACGTGTAAAGAGTTTATTTTTTTAAAACAATATCAAAAGCCCCCAAAATGCTGTTTTAAAAATGATTATTTAATGTTTGTAAAGTACTTTAGGTTCTTTGGAAAAATAGAGATGTCTAAATATAAATAAATAAAGTCTCAGGTTGGCCCATGTGGTGTTCTTTTTCTAGCTGGGAAATTAATAATAGAAAGATGAGAAAAACATCCTATAAATAAGGTTTTAATTTTTTTCTTATATCATAATTCTAGGGTCTGTAACTGAAAGACATTTTGTTTGACCAAGTCTTTTACAAGACTGATAGCTGAATTAAAGAAAATAAAAGTTTATTGTATTTGTTTTCATCACTTTGCAAAATAAGTATTTTAATTGGAGCTCATAGTGTGAAGAGAGCAATTTTAATTTGTGATCACTGTTACATATATGGCGGATTGCCTTAGTATAGATTCTCTCAAAATCCTAACCATGATTAGTGAATTACAATTTATGCTCATTTGTTCAAAACTTATTTTTAGCTCTCATGTATGATGAAATTAGAAAGTTTCTGAGAGTTATCACTATCTTTATTTATTTAACATGTTTGATTACAGCAGTAAGGAGGAATAAATTGCATTTTCCCAGGACTTTAAAAAATGTTTCTTGGCAGTTTAAGACTTTTTTTTTTTTTTTTTTTTTTTGCTTTTTTCCCCCCAATTCTGATACATGACACATTAATGCTAATTTCATTGCCGTCATGGCACTTGGATTCTCAGTAGTGGCTGTTGAACCCCTCCTGGACTCAGTGTTTGGCAATTAAAAACATCTTCATTCTCCTCCATTATATATTTAAGTGTTAGAAGAAGAATGTACTATTATTTTATAAATACCATGCTTAGACCTACATCTCCTTTTAGTCCAGTGGCAGCAGTTGGAAGCCATATGACTTTCTGATAAAGGGGGAAAAAAAATGCCCTAACTTCCTGTTTATTGTCATTTC
Organism: Sciurus carolinensis; assembly: GCF_902686445.1. Taxonomy (NCBI): domain Eukaryota; kingdom Metazoa; phylum Chordata; class Mammalia; order Rodentia; family Sciuridae; genus Sciurus; species Sciurus carolinensis. The sequence continues at coordinate 69,616,257 of NC_062217.1, read as the reverse complement.
CCATATGAGTCCTTGATCTAAAGATATGGGCTTTTATTTTCTCTGCAATGAGAGACCCCCTGGCAGGGGATCATTAATTTGAAGGATCAGATGTCTTCTCCTTAGGGATTATCTCTAGCCATTAATCAATGTTACAAACTCAAATGCCAGGGAAGAGGGCTGAGGTGGACTGTGGAGGACTGGGTAGTGGGTATCCTTTCTCAAAGTTCTACTCAGCTCCAACTGGACATTACAGGCATGAATGCAAAGCTCAGTGTTGCCTGGACTTCCAATTTCCCAAGAGAAAGTGGAAATCTGAAATTCCATGTTGGACTTCACATTTTAAAGTATTGGCAAATGTTTTAAAACATTTAAGAATCCTTTCTGGGCCAAACAATATGCATCTGAGGGTTGGCCTCAGAGATCTGTGGGCTTCCACCTTGGACCTCTGGTGTATTTGTTGAGTGGACAAGTGCAGTCATCAACACCGTGTGTTGTTTGCCACATTTCCTTTTGGGCATCTAAGTTCACTCCATATGGTTCTCATAGGAGGGAGAGTTGGAATCATTGTTTTTCAAGAATTTGTAGTAATACTCTCAGAAGTGCTGGTTCTGCAGATAGATTTTTTAAAGGGATGAATTCACATTTTTATCATCCAGGAGTGTGCTTCATACAGAGTGGTTTCTGGATGGTTCTGGGTACCCTTGCAATCAGAAGGAATGAAACCTGCTGTTTGCTTTGTCCTGAGTACACATTTAAAGTGCAGAATTATTTATTGGACTTGAGATCATTGTTAAGAGAGTCTGCTGTTTTCTGCATTCACTGAACAAAGTATGGAAAGTAGCCTGGAGCAGTGAACCTGCAAACATCTCCCAGAGAGCTTGTCTCTGTCTCTTGTGCCTGTCCCTTTTCTTTAGTGGACCCATATGTAGGATGACGATAAAATTTATTGATTTGGGGCAGTTTTTATTGTGAAAGGGAGCACTACTAATAATTATACAAGCATAACAAAATTATAAATCTGAACTGTTCAGGGCAAACCGGGACCTATATTCACCATAGGAAAATTGGAAAGTTTTCGTTCATGCTGAGCCACTGAGTGGGAGGATTGTGGTTTCTAATAGAAAATAATAATGTTTTGCAGAATATCTACTCAAATCTCTTTATTGAGAGTGGATCTCCATGTGACCTCAGGGCTGGGAGTGCTGTGCTTGTAGCTTGTTTCTGTTGTGGGGAGTTGCCATGGTGATGTGCCCTCTGGCTCCATACCTCTCTGGTGGGCAGAATCAGCTTAGAGATGTGAGTCCAGAGATGCACTTAACCAGAAAGGCTTAATGCATAGCCTCTTCTTTCAGGTGCAAGAGAGGTGGAGGTGGGGGTCAAGTACTTGCCAACAGGAATGGGTCCCACTTACTTAAGCCTGTGTAAGTCTTATAGAGGAGAAATATCAGGCTTAGCACATTTCAGCCTAATGTGGATATTTGAACTAGGAAAGGACCTAAATATGTATATTCTTTAAAATCCTACTGGAATGATTTGTGTCATAACAAATTGGGGAACCAAGAATACCTGATTCTTTCCTTAAGATCTACTGCAGGTCACTGATTTCTGCAAATACTTATCCACTTTCAGATAGAGATTACATAACGTTACCTCAAATTCTCTATTAAAAAAGTTTTTTTATGTTATGTATATTTTACAATAAAAATAAAGGAATTATTGTTTGTGAGGATTAGAGATTAAAGGTATTAACATTTGTGTGAGACTGTAACAGTGGTTATATTTCATAATTATAGAATGAATGGACATCTAAAAGACAAAAACAAAAAACAAAACTAAAAGTTGTAGTTTTCATTGGTCGCGTTTATCATATATTTTTTCTTTCTTTTCTTTTGCGGTGCTGGGGATTGAACCCAGGGCTTTGTGCTTGTGAGGCAAGCACTCTACCAACTGAGCTATATCCCCAGTCTGCATATAGTTTTTGAAACTTGCAAGGATAACTTAAAGAGATTTTACAAATTGTGTGCCTAAAATTAAATGAATTTAATTCCAGTTCCCTCCAGCTCTTAGTTCTCTGAATCTGCAGTTTTATTGTTCCTCTTAAAATATTTATTATCTAGTCTTCATTTGTGTAGCCAGATTTCAACATCATTTTGTCAATATATTTCAAAGAGGCCAATTCTCAATTCTTTATAGTTGGTGGTTTCAGTGGATTTGGTCATATACTAGTCAGAAAACCGGAGAAATAGAAATCACGAAGTTTTTAACCTCTTTCCTTCTCTACTTTCTGACGGGTAACTCTATTTCTTTTCTTGTTTGCTGTTATCATTTTTTGTTCTGTCCTCTCCCCAGTCTGAGGTGGAGGTCAATCTGTATTGACTCCATGGGAGAATTTTGACTGCAGTCTGGGGCGGGGCAGGGGTAAACTCTTGTGCAGAGGCCCTCCCAGCTGCAGGGGAGCAGGTACCTTATAATGGGAGTTGCTTGCTGAAGAGCAAGGTTGTTCAGTATCAGCTTGATCACCATAAACCACAAGTTTTCAGTCTTGAATGGGTGTGTGGATCACCTGGAGGGGGCTGTTAAAATAGACTGTGGAACCCTTCTTTCAATTTCTGAATGTTTTTGGTGATGCTTAGATTACTGGCCTGGGGACCAGGTTAGAACTATTACCCTAAATTATTGTGTTCCTTTGGTTGGTCTTATGACCATGTCTGTTCTCTTGGCAGTTTTTACAGTCATTCTCAGACTTGAAAGTTTAAAGTAAGTGTAAGGAGGAATAATATCTGACTACAGAAGATTTGAAAGAAATGTTGAATCTTTTGGTTTAGTGGCATCTTCCCTAGACAGACTTTATTTGTTATCAGACCATGCATGTATTGAATGGAAAAGTTGTTTTTCATCCAAATATTTTAAGTTCTGTAGATGGACTAAATCATTAATTCTTTTCAGGGGTATTATAGCCTCATGTCAAATAATGATAGTTTTCATAAAAATGAAAGCTTTATTTACACGCTGATAAACAGTATTAAGACATTCTATTCAAATGCCTTTTTCTCAGTGTGGAATGAGTGAATTAATTGCTTGGTGAGGAAACTAGTGATTTTGATGAATTTTCTAGATTATCTGGTATGTTATTTGTGTCAGACAAAAGATAAAAGTCAGAAAAATATCAGTATGCTTGATGATCAGTGAGAAAATTGGGCAAAAAAAAAAAATAGAGTTGATGATCAGCCTGAATAATTATTGCAAACAATTCTATTTACTCCTTTTAAAAACAATTTCAAAGTCTTTGTTTTGTTAAAAATATCTGGATGGTTGTTTTAGAGTTCCATGTGATTTGGGTCACATTGGTGTAACTGAACCAAGCCATTGTGCAGTTACTTGCATGTACTCCATTGTAAAATTAGGGACAGATTAATTACGATTTCATTTAATGGTATATTCAGAATTATTTGACTGGAAGATTTTACTTGAAATGTAGTTTGCATAAAATATTAATGCAAGCTTAGCAATTCCCTGGATGTGTTACCAATCAGCCCAGGGTTCTCTTACTCAATTCCAGATAGAAATGGACAGAATAGAAATTGGCAGTACCGATCCAAGGAGGTTTTATTGGGGCTTAGCTTGAGCACAAGGGGGAAAGCACCCGGGACGGGATTCCTGAGCTGGCTTACTGAAGGACCTTGGGGGAATCTCTTATAGCCCTGTCACTGCCTTGGGCAGGTGCACTTGGTTCTTGCACTAGACTCAGGGTTCTTGCACACGTTCTATCCATCTTTTGTTCCTAACACCAAGTTTTATACTTGACACGATGATCAACTTGCGTGGGTTCTATCTGCCTTATCTCACAAAAAGATGGTGGAGGTACTCACTACCACCACCCTGGGAAGGTAGTATAATGGTCGGGTCTTGGCATGCGGATGTGGGGGTAGGGTGATGGGAAAGCCTGTCCTAAGCTTTGGAGGAAACTCCTGAACTTGGACATCTTTTGAACCTAGAAATGTTTTGAAAACAGCTTACATCATGGATGAGTGTCTTGGTGGAACAAGGGTCTGGGAAATCAGAGCCTCCTTATTGTGTTCCAGATGCGTCAACTAAGGATGTTACTTTAAGTTTACATTGCACTGTTGTTTACCTGGATAACTCTTGAATCCATTTACTTAAAAGTGAACTTTTTGTGAGCTCTTGCAGGGTGACAGTACTACTCTGGCTGCTTTTCCATTCAACAACGCTAGAATGCAGTTGTTGAAAATTAGTTTGTTTTTAGTTGACACTGTTAGAAACTTCTATCATTTTTTTTTTTTTTTTTTTTTTTTTTTGCGGTGCTGGGGATTGAACCCAGGGCCTTGTGCTTGCAAGGCAAGCACTCTTCCAACTGAGCTATATCCCCAGCCCTCTATCACTTTTTTGTACTCATTAAAAATCTGCAGTTTGTAACAATTCCCATCATTAAGTACAACTATAATGAACTGTAAAAATGTGTAATCTGTACATATAGCTCATTAAATTTGTGAAATAGTGCTCAATTAGTTCTCAGTTAAGTCAGTATATACTGTTTCTAAGAAAGAAAATTAAAAATTTTTAAGAAATGAGATTTTGTTGTGTTGCGCAGTCTGTCTTGAGCTCTTGGGCTCAAGCGAACCTCCCATGTCAACCTCTCAAGTACCTGTGACTACAGGTGTTCCCTACCAAGCCCTGCTGTACTTTTGTTCTAACCTGAAGTGAAGAGTCTGTTATTTGTTAGATGAGTAAAGTGGAATTCTGGTGTGCCTTTTATTTAGTATCTTTAGGAATTACAGGAAAATAAACCATGAGTCTATATGTAAACTTTATAAACTTTAGAATAGAAATTCATTATGATATGTATTTAAGAACAGATAACCCAGCATTTGAATATGTTGATTGTTTTATAAAGAAGAGTATATAAATATAAATTATTTACAAATTGCAAATGATAAATTATCACACTATATTATGCAGAATATACATAGTATAAAATATAAAGTTATAAAGTTCAAAAATAATCATCCTACCCTGATTATAAAACACATAATAAAGCAAGAAACACTGGCACTGAGTCTGCTATCTGTTATCTGGGGTTAAAGAGAAAAAGAATAATGAATCTGTAAAATGTAAATGTTAAAGTTAGATTAAGCCCTATGACCTGGTGAGTTTTTGTGAGTTCAAGTAGAGCAAAATGATTAAATAAATACATAAATATATAAAAAAAAAACCAAACCACAGAATTCATCCTATGCTGTAATTCCCTTGTTTTGAAAAATAACATCTTTTATCACACTGAATTTAGTTAGTTTGTATAAATGTACTGTTTTTACACTTGTGTTTGTTATTATTTTGTAAATTGGTTTTGATGTTAAGAGTTGTTTAAAACCTAGAGCTATAAGCATGAAGAGTTTATATTTTTGCAGAATACTTAAATTAACAGTATAATTGTTAACATTTTAATTTACCCTTAAAAGTGTTCTAAACAACACACAAACTCTGGTTTTAAACTCTCAGATGTTATTTAATATGTTTTTGAAATCTATGATTGTGTGACAGAGGGACAAAATATGAGTTAAAAACTTTTTTCATTTAATTTCAGTAAATCTTGACATATGTTTGTGTAGCCCCAATAAAAGGATATGGGAGTTATTGTTTTTGAAGTTACTGATCTCTTCCAAGTTTCATTTCTTGCAAGATGTTGAGGTTGGAAAGAGGATCTCCAAGTAATGGAATCTTCCTGGCTAAAAATAGAAACCTAAATTTGCTGGTCTGGTTCTTTTATTTTAACCAGTTGAATAGTGTTGCTTTGCATTTTCATGAATTATCACATGAATTTCTAAAATTCTTAATGTTAGAACCATGAAACCTGTTGCTCTTCATCTTATATGACTTGCAAGTAGTAATAAACTCATTATCAATGTCAACTTCTAGGTAAAACTTTCTGATTGAGCACATCTAGTAATTTTTTTTTTTCTTAATTTAGAGACAGGGTCTTGCTAAATTGCTTAGGGCCTCGATAAGTTGCTGAGGTTGAATTTGAACTTGCTATCCTCCTGCCTCAGCCTCCTGAGCCTCTGGGATTATAGGTGTTCACCACTGCACCCAGCATCTAGTAATCTTTTATATCTCATATTTGTATCTTTTGTATCTCAAATTGGATCTTCATATGCATTTTCAGCAATGGAGTGTCTAATCTGACAAATACATTATGGTTTAGACCTTTTTCAAATCCATAATTGAATTGTTTCCAGGCCTAGATGGCTCCTAGCTTCTTTAATTCACTTCTTGCGTTGGTTTCACTTATTTAATTCCCATTGGCTGGGCAGCCTGAGAATTTTTCTGAGTTTACCTAAATTAAAATGATAGACTTCCTGCTTGGTTTTCCAGATAGTTCTTTTTCCTAGATTATCAGTAGCTTGTTCTTTAGGATACCAGTTGGGGTACCTCATTACTCTGTGCTCAACATTCCTGATGCTGCAAGTCCATTTGAAGACGACCCAGTGCTTTCAGCTTAACTCTTTAAATATTGTCTACTGCCTGCCTGATTGGATTTTGTTCTAGTTATGCAATATCTAGTGTCTGGTTCTTACCAGTTCCTGTTGTCTCCTTCCAAGTCTGTTCCATTTGTGTACATATTTTATTTTGGTTTTCACATGGAATTTTGCAGAGTCCTGCTGACATGAACAGATTAGTGGTGGTGGGTACAACTCCTCTGTATCCATTAATAATTCTTTTTCCTAATTCGAAGTGAGTCCAGTAGGCAGATCTCTGCCTAGTTTCTAACTGCAGTATTAAAATATAATGAAAAGGGTGGTGATATGTTATATTTGTAGTCTGCCTTTTATTTTTTAACATAAGCATAGATCCTAACCTTTCTAATGGGCAAATTATTCTGTTAAAATAATTATAAAAATTCGTTTGTTCTCTATTCAGGTAATAAAGTGTATTATTAGTTATAGCAATAAATTTTCAGCAAATAGCTTATTATGTTATTAGGGGGTCTGAAAGTTAATTGGCATTTAACCTTTCTTCCTATTGGAAGTTAGATTGGAGAAATATATTTAAGATTGTATTGTCCACTTTAATAAGTAGAGTCTGAACATGACAAAATCAAATCTATCTTAATATATGAGGAAGTGCAGTATTTCTTTGGAATAAGAATATGTAAAATGATCTTTGATTTCTTAAGTATTCTCACCTAAGTTCAACTTACAGTTTAGCAAAAATTGTTTTATTTTACTTGATATACCACAATTACTCAGCATTTGATTTTATCTTTAGTACCTTAAACTTGTAGAAGCCAGGTGAATTATAAGTCATAGATGCATAATAATAATAACCAATTGCTTTATGTTTATTTATTTTCTGGACTGGAAATGAATAACCTTAGCTTGGAAGGATTCGTTACAGTACTGATTGCTGGGTGCATGGTCTCTGATTCAGTGGGTCCGGGATGTGTGTGTCTAACAAGTTCCCTGGTGATGTTGATGCTGCTTGTCTGGGGATTACCCTTTGACAAGCATTGCTCTAGATCACAGGTTGGCAAACTATGGCCTTTATTTTTCTAAGTATGCTTTGTCTGAGCACAGCCCAGCTCATCTGTTTGCATACTGTCTATGCTTTCAAACTATAATGGCAGTGTTGAGCAATTTGTACAAAACCCCCTTAAGTCTAAAATCTTTATCTGGCCCTTTACAGAAATAGTTTACTAAACCCTGCTTTTAGTCTTGTGAAAAAAAAATAGGCATTTTATTCCCATCTTATAGATGAGAATAATAAGGCTCAAATAACCTTTCTAAGAACCTGAGCCAATAAGTGACAAATGTTTTAGTCAGCTTTTTTGCTGCTGTGACCAAAGGACCTGACCAGAACAATTGTAGAGGAGCAAAAGTTTATTTGAGGGCTCATAGTTTCCGAGATTTAGTCCATAGAAAGCCAGCTCCATTCCTTGGTTGAGGCAGAACATCATGGTGGGAGAGCGTGGCAGAGGGAAGTAGCTCACATGGTGATCAGAAAGCAGAAAGACTCTACTCTCCAGATACAAAATGTATGGCCCATAGCCACGGTCCCAATGCCCTACCTCCTCCAGCCACACCTCACTTGCCTCCGCTTACCACTCAGTTAATCCCATCAGGGATTAATCCACTGATTAGACTTAGACTATAATCTAATCATTTCACCTCTGAACCTTCTTACATTGTCTCACTCGTGAGCTTTGGGGGGACTCCTCAAATCCATACCATAACAGATGTGATATTCCAAAATCCATGTATGTTCTAAAACCTACCTTATAAATTTTTGTTTATGACTCCTAGATTTATTGCTATAATTTAGCCCTCTCCTCTGAGCTCTACCTTTTTTCTAAAAGTTCTCTTGAATCTGTAGCTGCTGGTCACCTAGGAATTATATTTGAGTCCCACTTTTCACTTTTTAATTTCAGTCCCTGAGGAAAGTCATATTGATTCTGCCTCAAACATTTATTTTTAATATGCCCACATGGCCATTGCTGCTGTCACCCCTGGATCTAAATACTGCTATCTCTTGCTGGCACTGTTACACTGCCTTTTAACTGTTATCCCTGCTGTATTCCTGCCTTCCCATCCATCCCTTCTTCCACGGAGCAGCAGGAATGATCCTTATAAAACACAAATCAAATCAGGCTCTTTTTGCACTTAGAATAATATGCAAATTATTTACTGTGTGATCCTGGATGACGGAGCCCCTATTTTCCTCCCCAGTCTCATCATTGACTAAAACTCTTCTGCATGCTGGGTGTTGTTTAGGACAAGACTTCTCTTCTGTCCTAAACAAACTCTACTCTTAGATCACTTCAAAGCCTTTGCATGCATATTTCCTATTTTTTGTTTGGTTCCCCATTTTGGCTTTCAGTTTAAATTTCCATTTGTCACTTCCTCAGAGTGGCCTCTAGACACTGCCCATCTGAAGTAGGTATCCCAAAAAATTTTCTTAACTAATTTTTCGGAGTGCTGTTACCACCTCTGAAACATAAACTCCATACCGGGCGGGCTCTTGTCTGTTCCTGGTTGTACTCCCAGGACCTAGTTCTAAGGTAGGGGTTTATTCTAACCTGTCGACATTAAGGTGAGTAGGAATTGGACCTTGCCCTCAGGGAATTTAAGGCAGAAGTTAAAGTCTACTGGCAAGCAGTACATACATGTTCCCGTATTTGTTGCCTTTAGTTATCATTATCTTTAAAAAGCGTTGATTGTATTCTATTTGTTCAATATTATTTTTTTCTAAGGGATGCTTTTAATTTTAGAGACTTACTGCTTATAATATTAAATGGGATATAAAGCGGACTTTTTAAAAGCAGACATTTTTAATAAGTAATTTGTATAATTTCTGAAAATATTTTGTAGACTACTATGAAAAGGGCTTTTTTTCTCCCTCATACCTAATCAAAACACAGGAAGTTTACTAATGTTGTCAGCTGAGTATGGGTGTCTCCGTGGCCTATGTGAATTGAGCATTTGGAGATTGGAAGATGCTCAGCCAGTGTGGCTTTGCAAATATATTTTTAAAATAATTGGATTATTTTCCATTTTCATTTTACTTCAGTTTAGGCTTCTCAGTGGAAACACGATCTCATTTGGAAGGCAATAGTTACGTAGTTCTTGAGAGTGACTATTATAAATTTTATTGCCAAATCTGCAGTTGACCATTTTCTTTGGCCCTCATTTTTAAGTCCTATCCTAACAGGTAGACAGGCAGGCCTTTTTAATTGTAAAGGAAGGTGAAGTAGGGGAAGAGATGTATCTGGATGAGGACAGGTATGGGAAAGGAAAAACTACGGTCCATGTCCACGGGTGAACTGTTGACCAATAATAAGAGGTACAATTTGTATTTGGGATATCTTTATTTGCTAAACCAGGATGCCCTTGTGGCAGAATTATTTCTGCCCTTGCATTTGTTTTATCTAACTCTTGTAATAAGAGCATTTGATGTTAGTTATACTTTTCAATGGCCTCTGGGCCATGAACCAAGCTACAAGTAAGGTGGTGTTATTCTGTGTGCTGTTGCCTTAGGTTGGGCTTCAACTATAAAGAATAAAAACACACTAAGAAGGATGATTTTATTTTTCTAGGGAAAACTAAAAATTGCCATAGTCACATGCCTTTATAAATACAGGCCTCCTTTGTATAAATACAACTCCACCCCCTTTTGAAAGGGCATATTTTCTTCCTTGGTAGTCTTGTTTATTTCTGAATTATACCCACCTCCACATTTCCTCAACACTGGGTCCTTGCATGGACCAGGGGACTCTTATGGTAATGGGTTCTATACAGCTCTGCCTTTTACTCCATTGATGAAGCAGCATATGTCTCATAAATGTGCATCTCTGTTTTGTCATTGTCCTTTATAATGATTGAAATGATCTTTAAAAACCTGCTTCCCTTAAGTAACCTTGGCCTGAAGACATAGGTGTTGCTGATGGTGCTTTGTTCAAAACAGTAAATTTAACTGCTTATTAAAGTAGAAGGCAAACATGTAAATGGACAGTTTCATAACATTTGCTTATTCACGAAGGTTACTTTCTTTTGCTCCTGGAGTGGAGGTTAAACTCACAAGTCATTTCTGTAGAGGGACAAACTGCAATGTACATCTTGAAAATGAGAGTTGATATTTGTTGGTATTGGATTTGAGTCATAAAAACATTACCTTGTTTATTTAGGAACCAGTTTTTGTGCATGTGATTGTACTGATTAATAGCTTATTTGGAAATCTTGTTTGCTCTGAATTTTCTTCTGAAAGCAGAATTAATTGATTCTGGATGTTGATAGTGAGAATTGATATATGTGTGCCCTATAATGTTTTTAAACTGCCTACATTTTTCACAAATCAGTTTTTAAAAGCCATACTGCCACCATGAAAGAAAGTTACAATAAATGCTTTTCAGATACTGAGAGCTGTATAATTCAAGTGGAGATTTGGAACTGATTAGTTTATTTAAAAAAATCATTTAAAAAAGTGCTTGTAACTGATATTGCTCAAAGTTTTGTCCTGCATACGTTTGTATGTGTGTGTGTGTGTGTGTGTGTATGTGTGTGTTTTGTTGTTGTTGTTCTTATCCTCAATGAGCAAAACATTCACTTGTCTCATGCAGATTGGGTAAATACCGGATATTCCCATCCTTAGCTCACATCATTCTCTGTTTTGATCATATTCACAGTGATCTGTTTCAAAGAGAAAGAATTACTCTAGCTTGAGTTTTCATTTGCTGCTTGGAGGTGTTGCAAAGGAGAAAAGATCACTGTTATTGACTACACAGGTGTGAGTATGTGGAATAGAAATAACAGATTTCCAACCATAGAAATCAGACTGGACCCAGGATGTGGAAGCTCTGCACCCCTCTCTCCCATAGTCAGTATGTAACATGAACAATCAATTGATCTATGTTGTGATTTTCTAGTTTTTCCTTTATTCATGACCTGATTCCCTCAATAGCCTCTTCATTCTTTTCAGAGTAATTCCTATGTGCCTGGTTCTGTGTTGAATACTGAAATGGAAGTAAAACAAGTGTGTTTCCTGCTTTGTGGATCTTACATTTTTGTGAATGAGTGAGACAAAACTAAGTAAGTAGCTGAGTGGTGTTAGTAGCTGAGTGCTTGATCTACTTGAAATCTGGCTCTAAACCCTACCAATTGTGACCCCAGGCAAATCTTTGTACCTCTCTGTAGCCTTAATTATCCTCATCTGTGATATGGGGATGGGGAAATGTGCCAACCTCAGGAGGTTGTGGTGAGGATGAAGGGAATTCATTCATACAAACAGTGCCATATAGTAAGCGTTCTGTGGATGTTAGTTGCATATCCAGAAATATGCAATTTCCACTTGTGATAAGGGCTATGAAGGAAAAGAATGTTGTGGTATGAGACAATAAATAAAGGAAATTTAGTTGAGGTTGTTTAGTGGGTAGATTCTTTACCTCTCTTGTCCTAATAAAATCTTACATTTTTATTCAGTTACCTACCCCTGTCACTTATCCCTTATGCTACAGGAGAGACAGTTTTATCCCCAGTTCCAAGACCCCTAGTGAATGCCTGAAACTGAAGATAGTCCTGAACCCTACATATGCTAAGGTTTTTCCTATGCATACATGAAAAATTTAATGCCTTTTCCATTTTAACTAAGTTCTTATGTACTGTGGCCATAACTTTTATAGTTTGATATGTGACAGGAAAGCTAGCACAAATTTCTTTTTTCTCCTTGACAATTCTGTGAAGATTCATTTTTACCATAGATCTTATTCACTTCAATGTATGATTTTTTTCCCTTATTAAGACAAGAATGTTCACCTTTTCACTTAAAGGAAATTCTTCATATATATTTTTTTCTTTTTCACATAACCCAATTACTAGCATTAGTCCTCTTGTGCTGTGGGACCATTATTAAGTAAAATAAGTTTTGCTTGAGCATAAGCACTACAATACTGCCACAGTTGATCTGGTAACCAAGACTGCTACTACAGAACAAATGTGCAGACAGCATAATATAGTGTGGATACACTGGATAAAGGGATAATTCAGGTAGGTAGATTGGGAAGATTGGAGATTGCATCACACTACTTAAAATAGTGTACAATTTATGAACTGTTTATTTCTGGACTTCTCCTTATATTTCAGACCACAGTTGACTGTGGGCAACTGAAACCATGGAAAGGAAAACTGGGTAAGGGGAGATTGCTGTATTATTGGTTTATCCAGGAACCCAGGCTTACTCCAGTTGGTAAGTTATGTACCAGAGAGCCAATGGTTCCAGGAAATGCATCTCACTTTGTGCCAGTGGAGATGAGGGAAATTTGCCTGGAGCTTCTAAGAAAGTTTCCTTCTTGACTGTTGTGTGTGGATTTAAAAACTGGAACTGTTAGAGTTATCTCATTACTAGAGTAATGATAAAGTTGCCACACTGGGGGGATCACTAGAACTGGAAAAAAACTTACCTGAATTCTGATAAAACAAACCTGATTACTTTTGTACTTTTTCAGTTCATATGAGCTGAGTTAGATTTCTGTATTTATAGCCAAAAACAAAAAAAAGTTTGGAGGAAGCTTCTTGGGGAGATGACAATAAAGAATGACTCCCAGATTTGCTGATACTATTTGGGTGGATTGGGTAGTATTTATAGGTATGAAAAGGCTGGTAGGAGGAATGGGGGAAAATTAGGGGTAAAATCAAGGGTTCTCATTTCTAAAATGAGAAGACCAGAAATTTGCAAAATTTTTCTTTTTCTGACAGTTGTGGTTCAGATCTGAGGTTTCCCCCCAAAAGCTCGTTTGTGAACAATGGAGTAATTTGAATTAATTAATGGGTGGTAACTACAGGCAGAAAGAATGTAGATGCAGGAAGAAGGTCACTTGGGGTGTGCCCTTGGGTATTTTATTATCCCTGGCTCCTTGTTCTCAAGCTTTCTCTGCTTCCTGGCTGTCAAGAGTTGAACATTTTCCCTCTGCGGTGTCCTTCCTCCATGATGTTCTGCCTCACCTTTTGCCCATAGCAGTAGAGCAGGGTGACCATGAGCTGAACCTATGATACCCTGAGCCAAAATACACTTTTTACCATCTAAGTTGTTTTTGTCAGGTCTTTTTGGTCACAGCAATGAAAAGCTGTGACAAACACATTGACCTTTGATAACCGAAAGATATGCCATCTTTCATTAGTAATTGTGAATTTCAGATAACTGACAACCTTTATACCAGCACTACGGCTGATGATACCAGAATCTTGGTAGGGGTTGTGAATGATAATATTCTGGTGTTTTTCAGCTGGATTGCATTTAAGCATGTCATGGAGATTAAAAGAAAAATCAATCAGTTTATCTGTCTAATCTAATCTTGGACCCCTCTGCAGATATGCACAATCAGAATCTCCAGGATAGGCTCTGGGAAGCTCTAAAATAAATAGGTAATTGGAATGGATTCAACTTAGTATTCATATGTATTCTAGGTCTGGGGAATCATTAAAATTAGGAGATCCAATGTCCTTTCCTGTATAAAGTATTTGATAACAATCTAGAAAACAATTCTAGTTAACCTAAGCTTAGGAAATAGCAAGAGCCATAGGATTTGCCATACTACAATCTTGTTAAAATGCTATGAATGACATCATTACACTACTGCTTAACACCACCTCTGGTCAAACTGTCTGTATTTTTTCTGCAGGATAGCCAAAACATCATCTCTGACTGTAGGCATATAGGCAATACTATGAGTATATTAATAGTAACTGAATGCTCAGGTATTTGGTGGTTGGCGCTTAATCAGCAGTTAAGATGTCACTTTACATATCAATAACTGGATAATTTCATGAGAAGTCAGGTGATGGGTGATAGCTTCTACATAAGGTTAGTTATCTTCTGTGGTTGTTGGTTGAATGGATTTTACTACCCATGCTTACTGGATCTAGAAATATCAATAAATGACTGGTCATCAGATGGTGAGAAGAGGTCTGGGAGGAAAAAAATGAGTCCAGGACACTATGAAGCATCTCTAGGAGCCATATTCTTAGCAGTAGGAGCAGTATTCTGGGCAGTGGGGAGCTGAGATGATCAGTGCTGTGGAGGAGCCAAAGAGGGTGCTGGCTCCAAGGCTGAGACAGGGCCCCAAATAATGAGATGATATGCAGGAAGAAATTACTCTAATTAATGTAATTAAGACTTTATTCATGGTCATTTGGGGATGCATTGGCAGTCGGCCAGTTTGCCCAAGGTGGTAAATGACTGTCTCAGCTTTGGAAAATGATGCTCTAGGCATTTTGTGTGTGTGTGTGTGTGTGTGTGTGTGTGTGTGTGTGTGAGAGAGTGAGAGAGAGAGAGAGAGAGAGAGAGAGAGAGAGAGAGAGAGAGAGAGAATGAATATGAATGTTAGGATTTAGTTCTGCTTTGCCACATTTTGTTTCTTAATAACCCCTCCACTCTCCTAGGTTGGATATGGTGAGTAATGGAAGGAGAAGAATTACGAGTTGTGGAAGCAGACGATGTGTTAACTCTTCTATCTAGTAAGCAACAGGTTTATGATTTGACTTCCCTGGAAAGAAGCAAGATGTAAACATAACATTCTTATTGCTTACCTATTTTTTTGAAGTAATATGCCTTTTGGTAGTTATCTTAGGTATCATATTAAGCTTTAGAATGTTGAATATGTTTACATTTTTTTCTTTGGTTTGTGATACCAAATCAAACTGGAGGCTGGGGGATTTGGCTCAGTGGTAGTGGGCTTGTGTAGCATGGGCAAGGCCCTGAGTTGGACCCGCCCCCAACAAACAAAAATCCGAAATCAAACTGATATATGTATTTAAAAATTATTTGATCTCACCCAGGCTCCCTGGTGTATGACTGTAACCCCACCTCAGCTACTTGGGAGGGTGAGGTAGGGGGATTACTAGTTCAAGGTCAGCCTTGGCAACTTAGTGAGACCCTTGTCAGGACCAAAAAAGAAAAAGAGGACTGGGGGTATGGCTCAATGGTAGAGCACCCCTGGGTGCTATCCCTAGTACCACACATTAAAAAAAAAAAAGAAAAAGACAAAGCAAAGGAAAATTAGTTGATTTGAGAATAACCAAAATATGGCATCAGCCTAGGGTTTTTAGAGGGTGATTTCTGTGTATGTATTAGACAGTGAGAGCAGTGAGAATCTTGTAGCTTCACAGTACTTTAATTATCCTTATCATCACCATTGTCATCAGCTCTACCATGGCCATTAGCAAATATTGATTGAAGCTAATCAGGTGTAAGAGTAGCAGGTTAGCAGGTTAGGGAATAAGAAGTTTAAGTGATTTCTGTAGGATCAGCTAAACACTGGTAATGGCATAAGTTCATGTTGTTATGAGGGGATGCTGGAGAAAATATGCATTTGTGGGGGTGCTCCATATTCCCTGGTGGGAGATCTGCTGCTGGTCTCAAGGAATATGGAAGCTTCAGGGCGTGTTTTAAGAGTTTAGATACAAGTGATAAATAACATTTAAACTTTTCACTTTTTTTTTTTTTAGGTTTTCATTCTTTAATGAAATGTCTTTCTTAATCTGAAACTTTAAAGTTAGTCTAGCAACCTCTATGTAGGAAATGAAAAACTCAATTAGGACCTTTTGATGGCAGTGCTTTTTCTGTCATTCTTTAATTTCTATAAAGAATATAGCCTTTATGCGTTTAATCAAGCCAAAGATTTATTTAAATGGCTTCATGGTGTTTTCCAGGTTGCTTAGAAATATAACCATGCCACTTAGAAAGAACTTTTTGGTGAAGCAGAAAAGTTTATAGCTCCTAGTAATTTTTTGAAGCTGTGGTATTAAAGAAATTTATTGCTCCATTTTATATGGAAATGGGAGCTGCAGAGCATGTGAAATTGAAATCCGCAGATGTCCTTCCTCTGCAGTCCTTTTTAGATTGAGGTGAGGAACAAATAAACACACATGGTTTTTAAAGTATCTTTTAACTGTGACTTGTATTTCTTTCATGTCATTGTGGATTCTGGATTCTAAGAGCTTTAAAGAAAAAATAGTTAAATAATTGGCTAAACTGATTTTGAGCTCCTGATTGCTTTGCTGACAGATACTCATTGGCCCCCAAATATACAGTATAATAATTAGATTCACTCTTTTGTGAGCTAGTGGCTTCAGTGACCATCGTGGTATTGAAGATGATGAAAATCATGGTGGCTATTCATGAGAACACAGTATGAATGGGTACAGATTCATAGTGTATAATGCTAGTGTGTAGTTTGAAGACTCTGAGGTCGTCCATGGACTGAATTTGGCTTAACCATGTACTTCAGCCTGGATCCTTCTCCTTTCTTATGGCCAGTGCAGTTATTCAGGAAATGCCTGAGCTCTTTACCATGATTTAAGAGTTTTTCTACTTCTCTCTCCCCCACCTTGAACTCCAGCTCCTCTTCCCAGCCTCTCTGAACTTCTCACTGTCCTGCAGGCCCACCTGGCCTCTTGTATCTCCATCTGTACAGATAGTCCTTCACTTGCAGTCCTTTCTATAATGAGGTGAGGAACAATAAACACAGTCTTTAAATCTTTTTTTTGTTAAGCCATTACATGTTTTTGTTGGGAATGCCCTCTTATCCACCATCCTGGTCTCCTGCTCTTTACAAATCTCAGTCAAAAGTCAGTTTTCTCCCCTGTAAAGTCTTCTTTGATATCAGTTCCTGCTGTGGTTTAATGTATTCCCCAAAGTTTATATGTTGGAACCTTGATCCCCAAAGTGGAGGTGTTTGGAGGTAGGCCTTTGAGCTATTTAGGTCTTGAGGGCGCCACTTTATTTAGTGGATTAATGCTGTTTTCTCAGGCGTGGGCTCCTTAATAAAAGAACCACTTTAACCTCCTCTTGCTCTCTCCATGGTGCAGTCTGCTGTGTTACAATGTAGAAAGAAGGCCCTGACCAGATGCTGGCCCCTCAGTCTTGGACTTCCCAGTCTTTGGAACTGAGAACCAAATACATTTCTGTTCATTATAAATTACCTAGTATGTGCTATAGCAATATGAAATAGGACCGCTCTATCCTGTTGAAAGGTGCCTTTTCCATTGTGTGCCCTGATTTTAAATTTATAACAGCAGCTGTCTAATCTTGTTACTTTTCAAGCCCCACTTCACTAGTGGATAGTAAACTCATTGAAAATAGAGATAGCATATTTTTTGGTGTGTCTTTAGCATGTAACAAAGGACTGTTATGTATCCATTGTATGCTTTGCTGAGGTAATTTTAACAAGGTATTTTTTTTGTTGTTGTTTTTCAGTGCTTCCTTTTTGGTAGAACTGTGCTATGTCCATTGGTACAAGAAGCATCATGTTTGACCTGGGCCTTAACAGGTTTTTGTTGTTTTGGAAGAGATACACAGGGAAAATGTGAGATAATCAAAGACAGTGAATGCTACCTCCAACTATAAGAAAAAGCATGGAGGAAGCAGATAGGCCCTCAATAGAGAAGTGGGTGGAAGATGTTATGTTCTACAGAAGAGGGGAGATATAAGAAGTGGGATAGAGAGTAGCCTGTCCTTTGAGGAGCAAAAGCAAAACCATAGCGGTGCTAGAGAACAAACTAGTCAGAACTGGGAGAAGTGACTAGTTACTTAATCTTAAGTCTCTTTTCCTCATCTGTAAAGATATGAGTACCTATCTTACAGAATTATGAAAAAGAAATGAGATAACTCACGCAAAGCATTTAGCACAATACCGGAAGGAAGTACTCACAATAGCAATTTATTGTTATTAGGGTTGTTATCATTAGATTGTAGGGCTAGGTGTTAAAGGTGCGCCATTATAAGGGAACTCCAGAAAGCAAAGCCAGACAGGCAATCAGAAGCAGAGAGAAGATAAAGTTTAGGCAATAGATAAGGAATCAAATTAGCTAACAGGAAATTGGGAATGAACTGCTATCAGGTCAGTGTTGGGGGAAGGGAAAGGCTGAGGAATTTGAAGAGCAGTTGAGAATAAAACACAAAGAACTAGTGAAAAGAACACGACCTTGAAGCTAAGGCATTGCCTGCCTTAGGCTGCTGAAAAAATGATCAGCTTCCTGCTGGGACTAGAGCCATCACAGAGCATGACCAGCCCAGGGCCTGCTGGTGGAAGCAGGTGTGCCAAATGAGTGAGCTGGTAATTAGGTTAACTTGTGGAAAATGGGGAATTACAGCAGGGGCAGTGACAAGAGAGCAGTGACAAGAGAGCAGTGGTAGAGGTCAGTAGTTTGTTAAGGGGGAAAAAAAAGGCTGAAAGGACACTGGAAACAAGATCCTAGTGTAAATTTACGAAGTACTTTCTCTTTTGAAGTTCCTTGGTGTGGAAGGGAAGGCTGTGGGATCCAGTGACTCCATAGTTTCCCAGGTCCCTTGGAGAACACACAGCCACTCCTGTGACTTGTCCTTCAGAACCAGGCAACTCTTATGTTCATTATTCCAGCTTTAATAGATACTACAGAATTTTTTTGTTACACTTATGGAATTGTTCAAGAGTTTTGTCATGCAATGTACAAAAGTTTTCTACTTAAGGTGTACACATTAAACAGTCTTCCAGTACTGTTCTCAGACTTGCTTGTTTATGCAAAGAACCTGAAGTGTTTGTTGGACAATTGAGATTTCTAGGCCCTGCCTCAGACCTACTGAAATTGACTCTCAAGGGTAAGTACCAGGAATTCATGTTTATAAGCATCCCAGGTACTTCTGATTAGGCAACTTGGGCTAAATATTGCCCGTGTCAAATGAAAGACTTTTAAGTCCTTCCTGTAGGTCAAGGATTATTGTATTTAATTTCTAAGTTGTGTCCTGATTGTACTCTGGTTCCTACTTTGAAAGGCCATAAAGAATGTTTATCATATCCTCCTTTATAGATCTGTAGTTTATTTAACACAGGTGTTTTCAAATGAGTGCTTTTATTTCCTAAGGGACATTTGGCAGTATCTGAAGACACTTTTGGTTGTCATACTGGGGCTGTGGGTGCCGTAGGAATCTAATAAGTAGAGAGGCCAGGGGCAATGAGGACAGTCGCTCAGTGCACAGGACAGCCTCCCACCAAGAATTCCCTGGCCCCAAATAGGATGGGACAGAGGTTGAGGATATGATCTGGCTGTCTTAAGTAACATAAATTAGTTGTTAATTAGTGAAGGCGTAAATTGAGATAATGATCTCATCCCTATTAACATGTAGAACATTGGCAACACTCCAGATTGCTTTCTGTACCCTCCCAGTGTGTACCCACTCCTCCCTTAGAAATCATAATCCTGGTTTCTGTGACCTTAGCTAAGTTTTGCCTGTGCCTGACCTTTCTATAATGGAATCATACAATGTGCCTTCTTGTGCCTGACTTCTTTTTCCTCAACATTTTTTTTCCTGGGAGATAGAGTTTTATTGTTGCATGTAGCAGAATTTTGTGCTTTTTTTAAAAAAAAATCCTTGTGATATATATACTACAATGAAGTTATTCACTTTCTATAGACGGGCTTTATGTTATTTCAAGATTTTAGCTGTCATTAATAAGCCATTTTGGACATTTTTTACATATCTTTTGGTGGACATAGGTAATCATTTCTCTTGCATGTATTCCTAGGAGGGGGATTGTATGGACATCCATAGAGTAAATTTGGTTTTTAGAGCAGTGTTTGCTTGGCCTTAGTATATACTGCCAAAACAATTTTCTGAGTGTTGAAAGTTTCAACTCCTGACAATTCTAGTAGCTCTCTCTCTTGTATGTAATATGTCAATTTTTACATTAAGCCATTCTTGTAGGAAGTGTAGTTGTAACTCATGGGGGTTGACTTTGTATTTTCCAGAAAACTAATGATGTGCAAAGCACCTTTTCATATAATGTATTGGTCATTTGAATATTCTCTCTTGCAATGTGCCTGTTCCAGTCTTTTGCCCTTTAACAAAATTGGTTGTCTTTTTCTTATTGATACGTTCTTTATATTTTATGCATGAGTCCTTTTTAAAATGTGTGTATTGTGAATGTATTCATCTAGTTCGTTGCTTGCCTTTTCATTCTTTTTTTCTTTTGAGAAACAGAAGTTCTTAATTTTAATGCAATCCAATTTATCAGTCTTCGTTATGGTTAGTGCTTTTGTATCTTTAGGAAATCTGAGGTCTTTTGATGTTCAGGCCTCTATGTTAGCTTGGTCCTTTGTAGTGAACCAGATTTAAAGACTTTATTTTTTTTAAATAATACAGATGGTTTAAATTAGATACTCTATAAAAAGCCTAATAATATACATGTGTGTATGTACACATGTATGAGAAGAGGAATCCTTTTAGTTGACAAGTTGAGATAGGCAGATGGTTGGTTTTGCTTTGGTTGAAGCAGGGTGCCAGAAAGGATACATTTATTAAATATTTAAAGGCAGTCATTTGCTAGTGTTTTTAGGTAGGCCCAGGTCAAAGTCCTTTATATGCACATGGGTACATTAGAGAAAGTGGAGTCTGCAAGGTGTGACTGTATCACACCTTGAAGGTATCTTTAGAGTGGAGGCAGAATGGAAAGACACTTTGATTTGTTCTGGGTATAAAATCATCCTAAGTTTTATAAATTTTCTTATTTTATTTTATGGCTATTTTGCTTACACTTGATTGACAAGATTTTGTTCTAGTGACTTGCGTTAGTCCTGTAAGGCACATTTTTCCTGCATTTTGAACTCATACTTAATTAGTTCATATTGTACCTAATAATAATAATAAGCTGTGTAGTGAGTACAAGGAGGACTGGGGACAAATATAATAGACTTTAAAACATAGGATTCAATTCTGGGACAGAGATGCTTTGGAGTATGGAGTGTTTCCAGTTACCAGTGGCCAGTGGGCTGGGGGCACATGGAGCATGTGTTTTACAGAGGTAGTAGAAAGCAAAGTTAATTCAGCTTCTTTACAGGAAGACTCATTAAGAAAGCTTCTCCATTTCCAGTGAGCCCTGTGGTTGGAAAGATATGATAGGAAGGGAGGAAAATCAGATATTTTGACCAGTTACTTAGAAACAATTTCTATATTCTTCTAATTGAAGAATGAGATGAAGGAGTAGCTTTAGGTTTAATCAGGGAAGCGTTTATATATTCATGTTTGCATTTTTCCTAGTGAATACTTAATACTCACATTTGATATAATAGCTTTACTTAGATAGAGGAATCTGACACCTATCAACCTGTTTGAGTATGTTTCCAATGTAGTTATGTGAAGTACTTTAAAGATCATTTTTCTAAAGGAGAAAAATATATACCTTTAGATCAAATCATTATAAACCCTGGGAAAAAGGACTGGGACCTGCAGGTTCTTGTTAGGTCTTGCTTGTTTGTAGCTAGAGAGTCATCCTTGCACTAACATGCCAAAATCCACCCCATAAATTCTGTTGGAAAGCAGTCTGCAATTTGAAGCTACTTATTGCTTCATGAAGTCTAGCAGCTCCTATATGTTTTCTGTGCAAACTGAATAAATCTAGCACGATGGAATCTGTGTTTAGAGTTGGATACAAATGCATTTTTTGCTTAAAATGTTTTTACTTAAAAGTTGGAAGCAATTTTTGTATGCAGCTTTAATGCTGTGTGAACAGTATTTTCACATATACTGTAGGAGATTTGTAAGAATTTAAAATGGAATTCAAAATGGAATATCAAGGTTGACATTTGTATCAATCTTTTTATTAAAGCCTGGAAAGAACCCTATTAAGTAATATAAGTAACGACAATGCAGAATGGTTGACTATTTTTTAAAATCACAATGGAGATTGATTATAGAATGATTGGTTAGAAATGATTGTTGCATAGATTATTTCTTTTGTTTTCATTGCCAGGTAGCAAATTCCACACATTTTTTTGTTCAATATTATTAAACAAAAATCTTTTAAAGTATTAAATATGTCTGAGTGGAACTCAAGTGTTTGACAGTATTCAGGAGGAGGAAACTATGAATTAGTGAAAAATCTAAATTTAAGTTTTAATTATAAAATTAAAATTTATTGTATCGATAATAGAGGCTATGACATGAAATGTACTACTGGTTAGAAATTCTTAGGGGATCTGATTTAGAATAGTTAGAAATACCTTGTACCCTGCTTGATTCTGATGTGCTGCTCAATGCTTGAAGACACTTGGAAACAAACAAAATTTTACTGAAAAATGTTATTTGTACTGTTCATAAAGAAATATAACAGCAAATTTCATTAATTCAGGAGTCACTTATGATTAGTTTGTTCTAGATATATTGGAGAGACAAAGAATAAAATTCACACAAGTCAATTAGAGTTTTAATGCATTTGAAGATAATTTTCCTAAAATTTTGTTCCTTTATTTTTCTTTTGTTTGAAAAGACAATCTGCTAATTCCATTATTTTCATAAATGTCAATTTGTGGGTTTATTAAATGTGAATTTATTGAGCCCCTATCTTACATCACAATTGCCATAGTTTTATTCATTTCTTTTGCATTGTTTCCGTTGTTTCTGTTCATTATTGTGCAGTGTCCCAGAATTTCATTTTCCTCTAGAGGTGTATTTCATGTAGGAAGTAGCAACGTTACTGAAAAGATGTATGTCTCAAAGTTTATTATGGCCTATTCATTTACTTAATAATTCCAAAAAGAAGTGTCAAGCCCTTTAGTGTAAGCCTTTTGATAGAATATTTGACATTTACCTAAGTTTTATACATGCACACAAATACACAGATTTGTTATCCGACTTTTTTTTCCCCAGGAAATTACAAATGGAAAAGATGAAATTGGTAACTATGACCTCTCTTACAAGTACATAACATTGTGTTCAATACTCTAATTTACCTTCTGGAACATCAGTTTTTGACAATATGCAGAGTATTACCAACAAGATAAGCTCACTAGTCCCTAAGTGTCTAGCGTTTTTATTGACTTTCATTACACTGGCACGATGGATTGAGTTATTGGGTGCATAGTCCAATTTGGTCTCCAGCTCCTTTCCCTTTTCCTCATAAGTAGGGCTGATCTGTAACTAATAATCCCACTCTAATTCCATGATTGGTCTTTCTGGCATGGCTGGTCCATAAATTGTCTAGGACTCATTATGAGCCACCTCATTAGCATAAAATATGAAGTGTGGTTCCAGGGGGCCCTGTGAATAACAAAAATACCTATCAATAGGGAAATCAGCACTTACCTGACTGCTAAATTTAGCAGTCACCTCTCAGGAACTGGGGCAAATCCTTATCTCACATGTTCTGTTCCCCTGAACAGTGTATGTCTTATTAGGGGCTTGCAATTTTTTATATTTACAAATATATAAATATAAATTTATATATATAAATATATAAAAAATATATATTTAAGCCACACTTGAATACTGTGGACATTGAGCTTTTGATTCAGAACTTTCCTGTGCCACTAGTTATGTGGCTTGGGTAAATCCCCTGTTTGAGCCTCAGTAGTCTTGTCGAGCTAATAGCATCTACTTATTAGAGAAAAAATAAAGTTGTTTTACCGAGTGTCTGTACATAAAAAGTGTTTTGTAAGATGATACTATTATGTTGTGCATATTTGTACGTAATCAAATGCTGTATTTAAGAATTGGTAGCTGGGCATGGTTGTGCATGCCTGTAATCTCAGCGGCTCAGGAGGCTGAGATAGGAGGATTTCGAGTTCAAAGCCAGCCTCAGCAAAAGTGAGGTACTAAGCAACTCAGTGAGACCCTGTCTCTAAATAAAATACAAAATAGGGCTGGAATTTGGCTCTGTGCTCGAATACCCATGAGTTTAATCCCTGGTACAAAAAAAAAAAAAAATTGATAATTTTTTCCCTGCTACTTAGGAGCATACAATTAGAACTGTCTGCAAATAAGAGCATACATACACACACACACATTTATATGTGTACATATATATTTAAAGTCTTATTTGGAATATATTTACTTTATTCTTAAAATATTACATATTATATTAAATATATACATATATACTATTTATGTATGTTTTACATGCAGCTTATAATTTGCACATTTATAGCATATATTAAACATATTTGTATTAAACATAAATATTAAATATCATATTTTAAGTTACATAAAATATACTTTATTTGTTATATCTTAAGTATTTTAAATGTATAATATTTAAGTTTCAAAAAATATATTTAAAGTTATATATATATAGAGAGAGGAGAATTTAGTGAGAACACTGATAATATGATTGCTTTGGCATTTGACTTTTTTTTGTTGTTGTTAAGCCAAATAATGACTGGAATTTTAAACTGTTGTTCTTGAATTAGTTCTGTTTTTTGGATTACATCTGTAAATTAATTCCTAATGCAGGATATAATTTCAAATAACTAAATCTCTTTTGGACCATACTTTAACTAGTTTTATGTCCTCTTTCTTTTGCCTGCTTTCATTATGCCAGTTACTTGGGGTTTGACTGTATTTTTGTTAGTTGCTTACATTTATTATATACATATTTGTGTTTACCCTTCCTCCTAGGTAAACTCACTGTTCCAATGTTTTATAATCAGTTTATAACACCTGAGATAACTCAATTAATTTCTGTTGTCTGCCCAGAAATTGGAATTTAGATTCACTTTTTTGTACCCCCTCCATAATACTAGGGTTTATGATTAAAAATACCCTAACTGATGAAAGCTCCATGTGTTCAGAAACTATGAACATATGATAGGAATGTATCTTTCTACTAGCATTTCTTTCTAAACTTGTCACGTTGGTTGACAAAGCTGAATTAAAACACCAGTTAAAAATGAAGAAATGTAACTTGAAACCTTTATTAACTGTGGCAGTAAAAGCAATAAAAACAAGTTAGTGGTTTATGGAAAAATCATTTTTATTTCATAGTTTTCTAAGAACCTGCCAGTTAATTTTTATGATTAAATATTAACCCACATTCCATTGCATAACCATTTCATGCAAGTTGTTACAAATTACCACAAGCAGTTTTCTCCAAAGAAACTGGAGGAGGTTGAGCTCTATCTTTAAAGACTTCAATCCCTTATATATGAGTGAAGTGGAGGAGTGAGATAATTAGTGGAATCACAGTAGATAACAGTTAGTTGTGGTTATCTAGATGTGTCACATGGAAGTCTTTTTTCTTTCGGTAGAGTATCTGTTTCCAGCTTTCTGTGTGGCCTGCTGGTGTGATGGGGAAAGCTGAGGTGGAGTCCAATGGAAGTGTCTTGAGGTCTGAAGCCTCTTGCTCAACTTCTTTAACCAAAGCAACTAGCTTTATTTATGTACTGAGTTTCTAGGAAGGATGTCATTGAAAACATTAATTCTGTAAGTCCCCAAACCAGGCTGACATGGAAACCACTGACTTCACAGAACGTTTAAGAATTTTTAACATAAGTTGAGCAATAGAAAATTATGCTAGAATATAGAGAAAGTAATTGCAAGGGAGAGGCAGTGCAGATGGCAGGGGAGAGATTTGTTTTCTTTCCACACACCACAGTGAAAATGAGAGGAACTGAATGATTGTGTGGCTGCTAGCCATATGCTGTTTGCTGCAGTTACGTTGTGCTCTTTTTAAAAAATTGAGGTAAAATTCATCTAGTGTAGAATTAATTATCTTCAGTAAAGTCTACTATTCTGTAGCATTTGGTGCATTCATAATGTTGTGTAAGTGTCATGTCTATCTAGTTTCAAAACATTTTTATCGCTATGCTGAAGTTTTAAATTTATTTACAGAATTTATTTATACTGCACTTCTTTCTAAAAAGTGCTCAGGCATGGCTTCTATTAAAAGCTATTAATAAAATAGATGGATGATCAGGACCAGAGAAAGACAAAGGAAGCTACTGTATAATCTGTGTTCATGTAGTTTTTATTCAACATCAGGTTTGACTCTTAAGCCTTTCAGTAACGGAACATAAAACCATCTGATGTTATCTGAAAGAAGAGAATAGTAGCTCCTCAGAGGAAACAGTTTTCCTTGACCCTCAGTTCTAAATGAAATTTCTCAATTGGGACTTGTGACATTGAGCAATTATAGTTTCACAGAATATACTAAAGCATTTTTAGTATGGTTTTTGCTGTAATAACCTTCAGTAAAAGCAAAGGGCGTAGTATTATTCTGTGAGGCAATGATAGGAATTTTAAAGATAGCAGAACCATAAATATTTGACCTTTCCTTGCTTGGTCCCAAATTAGTCCAGATCTTTTTAAAAGTTTTTCTTAGTGCATTGTAGTTATACATAATAGTGGGGGTTCAGGTCTTTTTTTTTTTTTTTTTTTAAACTGCACACAGGTAAGGTTGCAAGAAGGCGCTGAAGGCTTCCTTCAGCAGGACCCCTGGTGGCTAAGGCAGAAACCTCTGCTAAGGGGTGGGAGCCAGGCTGAGTCAAGGGGATATTTTGTAGTTATTTATTTATTTAAAATATTTTGCTTTAGTTGTAGGTGGACCCAGTGCCTTTATTTTATTTCTATGTGATGCTGATGATTAAACCCAGGGCCTCACGCATGCTAGGCGAGCGCTCTACCACTGAGCCGCAACCCCAGCCCAATGTTTTGTGTTTAATAGTACAATGTCACAGCTTGATGGCTGAAATCTTTTCTACATGTTTATACAATGAAGCATAGAAATTATGAAGTATAAGCCTCATTGTATACAAAGATTCACAACTCTTGCTTGTAGTTAAAGGATTTGCTTCTAGTCAGTGGACATGGTGGGTGGCAAATGTAGGAATAATTGGAGGATGTTTATAGGTAGAAATTACTTATTAGGTTTGGTATATTCATTGTCAACAGTAGGATTAAGGTAATTTTAGTCACTTTATACATTTGCTTTCAAATTGCCTTTTTTTTTTAAGTTTTGCTTCCCCCACTGCATAATTTTATTGGTGCATTATAGTCGTACATAATGTTGGGATATATTGTTACATATTGTACATGCATACAATGTAACAGTATAATTTGTCCAATATCATTTGTTATTATTTCCCCTTTCCTTCCTCCCTCCCCCACCCCTTTCCTTTATCAAGGTGTCTTTCTTAATGGTTTTTCCTAATTTATAGTACAACTAGTGTTTTATGACAGTTCCAGTTTCACTGCACACTTGGAAGCACTGCATATAATCACTTTACACTTCTTTCTAATATAATGCAAAAAAAAAAGAAAGAAAGAATTCTTCTTTTCTGGTACTGGAGATTGAACCAGTGGGACATTAAACCACTGAGTCACATCCCAGCCCTTTTTATATTTTATTTTGAGACAGTGTCTCTTGAAGTTACTTAAGGACCTCACTAAATTGTTGAGGATAGCTTGAAATCCTGATCTTCTTGCCTAAACCTTCTGAGCTGCTGGGATCACTGGTTTGTGCCACCATGCTCTGCAAGAATTCTTATTGTTACTTTAATTTTCCAGATGTGGTTGCTGAAAGCCATCGTTTATATTTAGTGACATCAGATTATATAAACTGATGGGCAAGATTTCTATATGTTTTACCCCCAAACTTTTTATTTCAAAAAATTCCAAGCCTATGAAAGATGGAAAAATGGAGACAGTATTTCCTTTATGTAGATTTACCAGTTGTTAACATTTTGAGACATCTGCATTATCCACTTGATTAAATGCTGAACCACTTGAAAGTTACAGACATGATATTAAGTGTGCATTTTTCTAAAATGAGGACATTTTCATTTATTCCATAATTGTTGCAACAATTTTATAGTTAGGAAATTTAATGTTGATATAATGAAATTCTCTGATATGTAGTCCATATTCAGATTTTCCCAGTTATTTCAGACATGTTCTTTATTGCTGTTTTTTCTTTCCTTTCCTTAACCCAGGATGCTAATGAGAAGCTTACCTTCTATTTGAGTGTCATGACGTCTTTTAGTCTTCTTTAATCTACACAAGTTCCTGCTGCTTTTTTATTTTTATTCTTTGGAGTGCTGGGAATTGAACTGAGGCCCTCCTGCATGCTGGGCAAGTACTCTACCATTGAGCTATGCCCTCAGCCCCTGGCTGTTTGTTTTTATCTTCCATAACACTGATAAGTTTGAAGCATAAAGGCCTGTTTTCTTAGAGTGCTGGGTAGTCTGGTTTTGTCTGGTTGTATTTCCTGTTAACTTTGGGTTAACATAATGGCAAGAATGTTACATGGATAAGGTTATGTTCTTTCCATTTCATTATATCGTTGATAACCAGATTAAGGTGGTATTTTCCAGATCATTCCATCTAAAAATAACTTTTCTCCTTTGTAATTAATAAATTGTGGGATGATAGTTTGAGGTTGTGAAAATATCCTCTATGTTCTTGCTGCCTCACTGCCTCCTACAGGGCATGTCATGAAGTAAATATGAAATAAAAGTTTATTGAAGGAATGAATGAATCAGCTGGGACATTGGTCTCTTTCTTTCAAGTTGAATGCAATATTAGATTGTATTTATGTCAAAATTTGTATGTTCCAGACAGTATTTTTCTTTTATAATTAAACTATTAATTAAAGTAAGTATTTTTTTATGGTATGGGCCTGAATAGATCTGCTAAAAATCTAAGCTATAAGGCATGTGAAATGAGTAGACTTTTTGCAAGAAACACACTATTTTGGTAGTGAGAAAGCATATTAACAATTTTCCTCAATAGATCTGAAACACTTCCCAAGGTCATATTTTAGGAAGTAATCTTTATCAATCCCCTCTCCCCTTTAAAAAAATGAAGTCAGTCTTTGAAACTATAGCAGGTCATGTGAAATTCTGTACAAGTTGCTCTAGTTTTTTGACTCCTAAAATGTGAAAATCATAATATAACTTGTGCAGTGCACACACACAATGGGAAGAGTTAGTGTTAGTGTATATGCATTCACACATTTGAACTGTATTTTATATGTGTATACATATTATATGATTATAATTAAATGAATATTACATTAGTCTTACCTGGTATTAATATACATGATATCAACTTGTGTGTGTGTATATATCATCAATGATTTTAATATCATAAATAGTTTTAATGCAGTTGTTTAAGAGTGGATGATCAGTGGTACAATAGTACCCTGGCATTTTGATGGTTCCAAATAAACAAAGTAATTTGTTTCATATTGTTTTATTTGAATACACAAATAACATAAATTGAATGTTACTTAGAAGTTATTGTGGCGAACAGATACCAGTTTGATTTTGTTTTCAAGCAGAAGAGATTAACTATAGGAAATTACAAAATTGTTGAAAGAGGTGGAAGAGTAGTAAACTCATGGGTCAGGATTAGATATTTACATTTGTTTCACCATTGAGATTGTGATCGAGGGTTCTGGAAAATTCTGCCTGAGAAGGGAAGGTATATGTACTTCCATGTCCCAAGAGGAGAGCATCCCAAGTGGTAGCACAAGTGGTGGAAGAAAAGGCCATTGCTAGCTGGGCAGAGGTCCAGCCTACGATTGCACTGGGCCATGTGCATGGGCATCCTAGGGAAGTTACTGAAGATCCTTGTCTTACATGTTTTTTTTGGAGGTAGAAAGAATACAGATATAAAGTGTGCACGTAGGAAGCCGTTTCAGAACATTGACAGTAGGAGTAGAATTTTAAATCCAGGAGGAACTTTAGGAACAGCTTACTCCCATTTCCTCTCTTCACAGATGAAATAACAGCCTCAGGAGTGTGATGTTTTTGTCCCATTATAGATACCTGGGTTGAGAACAATTTGAGTTTAGAAACCTTTGAAAACTCATCAGCTAGTCCTGATATTTTGAGGGATCATTTGTGTTGATGATTAAGATCAATGTACTGGAGTGAGTTCTGAATAAAAACTTACATTATTCTGATCTGGTTATAAACATGAAAATGACAAGGGTTGTTTCTGATTTATTTTAAAAATTAGAAATGTTCAGAGGTGTGTAGACTGTCCAGGTACAGCTACTGCACTACTAAATTGGGTGCCCCCTAGTGGTGTAGGTTATCCTAAATTAAAAGTGTACATCTACAATTTACCTATATTTCATTATTTCCAAAATGCACATGTTCTTCTTATCTATTGTCTCTCTATATTCCGAATGTGTCTTACAAAGTATGACTTCCTGGTTTTGGTTAAGGAAGGTTATTATATGCAGGAGAGTCTGCTAAAGTGGTTCCCAAAGCAACCATAACTTAGAATTACTGGAAAAACTTTAAAGATTTCTAGGCTCTGACTCAGGCCCACTGAATCAACTATCATCTAACTAGATTGTGAAGTGTTATGCAGTCATATTTCACAACTTTTTATCTGTTGACATTTTTTTTTAAGGGAGTAGTAACTGGTAAATTCCATTTCTACCATTAGAAAAATTCCATTTTCTATTATTAGTCAATGTATGTTGTGTAAATTGTAAGTTTACCAATCCAATTTTTTTTTCTTTTTTTAATAGCAATAACAGATAGTAAAGTAGATGAAATGAGTATTGTCATTGCCAAATGTTACTCTGGGTGAGTGCTGATTTTAGTGCTCTAGGACCTTACATTTGTGGAAAATTTCAGTTTAAAAGGCATTTTACATATATTATCTCATTGGATCTTTGCAGTGGTTTCTGAGGAAAATTAAAAAAAAAAAGCAAACCAGATTTTATCCTTTTGGTTCAAATGAGAAAATAACATTCAAGGTCAACAGCTAATTCATACTGGGGACAATACTTTGTATTATCTAGTATGCCTCACAGACAGGGAGATATACTGTTTTACATATTTTAAGATATTGGTTTTTCAGTAACAAGTTTTTTGAGAACAGTTCCAAGCATTATTCTATTTGCAATATGGGATACAGTGATGTACAATATATAGTAATATATATTATTTCAAATTCTATAAAAAAGATGTAAAACTGAGAAATGATGTTTGTCTTTGTGATTCTGTTCTCTGATACATTCATGATATTATGAAAAGAGTTCAGTTTTAGGGTGAAGAAAAGCAAATTTAGGTGGAAAAAACTGATTTGGATTGACATTCTTCCTTTTCCCTCATTGAGAATCACTGATGTGGAAGAAAAGAAGATGGATGAATCCCAAGCTGCTGTCTCAGAGGTGCCTTAGGCTCTGGAAGGGTCTGGGAGGTGGTATTTGATAGGTGCTCTGTTCTGATAGGGAAACCCAGCTCCCCTGTATTCTGGACACATTCAGATGAGAACCAGTCCAACAATTTGCCTGATTTGTTCACACCTGGAAGTGTGTTTTAATTTATGTGTAATTATGTTTTTGTATTATTTAATGGTCTGTTGAGTTTTTGCAGATGATTACCATATAGTCAAAATACTGAACTCTGTCAAGTTCTTGTGGAAAACACAAACACTATCTGTTTAGAAACCAGATATCTGGCATGTCTAGCCACCTTTGTGTCTGTGGTTCTTATTTTTATTTAACTATAGTAACTTTAGAAACTGTGACAAATCCTGCCTTTTGTTCTTTTTTCCCTTAAATTTTTTATTGGCGTACTATAGTTGTACATGACTATGGGATTTGTTGTTACATGTTCCTACATGCACACAATATAATAATATGATTTGGCCAATGTCATTCCCCAGTATATCCCTTTGCCTGCCTGCCTGCCTTCCTTCCTCCCTTCCTTCCTTCCTTCTTTCCTTTCTCTTTCTTCCTCTTCCTCTGTCTCTCTTTCCTTCTTTCCTTTCTACTGTGATTTAACCCAGGAACACTTAACCACTGAGCTACATTCCCAGCCCCTTTTATTTTTTATTTTGACACAGGGTCTTGCTAGGTTGCTCAGAGGCTCGCTAAGTTGCTAAGACTGGCCTCAAACTTGTGATCCTCCTGTCTCAGCCTCTGGAGTCACTGGGATTACACTGGCCTTGCCTTTTGTTCTTGTTGGCTAACTTCAACAGGGAAAAAGGTCTACATAGTTATTTGTCAGTGACATACCCTACCCACTGTTTGCATTCACATTTCAGTCTGCCTGCATCCAAGTAGGGGCCTTTGAACTGAACTAACTAATTACTTACCTAAGCCCTGAAGAGCTATGATAAACTTCACAAAGTAAACAGAGCAATGATACATGTAGCAGGCTATCAGAGACTTTCATCAGGCAAAGTGGTGAAACTATTTTTAGAATAGACTAGGCCTAGAGAAGAGTTCCCAGCCCAGGCATTGGGAGAACCTGATCTGTTTTCTGTCCCCCATTCCCATCACTGTTCAGGTTTTTCTTCATTTTTAAAGTCATTCATCAAATGTTAGATTATATTATTCTGGAATGAAATTGAAGTGATTTTAGACTTATTTTCTATTTTGGAATAGCCACAGCATAGCATTGCTCTGTTTTATTACTGTTGTTAATTAGGAGATTTTTAAAATTTAAATTTTTAAATTTATACAGCAATCATATTTATGGAGTGCGGTATATTTCAATACATGTATATAATGTAGTGACCAAGGTCATTAGGATCTTAATAATAACCTTAATAAGCATAAGAACTTTGAGTTCTTTGTTAGATTCTTTGATTAGATTCTCTACTGAATATTTTAAAAAGTTCTAAAATGATTCTATGGGTCACTTTTGTTATTAGTGCTATTTCATAAATACCAAAACAGGTTTTGAGAGGTTCAATCGGAAGGCCTGTGCTAAGAATAAGAACTAAAGGCCACTTCCTCTTTTCTGAAACCTAACATTTTTGTTTTGAACTTCTATATAATTGAGGAAATAAAAAAAGAATGTACATGCATAGTATATATTATGTTTATAAATTGTTCAGATATTTTAAGAAACCAATATCTGAGTAGCTCTGAAATGGGAATTTTAACTTGCCATTGTTAATTAAGTTCATTTACCTCAGGTCCCTTTAATACATTGAGCATAGTATTTGGGGATAGCTAAACCATACCATTAGATACAAAGAGGGGTGATGATCTTCTTTGTGTACTTCTAGATGAAATAGACACATGCATGGTTAAGCTGTAATACAGATCAGTTTGTTTTGGCTGCTGTAATTCAGTGGGGAGACCACAGTAGGAGCAAGAAGAATGAGATGATTGATTTTTCTGGCAGGATTGGGGAAGGTTATAGAGATACCATTCTGTTTCTGGATTTAACTGATCCTGTTAAGGTTTTGCAGTTTTAAATTGGTTCAGTGTTATTACTACTTTGTTTCCCAACAAATTAACTGCTATATATAGTCTGTATATAGTTCATGAGCTGTGGAAAATATTTTTAATCTTTTTATAGATACAAAAGATATAATGCTTTTAAAGTACCTATGGGGAAAAGCATTTTGAATCTTCTCTGAAGAACATAATTTCTTCTACTTTTATTATTTTGAAGTTTTTTAGATTTCATTTTTGAAAAGTGTATACATAGTTGTTTTTTTCTATTTTTTGTTTTATTATGGTATGAGTGTGGTACCTACTCTTAAATATATGATTTCTAGATGAGTCTCCTAAAGTAGAGTTGCTTTCATAGTTTTCATTTTGCCCATTATATATACAATTCTATTGTTTTATATATTTCAAAGGTATGAATCATGTATTGTTCTTTTTTTTATCACTTAGGATTTTGCATAGCACCTGCCTGATAAAAAAATAAATAATCACTGAATGTGAATAAATATTAAGATATGGTGGTGTTCTAGAAAACCCAGGCCCAGTGTTTGAGAACTGAGTACAAAGGTGCTTTGAGACTGAAGAAAGAGGCAGGCAGATCTAGGATTGCACAAAGTGCAATTTATTAGGGAACCTAAGTCTAAAGCATGTCTTAGTGGTAGCAAGTCCAATGGATCCGTGCAGTTTGAGTCAGAAGGGAGAGGGCTTATAAAGTGGTCAGGACAAAAGTGACTTCATCTGAACTGGAATGTACCTGGTTTATCTCAAGCTAATATCAAAGATGTCAAAACACATTCCTGGGTCTGACGGTCAAGTTCCATATACCACTTTAATGGTTTCATTTATTTATAGTATACTGGCAAACTCCACTGGAAAACCCACCAAGGTTACTCAAGGCAGTCATGGTTGTGACTCAAGGTGGCTGCATTCAGGTCAGACTGAATCCCAACAACTGATAAAATATTTAGGCCACATTCTCAAATATGTATTCTTTCACTTTCATTCTAGTCTTCATATCACTGCAAGTGTTTCTCCTTCTAGAATGTGTGTCAACTACTCCATTGCTTAATGCCCCCTGCCCCTTGGTTTCCATTGCTTGAAGGATGATGTTTAGTTTTGTGCATAGCTTATTGCTTGCTTCATGATAGTACCTGGTTCAGTTTAGCCTCCTACTTCTCCAGGTACCTATCCCCGTTTGAAGAGTGAGCCATATCACTTGTGTGCTTTCCACCCCCAGTTGAAATGTCTTTCAATTTTGTTCTCCAATTATAGCATGTATCACACTACTGTAATTGTTAAATCACTTGTGTGTTTCTTTGGAACTACTTGCAGGTGATTTTTACCTTGATATGTTTATAGTATTCATCTTTTAATTGCCAGTATCTGACACAAAGTAGAATTAAAAAACACTTGTCTAATGATTGTGTGCTTTCCTTGGAGTCGTGCATGAATTTTATGCTTGTTAAGTATATAATAAAAGGTACTATTGAAAGTTAGATGTAAATTTTAATGTTTAGTATATTGTTTTCTAAGTAGTTTTGGGTATTTTATATATACCAGTTAATTTTTATACTGACCCACTTTTTTGGGGTTTCTGCCCCATCCTGTGTGGATGAGAGAAGGTTTGACTATTGGAGGATGATATTGACTGGAAATCAATCAGTTACCCATAAACTTACCTAATCAATAAGCACACAAAAGCCAGTACTCTTTTCAAATGAGAGTGGGCCTGACAGATGGGGCCATACCAGATCTGTCCTCTAACAACATGGAGTAGCCCATTCTCCTTTATAGTCACGCAGGTAAAGAGGCTGGGGCTGGAAGGAGCTGCTTCTGTGATGAACAGGATGGGGTGGAGTTAGGGGAGCCCGTTTGCTCTGGGAAACTATCTTATAACCAGATGGTGAACTATGCCCACACAGGGCTACATACACTCCCCCCCCCTCCCCGCAGTGATTGGGACAGTCCTCCATGGCTGCCAGTTTCTGGAAGTCAGGCCTCAGTGTCCCATGGCTCAACCAAGTCTGATTCTGCTAGGTAAGAATGGCTCCCTACACCACTTAATGCTTGTAACTAGTAAAATTGACTATTTCTACTGTAACAAATTACTACAAATCTAAAACTACACAAATTTATTTATTACCTTAGAGTATGGAGGTCAATTATGTGAAATAGGTCTTATAGCGCTAAAGGCAAGGTGTTGGCAGGACTGCTTTCCTTCTGGCTGCTCCAGGGGAGAATCTGTTCTTGCTTTTTCTAGCTTCTGTAGGCTGCATGCATTCCTTGGCTTGTGGCCACTTTCCAGCAATTGCCTCACTCTGACATCTGTTTCTGTGGTCATGGTCATTATCTCCTCCTCTGACCCTCTTGCCACCCTCTTTCCCTTATAAAGACCCTTTGTGATTACATTAAGTCCACTGAGAAAATCTAGGATCATATTCCCACCTCAAGATTTGGTGTCTACATCTGCAAAGACCCTTTTGCTATGAAATATGTTGAGGATAAGACATGGACATTTTAGGACGATGGTCGACATTCTGCCTGTCACACAGATTTTAGCTTAATTGAAAACCTACTTGTTTTCCTAAAGAGTAAAGCAGAAATAGTAATTGAAAGAAGAAAAAAAAAAAAAAGATTGAGGACTTTATGTATTTGTACAAAGATTTGAACATAGTCAATGGTTTAAAATTTCTGTAAAATTACTCTCCATTTCACACAACCTTGTTATTTTGTATAATTAAAAAAAATTTTTGAGCGAGCAGTGTGATTTGAATTGGAGAAAGAACACAAGCTGAAAGCATCCAGTATTGTAGTTTTATCAACTTGTAAGTACCATATTTAGGCATATGACAAAGTACTAAGTTTGAAAAAGTAAAGGTTATGAATTTTGTTAAAATTCTTGATTTCAAATGAATCGGAGTCAGCATAAATATCATAAGAATGAAAATCTGTGTATAATATACATAGCAGTTTATATAATGAAGTTTAAGATGTGGTAAATGTTGCTTAAGGTCTCCATCAAGAAAATGTAATTACCTCTTGGATGAGGAGCAAGGTACTTTTCTGGAGAATTTCTCAGTGGCAGACATTTGTATAGTTTCAAACGGCAGCTTTGCTAGTTCTATTGCTTGAACTCATCTTGACCTGCAGCAGCTAAGCTCTTTTCTATTAAAATATATAATCCACTTATTGTGCAAAATATTTGGTTCTAAAAAAATACCTTTCCACTTACCTTAAATTGCAAATTCTATTTTTTGGTACTGGGAATCAAACCCAGGGCCTTGCGCATACTAGACAAACTCTCCACCCTGAGTTATATTCCTAGTCCTATAAATACTTTTATGTCATATTGTATGCTCTTTTTAATTACACACACACATAACTGTAGGAAACTCTTTAGATTTTCTAAAATGTGAGTCATAGGGGTAGATTAGTTATATTTTTATTTGTAATGGATGAGGGTGACATAAACTGCTACAAAAGATAAGTAAAGGGACACACTGCTTTTCAGGATGAAAAGTCTTAATATAATAGTTTTTTTTTTTGGTGGTAATATTGTACTATGTGTGATTTAGATTTTCAAATGCTATGGCCTTTCGTGTTCTCTCCTCTTGGATCTACCATGGTTACAGAATTCGGCTGCAAATTGCTGGCTCTGCTTCCTGAAAGGACAAGTGCCTTGGAGGACATCGACTGAATTTCCCCCTTTTTGTGCATCTCTGATACAGCTCTTTCTTTCTCTTTTTGTAAATGCCTTCCTTAGGCATTTACAAGTGACTTTTAGGCTTTTATTAAGATGGTTATCTTAGGAACAGCTAATGTTTAAAGGCATAGTAATGAAATCTTTCTGTAGAAAATTGAAACTAAATATTGCTCAGATGAATCATTTGGAATGTGTTTATGTGTTTTTTTTTTTTAATAATATGGTTAGGTTAATAGAGATGCTTCCTTTGTTCTTTATCAGAACGTTCTAGGAATTACAAGGAAAATCTAATGCGATATGCAGAAGGTGCTGTGCTTTAAGAGGAATGCTTGACTGTGAGAGTTAAAAAGGTGGAAATTGTCTTTTGAAAGGGCATTTTACCATCATTTTAACTATCAAGTCTAGCAGTGGGAAAAAGGAGTTTATGACTTTGGAAGATTGGAGTGTGATAGAAGAATCTACATTTTCTTTTTGCCATGTTTGTTTAGCTTTTTGACTCTCTTCTAGGTTAAGAATGATTTCCTTGATTGTAATAATTGCAGATATCTTTTCCCTTCAAGTTTTTAGAAAGGATTTAAAAAATAGGTTTAGTAATAATAGCAAGCACAGCTCTATTGCTTAGGCAGCCCTCTAACAGCAATCAAAAATAAGTAGTGCATGTTCAAATAGTTCACAGTGAATATCAGCACCTTCTCACTGGGGGAGGTAGGCCACTTAACAGCCTGCTCAGTTTTATAGAGGAATTAGCTGCTACTGGTGAGTTAACAGTCAGCCTCTGGAGAACTGCCAAACTTTGCAGGACATCAGCTACTTCTCAGTGTATCAAATTGACGAAGTTATATATTAGTGTTTTCTGGAGAAACTAGAAATAACCTGACATTTAAAAAATTATGTATAAAGAGAATATCACTTCAAGGAGTTTAACTCTATGGGAATAATTCTACTGAACTTGGGTAATCTATGTACCGTGGATGACTAAGTAGCTTTTAAAAAACTTTTTGTTTTAAAACAAGTTCAGATTTATTGAGAAACATTGAAAGAATAGTGTGAAGAACATTTTTACTCCCTTGCCTCTGATTTCACATTTGTTAACACTGTTGCCAAATTTGCTTTATAATTCTCTTACATTTCTGTTACTATAAATTTTTGAACTCTTTGAAAATATGTTGCAGACATGATGTCCACTACCCCTTTAATATTTAATTAGGCTTTTCCTTAAAACAAAGACATTGTTAGATAACCATAGTGCTACATCACAATCAGGTAATATATATCAGTCTATTATTAACCATTTAATCACTGGTCCCATGCACATTTCACCAGTGATCTCTCTAGTATCTTTTTTCATTTCAGTATTTGCATCCACTCTATTTATTTATTTTATCTCTCTGAGTCTCTTTTAGTCTGGAATTTCTTAGTCTTCTCTTTAATTTTTGCAGAGTACTGGTTATTTTTGAACAGGCATTTTTAGGTTGTCCCTAGACTCCTGTTTTAATTTGTTACTACCTGTTTTATCAGTGAGAAACCTGTCTCTCATTATCCTTGACATATTTACTTATTTGCTCCATCTCCCTGGAGGTAACAAACTGTCTGATCAAACTGGCTGCTTTCTTAGCTCCCCCAGTGTAGTGTCCTGGTCACACATTGAGGCCTCCAGAGTGTCAGCCACAGTGCTGGCTGCTTCACACAGATAGATGTGCAGATGCACAAGGAGTAAGAGAGTAGAGCTGTCTTCCCATGGCATGTTCAAACTGGTTGCATTGGGTTGCTTTATTTAATCTCATATTTTAAATTTAGTTTTTGGTGGTGTTAGGGATTAAACTCAGGACCTTGTGCTTGCTAAACGTACGCTCTACTACTGAACTACACCTCTGACCTTAATCTTACCTTTTTAAAGGAAGCAATAGAAACAACATGATGTCCTATGATAAGATTATTGCTTGTCTTAAATGTCTACTATTTAAAAATTGTAAAGATTAAATTAGTAAACCCTGTTACAGAGTTATTATTGATGAAGTCTTGTCTTGAAGTTTTCCTGAATGAATCATGTTATCTCTATTCAAGAAGATTTAATTATATCACTGATATCAGATTTTTTTAGTTATAATTATGTGTTTTAGTTGAATTTTTATTCCCTTCTCTTCCTATAGTAAATATAATTAGAAGCAATGCAAATAACCATTTTTAGATCTGTGAAATTCTCAAAACTCTTGTTCTACAAATATTAAAATATGCAAATTATATTTCCTGTTAGGCTAAGTCTGCATTATTAAAACAGTTAAAAATCCAGTGTATGAAATATGTTTAGTTATCTGCTTGAAACATTTCAATTTATTATGTGTCTCTTTTTATTTTTTTGTATGAATCAATGTAATTGGTTGTCATGTAAGTCTCATAGGTGGTCTAATAGATGAATCAAGTATGATAGGAAAGATGTCTGTTCTATAGGTGATTTATTTAATGAGTTCAGCAGTAGTATTCATTGCTTTTTTCTTACAAACACATGCTTCATCACTTGTAATGAGGAAAAGTAGCTTGTATTGTCATTCCTTGACAAGGGAAAGTAAGATGGTTTGTATTCTATGACTTAATGCTTGTTGATGCTTCACACTGAAGGTCAGTGTGTGGAACGGATTGTACAAAGAATCTACAAGTCCCTTTAAAAGATCCCACTTGCACACCTCCTGAGAGAGCATTCCATGGCAGGGCAGCAGGGTGCAGGGGATTTTTTGGAAAAATGGACAGGAGTGTGTGAGAGAAAAAGACTCAGGCTAGCCTCTGTAGCCAGAGTTGGGTCTCATGAATGGGTGGCAGTTGTGGGTATCATGGCATGAGAGGGAAAAAGGCTCATGCACTGCAGGTACTCAGTACTTATTGAATAGCATGGAAGGATGGGTGAGGATGGAGGCAGTGAGCCTCAGTGAAGGAGGCTTTTCTGCATGGTATTCCATCCCCCCCTTCTTTCTTCTGCTTCTGTGAGAGGCAGCAAGTAAAACACACGGGCACCTTAAAATGGGGACAGTGCCCTTTTTACATTGTTCAAATATGCAGTCTACTCATCTATAATATGAAGAAAATGATACTTACCTTATGGTATACTTGTTAGGATAAAGCGTATCAGGTATTTAAAAATATTAGTCCCCCTTTTCTGCTTATTTATTTATTTATTTATTTTGAATCAGGGACTGAATCCAGGGGATTGAACCACTGAGAAATACTACCAGCCTTTTTTAATTTTTTAATTTTTTAAAATATTTTTTTACTTGTTGATGGACCTTTATTTTATTTATTTATTTTTGTGTGGTGCTGAGAATCGAACTCAGTGCCTCTCACATGCTAGGCAAGCACTCTACCACTGAGCTACAACCCCATCCCCTTAATTTTTAAATTTTGAGTCAGGGTCTCAACAAGTTGCTTAGGGCCTCGCTGAGTTGCTGAGGCTGGCCTTGAACTTGAGATCCTCCTGCTTCAGCCTCCCAAATTGCTGGGATTACAGGTATGCACTGTCATGACAGGCCCCTTTTCTGCTTCATTACCTGAGAGTAGTTACTCTGTTTAAGTATTGACTATACATCAGAATGACTTTCTCAGTGCTATTACCAGTTGCCACACTTCCCAAACCTCACCTTCCCATCAGTGCCAGCAGGTTGCTGGTTACTCTGTCCTCTTTGTGATCCTTAATGTGCCTCACCCAGGACATTTCATTCTTTGCGTGGTTGTTGACATTCCTGTTGTGTGTGGATATTATTGTTTTGTCTGCTCAGAACCAAAGTCTGCTACAGGAAACCACTGCCTCACAACATGGAGTTTTCTGTAAAGTTTTCAGTCATAGTCCTACCGGGTCCCTGGGACCATAGAACTTCATCTGGCAGTTAGTCCTTTACCCCTGGGTCTTAGCTTACTCCAGGGATGGGCCAGACCAAGTAGTACTCTTCCCTGGATACTTCACCTGTTAGCCCATTTTCTGGTCACAGAACTGAAAGGGTGATGTTTCCTCCTGTCTATAAAGCTAGCTCCACAAGAAAAATGAATGCCCTTTTCTTTGCTTAAACTAGGTAGAGTTGGGTAATTGTTACTTTTCACCAAAGAGTATACATTTTGCCTTCTTCCTCTTTTCTATTTTAGTTACCTAAGTTTTATTCACCCCGCTGTAGGCTCAGTTCAAGCAAATTCAATCCTTCTAAAAAGTTCACTTTTAACCCTTAGACTGAACTGAAGCTTCCTTTTTCATAGTTTTCACTGTTTCTTTTTTTAATATGTAACACGTTTTAAAATTTATTCATGCACAAAAAATACATAAAAGCAATAAAAAATAAAAAAAATTATTTGTGCACAAGTCTGTGTCTCCTACTATATTATATTACTAGAATATGAATTGCCCAAATCCTTAATACTGATACAGATTCAGGCATACTGTACTCAATAGATATTTGTTTAATTCACTGAATGACAAGGTAATGATTTGCCTTCTTCTGAACAATATGCGAATAGTTCCTTAGTAAAGATCTTGAGCAACCAGACTGCACTAACAATTCCTTTTTACTTACTTTTATCATTACAGTTCTTGCCTAAATTGATTATTAAGAAAATTTAGGAGGCCAAAGAAAATGTACAAAGAAGTTTCCTATGATCCTCTTACTCATATGCTTGATAAATTTATGATACCTGTTTCCTTGAAGTTCTCAAGAATGAAAATTGGATGGAAAAATCCAAAACTCAGATTGTTCATAGTATTTATTTGTATGTCATATCACTACCATTTACGAATCAACTACTAAATTATACCAGTTATAATTTCTTTTTTTTTTTTTTTTTTGCGGTACTGGGGATCGAACTCAGGGGCCTTGTGCTTGCGAGGCAAGCACTCTACCAGCTGAGCTATCTCCCCAGCCCCACCAGTTATAATTTCTAGATAATCCTTTATAATTGATTGTTTGAAGGAATTTAATAAAGCTAATTGACAGCCTGATTTTCCTTATTCTTTCTGGGACACCTCCAAGAATAGCTTAGCATAAGCTTGCTATGGATGTCTGTTTGCTGGGCACCCCTAGGAGTTGAGTTTGAATCCAGTTCATGTTAAGCCCCAAAGCTTTGGTTCACCTTGTCTTTGAAGGAGAATCAGCAAGGTTGTTCTCAGTTACAAGGACCATATTACGGGTGGAGCATTGTGGGAAGGCAAAGTGCGAGCAAGCACGTAGGGATGGAACTGCCTTTATTGACCATGTTAAAAGGAAGCAGGAGCATGGTGGAAAGTGAGGTGCTATACCAGAAGAACCCTAATTACACATGAAAACCCCTTAAGGGAGCAACTGTTCATATCTACACAGATTAACTGGGAAACAAAAGAATGGAAGATTCAAAACAGAAACAGCCATCTGCATGTATAATAAACATTTGGTAAGTTGTGATTTCTCCATCTGTCCCTGATGAGCACGGAGTACTGGGCTGGTGTGAATCTGTGACACTGAGTAGGAGAAGTATCCTCTGCTGTGGATGCCAGTTCCTCATTCTGCTCTATAAATTCAGGTAGTGACCCTCTGGTCATGTTTGGTAGCAAGGGAAATTAAAGGAAAAAAAAGAGATTTGGGAGTATATGCTTGGGATGGGGTGAGGGGACAGTGTGAACTGTCTTGAAAATGGCCTATTTAATTTAGAATCCAGAAAATGCCACTTGTTTAATTTTTTGGAAGGAATGAAACAATGCTCACCTCCATTTTTTTAGAGTAGAAATTTGTTAACCTTTAAAGCCATGAATATTTCACAGTGCAAAGGGACTTCCAACAGAAGTGTCTTCCAACAGAAGTCTGTAATTTTTGTTGTTTCCATTAAGATTACAGAGTATTGTCATTTCCAATTACAGAGTAAATCTACAATGAGATATAGCTATAGATACTGTGAAAATATTTAATGTAAACATGGGTTCCCAACTGATATTTATTTGTCAGAATTTTCTCTTTTTTTTTTTCATGTTTATTGGGCTGCTTGCTATTAGTAAATGAGTAAATTGCCCTGTTTAGTCTTTCTCTGGAGATTTAGAGTAAAATGCCTTTTTCTAACCCTGCTCACTCTATGTGGACTATATCTAGTTTTCCTTCTTTTCCAGTTGGGTATTTTTGGGAATACATTATTATGTAAGATTACAAAATTCATCTGAACATCTGTTTATTCTATTCATGTTCTGCAGGACTAATCTATGCTCTGTGAAAGTTTTATGGTTCTTAGACCAAAGTATACTGAAACTTCTCTTTGTATTTCAGTCAGTGTCTTTTGGAGGGTGGGTTCTATGATTTTTTTCCAATTTTCCCTTCTCAAAAATTTTCCCGTCGGTGTTTTCTTTCTTCTTTCTTAGCTACTTTAACCCTTTTTTGAAAAGCAGTTCTACATAAATTTTAAAAGCATTTTAGGATCATTTAAATTAATCAAAAAAAATTTTTTTTGGGAAGAAAAACTATATGGAGATTCTAATCAACAGAAATATAAATGCCCAGTCATGAATGTTCAGGCAGATAACACCACATTTGTCAACCCTGATGCCTTAGATTTTGCAAAGTCAGACCGGAAGATCCAGAAATCTTTGGGTCAACTGGGATCACTGTTTTGCAAACCTACCCCAGAAGCTCTGTTCCATATTAGAACTTCAAGTTTATTAATTGAACTATGGAATTTAACTCTTCTTTGTGATTAGATGAAAATAATATGTTCAGTGATGGAGATTATGAAGAGGGGGAAATTTGCTTTACCTATGGGTAAGCTGTTGATTTCCATATTGACTTACTTAACTTTACAGAGTAGGGCAAGA
This sequence comes from Sciurus carolinensis, assembly GCF_902686445.1. Lineage (NCBI taxonomy): Eukaryota > Metazoa > Chordata > Mammalia > Rodentia > Sciuridae > Sciurus > Sciurus carolinensis. The sequence goes on along the minus strand of NC_062217.1, from coordinate 69,572,313 downwards.
CATTTATAAACACTCAAATAAAAGCCATCAAGCTTGAGGATACCACGGATATGAATGACTAACAATGTAAAAATGTTAATATTGTTTTTGATCATGGTACTTCTTATTTTGTGGATTCATGGTACTTCTTACTGTTCTGTGCAGTATTCCTGAATCTTCTGATACTACTTTTGTATGATTTTCTTTGTGGATAGATATGGGATAAGAACTTAGTGCTGACAAAGTCTTCATTAAAATTGGAGTATTTCTGTTTGACAATCTGTCTTAATCCTACTTCAACACTGGAAGAAGATCAAAGTAGTAGCAAGTATTTTTTTTTCCTAAAATGATAACTTTATGTAAATTTGAAAGCACACCCAGAAAAAAGATTTATACTTATGTATCTAGTATCAGTTTAAATGTAAAAATTTGAATGGGAGGATATACACCAAATTCATGCTAATGATTGCCTGTGAGGGGAAAGGAAGATGAAAGGTACTGGAAAACAGGGCAGAGAAAGCCTCCTTGGAGTCAATGCTACAGACCTAATGTGGGGGTCAGAGATTCCCAGCATCTTTAGAGTTCCATTAACTTTTTCAGTGACTCCCAAACCAAAAGAAATGTGAAAGGATTCCGAAGTAATTACGTCTTTCCCCCCAACATCCTTACTAGCATTTATTGTTATTTGTATTATTATTATTATTTTTTTAGTAGTTAGTATTTTTGGACACAATTTTGAAAGCACTTTCATCTAAGTCATGTCATTTGAAACTCTTGAGAGCCTGGTAAGTACATAGGACCAGTGTATATATATATATTTTTTCCTTGCAGTACTGGCAACTGAACCCAGGAGTTCTCTATCACTGAGCTACATCCTCAGCCCTGTATATTTTTTATTTTGAGACAGGCATTGCTAAGTTGTTGAGACTTGTGATTTTCCTGCCTCAGCCTCCTGAGTTGCTGGAATTATAGGTATTGACACCACACTCCAGCTAGGGCAGCTTTCCTGATCTCACTTTTGTCAATGTGAAAATAAGCTTGTGGATGGCAGGTATCATACTGAAGGTTGTACTGCAGCTTTAAGTGCAAGGATTGGGGCCAGAGCACAGGGTACTTGGATTATCATTTCCCATAAACGTTTCCTCTACTATTGAGTCACTTAATTTCAAAAAGGATATTAGATGTCACAATAAGTTGTAAGAGAATTTTTAAAAATAACCAACATTCATAAACTTGGGTAACTTGATTTATCCATAACGCTTGATTAAATGTGTGGGGAACCCATTTTTATTCTGTCTAAAACGTCCCCAGTCTTCTACCATAGCCATAGGTTTGTAGTGAAAAGGTTCCCTTTCCTAGGAAGCATGTCTCCATGAGTCATTAGGTCACCAATGACCTAATGAAAGTGGAGACCAGGCAGGAGTTCAAAGCTGGTGATGCAGATGGCAGAGTTTCAGTCAGGCATCAGAAACTGTCCTGCAACTTTATGACTGCATTGCTCCTTGTTAGAGGAGCTGTCCCGGAAATCCCTCTCTTGGCTACTTGGTCCACTTGTTTCTTAATTCCTTTAAAAAGCACTTAATGTTTTTATCAGATAATTCCCCCAATCTATTAAATATTTTCTTTTGGGTTAATGGCCCTCCTAGGAAAGCTACTTAATACCTCAGTTTTGAGAGTTTAACCTTTTTGTAAAAATCACCAGATAATTTAAACAAAAATACTGCTTAAGAAAATGTATGATAATTTGTCTCCAAATTTTTCAGTTTGCTTTATTTTGTGTTATTACAGCTTCTGATATATTTTGTATGATTTATTTTGTATTAAAATGAAAAATGGAATTGGCAATTCAGCACCGGCTACTTAACAAACCAAGGAATACTAGGTTTTAGGTTTTGTGTGCACTTTTGTAGAAACTGCCCTGAATTGCAGGTCAATGGCACTGACTGTTCATAGATCCTAATGTGAACAAAACCAAGATAGGAAACTGATAGACAACCATTATCATGGAGTGGCCACCTGTGAAGAACCTGGCCTTGGGAGAGGATATGTTTTTGTTTTTCTTTTTTAGTAATCTGGAATGTAAGTATCCCTAGTTATCAAAATATATTTTATCCAGATGCAGAAATTGAAAGATTTGCACAGACAAGTGGACTCACATTTCAATCGGTGTGATGATATTGGTGAGTGATAGACCTATGAAAGGATGCAAACATACACAAATTACACTACCCCAGGCCATGCTCGTGGACATAATTTCCAATATGAGTGAATGTCCTGCTCATGCCTACATTGTTAACCTCCGTGTTTATCCACACATGTACATATCCATGCATAGACTACATATGTCTGCAAATACAGAGGCATAAAGTACTAAATTTGAGTTAATTGCTATTCTGATTCTGATAGTTCTTCATACTCTTAAACTATGTCTGATGTCTGTTGTAGGTTTCATTCTTTTCTCTTGTGTGATTTTATGACATAAAACAATTTGATGGGGGCTGGGGAGATAGCTCAGTTGGTAGAGTGCTTGCCTTGCAAACACAAAGCCCTGGGTTCGATCCCCAGAACCGCAAAAAAAAAAAACCAAAAAAACAAAAAAAAAAACAACAATTTGATGATTTTAATTTTTCATTGATACTAAAAAATAAAAAAGAAAAATATATGCTCATATAGAGCTAGGACTGCCACTGAATTATGACTATAATGGTAATCTGGGCATGTGGTCTGAGCAATTTGTAGTAGTTGGGAGGTTCAGCAATGGCCGATTCCAGAGGTAGTTCTTCTTACTCTATATGATGCTTGAGTTTAGGTAGTGGGCTACTATCGTCATTGCTGCTCTGAAAGTTGGCCCTATTGTACCGAAGACCAAAACTGTGATGGTTGGGGATGTGGGAGCACAGGAGGTGTGTGATGCAGGCTCAGAGCAAGGAGTTCATTCTTCTGTTCACCTCTCCCTCAATCTGCCCTGTGTGTGTTTATGGTGAGCCACTGACCAAAAAGCTAAAGGCTTTTGTAATTGCCTCAAATGCGAGTGATTTCATTACAAAATGAACAAGATGAGCAAATCCAGGGAACTGTGCTAACAAAGTCCATTTTCCAATATGGTTTTCTTCCAAGAAAACCGTTCCTTGTTTGTCTATCTTCATTTCTGTTGTGTTTGTTCCTTTGACTCTATACATAGAGTGATTTAGCTTAAGTATTGATTTTATTCATAAGAGTTAAAGGAAACTGTATTAATTCCTACTTTTCTTTCCTAGAAAAATCTAGTTAAGATTCATGTCATCTAATATCATGCTGGTTTTCCAATACTTACTGTATACGTGAATTAAAAAAGTAGGTAGAGAAAGAAAGATGCTGGAAGGGTATTGTTATTGTTTGAATGTGAGGTGTCCCCCTAGAGCTTACAGGTGAGACAATGCAAGAAGGTTCAAAGAAGAAATGATTGGGTTATGAGAGTCTTAACCCAATCAGTAAATTAATCACCTGATGGGATTGAGTGGAAACTGAGGGTGGGTAGGATGTGGCTAGAAAAGGTTGGTCATTGGGGGTGTGCCTTTGGGGTATGTATTTGTATCTGGCAAGTAGAGTCTCTCTCTCTGCTTTCTGACCATCATGTGAGCTGTTTCGCTCTACACACTTTTGTGCCATGATGTTCAGCCTCATTTGGAGACCTGAGGAATGGAGCTTGCTGTCAGTGGACTGATACCTCTGAAACTGTGAAAACTCAAATAAGCTTTTCCTCTTCTACAATTGTTCTGGTTGGGTCTTTTAGTCACAGTAGCAAAAAAGCTGACTAAAACAGGTATGTAAAAAAATATGAGGGTCTGAGGTTGTGGCTCAGTGGTAGAGCATTTGCCTAGCATGTGTGAGGCACACTGGGTTTGAGTCTCAGCACCATGTATAAATAAATGAGTGAACTACAGGTCTATCAATATCTTAAAAATTTTTTTAAAAATATGAAAATTATCCAGGAAAACTTTAAATTTTCTTTCCTTAGTGTCCCCTCCCTCCATTGGGGATTGACTCTAAGCCCTAACATATGTGAGGCAAGTACAGTACCACTAAGTTACATCCCCAGTCTTCTGGTTTTTTTTTTTTTTTTTTTTTTTTTTTGAGATAGAGTCTGGCTAAGTTGCCTAGATTGGTCTCAAGCTTGAACTTCCTGCCTCAGCCTCCCTAGTAGCTGGGATCACTGGCATGTGTCACTGCACCTGGCTCTTTAAATGTTTTATTTGGCAGTTCACATCAGACTTAAGCCTAGAGTTTTTTTTTTTTTACGGTCTATCTCATGAGTTGAAATGTTTATACTGTATTTGAGCTTTGCTTGCTTTATCCCTTGTCTCCACCACCTCAATCCTCCCAAACCATAATGAACAAACCCCAAAAAAGTACTGAAGAGTGCCATTATTGAAGGGTGCATTTTGTATCTCCTTTAAGTTCTAATATATAAGCATATTAAGTGCTTACGTCCTGGCTTTATTTTTATGGTTCTTACTCTTACAGTTTATTCCTTATTTCAGGCCTAACTCTTTTTAATAAATAGGTGAGAGGAGTGTTTCCCAACTATACTGGAAATCAATGAATGCTTCACAAAATAAATGAAAAAATTTTGCATTTTCCTTTTGCTTTTCTAAGCCACACAGAACAAAGGGGGACAGAAATGTAGTCCTTAAAGACCTTTCACTTGGAACAGTGAATGCTGATGGGGACGAAAGGATGAGTGAGACACATGACCCTGCTCTTCCAAGATGTTCTAAGGCTATGGAGGGAACATGATGTAGGTGATTCATTTGAGGGTGAATATAAGATAAAGGAGAAGTGCCAATCAGGTCTCAAGCTTCATGTTAGGGCCATGGTGGTGTGAGATTGACTAGCTGCTCTGCAAGTTTTGTCTGAATAATATTGTTGATATCCACAGGTACTTAAAATGTTTTGCACTTACTGTCTACTTTTGTTTAAAGAGTCTTTGGAATATTTCCCCTTTCATTAGTTTTGATGATCAAGAGACTTTGGTGATTATTAACAGACACTGGATTGTATAACACTGCTACCAAAATTTTGTAGGTGTTTGCTTCCTCCTGTAAGATGTTGAGCTAGAAGCGATAATTCCTAGGGTCTCATACTAATGTTACCAAGAAATCAGTTCAAATGTGAGATGAATAAGAATAAGCATTATTTGACTTAGCTGCATTTATTATATGTCTGGAATTACTGACTTAACAGAAAGGGCTAACCTCCTTCCACTTATTAGTTGAACACACATTTTTTGTGAAATCACTAATTTCACTGTTTTTTAAATGAAAGAATTTGATTTGTGCTTAAGCCTTATTAAAAATTACTTTACCCCTCTTTTTCCACATCCATGCCAGTTCTTGTTATTGCTTGTCTTTTTCTTTTTCCCTTGCTTATGATTCTGGGGCTCAAACTGAGGACCTGGTGAATGCTAATCACTCTACCATTGATCTACACCCCCTGCCCTCACTGTCCTTTTTTTGATAATAGACATCCTAGTAGTTATAAGACTACTTATAAATCTTGTTGTGATTTTAGTGTTCCTTTCTCTGATGATTAGTGATGTTGGATATTGTTTTCATGTCTGTTCACCATTTGTATGTCTTCCTTTAAGAAATGTTTATTCAAGTCCTTTCTCCATTTTTTAATGGGGTTATTTAATTTCTACTATTTATTAATTTCCTACACATTTTGGATTAACCCCTTATCAGATGTGTGGTTTACAAATAATTCTCCAGCTGCATAGGTTGTCTCTCTACTCTGTTGTTTGTTTCCTTTGTTGTGGGGAAGCTTTTTAGTTTTGAATAATCCCATTTGTCTACTTTTGCTTTTGGGTTCATATTAAAAAATATCACAGTATAGGTCAAAGTTTCAGAGCTTTCCCCCTATGCTTTTCCATTATGTCATTTAGTAGTCCTATAATTTCAGGTCTTATATTTAAGCCTTTGATCCATGTTGAATTTATTTTTGTATATGGAATGAGATGAAGGTCCAATTTCATTCTTCTCCATGTGGATATCCAGTTGTCACAGCACCATCTATTGAAGAGGCTATTCCTGCCTCACTGTGTGTTTGGTACCATGGTTGAAGATTAACTGACCGTGAATTTGTGGATTTATTTCTGGGCTTTCTTTTCTGTACTATAGGGGTATGTGTGTTATACTGAGGATCAAACCCAGGTGCACTTTACCACTGAGCTACATCCCCAGCTGTTTGTAATTTTTTTATTTTGAGATAGGGTCTCACTTGTGATCCTCCTGCTTCAGTTCCCAAGTAACTGGGATTACATGGATATGCTGCCACACCCAGCCAGCCAAAGTAGTTTTGAGCTAAAAGAACAAAGCCAAAGGCATCACAGTATCTCATTTCAAAATCTACAAAATTATTGTTATCAAAACAGCCTAGGACTTGTTTAAAAGCAGACACATAGCTGGGTCCAGTTATGCATGCCTGTAATCCCAGTGACTCAGGCAAGCTGAGGCAGAAGGATTGCCAAGTTAGAGGCTAGCCTCACAATTTAGCAATACCCTGTCTCAATATAAAAAGGGCTGGGGGGTGCAGCTTGGTGGTATAGTGTTTGTGTAACATTCTCTAGGTCGCTGAGTTCAATCTGGGTACAACAAACCAACAAAAAAACCAACTGTTTTTGCTATTTAGATTCTTATAGGGTTCATATGAACTTTAATATGCCTTCTCTATTTCTCTGAAAATGTCATTGGAATTTTGATAGGGATTGCATTGACTTCGGGTAAAATGGGTATTTTAAGAATGTTAATCATAAAAATTATTTGAAAAAGTAATCACAAAGAATCCAATATTATTAAAAGGTTTTAAATTTATCAAGAGATTATTTTCTTAGAACAGTTCTCTATTCTTTTTTCCCCTCAAATTATGGTAAAATCACATAATATTAAATTTGCCATTGTAATTGTTAACTATACAATTTAGTAGTGTCAAGTATGTTTCTATTGTTGTGCAATCTCAAGGCTTTTCATCTTGCAAAATTAAAACTGTACCCATTGAATAACAACTCACCATTCTTCCTCACTCATCCATAATTTTTAAAAATTACCTTTTATTGAGAGAGAATAAAAACCTATCATATAAAGTAGAACTGAGACCCCAAAAGTCACTATACTAAGAATACCTTAAAATGGAGACTAACTGGAAGAGTAGCTGTGGGGTTGCCCTGTAGTGGAAGTGTTTGTTGATGGACTTGGAGAGAGACTTCCTGTGCCTTCAACACCTAGGAGCAGTGCAGGAATTCAGATGTCCAGAACGGATTGTCTCGCCTGCTTTGATTTGTTAGTTAATCTCCTTTAACTTAACTTTGTTATTCAGTCTCCTTTCCTTTACGGTGTATGCCTATTTTACCCCCAGTTTTAAAAGAAAATACTCTTTTCCTTAAAATGATTTTTTCCCTTAACTTCTGTAGAAAGAAATTCACCTTAGAAAACATTCTGTTGTTTCAAACAGTGCTTCCCTTTACTGCTGGAATAACTGGGCAAAAAAATAAAAGTTCTTCTGCAGCTTTGTTTGGAAATAAACTACATAGCAGTTTACTGAGATATTTTTGGAAAACTTACCAAGTAGTTTTGAAAAAACAAAAAACACTAAAATATTTAGATATCTGTAAATATAGAAATTAATAGAAATATATTACCAAAATCCCCCCAAATGTAGCAACTTTTTGTTCTTGGATGGTAAATACCAGCTCTCTATTTAGACCTTGTTTAGGATAACTTTGGGTTTCTATTTATAGTTTTCAATTTAGAATATTATTGTGTTTTGAAACTCCACTCTTCCTAAGATGAACTGTGCTATCAAGTCTCTACAGTGTGTTTCCTCTGTCCACTGGATCACTCAGAAAGTGAAGGGCTGAAATTGGACTGATATTTTTGAAGTTAAATTTGAATAAAAACTACAGGCAAATGAAAGAATTCTTGGTAAACTGATGTTGGCTAGACACACAGACGAATGGAAAACTAAGGCAAAAATGTATTTTTAAAAAATCCAAGACTAGGGTTAGAGCTTAGCTGTAGATCACTTGTCTAGCATGCATGGGGTCCTGAATTTAATCCATAATACCTCTCTTTCTCTCTCTAAAAGGAACTAAATACTTGATTGGATTGTCAATTTTTGTTTGCATTGACAAATTATCAAATTAAAGATAATCCTCTTAGCATATACAAGGTCCTGGGTTCTATCCCCAGAACCACCAAAATCAAAAACCCTAAGTTGTCTATGACATTTAGAAGGGAAAATGTTTTTTTACCTCATAAGTTCATGTTTTCCCTAGGAAAAATGTTACCTGATGTTACTTTTAACATAAATGCCTAGAGAAGATCCTTTCTCCAGTCTTCCCAGCACAATGATGAAAGATAATTCCATAAAAATGTAATACAAGTACAATGGTTTTGTAAAAGGTGAATTTAAATTTGTGAAGGATTGAATTTTTGAAAGTTTTTTTATTGTAAACAAATGGGATACATGTTGTTTCTCTGTTTGTACATGGAGTAAAGGCATGCCATTTGTGTAATCATAAATTTACATAGGGTAATGTTGTTTGATTCATTCTGTTATTTTTTCCCTTCCCCCACCCCTCCCACTCCTCTTTTCCCTCTATACAGTCTTTCCTTCCTCCATTCTTGCCCCTCTCCCTAACCCTAACCCTAACCCTAACCCTAACCCTAACCCCTCCCACCCCCCATTATGTGTCATCATCCACTTCAGCAAGATCATTCGTCCTTTGGTTTTTTGAGATTAGCTTATCTTACTTAGCATGATATTCTCCAGTTTCATCCATTTGCCTGCAAATGCCATAATTTTATCATTCTTTATGGCAGAGTAATATTCCACTGTATATATATGCCACAGTTTCTTTATCCATTCATCAATTGAAGGACATCTAGGTTGGTTCTACAATCTGGCTATTGTGAATTGAGCAGCAATGAACATTGATGTGGCTGTATCTCTGTAGTATGCTGATTTTAAGTCCTTTGGGTATAGGCCGAGGAGTGGGATAGCTGGGTCAAATGATGGTTCCATTCCAAGCTTTCTAAGGAATCTCCACACTGCTTTCCAGAGTGGCTGCGCTAATTTGCAACCCCACCAGAAATGTATGAATGTACCTTTTTCCCCACATCCTCACCAACACCTATTGTTGCTTGTGTTCTTGATAATCACCATTCTAATTGGGTTGAGATGGAATCTTAGGGTAGTTTTGATTTGCATTTCTCTTATTACTAGAGATGTTGAACATTTTTTTCATATATCTTGATTGCTTGTAGATCTTCTTCTGTGAAGTGTCTATTCATTTCCTTAGCCCATTTGTTGATTGGATTATTTGTATTCTTGGTGTAGAGTTTTTTGAGTTCTTTATATATTCTGGAAATTAGCACTCTATCTGAAGTGTGAGTGGCAAAGATTTTCTCTTACTCTGTAGGTTCTCTCTTCACATTGCTGATAGTTTCCTTTGCTGAGAGAAAGCTTTTTGGTTTGAATCTATCCCAGTTGTAGATTCTTGCGTTATGGGAGTCCTGTAAAAGAAGTCTGATCCTAAGCTAACATGTTGAAGATTTGGACCTACTTTTTCTTCTATAAGATGAAGGGTCTCTGGTCTGATTCCGAGGTCCTTGATCCATTTTGAGTTGATTTTTGTGCAGAGTGAGACATAGGGGTTTAATTTCATTCTGTTGCATATGGATTTCCAGTTTTCCCAGCACCATTTGTTGAAGAGGCTATCTTTTCTCCATTGCATATTTTTGACCCCTTTGTCTGGTATGAGAAAATTGTATTTATTTGGGTTTGTGTCCGTGTCCTCTATTCTGTACCATTGATCTACCTGTCTATTTTGGTACCAATACCATGCTGTTTTTGTTACTATTGCTTTGTAGTAGAGTTGGAGATCTGGTATTGCGATACCCCCTTGAGATACGCTCTTTCTGCTAAGGATTGCTTTAGCTATTCTGGGTTTCTTATTCTTCCAGATGAATTTCGTGATTGCTTGCTCTATTTCTGTAAGGTATGTCATTGGGATTTTAATTGGAATTGCATTGAATCTGTATAGCACTTTTGGTAGTATGGCCATTTTGACAATATTAATTCTTCCTATCCAAGAACATGGGAGATCTTTCCATCTTCTGAGGTTTTCTTTAATTTCTTTCTTTAGTGTTCTGTAGTTCTCACTGTAGAGGTCTTTCACCTCTTTTGTGAGATTGATTCCCAAGTATTTTACTTTTTTTGATGCTATTGTGAATGGGGTAGTTTTCCTAATTTCTCTTTCTGAAGATTCATCACTTATGTATAAAATGCATTGGATTTATGAGCATTGATCTTGTAACCTGCTACTTTACTGAATTCACTTATGAGTTCTAAAAGTTTTCTGGTGGAATTTTCTGGTTCCTCTAAATATATAATCATGTCATCAGCGAACAGGGATAGTTTGAGTTCTTTTCTTATTTGTATCCCTTTAATTTCTTTGGTGTGTCTAATTGCTCTGGCTAGAGTTTCAAGGATGATGTTGAATAGAAATGGTGAAAGAGCGTATCCCTGCCTTGTTCCAGTTTTTAGGGGGAATGCTTTCAGTTTTTCACCATTTAGAATGATATTAGCCATGGGCTTAGCATAGATGGCCTTTACAATGTTAAGGAATGTTCCCACTATCCCTATTTTTTCTAGTGTTTTGAGCATGAAGGGATGCTGTATTTTATCAAATGCTTTTTCTGCATCTATTGAAATAATCATGTGATTCTTGACTTTAAGTCTGTTGATATGGTGAATGACATTTATTGATTTCTGGATGTTGAACCAACCTTGCATCCCTGGGATAAAACCCACTTGATCGTGGTGCACTATCTTTTTAATATCTTTTTGTATGCGATTTGCTAAAATTTTGTTGAGAATTTTTGCATTGATGTTCATTAAGGATATTGGTCTGAAATTTTCTTTCCTCAATGTGTCTCTGTTTGGTTTAGGTATCAGGGTGATATTGGTTTCATAGAATGAGTTTGGGAGGGTTCCTCCCCTTCTATTTCATGGAATAGTTTGAGGAGTATTGGAATGAGCTCTTCTTTAAAGGTTTTGTAGAACTCGGCTGAGAACCCATCTGGTCCTAGACTTTTCTTTGTTGGTAGGATTTGATGACCTCTTCTATTTCATTGCTTGAGATTGATTTATTTAAATTGTGTATGTCCTCCTGGTTCAGTTTAGGTAATTCATATGTCTCTAGAAACTTGTTGATGTCTTCGAGGTTTTCTGTTTTGTTGGAGTATAGATTTTCGAAATAGCTTCTAATTATGTTTTGTATTTCACTCGTGTGTGTTGTGATATTTCCTTGTTCATTCCAAATTTTAGTAATTTGAGTTTTCTCTCTCTTTCTCTTTGTTAGTGTGGCTAAGGGTTTATCAATTTTGTTTTTTTTTTTCAAAGAACCAACTCTTTATTTTGTTAATTTTTTGTATTGTTTCTTTTGTTTCAATTTCGTTGATTTCAGCTCTGATTTTAACTATTTCCTGTCTTCTACTACTTTTGGTGTTGGTCTGCTCTTCCTTTTCTAGGGCTTTGAGCTATAGTGTTTAGTCGCTTATTTGTTGATTTTTTCTTCTTTTGTTGAATACGTTCCATGAAATAAATCTTCCTCTAAGTACTGCTTTCATGGCGTCCCAGAGATTTTGATATGATGTGTCTTTGTTCTCATTTAGAAAGATTTTTTTTGATAATTAAAACATTCTCAATAGTTTACAATGGATTTCCCTTTTTTTCATTGAATCACAGTTTAATTAATTTTTACATTTGACTAGTGAATGAATTTTCGCCTGACACAAAGACAATGTACTTATCAAGGAATTATGTGATGGAAGTAAATTAACTGCTATCTGGTGTGTGTTCAAGTTTTTCATCTTAGTTACCAGAGAGGAATGCTTATGATTTCACAACTGTCACAGGGCTGTGACTTTCTGAATTCAGGCCTGAATCATTTTGTTTTTGTTTTTTTTTCACAGACATTTTCTCAACACTGTATAATTTGGTCAACACTTGTCCCTTGAAACATGAGATGTGAGGACAGAAGGACTTATCTTTGCTCAGTTTTTACAATGTGGGCCACCAGGTTAGCTTCTTGGACCGAGATCTGTGTATATCAAAATAGTGACATTTAAGACAGTATTTTCACATGAAATGAGTACATACCCATTATTTAGCATATATAAGGGGTAAAAAATGTCTTTGTAGAACATTAGGTGAAATGGAACAACAAAATTCTTTCCATTTTCAGTAAAGTCACAATAATTAACTTTAAAACAAATATGTTGTATAGATTAAGAATGTAGTGGTCCTTTGTTAACAAAGTGTCACTAGTAAAGTACTTCCTTGTTTTTAATATTAAAGGAAATGAGGTATATATTTAACCCTAAAATTTAGTTAAAACAGAGTTTTTCTCTTTGACCAGCATCTATAAGATGCTGATTCATACCATGTTTTCTTCCAAGACTCTATACACAAATGATGAAGTACCTCACTGCTCCTTTGAAGTCTAATTGTTCTTAGCAAAAATAATTATTTTGGAGTTCTTGTTTCAGAACACTTTGTAACAGGAAAACATGTATAAATATCCTCCCTAGAAAAAACTTAGTAACAAAGTTTCCAACCCAGAAATTTCTTAGGAGGACTCCCTCTACCAGGCCCCCAGGGGTTGTGAAGATGAGTGCAGCCCAACTCTTGAGACTCAAGGACTGCTGGGAACTCAGTTGGCCAATAAACCCCAACCAACAACACCTCCTTGATCTCAAGTGGCCAAAAGGGTCAGAAAAGGCTTCATGACGTCCGCCAAAGTCCTGTGCACCAGAGTGAGTCATGCAGAAGCACCTGAAATACTTGTACCACCATGATGCCTGTGTTGCCCACCCCTGTGTCTTTCTTCTCTCAAAGAAGAAGACACAGGGACACAAATGTGGTCAGGGCTGCAGAGATTTTGTAGTGCTTCCTTGAGGACATAGATAGGAGTTTCTTCGGATCTATAATCCTCTACTTTTTTTTTTCATAGATCTGAAATATTTTAAAAAATTTTAGTACACTGCAGTTATGCATAATAGTGGTATTTATTTTGACATATTCATAAATGATATAAGTTTTCTCCATTTCAGTCCCTAGTACTACCCCTTCCCTTTTTTCTCCCTCCCCTGATCTGCTTCTTCTACTCTATTGATCTTTCTATTTATTTTTTGATTGGTGCATTGTATGTAAAATTAGAATGTATTGTGATATATTCTTCATACATGTACACAGCATAATTTGGTCAACTTTATTGCCTAGTTCTTCCCCCTTGCCTCCCCTCCTCTGTCTCCCTTGGTCCCCTGCGTTTACACCACTGTTCCCTCTTCTGTTTTCCTGAGATTCTCCCCCAAGCCTCTGCTTTTTATTTTTTTCTCTTTAGCTTCCATATATAAGAGAAAACATTCGACCCTTGCCTTTCTGCATCTGGCTTGTTTTGCTTAGTATGATGTTCTCCAGTTCCATCCATTTACCAACAAATGCCATCATTTTATTCTTCATGGCTGAGTAGAGCTCTAGTATGTATATATAATACCTTTTCTTTATTCATTCATCTATTGATGGGCACCTAGGCTGGGTCCATAACTTGGCTATTGTGGAGTGTGCCGCTATATAATTTGGTATGCATGTTATCAGTGTAGTATGCTGATTTTAATTTTTTTGGATAAAAACCAAGGAATGGGATAGCTGAGTCACATGGTAGTTTTATGACTAGTCTTTTGAGGAATCTCCATACTGCTTTACAAAATAGTTGTACTAATTTGCAGTCCCATCAACAATGTATAACTGTACTTTTCCCCCAAACATCCTCACCAGTATTCTTGATCATAATCCTTTATATTTTAAATGAAGATGTTTTTATTTGTTGACTGTTCAAGGTTGGGTTCTTGATAACCAGAATTAAATATGCTCCATCATTCCCACTATGAATATCTGTTTTGCATTTTGTTTTTACTGAAGATCTGCTTTCTTTCTTTCTTTCTTTCTTTCTTTCTTTCTTTCTTTCTTTCTTTCTTTCTTTCTTTCTTTCTTTCTCTTTCTCTCTCTCTCTCTCTCTCTCTCTCTCTCTCTCCCTCCCTCCCTCCCTCCCTCCCTCCCTCCCTCTCTGACCCGCACTCCTTCCTCCATTGACCAGGCTGGTATTAAACTCCTAGCTTCAACTGATTTTCCTGCCTCAGTCTCCTGAGTATCTGGGACTATAGGCACAGGTCACCATACCTGACAAGATCTGTTTTCTAAGGGTCACTCATCTCTTAATATATGCTGTGTTTTTCCTCTAGAATTTGTTCACACTTACCTTGAATAATTTCCTCCTTTGATATTTTCTTGGACTGTTTGTTCTCTTCCAGTTCCCATGTCATCTGTATACCCCAGTTGTTTTACTCAGCTCTTTCATCACTGTGACCAAAAGACCTGACAAGAATAACACAGAGAAGGAAAAATTTATTTTGGCTCACATTTTCAGAGGTCCAATACATGGTTGGCTGACTCCATAGCTCTGGGCCCAAGGTGAGGCAGAACATCATGGTGGAAGGATGTGGTTGAGGAGTGCTGCTCAGTTCACGATGGCCAGGAAGCAGAGGGAACTGCTCACCAAGACAAAATGTAAACTCCAAAGGCATGCCCCAGGGTTGTACTTCTCCAGCTTTACATTACCTGCCCACAGTTACTGCCCAGTCAGTCCATATAGGTGGGTTAATGCACTGATTAGGTCACACCTCTCATAATCTAATCATTTCACCTCCGAACTTTCTTGCATTCTCTCACATTTGAGCCTTTGGGGGACACCACACATCCAAACCATACCACTGCTATATTTTGGTGTAACAGTTTTTGTTGGGTAGAAAGAATTCACAGGATCTCAGGAAATATAATTGTGTGGTGTTATTTGAAAAATCTATGTTATTTTGGATTAGGTTCAAGGAAGCTTTAGTAGAGATCTGATGGTGACTCCTGCATACCTTCTTGAAAACAGAAGCAGCTGCATTTCATGTTGTTTTAAGTACTTGTCAGTTCCTTATTTGCTTGAACAAATCCCCACTTGAGGACCGTGTAGTTTTATTTTGTTTTTGTGCGGTTTTCTTTTCTTTTTTTTTTTTCCCCGTATTTTTATCAGTTCTTTATAGTTGTACATAATGGTGGGATTTGTTGTTATGTATTTGTGCAGGCACACAATGTAACAATGTAATTGGCTGATATCATTACCCAGTATTTCCCTTTTTCCTCCAGAGGACCATGTAGTTTTAAACTATAGAAGGAAGGATATATATTGTAGATTTTTAAAATTACTCACTGATGTAGCATGCTAAAAATAAATTTGAATAAATTTGAGCCTTTTAAAATGTAACAATTATGCTGACTCCATACTTAAGATTTACATGCCATAAACTGATGTGTGTGTGTGTGTGTGTGTGTGTGTTTAAAAATACTTTGGTACTGGGGATTGAACACAGGCACTTTACCACTGAGCTACATCCCCACCCATTTTAATTTTTTAAATCTTGAGACAGGCTCTCGATAAGTTGTTTAGGGCCTTGCTAAGTTGCTGAGGCTGGTCTTGAACTTGTGATCCGCCTGCCTTAGCCTCCCAAGTCACTGAGATTACAGGCATATGCCACCTCGTCCCACACTGACACATGTTTTTGACTATACCTTCTGCTCTGAATTGTGAATTGTGGATGCTGTGGAGTTAGAAGACTGATGATAGCTGATGGGAAGTGGTAGTCCTCATTCATTGGAACTTCTCCTGGGCCAAATTTCTCTTACAGAGGAGACCTTTCTTTTTCATTCTCATTTCCACTGTTTGCACAGTGCTAATTCTTCTCTTTTGGAAGCTTGCAACATCTAATTTCTTAGTTTGCTACTGAGGAATTTTTCAGATCCAGGTTCTCCATCTTTGCCAGGCCTGTTCTCTTTCTGCCAAAATGTGTTACTTGCTACTCTTCACATATCTTCTTTCCTTTCCTCTTTCTTTGTCTGTGTTTGTACAGTGTTCTCATTTGTGCAGAGTAAAATCCTACCCTTCAAAAGCTAGCTCCCTGCTACTTCCTGAACAAGACCTTCCTATTCTTTCAGAAACTAAACCCTGCTAGGGACATAGTATTCTTTTAGTGCTTATCATATTTGATTATCTGTCTTATCACCTCCCTGAGAAAAGACACTATGCAATTTATTTTTATATGTCCATAGCATGTGGCCTGATAATATGCATACAGTAAGTACTCAGTAAAGATTTTCAAATTTAATGAAATTTGTGTGCAGAGTGGTGGTGATTGGGAGAGTGCAGTTGGTGTGTGCTCTCCACTTCCGCCTCACTCTTTGACTCTCTGTATTATACCTCCTTATACTTCCAGGTGGTTCTTATTCATTTTCTCTTGTAATTTAAGAAAGATACCTAGTTGGAAGAGTATTTTCCCGCATTTAGGGAAATCCAAGGTGAGAATGTTACGAAACATTTTAACAGCTTTTTATTTTTCTCCCCTCCAGCACTGGAATGGGAAGAAGGAAGAACTAGAAAGAGGCCAAATGATTGCTTAAAAACATCTTTTATACTGCAACATAATTTGACTAGCAAAATAAACTCCAGTAAAACTTTCTTTTTTTTGTGTGCTGGGAATTGAATCTAGGGGTGCTGGACCACAGAGCTACATCTCCAGCCCTTTTTATTTTTTATTTTGAGATGGTCTTGCTAAGTTCCTCAGGGCCTTGCTAAGTTGCTGAAGCAGGCCTTGAACTTGCAATCCTCCTGCCTCAGGCTCCTAAACTGCCGGGATTAAAGTGTGTACTGTTGTTTATAGCCAATAAAACTTAAGGAGTTATCTGATGAAATTATGAAAATGATTTGGAAATAGTACAGTGGCTAAACAAACTCTTGTTTAAATTTGAATACTGTACTGCAAAAACTCTTTGAATTATATAATCTCCATTTTTGTGTGTGTGTGCGTATGGGGAAAGGGAGAAAATGAATATGAAACAAATTTATGGCTTAGTGATCCCAATCCTTTTGAAGTTGACATCAGTTGATCCTGAGATGGGGCTTGTTGAGTTTGAATGACCTTTGTATGTATTTTTTTTTTTTTTCCTTTTTCCTTCTCAAATCCCTAGTTTAGGGCATCTCAGACCTGAATTACTGGTATAGTATCCTAACAGGTCTGCTTCCTCAGTCTTCTCTTCCCATAACATACACATGCACATATATACCCACGACCTGCATCCCCACCTGTCCTTTCGGCTTTCTTCTTCAGTTCACCTTGGTCATGGTCAGATTAACTGTTCTAATCTACTTCCCTCATTTCAGCATGCTGAAAATTTCTCAGTGAATGGTTCCTCTTGTTTAGGAGGATAAGCAAGAGGAATTTCGGTCTGTTTATAGGCAGTTCACCTTTGATTTCCTTTGGTTGTTTAAGTCCAGACTTACATATTAGGTCATACGTATGGATGTTATTTACCTTCCCTACATCCAATAGTCTACATTAGCATTCTTTTTTAAAAATATTTTTTAGTCGTTGATGGACCTTTATTTTTATTTATTTATATGCGGTGCTGAGAATCGAACCTAGTGCCTCACACATGCTAGGTGAGTGCTCTACCACTGAGCCCCACCCCGAACCCTACATTAGCATTCTTGACATCATACCTATGAAACCTAGAGTACTTAGTTTTCGTATTTACACTTAAAATACAAACCACTCTGGAGGCAATTACTTTTACCCACTACTAAGAATACTGCAGTTTTTGGTTGTTCGGTGTTTCTGGGTAACCACTACTGTGGCCTTCTCTGGCTCTTCTCCCTCCTGTGCACTCCGAGGGCACCTTGCACTTCTCTTAGTAAGGCATTTACCACACTGTACTGTACCCACCTTCTTTCTTTCTGTATTCCCTCCTGGACTGGGAGCTCTGTGATGGCAGAGGACCATTCCTGTCTTGTTCATCCTTCCACCATCTAGCACAATGCCTCACAGGTTGTAGGTCACAGAATAAATACTCGTTGAGGGAATGAACTTTGTAGATATGACTGTTACTCAAGAATTGGGATGTTGCTTCAATGTGGATTGTGATAACTACCTTCCCTGCAGCAACATGTTGGAAATTGGCTGTTAATAGGCTGGGAATTGATCCTACAAGTCTTCTAGTACATTCTAAAATAAACTTTCCCAATAATATCTTTTTTTTGAGGATGACCTAGAAATACCTGATGACTTATTCCTTCTTTTTGTTTGTCTGTCTAAGCTTCACTAAATCCTTGGATATAGTTTATTCTGCCAGAGGGCCTTATTTAAGGGCAGTAATACAGTAGAAGCTATATGAGGGTTACTTACCTATGATATACTTTATTTTAAAAACAAACTGTGGTATGAGGTAGGAAACTTGTATTATCATTCAGATTTGAGTTTTGTGTGAGAGGAAGCAAAATCGGTGAATTGGGAGGGTGGAGCCCAAACTCCTACAGCTCTTGCAAAATTTCAGGCTCTTCTTACTTGTTATGATGGGCAATCTTCTCCTTTCCCAGACTTGCTGTGAGGTTTCTCCCATCCTGATGCTGCCCCAACCTTTGTTTGGATTACCTACCTGCTCAGTGTTTGGAGTAGTTAGGGGAGTCATTTCCGTAAGTGAATCTTAGTTGATTGATTGATCTCTAGGCTTTTGAAAATTTATGGGATTAACTAAAGTTAATATTACAAACAGAGGCAGTGCTTTTTGAGCCCCTAAGAGTCTTTGTAAACGTTGTGTAGTTGCTTGATCCAATAGGTAGGGGCTATCACCACAGCTTCGTATGACAATTTCAGTGTTACTCTTTGAAACACTGGTGTCAGATGGTCCCCGCCATTGACACATTTTAGGAATAGTCCTTTTCCTCAAATGTATGTGGATTTGAGAATGATCCTGAAGACCCATGAGGCAGACACACTGAAAATTTTAGTTGGGTTTTATGGAAGACCTCTTCTTTATCCGTGGTTACAGTTCCATTTCATTACATTACATTGTAAAGGTGGAAAGAATGGTACTATGGTTTTCATTTTACTCTATCTTTTCAGCATCAGAATTTAAATGAATGTCTTATTCCCCATATGCTGGCCTTTTAGACCCAGTAAAGCAAAGGAGCATTAGTGGAGAAGAGTTTTTAAACCATTTGTTGTTAAACATGTGACACAATGTTTATCTACTTTTAACTTCTTTAACTCTGAGCCTGATACAGTTTTTGTCACATGGATTCATGGTGTATGTGAAGCATCTTGCATTGAAGTTGGTTGAAATATTTTATATCTATGCTTAAAGATAGATTATGAATTTTCTCCTTAGTATTTCTAACATAGTTTTTTTTTTTTTTTAACTCTTAATTTCCATGTGGTATCCCTGAAAAGAAAAAAAAAAAGCATGTTTAATTTTTTGTTAGTCAAGGCAATCTGCTCATCAGGTAGTGGCACTAATTCTGTTCAGCATTCCATGACCCATCTTCTTAAGCAAATATAGCATGTGTGGAGTTTATTTATAGTTTTGACCTCCAGTCTTCATTGGCTTCTGGTTTATTTGGGGCATGATTCATTAGGGTGATGGGTTGTGATAGTTAAGGGTCAGCTGAGGAAAAGGAGACAGAAGAAACATTGACCTAACAATTGCATGCTACTGGATGTGTCCACACCTGGGTTACTGTGTGCATTGTGGTGACTATGGTTTAGGCAGATTTAAATCAAGGGCAGACCAAAAGCTTAGGAAATTTTAGTATGGCAAGGGCAGAATACCATGGTATGTATTAAATATTACCTGCTTAAACTACAGTTAATTGAGTGATTATCATGAGCATACACTTTGCTTTTTATATGCTAGCTTATTTAGACCTCAGGACTGCTTTGGGACTGCTGCTGTTTCCTTTGTACAAAGCACATAACTGAATTTTAAGGTTAGTGGCAAATCAGGATAGATAAACAAATTTGGTGGACAGGTTTTAAAATCTTGATTCTGAGAAAATCTGTTAAAACTTTTATCAAATGGGTCAGAACATGTGAAAGAAGTTTTGTGGGAACTTTTATAACTTTTTAGATAAAAGTTTGCTAAATTTATTAATTGCAATGATATAAATGTTTAAAGAGAATCTTGGGTTGTGAGAACATGCATGTTCCTTTTGAAAGTCTTTGTTCACAGCAGAATTTTTAAAAAAATATTTTTAGTTGTAGATGGACACGACATCTTTATTTATTTATTTTTATGTGGTGCTGAGAATCATACCCAGTGCCTCACACGTGCTAGGCATGTGCTCTACCACTGAGCCACAACCTCAGTCCCTACAGGAGAATTTTGACTCAAGGAGATTTGTATTTTGTTTCTTAAAATTGTATTTAGGATCTTATTTGTTTTATTGTGAAGCTTCACCAAAGGTCAGTCTGAAGCAAGTTGTGGAACTAGCTAAACTAATCTTCAAAACTTTAAGAAGGAACCAGTACTTTACGTTACTGACTACATTATTTTGAGGGGTGAAAATCACTAATGATTCACATGGGAAAATAATACAGTGTTTGATTCAAAATGGACTACTGAAATGGAACACCAAAGTAACTGTGAACCCAGACATCATTTCCCTATTTTTAATGAGAAAACACTGTTTAAAATGAATAAAAATGTAAAACTAGAACAAAATTTATAGTAGAAAGATTTAAAGCCAAATTGAGCAGATGAAAAATTTGCATATAATCACTCATCACTGGAATATGAACATTGTTGGAATTCTGGTGTATACATCTCTAGCCTTAAAAACATAGATGTGTATCAGTATGTGAGGTCAAATTTATGTATTCAAAGTATAAGTTTCAATAGAAGACAAAACTGGTAACTGACCAATAACTCTGAAAAACTGCATTTATATTATATGCATGCACATGTATTTATATTATATGCATACATATGTATATGTGCAACACATATTTGTAGAGTGACTGTAGGTGAAATGATTGAGACCTAAATTTCCATCTGGCACTTGTCACTTTGTAGTTATCTCCTTATACATAGTTTATCATACATCTAGGTTGCACAGGAAGAAATAAAACTCTTTACAGAAGATGTTATCTTGTATGTTTTATAAATCCAAAGGAATCAACTAAAAATTACTAAAGGAAATACATCAGTTTAGCAAATTTGCACGTTATAAGATCCTAAAATTAACATGGAAAGCAAGGAATCCGGAGTACCCAAAACAATATTAAAATAACTTAAAAAATTTAGAGGGCTCACATTTAAAGGTATAAAACTCTTAGAAGAAATATAGGAATAAATCTTAATAAGTTGGACTTCATCAAAATTAAGAACTTATGTTTTTTTTAATTAGAGCATGATGGTTATACACAGTAGTTGGGTTCATTTTGACAAAATCATACATGATGGAATTTGATTTACTCCATTTCTATCCCTGTTCTCCAACTCTCCCTCCTCTCCTTGCTCCTTCTGTTCTTCCTCTATTCTACTGATCTTCCTTTCAAACTCATTTATTTATTTTTGATTGATGTTTTTTGGATAAGGAACTTAAGTTTTTAGTTTTCACCATCAAGAAAGTGAAGAGACAACCCACAAATTGTGGGAAAATATTTGCATATCATGTATCTGAAAGGACTTGTAAATAAAATACATAAAGAAGTCTTACAATTTAATAAAGATCCAGTTGTAGAATGGACAGAGTATTTGAATGGACATTTTTCCCATAGAAGATAGGCAAGTGACAATAAGCACATAAAAAGATGCTCAATATCATTTGCCATTAGAGAATGCAACCCAAGCCACAATGAGATACTACTTCAGAACTGTAATCACAAGGAGTAACAATAATAAGTATGGGTGAGAAAGTGGAGAAATTGGAACTGTCATACACTGGTGATGCAGTCACTTTGGAAAGCAGTCTGGCAGTTCCTCAAAAGGTTAAACATGGAGTTTTACCATAGAACTTAGCAATACCACTCCCGTGTGTTCAAGAACAATGAAAATATAACTCCATATAAAAACTTGTGGATAAGTGTTCATTACAGCATTACTTATAATCGTCAAAAAGTAGAAACAACCCAAATATCCATCAAGTGATTAATGAATAAACAAATTGTGACATATTCATACAATGGAATATAGTTTGTCAATGAAAAGAAATATAAGTACTAATATATGCTACAGCATGGTTGAATCTCAAAAAGTGTTTAAATGAAGGAAGCCAATCACAAAAGACACATACTGTATGACACTATTTATATAAGATGTTTAGAATAGTCAAATCTATACATGTAGAAATTACATTGGTGGTTGCCAGGACTGGGGGAAGTAGTATGGTCAGTTATGGAGGAAGAACTGGTAAGGGGTACAAGGTTTCTTTTCTTTTTTTTTTTTTAGTTGTAGGTAGACAGAATACCTTTATTTTATTTATTTTTTTATGTGGCTCTGAGGATCAAAACCAGGAACTCACACGTGCTAGACGAGTGGTCTACCACTGAACCACAACCCTGGCACCTTCCACAACCCTCAACAAAGTTTCTTTATGGAACAATGAAAACATTTTAAAATTAGATGATGGTGATGGTTTTGCAACCTTGAAGATATACTAAAAACCAGTGAATTGTATGCTTCAATAAGATGAATTTATGCTATATAAGTTTATTTGTATTCATAAAGCTGTTAAAAATGTGTAAGCTAATTTTCTGATATTTTTCTGGTTTGTTCTTCTCTTCTTATCTGGATCTATTTCCTTTTTCTCTCTTTGCTCTGTCTTGCTAAAGTTTGATTCCATGCCTGCTTTAGTCAGCTTTTTTTTCTTTTTTTTTTTCCACTGCAGCCAAATGACCCAACAAGAAAAAATTTAGAGGAGGAAAAGTTTATTTAGGGGCTCACCGTTTCAGACGTCTTAGTCTATAGATATCTAGCTCCATTCCTCTGGGCTCAAGGTAAGGCAGAACATCATGAACAAAGAGTGTGGTGGAAGAAAGCAAGTCAGAACATAATGATCAGACAGCAGAGAGAGAGAGAGAACTATACTCTTCAGTGATCTCTCTCTCTCTCTCTCTCTCTCTCTCTCTCTCTCTCTCTCTCTGTACTCCCCAGGGATCTACTTCCTCCAGCCACACCCTACCTAACTATAGTTACCACCCAGTTAATCCCTATCAGGGGATTAATTCACTAATCAGTTAAGGTTCTCATAACTCAGTCATTTCACTTCTAAACTTTCTTGCATTGTCTCACACATGAGATCTTTGAGGATCCTCACATTTAAACCATAACAATGCCCAACAGTTTCTTGTCAGTATGGGTTCCTATCTTAGATGGAGTTTTGGAGTGTCACTTTCCAGAGTTGGGCCGTTAGCACTTGCTGTGGGCCCTTTGCATTTATGTGTTGATTGGAGAGGAGAGACCCTTCCTGCTCTACTCAGATTGGCAGGCCATGATTTTTAGCTGGTATCTGCTGGCTGCCGTGGGCTCTCCTGTTTCCAGGTCCACGAGACACTGTTGCTTCCCTTTGGGTCTTTCCTCTCATTTTCAGTTTTGGAAGGAATTGGTCTGGCGAAAACAAAGAATATCCACTTAGGAGATTTTAATGTCCTTGAGGAAAGAGCTCATGGTTTATTAATCCTTTTAAACCCAGCACCTAGCATAGGCTCTGGAATCAGTAAATACCCAGATAAACACTTGCTGAAAAAACAGATGTGCAGAGATGAATGACTGCTTGAATGATGTGGGCTAGAATTTGTAACTGGTACCACCTACAGTGTTGACAACATGGGGTCTGAATGCCTAGTTTCCCCTCCTTCCACATGCAGATCAGAAACACTCTTGAAACTTTGGTCAGCTCCTCTACATTCAGCTTTATATGCCTCAGTTTATTAAGAACTTCTGGAAATGACACATAAGTACCATGTTAGGTTTCTAGTAGCTTTTGGTTGTTAATGATCTAAGTTGCTCACATTCTACTTGCACTTGAGTGAGTAATTGACCCTTGGGTCCTGGACCTGGTTTCCAAATTCCCTTTTTTCCTCCCCTGAATTTTCCTAAACTTTGCTTGTGGGTAAACCGATCACATACATATAGAGTCTAGTCATGCAGGACATTTCCAATCTGATGTGGGAGAAACCTGCCTGAGTTTTCCGTCCCTAGTAAATTACTTTCATTTATTCTACTCTTCTATTAAAGGTAAAAATGTCAGTAAACAGAACCATATATTTCACAGAGACGAAGTGCCCAAAGGCCCTATGTTCTGAAATAACTTCGGAATTGATTGCCTTGGGCCAGCTACTGAGATGTGCTAAATGCATCCTGATCCTTTTATCCTCAACACTTAACCTTCCAAGGTTTCATTTCCTTGATGCTCTTGGTTTTGCTACATTTTCTTTGAGAAAATTGTGCTGAAGTAGAAATGAAGGACAAAGGCATAAAGTGTGCCCTTTGCTTAGGACAGGATATTTATTGGTATTTTAACAAAGGCCTGTAGAGCTTTAATTCAAAGAAGTGGAATCTGGTGGGAAACTTAAATACCTTCACCATTTTTCAAGTCGAGGTGATTCACAGTGGTCTTGGTCACAAGTAATTTATGGAAATCATGAAATTACAAGGAATATAGTGTTTTTTGTGGCTTCTGAGTGGCTGTGAAGATTATTATTTTTATTTATTTATTTTGACTGAATATTTTTAATGTTACTTTTCTAGCTTGAACTGCTGAATGGGTTTTTTAACATTCGCTTGACATAAAAAAATTAAAAGGAAGAGACATGAAGGCATGGAGCTCACACATGTGGATACTTTTAGAACTGAAGCTGTTTGAAAGACCTGGGTGAACTAATTCACTTATGACTAAGAGTTGTCATGAACATCCCTCTTAAAATAATGGTGGAAAGAGAGATGTACAAGAAATACAGACAGCTGCCCTTAAAAAAAAAAAAAAAGATCAAAAGACACAAAAAATGACATTGATATTCTTAATTTAAATGAAGAATTATAATCTTAGTAGTCCATACTCACTTATTTTAATTTGTTAATTTAACTCTTTAAATAACATTTTGCCTTAAATCTTTTCTGTATTATCATTTGCAGTCTTTCCTGGATAATAAAATATGATTATTCAGTATAAAAAGTTCATACAAGTAACATTTATACAATATGCAAGTATGAAAAGAAACACCAAATCATTTTGCACTTTTTCTTTTTAACCCAGTGGTTCATGGTCTTTCCAGATTGGTGAGATCTGATAGGCTGAATTATCCCTTTTTGGATCAATAAGGATATTGGCCCTTACATGTTGGCCCATAAGTAGAAGATGTCAGGGATGCTGTAGCCTTACGCAGTTTGCTCTTGTCAATCTCTTGCCTAAATGATGTGCCAGTACCTAGAAGTCATTCAGTAGCTGTCAAATCAGTTGCACAGCTGCTGGTGACATGGAGAAGCAACAGCAGCTGATGGACAAGTGTGACCATCCTCATTCCTGTGTGTGGGTGGAGGACAACAGATGGTTTATTTCTGCAATTTGTTGCTAACTGTGGATTTACCTTTAGGTGTTTCCTTTTAAAGTCACAACAAATGATTTTAGTGAAATGTTTTGAAAAGTGATTTATATAAATATAAAGAAGAAAAAGACTTATCTATCATCCCTCATTATCCAAATATGATTACGGTTAACATTTTATTATATTTCTTTTTTTTTTTTTTTTTAAATGCCTTCTATAAAATGTGTTGTTAGAAATAGCACTTTACCTCTGGGATCTTCCTCCCTAAAACTCAGCACCCCCGTCTAATCCTGAGAAAAATATCAGAGAAATTCCAATTAAGGAACATTTTTCAGAATGCCCGATGAGTGCCCCTTAAAACTGTCAGGGTCATCAAGACAAGGAAAGTATGAGAAACTACCCCAGCTAATAGAAACTCAAAGGGACAGGATGACTAAATGGAGCAGAAAAAGAATCTGTGGGGAGAAAAGTAAAAGCCAACTGCTTGAAGTCTGGACTTTAGTTAATAATAACTTATCAGAATGGGTTAATTAAGGCAAACATCACGTGTTCAAGGAGGGTGTTACCAAGGAGAAGGAGGATGGACTTCAAGGAAACTTTTTGTATTCTCTTCATAGCTTTTCTGTAAAATTGAAATTATTTAAAAATCAAAAGTAAATAATTTTAAATGTACCATACATACATTTTTGCATTCTGCTTGTTTTCTTTTTTTGTACTGGGGATTGAACCCAGGATGCTGAGCCACTGAGTTACATCCCCGACTCTTTTTATTTTGAGACAGGATCTCACTAAGTTGCTGATGCCGGCCATAAGCATATAATCCTCCTGCCTCATCCTCCTGAGTTCTTGGGATTTTAGGTGTGTGCCACTGTGCCCAACCTGCTTTTCCTTATTGTGTCATTTAAAAAAAAAAAAAATTAGTGATTGCTGTTCCTCAGAATGACTGTACTGTAATTCATGTAACTATTATTTTTTCCAGGCAGGAGAGATTTTATATGTGTAGATGTATATGTATTTTGTATGTAAAATATATGTATGTCATATAAGTTGTTTCCAGTAATAAGTAAGGCTGTACTGAAACAGCTGTGTCATTTGTGTTCCCTTTAAAAAAGGATTTAAAAAAATTTTTTAAAGGTACTTATTTAAAAAAATTATTTTTATATACATTTTTAGTTGTTGATGAACCTTTATATTTATTCTTATTTATATGTGGTGCTGAGAATGGAACCCAGTGCCTCA
The DNA here is from genome assembly GCF_902686445.1 of Sciurus carolinensis. Lineage (NCBI taxonomy): Eukaryota > Metazoa > Chordata > Mammalia > Rodentia > Sciuridae > Sciurus > Sciurus carolinensis. Next base: position 69,545,578 of record NC_062217.1, on the reverse strand, counting down.
CACATGCTAGGCAGGCGCTCCGCCACTGAGCCACAACCCCAGCTCAAAAGTACTTATTTTTAAGAAGAATTTAATCATCTACAAAATATATCTATATATTTCACTTCTTTTAAAATTTATTTTTGTTTGGTATTTTCTACATATACTTACTTTTTGGTGCATTTTCATGTGTTTTGTAACATAATATTGTTAAATTCATTCCATATTTCTTCCTCTTTCCCTTCTTTCTTCCCTCCTTCCCATTCTCCTCCTTCTGCTCCACTGAGCTTCCCTATATCTTTATGATATCCTATCTCCTCTGCTTCCACCTTCTTTTCCTAACTTGACTCTATCTTCCACATATGAGAAAAAACCTTCATCTCTTGATTTTGAGTCTGGTTTATATCATTTAGTGTGATTTTCTGCATTTCCATCCTTTATTATTTTGTTCTTCTTTATGGCTGAGTAAAACTCCATTGTGTATATAGACCACATTTTCTTGATCTGCTCATGTGTTGGTGGGCATCTGGGTTAATTCCACAATTTGGCTATTGTGCGTTATGCTGCTATAAAATTGAAGGGCTTTATGGCTATAGTATGCTGATTGTAGTTCTTTTGGATAAACATGTAGGAGTGGAATAGTTGGATCATATGGTGGTTCTGGTCCTGGTTTTTTGAGCAATCTCCATACTGCTTTCCTTAGTGGTTGTGCTAATCTGAAGTCCCACCAACATGGTATGAGTGTACCTTTCCCCCCACATCCTCACTAGCATTTATTATTTTTCATGTTCTTGATAAGATGAAATCTTAGTGTAGCTGTGATTTGCATTTCTTGATTAATAGAGATACTGAACATTTTTTTCATAATTTGTATTCTTTCGAGAAAAATTTGTTTCGTATGTTGGCCCTTTATTGACTGGGTTATTTGTTTTTTGGGCATTGGGCTTTTGAGTTCTTATATATCCTGGATATTAATCTCCTGTCAGAGGAGTGGCTGGTAAAGACTTTTTTCTCATTCTGTAGGTTCTACAGAGATGCATTTTTAAATTTGTGACTTTTTTTTGCTTAAGGAAGAATAGATTCCTGAAAGTGGAATTACTGGGTCAAGTTGTATGAGAATATTAAGCGTTTTGAGCATTTTTTTTTTTTAAACCAAAGGCCTATTGAAGTTCAGTCATACCATTGATAGAGTGCCTGATTGTCCTTCTCCAGGATAGCGTATAATCTGTTGTTTCATAATCTTTCCCCAAAACTAGTATCTTCTACATTTAATCTTAAGTGAATTTTGAATTTAAACACCTCTGCCTTATGTTTCTTTTTTGCTTCTCTTTAGAATTATCTGACTTAGTTGAGTGTGTGTTTCTCTTGTCAATTTGCTTGAGCTCTTTAATTAGTAAACATAAAACCTTCAGTAGTAAGCACAATAAAAGATGGGAGATGGGGCTAAATAAGCACTCTTTTATAACGATGCAGTGAATGAAACCAGGAACAGAAAAAAGCATAATTATGATAAAAGCTAATCTAATTGAAATTTGTATCCTAAGAAAATACAGAAGTAATTAATAGTAAATAGGAAATTGGGTTTTTTGTATATGCATTGATTGTTTTGCAACAGCATATGAATTTTGGAAATGTTGGAGTTGGTAAATAAAATTACTTACACTTCTTGTCTTTATTCTTTAAGATATTTTCTAGATGGAAAATAGTTTCTTGTACACAAAATACTCCTGAAACATTTAGAATGTAGCTTATTTAAGCAATTTTATAGTTAGATTCTATAATAAATTAAAACATTTGTTTAGTAATAATTAAAAGCTAGCTTCAGCAAAATAATTTTATTACTAGCCAGTAAATGTCTTAGTTCTTCCTCCTATACCCAAAGGGCACACAAACATTTCTCTTAGCCCATTTTGTTACTTTGTCTCCAGATGTGGAACACTTATGAAAACTTAAACTGAGCAATATACCACTTGTCATGACTTTGCAAAAATCAATGTTTTCAGAGGTCTATTCTTTTTAAAATTTTTAAAGTGTCAATGGACCTTTATTTATTTATTAATTTATTTATATGAGGTGCTGAGGATCAAACCCAGGCCCTCACACATGCCAGGCAAGTGCTCTACCTGTGCCACAACCCTAGCCCAAGGTCTGTTCTTTTGAGAAGATGATACAGCATTTGAAAAAAAAATATGAAAAATACATAAAGGATTTATAAGCTCTAGATTATGGTTTGTAACCTATTTTAGTGCACCTGTGTTGATTTCCATGAAATATTCACAGAATTGAAAACTTGGGACTTAATGGGTTAAGATTAAAATGAGTAGATAGGCATGAGAAGCTCTGGTGGCTACTATTGCATAGTAGGGCAACAGTAGAAAACAATGTGCTATATATTTCACAGCACTCTAAGAAAGGATTTGGAATACTTTTGTAAAGAAATGATGAATTTTGAGCAGATATGTTTACCCTGATTTGAACGCTATGCAATGTATACATGTATTGAAATACCATGTGGGATGCCATTAGTATGTACAACTTTAATGTTTTTATGTACCAGTTTTTTTTTAAAAAAAGATTTAATAAAAATTAAAATGAATAGTGTTATATTGTTGGGGATCTGGTAGAAGATGAGGAATTTTAAGTGCCTTGACCGTGAATCCTCTAGTACCCTGCCAAGTACGGGAATCTGTGGTCCTCCATGGGTGAGAGGCAGTTCAGTCTCTTGTTCTGGTTTGTTTTGGAACAGTCCCTGAGAGAGGGGCCCTGGAGCCAAAGGGGCTGTGTGTTCTTTCCCCATGACTGCAGATGCCAGACATACTGTGATCTTGGACTGTGGAGCTCATTAACCCAGAGCCTGATGACTGGCAGGCTTCAGTTTCCTCCTATTGGACAGGGGATGGAGGGCGTTTAGATGCCTGTATGTGTGCAACTTTACTGCTCTGTGAGTTCCCTTTCCCCTTTTGTGCTTAGGTAGCACATAGTTTTAGGAATGAGTCTCCTATATCTATCTTACTTTTGCCATCTTTATAAATTTAATCCTTTATTCTATGTTAATCTGAATTAAAATACACATACAAAATAATATGTTTGAAAAAATTTTTTTTTGTATTCAAAATCTTTTCTTAAAAGATCACGAGACTGCATGGGTGCCTGTGTGTGCATGTGTACATATGTGTTTGATTACTAAGGGTAGAAGAAAATGTGGAAAATGAAATGGTTTTTAAAGTAAAAGTGTATGTACTAAATAAAATACATGAAGTGAGGCAGGCAAATAACCTTTCAAACGGGGAATGTGATTAGACTATTCAGCTTTAAATGTTTTATTCTTTTCTCTAAACTTATTACCTGAAAATGGAAGTATTTATTATACTAGAGTCATTATTGTAGAAATGGTTAGTTTTTGTATTACAAGAGTTGCAAAGTGTTCTGTGAAATATTCTATTCAGTTCTTTGGAATTTTTCCACTAAAGCTTTAGGGGCAAGGGAGAATGAGGGTGTGTACCTGGGAAGGGGGTGGGGACTTTTGTTGCAGTCTGCCATAAACTCTGAATTGCTTTGACAAACAACGAGGGTTGTTTGTTAATGTAGATTGCAGTTTATTCTGTAATACATTATATTTTGATATAAAATGTTTTAAATTGCTTACCAATAAAAAATATTTTAACCCCCTTCACTCCAGTTTATGGATTAGAATTAGAATGATTCCACTAGAATTCGTACTGTGTTTATCCTTGACTTGGGGGCAGCTGTGGCCGACTGTTAGGCTTCCTGCACCATACAGCAGCTCAGATAGATAGCTTTGTAGTGGTTGGAGAAAGAACAGCTCAAGATCTACATTTTTTAGGAAATTCCAAGCAGAATTTTTATTTGAAGTGTTTGTTTAAACAAAAATCTACAGGTGTTCATGATTAGAGTAATTAATTACAACATCCTTTCATTTGTTTAACAAATGTTCCAACCTCCAGAACTGTGAAAGTGTCTCTCTTCATGGAGTTCACAGTAAAGTCTTCCCTGTGATTTCTAGTTCGATAGCTAGGTTAAAAACTAGTTGAACTTGTTTCTTGCCTATATTGTTTAGTAGCTTAAAAAAATAGTAAAAAATCCAATCTGAAAGCATCTTCATTATCTGGAAAATAAGCCTATTGCATTCTGCAAGTGTGAGAATACATATTAATCTGTATTTTCAGTTAATTATTACTGAAAAGAGGCTTTCTTATTGCCAGAATGTTATTTTTTATTTTGTACTTAAGTCTTGATAAGAAAGAGTAGATTTTGCATTTCTTGTGTGAAGGTAAAATGCTGTGTTCTTTCTGATTTAACTTTGCTTTCAGCTATTGAAAAAACTGCCATTATAATGTCAAGGTCACTTGGTGCTAGGGACTGACTGAAAGTAGTCCTAGACTGACTCCAAAAGAGTCTATGCCGCTGCGTAGCAGCAGATGTTCTTGCCATTCTGTGCTTCCACTACTGTGGGAGCCAACATGGTGGGAAGCTGGGTGTTTGTGAAAATACTGAGACTTTGAGGATGAAAGGGGGATTTCAGAACAGGTAAGGGAGCTGATTCTGGAGACAGGCAGGCAGGCAGGCCTGAGAGGAGAGCTGGGCCAGGGAGAACTGTTACGTGTTTCTTCCCCTTTGAAACATATTTTGTTTCCTTTCTGACTCATTTCTTAACAAAAGTATTTTGAGAATTAAAGATAGATGAAAGATGAGGAGAACATCTTGTTTTTGTCTAACATGATATTAAGTAAGGGGAACTGAAGCTTATTTAGTGACTTGGGTAAGTTCCACAGGGTTAATTAGTGGTACCATGTACATATTTTAAACCTGGAAACTTATTCTGGATTTTCCTATTAGGCTTACACTTTTTTTTTTTTTTATAGTGCTCATTGCTCATGGGAGATGGCGAATCATGCCGTGGAGAAGTGGCCTGTCACCAAGTTGTGGAAAACTTTGTGGGTCATACTGAGGAATTTTGACTCATCCCATGTGTGATGGAGAACTAGTGAAGATTTTAAGCACGGACAGGGCATTAGATTTGCATTTAGGAAGAATATTGGACTTTGATTTGGAGGGTGGGTTATGTTGGGGTTGGTGGCAGGGGTGAATGAATGAAAGGACATATTAGGCAACTACTGAGGGTAATAAATTTAAAAAAAGATAGTATACAGACTGGGAGTGAAAACGAGGGAATGGTTAGAGCAGTGTTAGACAGATAGGACTTAATATTTTTTAGTAATAATTATTTGTAATCATTAGAAGGGGGTGAAAGTAGAGAGAATTCTTAAGTGTTTTGGTTGTTAAGGGTTCCTAAAACACCTCAATGGTTTCTAAACCACCTAGTGGCTAAACCAACAGCAGCTGTTTATTTGCTTGCTATTGTGCCATTTGGGCAAGAGTTTTTAAGGGTGGCTCCCTTTGCTCCATGTGGCTACTACCAGAGCTGGGATTTTCAGGATAGCTTCTTCACCATTTGGTGACTCAGCTGAGATGGCTCTGCCATTGAGCGGCTGGCCAGGAATCCCTGTCCTTGTGTTGCAGGACTGACTTTAGCTTCTTCCCAGCTTGTCAGTCTCATGGTAGTCTGACTTCTTACACAGTGGCTGGCCTTCTCTCAAAGCTTAAAAGACCAAGCTGAAGGCCTTCTTAATACCAGGGTTCAGAAATCTCAGAACATTAGGTTAAGTGCATTCTGTGGTCAGGGTAGTCTGCAGGACCAGACCAGATTCAAGATGGGAGAAAATAGCTCCCATCCAAGAATTTGTGGACACATTTAATCCTCTATAGTCTACCAGAAATTATTCACATTCCTTCACAGGCAAAATATACCCACCCACTCCAAAGATGCCCAGCAGTCTCACCTATTACATCAGGCTCAGAATTTCATTTGTTAAATCATACCTATGTACAGAGGAGGGGGTTGGGAATGATTTTTCAGATGCAGGTACTAATGAATTAAAAGGACAAGTTATCTGCCATCTTTTTCCACTCCTTGAATACAAATTGGCAGTATAAGGATAGGTAAGCAGAGTAGACACTCCTGTTCAAAGTGATTTACAATGATGGGTTGGGACCATATGCCAGGTACTAGTCCACAGCAAGTTTGAAAGTCAGTTCCTCCTGTTCTGGGGACAGGGAATGAGCCTCACTGGAGTGCACTTCTCACTGGGAATGGTTTTCTGTGGTTCTTGGCACCATCCTCTGTGGCATCCTTCCTTTCCAATAAAAAACAGCTGATGTTTGCAGCTGGAGCCTTTTCAGCCTGCTCCCTGCCCATAGAATTTTGGGAGTCCAGGACCCTCTTTTTATTTTGCAAGGTCTCATTTCATTTTAGTTCAAGCTAGGATAGCTCCTGAAAATTTTAAGGACTTTCAGTACATTGAATTAAAATCTACTCTGACAAATCCACATCAGAAATATCTTTGAGATACATTGTTTCTTTGAACTGGGTGGTGGGTTGCTGTGGTTATGTGTTGCAATGCCTTAAGAATTTTAGAAGCTCCTGTGACTAGGCGAGTGGGTCTAGGAGTTAGGTCCTCAGATCTTTGGGTTTTCTAAGTTGTAGTTTTTTTGATAGTTGTCCTGAGGCTTTTTTTTTTTTTTTTTTTTTTTTTTTTAATTTTACTGGCAGAGCCCTATTTTTGGTCTTAGCCTCAGACTCTTTTTCATTTTGAGAGTAATTTGCTGAAAGAAAATGCAGATGAGAAGCAGTTTTACTTTTGGACCCTTGAAGTTTTGGCTCCTTTATGATTATCTCTAATTTTGGCTTGAAAACGCAATAGTTCCTTCTTAGCCTATCTTGCTTCTTTCCTACTTTATCGTTGGCAGCTAAAAGAAGACTTAATCATTCAGCTTTCTGCCAGGGAATCTCCTTAACTCAATCCCCAGGTTCATTAGCTGTCTTTCCGCAGTGATATGACTGCAGACAACAGCTTTACTAATTTTACAGTTCACAGCTTGTGTCCCCTTTTCACCAGCTTTCATAACAGTTCCCACCCTGCCCTTCCAACTCCCCCAGCAGTCTCCTCGAGGCCTTCCAGCCTCTACAAAATGCCCCCTCCCCAAACCAGTGGCATCTGTTATGGCAGACCCTGCCTTTAGATTCTGATTTTCGATTTGTTTATTGCATGACAAACCAAATATAGTGGCCTACCGTGACAGCCACATCTGTTTACTCCTTACTCTGTGTTCTGAGTCCTTCTTGGTGAGAATAGCACATACCTACACATGGCATCCACTGCAACTGGAAGGTCCAAAGTGGCATTGTCACTCTTAGGGCCAGAGTCTTAGCTGAATGCCTGAAATATCTGGAAGCTGCTGGGTATCTCTTTGTGTGTGTGTGTGTGTGTGTGTGTGTGTGTGTGTGTGTTTGTGTGTGTGTTTATTTTTTACTTTTATTTTTTTACATGGGCTAGCTTGGCCTCCCTCACAGCATGGTGGCCTTGTGGCAATCTGACTTCTGTTGTAGCTACTGGCTTTCTTTCTTTCTTTCTTTCTTTCTTTCTTTCTTTCTTTCTCTCTTTCTTTCTCTCTTTCCCCCCCCCCCCCCCCCCCCCCCCCCCCCCCCCCCCCCCCGCAAAAGGAAGCAGCCAGGCCTTCTCAGTGCCTGGGCTTGGAAGCCGCAGAATGTTTAACTGTATCTGTTGGTCAGAGTGGTCACAAGACCAGCCCGGATTGAAGGGAAGATATATAGCCTTACTTGACAGTGGGAGAACTATAAGGAATTTGTAGCCACCTCTAATCCACGGTACTAGGACAAGTCCCAAGTTCTGCTTTAGGTAACCTTGGCAGGTTTTGAACTAGGTTTCCTGAGGAAGGTCATGGTTCATTTATAGGTACATTTCAAAGAAGCCAACTCCAAAACAAAAAGCAAAGCAAAACAAACCAAAACAAACAAACAAACAAAAAAACCAGAAAGGAAAAGAAACCAAGAAATCCTGCTAGAGTTGTGGCCTGATGACCCTCCCTCTTGCTTACTTGCCTATTCGCCTTGTTACTATTTTCCAATCATCCACCCTTTTTCTCTGCTTCTTAGTCTAATAGTTATGGACAGTATCTCTTAACATCTCTGTGTCAATTGACGACCTTTCCTTGTCTCTCTTTTCCTCCCTTCCACTTTCTAGTTTCTCATATGTGCTCTTTATTTTTTTGTGCTGTTAAAATTGATGTCATTTGTATTGCGAAGTGTCTGTAATCAACCATGCTTTGTGGGTTGATCATTTAGTAACAGATTTTATGCTATTGTGACTGTGTAAATATTTACTGAAGAGTCAGTGTGCTGATTATACTTCTTTTGTTGTGCAACTTTTGTTTTTTCTGGAGTCTCTGTTTACCAATTTTTTTCTTGTGTTTTCTGCTTTAATCAGACCCTTAATTTTTCCTCACATCTCAAGCATACCAACTAATCAATGAAACATCCCTTCATTTCCTAGATACTTCTGGGTTAGTTCTGCTCCCTTGTGTCAGTGGGGACCCATGGCTGGGGCTGTGACACAGTACTCAGGGCTGGTTCAGTATTTCCTACATCCCATGACTTCCTGTTTCTTATTTTGCTCTTCTGTTTTGCTCCAGCTTACCTTGAGATAGGTTATCCAAGGTGCTTTGATGGGTAAACTTTCCAGATCTTTCCTTGTCTTGAAAGTGTCTATTCTGTGATCAGATTTGTTTTCAACATTATAGAAAAAGAAATACCTAAGTACTCAGACCATCGTCTCTTAAAGATGCTATATATAGATGTGAGGGGATATGATTCCTTGTTTTCTGCAAATCTATTTTATGAGCTTATATTTGTCTTTTTATTTATTTTTTGGTGTTCATATTTTTGAATTTTAGAAATTACAACCAGTATTACTTGTGGGGTTTTAAAAAAATTGATAATTAATTATGCTAGGTGACAAATATGTGGAATCCTCTCCAGATGGCTTCCCTGGAAAATCGTTATTGTACAGCACAGGCCTCTTTTAGAGGAAACCACAAAATAATGGATGGATATCCCTTTCTCATTCTTATTTGAGAATCTCTTTGTCTTTCCCCTGGTGGGGTAGGACTTCAGGCTTTTGCTTTAGGAAGGATGGTCTCTGTAGGTGAAATTGGGCTTCCATCTTTTTAAAACTATTCACAAGGCCTGGCAGGTTGAAGGCTTGGGACAGCGCTGCTCTTCAGGTCAGTTCTGTTGGCCCTTCTTTGGAACAGCTGCTGAGATATAAAGGTTGAGCTATAAACTCCATTAACAGCATTTATGGCTGGAAGAAAAATATGCTTTATTGTTTTAGTATAATGGAACTACCCAGGAGGTCATATTGAGTTTATTCTGCCTCTGGGAAGGCATGAGAATTGAAACTTGTGATTTTTAATGAAAGAAACGGTTAAATATTCACCCTTTACATAAATTATAAGCAGGTGAAATAAACCTGTGGCAGACATTGCTTGAAAGTAGGCACTGAGTTAATAGCAGGTCATGAGACAGAAGGAGGACTCTGCAGGGAAGTCTAGAGCTATTGGGTTGCAAAAACAACCCGGTCCTGTGTATAAATAGGGAAGCTCAGATCAGCCAACCAATGAAAATGGAAGGAACACAAATATTAACTGATCTGGAGCCGAGATACATACGAGGGTATCACTTATTTCCACTAGTGGATGATGAACTTCATAAACTGTTTGTGAGTTTTCTATTTCTAGTAACTCATTGAGTAATACAAAGAATCTTTATAAATAGCACTTGATAGTATATAGGGAATTTATTATAATCTTGGAGGAATAGATTTCATATTACGGCCCTTGCATTTCACCACTCACTTGGAAAAAAAAAGAGTTTGTGAAAGGATTCTTCTAGTTTGAACTCAACCTTTTTTTCACGTGTTCATTTCTATGTAGATACTGCCTGGTGAAGAGCAGTGGCCGCTAGGAGGAATGAGTAAAGAGGAAACAGTGGTGGTGTGGTGCTTTTCAAATCTGTTTTATCCACTCCTGGGTAGATACCAAACAGTACATTTCAAGAAATTTCTACCTTTGTCTTAAAACTTCTATTACAGGACTACCTTTACATTTAAAGGACTGACAATTATTTTTAAGAAAATAAATTTAGATGTAAAAAACACACTTCTTCAGACACTTCTTCATGCAAGCACACTGTGTTTAGTGCCTTCACTCTGATTGTCAGTCATAGTTTCTATACTTGGTTGGTATCTTCTATACTGACGTATTCTTTTCAACAAAGTATAGTTGTTTTCTTCCTGGTAATATACTCTGCCAAATTCTAACAAGGCTTTTGCACATTGTAGTTACTCAATAAATGTTTGGTGAATGAAATTAATTAGCTACAGTCCTATGACTGTTGTTATTCCCTGTAACTTAGTCTGCTGTATTGAAAGCATAGTACTGTTGCCCCTAGTGCTTGGAATCATTGCCAAGAACATACTTGAATTGTGGTTTATGACAGTGAACAAATGGGTGAGCAAAATAGCCAGCTATGTACTTTGTAATAGTTTCAAAGAAAGACTGACAAGTCTGTCTTCTGTTTTATTTGAAATATAATTACTTGTGCTATTGAATAATATGGTGAATATCCTGGCCAGTATTTGACATGTAGGTAGTTCTTGCTGAGCATTCCCTTTTTCTTTTCTGTATTTTCCTTAGAAATTTTAAAATTATACAACTGAAATATTTGGCATGCTGATTTAATATGTACTCCCAAAATACCATGGTTCTTTTCATGACTGTCAATGCTTTTGATGACCTCTCGTGTTTGGTAATGGTATTTATTTTTTCGAATTCACAGGGGTTAATGGCAAGGTCTAAAACTTGAGGAATCTAAACTGTGGTTCTGCTAAACCTATGTAAATAAATAAGGAAGTAAAATGGTAATATGAATTTGAGCTCACAATAAGTGAGTCTGAGACAACAGTATAAACTTGCAGTTAAATCAGTTTGAGCTTCGAATCTGTGTTTACTGGTTGTGTGACATTTACTTTTCCAGGTTAATTATGCTTGTCCTGCCTCCCTACTAAGATAATTGTAAGACTCAACTTCAAATTAGTTGAAAAGCATCTTTTAAGCTATTAAACTGTATATGTAGAATTATAATTACCAGATCATATTATATAACCCTTGTTTCAAAGTACTCCTTGTAGACATTTTCAGAAACCAAATCATTGTGATAAATTGACCCATATTCTTCCTGTAAGAAAGTAAACATCAGTGTTATTCTAAAAAGACTTTTATTTATGCTATTTAAAAGATTTTACTGAAGAATGTGGAGCCTATAAATTTCCCAGGTGTAGGTAACCTCAAACTGCTGTTGTTGGTTGGAAAACCTGCTCTTTGCAGAGCTGGCCTGTGCATAGCAAGCCAAGTGGTTGTGAGTGGTGAGTGTATTATCTAGTGGATGGTGTGCAGTGAAAGAGATCCGTCCATTCATACTTGTAAAATGTTTATAGCTGGATCTGGCAGACAATCTTCCCTGTATAATTTTTATTATATTAACATTAGGAACTAAGAAAATATGAATTGTTCTCCTAAAAATGGGGTCAAGTGTAAAAAATCAAGGGCCTGCTTGGTAGAATAGGGGTACAACAGGAAGTAGGTGGCCATTTCTTAGACACTGCAAAGAAGAAATGCCCGTCTATTTCCTGTTTAGAGCTTGGCAGCAAAGGGAAGAAAAAAGGAAATGAGGGGCAGTAGTAAGATCAATCAAAGACTGTGTTTACTTAAAATTTAATATTTTTTTTTTTAAGATTTCAGAAAGAATAGAAACCCCAGTGGAGAAAAGATTAGAGATCTTAAAGAAGCATATGGTAGGATATAGAGTCCCAGTGCAGGGAAGGTGGATTAGGGGCTTAGGAGAGATGAATGATCACTGTAGAGAAGGGAAGGAAGGTATCTTCAGGGGTTAGAGGAGAGCAAGAGAAAATAGCTGTGAGGCAGTGAGATCCTGAAGTGGAAGGAGAGCTCTGGAGAGAGCTTATCCAAGTGCTCTCACAAGAGCCAGTGAGCGGAAAGTGGATTGTCTGTGGTGAGGACCTTCTCTGCTATTTTTGGACAAGGTGACTAGAAAATGAATGAGTAGTAGGAGGTGATCATCTGAGGGAGGGGAGGGAGGACTAGCATTGGTAATGGAGTAGAAATAAAGTGTAAAGCAGGATGTAAATATTTTGGATCATATTGTTTGAATTTTTAATATGACTTTTGTGGTCATTTGTATGCATTTTTAAATATGACCTTTTGCTTATTAACTATTAACTATTGCAAATAACTGTTGAAATACTTTGGTTTTACAGGGCTTATATTTTAGTGTGGGAAGACCGATACTAAGAAGTAAGGAGGTGAAATATATAGCATTTGTGGCGATACATGTTTAGGAGAACACTGGGGTCAGGGGACAGTATCAAAAGAGAATACTCCCCATTATCTGAAAAGGCCCTTAAGATCCTCCCTTTTCCAATCTGTGGGACCAGCCTAGGTGTTCATCAGTAGATGAATTAATACACATTGGAGTTTTTTCAGCCACAAGAAATAATGAAATTATGTCTTGGCAGGAAAATGGATGGAATTTGAGAATATTATGTAAAGTGAAATAAGTCAAACTCAGAAAGTTAAAGATGGTATGTTTTCTCTCATATGTGGAAGCTAGATAGAGGGAAAGAAGGAATAGAAAGGTGAATGTGTGGGGTATCTCATGAAAATTGAAGGGAGATCAATAGAGTAGAGGAAAGGGACTAGGAGGAGAGAAAGGGGAAATACTGGGGAATGATATTGGCCAAATATTATTATATTGTGTGCATGCACGATTATATAATAATAGTTCCCAACATTTTAATGCACTAATTACAAATATGGGAAAAAACCTTCTGTTTCCATTTATATATTTTTATATTGAATGCAGAACCAGATAAGAGAATACAACTGCATATTATTAAGTCAGGCATTAAAGAGATTTACAAAAATGTAAAGCAATACCAATATTCTCACTAAATTGCTTTGAAAAGTGAAGTTATTTTTGTAAAAAATGTATTCTATGGGTTAACATGTAATGACTTACTATTTTAATATTTGAAAATTTCTCGTTGAAAAGTTTAAAATGCTTAATGTTGATACATAAAGCCATACATCCAAAAACTCTTAAGTATCCTTCAACAATTTTATTTTATTTATTTTTTAGTACCAGGATTGAACCCAGGGGTGCTTTACCACTGAGTCATATCCCCAACCCTTTTTAATTTTTTTTTTTTTTTTTTAGAGACAGGGTCTTGCTGAGTTCATTAGGGCCTTGCTAAGTTGCTGAGGCTCCCAACAACCTCAGCCTCAGCCTCCCGAGCCACTGACCTTCAGCAATCTTTAAGGAGAGAAAATTGCCATCGTAGAAAGAACTTTAAAATGATGAAGATTTAAATTATTGATGTGGAAAAAATACCAAAGCCACATTTTCAAATACAAAGGAAGCTATACAACTATGTGTTTAGAATGACTCTATTTATTCAGATTTTTATGTTATTTTACTATTGAGAGATATGTGGAGGGACTTCACTAAAATTTCAATAGCAGTTTTCTCTGTATATTTTATTTGTAGTTGTTATTATGGTTTTATTATTTTAAAATAAGCATGTTTCATTAAAAAAACAAAACTATGTTAAAAACCACATCTTATCATCTTATAACATTTATCATTTTAATAAAAACTGTGAAGCTGTATAAAAAGTGTATCATGTTGTCCATAAAAACTGTTCCCATAGTGCATTCTTCTGAGGTGTGAAATAATTGTTGTGCGTTTTGATCCAAATGTATTGCCCAACACTTTAATGTGGTCGTTTGAATTGATGTGTTCATGATGATGCCATTGATGGCTTGACCCAGTAGATATTGATCTAGATATTTGATAAGATATTTGATAATGTAGCAGTGTGTTAACAGCTTTATCCTTTTGATTTACATTTAATATTTATGAATAAACCTTTTAGGGTAGAGTTAAGCTAATGATATTAATGAAAATACCATAAATCATTCAAGATCAGAATTTGGGGACTTTATGGCACACACAGTTAATCACAAACCCAGTGTCTTATGTCTGTTTTCTGTTATAATCCAGTCTTTTTAAAATATCTTTTTAGTTGTCAATGGATCTTTTATTTTATTTATTTATATGCAGTGCTGAGTATCAAACTGCATATAAAGGGCCTCACACATGCCAGGTAAGCATTCCACCACGGAGCCACAACTCCAGCCCCCATAATCGCAGCCTTTGATTACATTCTTCTTTTAAGGTTGGAAAATGTCATATTCACTTTCTTTTCAGTTAATGTGATTTTGCGACTTAAGTAAATGCAAAATCTAGGACAGTTTCTTATCTGTAAAATGAGGATAATAATAGAACTACCTCAAAGGTTTGTGAAGATTACAGGAGATAAAGTCTATAAAGCCTTTGAAATAGGGCCTCGCTCATAACAAGTATTTAAATGATAGTTTCTTATCTAGAAAGAGCACATAGTCAGTCCACAGCAAATATTATTTACAGAGGTTAATTTTTCCAGCTATTCACTCACAAATTGTTGATGTGTTTATGATAGCAGCAGTCTCCAAAGTCTGTCACCAGCTCCATTTTTAGGGCGGGCACCTGCTTCTGAGCTGAGACTCTTCATTTGATGAATCCCATTTTCTCATGTAACAACACTGAGTTCAGACAAGAGTGTGAGCAGAACCACTATTTTCTCCTTGATTCTCCGTCCATTCATTTGTTCATTCATTTCGCAAACATTTTTTGAGTGTGAGCCATGCACTAGATAAAGAGGCAAGAGACACGCCTGTGGGAGAGACAGCTGCCATTGGTGCCTAAATATAGCTGGATAAGTGCTCTGAGGGGGAAGCACTGGGCGAGGTGGGCGATCTGGGGAGACTCATGTTGCTGTGACATGGTCGGGCACCAGTTGGAAAGGACCAGGAAGGGAGGTTTTCTTGAAGGGCTTGTGGGCAGAAGGGCCTCCCAGGCTGAAGAGCAGGGAACGCTTTGTTCTCAGCTGTTCCTGTTCTCTGAGGACATCTTATCACCTGCTGATATGCCTTAGAGACTGTGTGCACTGAAGATTTGTTGGTGGCATTTTATGTTCTTCACATTCTATTCACTAGTCTAAAAGGGAGCCTATGTGTTTATCCAATATGTATCTATTGTTGAAATGTCATTTATCCAATATTTATATATCATTGAAAATTTTAGGGATATTTAATGAAGGCAAGGAGGTTTCTGGAAATTTTTTCCTCAGGATTTTTTTAAAACCATAATTGAAGTCTTTTAAAGTGTAAGGATGACTTTTGTTTATTTCAGAGATGTTGAAAACATTATCTTTACCATCCCCTAAACTTGTAGGTTAATCATATACAGACTGTTTAACTGGCATCCATATTAATACATTTCTAATCGACATTGAATTTTCAAATCTCTGGGTTCATGTTATTATTTTTTGCAGTGACATTTTCTCAAACTGTTATTTTCCATATCTTTTCATATTCCCAAATTGAAGTAGAAGTTTTGAGAAATTGGTGTGTTACTGTTAACATGATTTGATGCATTCCTGCAAGGGTGTCCAGAAAGGTGTGTGTGTGTAGCTCACTAGAGGTAAGTTTAGAAATGGGTTGAAAGCTGGAGAGGGAGAATCGCTCAGGAAGCTGACAGTCTATGTGCCCAGGAAATACATTCTGAACGTTCCTAATCTGAAAATCTGAAATCTGAAATGCTCCAAAATCCAAAATTTACTGAGTGCAACATGACACCGCAAGTGGAAAATTCTACACCTGACCTCAGTGACTGGTCATGGTCAAGCATAAATGCCCTAAATATATTGTCTAAGTCATCAGGCCCTGTGTGTATGAAACAAATGGATTTCATGTTTAGACTTTGATTCCATTCCGAAGTATTTCATTAGGTATATGCAACTGTTCCCTAATCTGAAAAAAAAATCCAAAATCTAAAACACCTCTGGTTCCAGGTGTTTCAGGTAAACAAAGTGAAAGGATACTAAGCAAGGAATCTAGCATCTTGCAGCAGGCACAAAGGAAGAAGACAGACTGTATGCACGTCCAAATGTATGAAGTCCCATGAGGATAAAATAAAATGTTAGCTGTTTATTTAGTAAATGCTTATTGAGGGCTTACTGAAGGCTGTGGATGAGGTGAAGGGTGGTATCACTTCTGCTTAACGAATTCAGGGTAGGGTTTCAATAGAGTTCATGACATCTAACTTGACACTGAAGGATTTCTAGAAATAGAATTCTAATGTAGTGCTGTCCAGCTGAATATAATGTGAGGCACATGTGTAACTACATTAAACTAAACAAAAAGAAGCAGGCAGGCTGGGCGCAGTGGCATAGGCCTGTAATCCTAGTGGCTCAGGAGGTTGAGGCAAGAGGATTGCAAGTTCAAAGCCAACCTCAGCAATGGCAGGGTGCTAAACAACTCAAACTCTGTCTCTAAATAAAATACAAAAATAGGGCTGGGGATGTGGCTCAGTGGTTGAGTGCCCCTGAGTTCAATCCCTGGTACCAAAAAAAAAAAAGCAGGTAAAATTAATTTTAATATTTTTTGAACACAACTTGTCTAGAATGTTGTAATTTCAGCATATAATCAGTATCAAAATCACAGAAATATTTAATATTCTTTGTATTAACTTTGAAATATGTATTTTTTGTGTATTTGGTACATCTCAATTCAGAAGCTAAATTTTCATTGGAAATACTCGATCTATATGTAGAGTTCATAAAGCTCAACAGTTGAAAGAGAATATCCATATGCACTGTTTCTTCGAATCATAGTTTAGTTTTCTGATACCTGAATAAGGCATGTTTTAAAATTCAAATACAAATTATCTAAAGTCAATTAAAATTTTAAAATTCTTACTATAGACAAACTGAACTCATCTCTACCAGTCTCTAGAAGGCATCATATCAGGTTACATAGTTTTAAAGAAATTGAAAAGAAACCTTTGGGGCCAGGGAAATTGTGCATTGGTAG
The DNA here is from genome assembly GCF_902686445.1 of Sciurus carolinensis. NCBI lineage: Eukaryota > Metazoa > Chordata > Mammalia > Rodentia > Sciuridae > Sciurus > Sciurus carolinensis. The sequence goes on along the minus strand of NC_062217.1, from coordinate 69,528,607 downwards.
AATGCTTTTCTAGCCTGTGCAAGGTCCTGAGTCCAGTCTCCAGCACTGGGGAAGAAAAGGGAAGAAAACTTTCATAGGCAGAAAAACTTACAATATGCAAAGGTGTAAAGAGTAATGTATGGGCTGTGTACACGAAGCAGCAAGCAGACAAGTGTAAATATCCCAATTTAGTAGACACTGTGTTATCATTGAATAAATTTATTGTGAAAAAATTTACAAGGAGAATGAGAGTGTACATATTTTGATTTAGGCTGATTCATCTGACTGAATCATTCAGAGTAGAATCAAGAAACAAGGGGAGGGAGAGAGTCTGGAGGCAAGAATGCCAACAAAGACCTAATTCCAACTACAAAATGCTCAAGAGATCCCTACTTAAAAATTTATCTCTATAGATGGTGATATTGTAGCTAAGAGAAGTCATAAAGTGTGCCTAAAATTATATAGTTAGATTGTGATCAAGCTGGGAATGGAACATGGATCTGTGTTACTATAAAGTTTGTGATCCAGTCACAATTGGGCAGAGTAGATGTTAGAGAGGGCATTTGGCAGTAAAAGAAAAGGGCAGGGAAGGACCTCTTTCTAGAATAGATGTTCTCTTCTACTCATTTGGATGACAAAACTCTCCCAATGGCAAAATGCTGAGAATTTTGAAGCCTACTTCAGGTTTATTTTGATAGGACTCCTATAGGACATGACTTGTAGAAACCTGGGTATAGAATAATGAGACATGAGTTTAATTGCTATTTTCCTTCTTCATAAATAATAGATAAAGTGTGGGAATATAAAATGCTGAGGAGATGGAGGGAGGAAATAAGGAGTTGATTGTTGATAAACTCAGTGTTATATTCCTTAAGGATTAAGTTTTTTTTTTATCTAGCTCATTACCATTTTAGAGACAGACATCTCAAAATAAAAAGTATCTGCCTTTTATTAGAAGTGTGAGATGAACAGAAGTGATATACCTAAACATTAGCTTTCATTTGCATATCTTAATTTTACCAGTAATGATAATATGTTATTTGGTTGATTAGATCAGTTGAAAGTAGGCGTTTTGGTTGACCCAGGAGAGTGAAAGTGCACTCTTTGAAGCTGATGAATTATTTTCTGAACAAGAGTCTATAAGGGTGTAAGGAATTCTGCATCAATTAACCATCAAATATCTTTAGCAGTGTTTACTCTTGGCTCAACATGTTGGTGGTTGTATGTTTGTAATAGATGTAAGTCAAATAGACGTTGTGGCACATGAGATTCATATTGCATAAGAGGTTGCTGAATTATAGCCTACAGCATTTAATTCAATCATCAAATATTCATTGAGTACTCAACTCATGTTAAGCATTGTGGCAGACATGGAGTATAAATGGTGAAAAAACCCAAACCTCTTCCTGCTGTCATATTCCATAAGATTTAGTTAAGTTGGCAGACTTTAAACAGTTGCAAAAATGAATATACTATGATATATTGTGGCAGTACTTGGCATTGAAGATGTTGATTTCATTGAATATTGGAGATTTGCCTCCTTATATAGGTATATTTAAAAAGCCATGTATATACGAAAGTTCACATTTGTGTAAGTCAAGTAATAATTTAGGTATGTGGCTTTGAACTAGTCATTTGGCTTCTGTGAGCTTGTATTTTCTTTATTACAGAGTAATTTATAGAGGATATTTGTGATAAATTTAGTCTCATGATGTTACATAACTGAAATGCTTACATACTGTTTTTCTTTTGTGGGTGTTCTCAAAACCCAAATTAATTCACTTTGTCTCTGAATGTAGAAGCTAAGATTTGTTAAATAATAAATTTACTCAATTGGTGTTAATAACTATAAAACTGCCATACTGGAAAATTTGTTCTGCAGTGAACTCTATTATGCTTGACCTATGCGCGTGCACGCAGCACACACACACACACACACACTCACACACGCACACACAATTGATAGAATATCAGTAAGACTTTTTTGCATCTCATTTATATGCTAATAAAGCCTTTATGTATACTCAAAGCAAGCAGATGTATGCCAGGTTTTAAAATGACAGTGTGGCCCTTTTATGCCAGATATAATGGATAAAAGACAGTACTTGTTGGTTACTTTGCCTGTATTAGACCTACGTAGGCTTTCAGTAACAGCATCACAATTACACTGATATCCTTTATTAACCAAAATTTAGAATCCATAGTATAGGGTAATAACCTAAAATAGCAGTTGTTTGTTTAAGCAGTTATATAAACCCTAATTTCTTTGAGATTAGTTCCCTGGTAATAAAACCTAACAGACACAAGAAATTATCTTGATAGATAAGAGCAGATCAAAGCTCAGACTTTGCTTCCTGTTAGTACATTAAAATTTGAATAACTTTTAACTGATGGTGGTTATAGTCCATTTCTTAAGTTTATATTTTGAAACAATCCTTAGGAATGTTATCTGTGCATTTACATAATAAATTTTATCCGAGAAGAGGGAATGGACAATCTGGCGTATACAAAAACTTTGTACCCAAGGACTCCTTTTGGGCCTTTGTCTTATGCTAGGCACACTGAATTCAATGGAGGAGGTCCTTTCCATCCTCTTTTTCCTTTTGTCTCCCTTTCTGAAACTTACTGAGAGGGTAGAACCCAAGGGTCATAACAGCTTGGATTTAAAACTGACAATTTTTTCTCCCTTTGGTCTTCAGCTGGTTTGGATAATTGCTCATATAAGTCTGACTGTAAGATGGCGTCATAGTTAATGCCTCCCTGAAGACTTATCTCTCTCTGTCCTCCAACTAGTATTTGGGTCAAACTTCAGTACAGAAAATACTAGGCATTTTCCCCCAGGGTTTGAGGGTCAAAGGAATTCCAGGGATATGAGTGCTTGTGCCAAATGGAGTGTTACCCATCCAAAAGACATGGCAGAAGAAGGCGCCTCTTGGCATCCCTCCATTGTCTGAACCAGATCAGGGCGCTCTTGATTTTCTGCGGACCTCAAAGCCAGTGTTGATCCTCCCTTGAGGCCTAACTGTGACTCTTGAGTTGGCTTGATTAGTTGCTTCTTACTGGCCTAAGACCGAAAATCCTTGTGTGTGTGTGTGTGTGTGTGTGTGTCCTTTCTCTCTTAAAATGAAGAAATCCTTATTTTTGTACTGTGTTTACCCCCAACTATGGAAGCAATGTAGATGGGGTTGAGTATCCCAGAGGAGACAGGCCAAGAGCTTTTCTGGCTCTTGTGCTAAGGGAGAGAGCCATGTACCCTGGACAGGTTTTAAGCCTTTCCTGATGTCTGAATTTGCCCTCTTATTCATAATTAGGGCCATTAAAGTTCTGTCCTAGTTGTTGTAAAAAGGAATCTAATTTATAGAGCCAGGGATGATGTCGCCATTGTAACAGACCCAAAATTTGAGACCTGGAGGAGAGAAGGAGCAGATAATTGACTCTGCTATCCTTATTTAACCTCATAGGGGGACAGTGGACAAAATGTCAGAGCAATTAAAATGAAAACCACAGGGGTTTTTCCTAGGGAAACTGGCAGAGTTAGAAACCTAAGGACCCATTATTCTTCCCAGGAGAATAAGATCGGCTTTTCCTATAGTCTGATAAAGTATAAACTGGCAAAACTGAGGGTCAGTGAGATTGAGCTCCATTTTTCTGGGGGAGGTTGCTGCAGGGCAGGGAAAGAAAAAGAGAAAAAATGGGGCAACTCATTCACATACTGGTAGATTGATGGGTAGGGCTTTGTCTCTGAGTCATCAGATTAAGCTGAGAAGTTACCTCAGCCTGTGATCAAGTAGTTGTCTGAGTGAGGCCCTCCCTCTACCACCAGGTGAAAGGCTATGAAAAGATTAAAGCCAAGAAGGAGCTTCCATGTGTGATCAATTGGTTTTGGCCATCTCTGGAGACCTGAGTTCACACTGGGGAGTGGCCAGAGACTTAGGGTGCTTCTGAGAGAGATTGAAGCAAGATCAGTTATAGTTTGTGCTTCTCTCAGGGGGCGTCTCTCCCTACCTTCCAACCTGTATTGGGCCAGACTTGAGAACATTTCTTCCTCAGGATCTGAGGGTCAAAGAATTCCCAGTATAGGAGTGCTTGTGCCAAATGTAGTGTTACCCATTTGAAAGAGAAGGAGGAAGATGGTGTCCCTCAGTTGTCTGAATCAGATCAAGGCATCCCTTAATCCCCTGTGGATCATTGGCAACCACCCTTAGACTCTTGAGCCGGTTGAATTAGTCACCCTCACCCATGCGTCACTCAAAATCTCCTCTTTGTCTTGTGATCCTCAAAAGGTGAGAGACCATGTACTGAGGACTGGCTAGGCTTTGGGCTAGTCAGATTAGTCACTTGTACCGACACTTCACCTGAAATAATTTTTTCTTTTATGTCTTTTCCCTCTTTAAAAGGAGAAACCCTGGTTTTTCTGTACTGTGTCTGCCCAAAATTAAGGAGGCATTGTAGATGAGATTGAGCAATCCAGAGCAGATAGGCCAGTAGATTTCTCAGCTGTTGTACTAAGGGAGCGACGTGTTTCTGAGGGCCATGTCCCTGAACAAGTTCTCAGCCTTTTCTCATGTGGGTCTTTGCTGTGTTGCTGTTGCTGTAGAAACGTAAAAGTTAATCACCATCAGACTAACATGGTTCAATTTGGAAAAAAAAATGTTTATAAATTTCCGTGATGACTGTAGATGTAGCTTACTGATATTACTACCAGAAGTGCTTTGCTATTTTGGATGACAAGGAAAAATCCCATGACTGTCACTGGGGGTTGGTCATAGAGTTTCTCTTTCTTCAATTTGGGATAGTTTTGAACCACCCAGTCTAATCTTCTCTTTACTAATGCATGTTTTTGCACCTTGGACTTGAGTCCTTTCTTTAGAATCATGACGTGATTTAAATACTTGACTTTCAGATGTAAGCTACATTATCACTTTTTACAGGCTAATTATTAGTCACCATTAAACAACTTTTTCAAACCACCTTTTCTTTGTTGAAAAGCTCTGACTGATACCTTTTCTCTAATGCATCCCTGATAATTATAACAAGAATACAAATTGTTCTTGATGTCCCTTCTAATTTAGAAATAGAATTTTAAACTAGGCACATGGCCATCTAGAGCCAAGACTACATTTTTAAGCTACTCTTATTTGCTAAAGGTTCCTTTATTAATGGTCAGCAGAATGTAAGTGGATTAATTTTATGACAACTTTCTTAAGAAACCTTCCTGAAGAGATTGTCCATTGTGTGTGTCTGTGGGGGGCAAGGGATACCCCTTTTTCTCTTTATTCATTCCTTCATCATATTGGAATGAGGCTTAGAATACAGATGCTGCTATTTTGGACCATGGGATCTAGACCTTCAAGGTAGAAAAACCAAGATAGAAGGAACCTGAGTCTTTGATACCCAAGGATATGATGGAGTGCTAAAACAGCTCCTCAGCCCTAACTGTACTTTTAAATTGGAGTGAAATAACTTGTTTTGTGGAATCAGTTGCTGTTCTGGATTTCAGTTATGGTAGATGAACCCATTCCCAATGATTGAGATCCATACATTATATGTAATATTGACCGATTCCTTAACTACTGTTTATGAAGATGGTAGTTTTAACTACTACTATGTTAGCATATATTCTCATAGACTTGTACACTTGTTAGAACTTTTAGATGCAAGGGTGAAATTCACCACTCTATGAAAAGATCCTGGAGCGGTGTCTAGAATTGTAGGAGGTTAAAAGTTCATCTGTCAGCCTGTAGCCTGGGACTTGACCCCACCAGGACTGCTTTCCCTGTGTTGGTTTTAATTCTCTTTCCCTCTTGGTTTCACTTACTGCAGACTGGCTTTCTCTGGTGAAGGTATGTGACCATCTGTGGTACTAGACTAACTCAGATGGAAAACAGCTGCCCCCCAGCTTCTGTTGGAAAGATATTAGGGAAAACTCAGACTGACCTGGCTTGGGTCACACTCCCATCCCTATACCTGTCACAGGAGCAGCTTGTATGTTGTGCCCTTTATTGTGGCCACTTTGTGAGGGTTGGAAAGGTTGGACTGCGTGGGGGAGGTACATGAATTGGTAGGGGGAGGTACATGAATTGAAACTGTTTGTTCCAAGTTATGGTAGACACTGTTTAGATAAATCAGTGTCTATTACAGCTGAATCATTCATTAATGATTTTCAGTTAGAATCATCTTGTTCTTTCTTGGAAGAAGTTCATGTGTTAAAAGTTAGGGCTATTAGTTTTCTTTGAATTTGGCTTCTGACTTTGAAGTTGTGACACTTGGAAAAATTGAAGCTAAGATAGATAGATCCCTTGTTTGGGAAAGTTAAAAATGAATTCTGGCCATTTTATCACACCATACTGGTTAACATTAGTAACCCCTGAAGAGTGCCCATAAGATCTTTTATCTTTGATCCTGTTGATTATAATGGTAATATTGGAGAATTGCTATAATCATGAATCCTTTTAATATAGATGTTATTATAGAAGTATTTGGGATATTAGAGGATTAGGCTATTACATTCTGGAAAAATATTTTAATGTCACAAATTCAACCTAAAACTCCAAAGGAAGAACTGATTTAAGGAATTAAAAATTGACATACATGCTTGACACATATGAAATTTGAAAAGTAAAAAATGTCTTTTGGCATACCGAGTTACCAAGGTTCACTTAAAATCTTAACAAATCATGATGAGCAATTATTTGAAAGGTCATGGTGTCACGGAGTTGAGCTCTGCTGAGGGGAGATAGACTTGATACAGTGCGCTCTTTTGGGTGGCTTTCAAGTAATGGGGAGACATTTCAGAGACCTCAAAGCCAGGTTTATTGCTTGTGTCAGTGCATATTATATTTATTAATCTGGTTTTAAGTCAGATGTTCATGAGGTCTTTTGGAGTATATGCTTTTCCAACATCCTGAAAAATCTAAGTTTTTCATTTTCTACAGTTAAACAGGAAAATTATGTTGTTTAGGGTAAATTGGAATATACTTTGCCTTGGTGTCATTTTGCCAGATCTCACAAGAGAAGAGGAATTAGGAGGGGGGCTTTGATACTTTTTAACAGCCTATATCAGCTCCAAGATGTCTTTTCTGATCAGACACTTTCTTTGGTGATGTTCACTATATCCCTAAACAGGCGGGAGAAATGAGGGCCAAAAAGACAATCTTGCTGCAAGATATCATAGTATTAATTTTTCATTGCCTGGAGCGGCTGTATCAGGGCACTCTGTTCTGGCTCTTGTTTCCAGGAGTTTAATTCTACTGTGAGGGCTGGTGACAGTGCATTATAGAGCTCCAATCTGAAGAGTGGAGAACAGTACTCTTCCCTCACCCATGAAAAGTGCCAGTCCTGGTCAGAGATTGTCTGGTTGTTTCTGTTGCTTTTCCTTATAGCATATTTGTGTAGAGAGGCAATAAATGGTGTTTTCTTTTTTATCCTTGGGTAGGATGCCATTAGAGGCATTAGAATTTTTCTTCTTTGAATAAGGGACACATTCGTACCTTCCGCGAATCAGGGTAATATTTACAAGTAACTGAAGTCTCAGAGTACATGTTCAAGAAATGTCGTATTACTTTTCATTTGCAACGTGAAAAATCTGTTGTGGTGGTATAAATATCTGAAGTAATATGGAAGGCCAGGACAAAAATAGGTTTCTGAGAAATGTGTGGCATTTGTGTTTCCTGATAATATTACAACTTTATCTACTGATCTCAGCGAAAGCTTGTGGTGTTCAGATCCCTCAGGGCTTAGCCTTCGCTCCCTTGCCTCTTTCCCAAGGCCCATTCCATTGCACAACCAAACCTCACTCAAAGGCTTCTTTCCTTGTGAGTTCAGACATTTCATGAGTTGAAACTACTTACTAACTGTCCAGTGTTGCATTTTGTTTAGATGACTTTATATTCTCATATACCCTGATAAAGGACCAAGACATAGTTTTCTTTTATTTATTATGTCCTATTTGAAAACACTTAACAGATCAAATGTCAAATCCTGATTTTGTTATAATTTTTTCAGCCTAACTTTATTAACTTATTAATTTTATCTCCAAACTTATTTAATTAGCTAAAATTCCACTTAATTTAATTCCCAGTGACTAATTTTATGAACCTCAAATGGGAACAATGATAACAATATTTTATAAAGTGTCATTTTTTTCGGTATTATAAGATACTCTAAGAATTTTGTTTTCCCCTGTACTAGTCCATGTGGGAAAGTGCCCTCTAGTGTTCATTGGAGTAAATACAGTGGTATTGAACCCCCCCCCCATATTCCCACAGAGGTGACAGTGGGGCTCACTGTTTCAAGTGGTGGCACATTGAATCTTCTCAAGTTAATCAGTCACTGTTGTTAGGGGTAGAATTGTGTCTGTCTTCAAAATTCAGATGTTGAAGTCCTCATCCCCAGTACCTCAGAATGTGATTGTATTTAGAGATATTGTCTTTAGACAGATAATCAAGGTTCAGTGAAGTCATTGGGGTGGTCCCTAGTGCAATATGACTGGTGTCCTTATAAGAAGAGGAGATTAGGGCACAGGAGTAAACAACTATCTTCAAGACCAGGAGAGAGGTATTAGAAGAAACCAAACCTGCTGACACCTTGATCTCAGACGTTCAGCCTCCAAACATCAGAGGGTAAATTTCTGTTGCTTAAACCACCCAGTCTGTGGTACTCTGCTATGGTAGCCCTAGAAACTGGTACAGTTACTACACCCACTCTCTGCTACTCATTTCTCAAGACAGGCAGATCCTGGCAGAGGACTGACAGTCTGAAGATAGTTACCATCTTAGCACAGATATTTAGCCCACCCCATAGTCCCAAAGTAAAACTGTATGGCTATTATTAGTACCTTTTTTTTTTTTTTTTTTTTGGGTGCTGGGGATCGAACCCAGGCCTTGTGCTTGCAAGGCAAGCACTCTACCGACTGAGCTATCTCCCCAGCCCCTGTTATTAGTATCTTAAGAATTGAACTGTATACTTTCAAAAAAGAGCAATGGGGGCTGGGTTGTGACTCAGTGGTAGAGCGCTTGCCTAGTACATGTGAGGCACTGGGTTTGATTCCCAGCACCACATACAAAAACTAAATAAACAAAATAAAGGTATTGTGTTCATCTACAGCTAAAAATATTTAAGAAAAAAGAAAGAGAGATGGGCTGGGATGTAACTCAGTGATAGAGTGCTTGCCTATGTTTTTGCCTGGGTTTGATTCCTAGCATCACACACAAAATAAAACAAAGCACATTATAGGACTGATTTGATGATTAAGAAACATCCTGTTAAATAAATAGGTAGTAGGTTGATATCACAATGCAAATGCTTTGTGGTTGGGTAGAGGGATATGCTACTTTTCCAAAACATGGATCTCATAGTTCCAGTATTGATAAGTAAATAGCATTTCAGGGCTGTTTCCTTAGATGCTCCTATTGTGTGTTATTACAATTGGAAATTGAAAGGTTAACCTTCCTTGATTACATGTTTATAAGCAGTTTTATCTTCTTGCTTTGATGACTTTGCTTCTCATTTCACCTTTAAAAAGCACATCCATATCCAGGAAAAGAAATACAAAATTATATTTCATAAGTGATAAAATAACTTCACAATTAACTGTGGTGTTTGTATTGGTCAGGCACAGAATAGTGGTTGTTGCCTAATTACAGGCATACTTTTTCCAAAATGTATTCCTTTTTTTTTTTTTTTTTCCAAGTTTTATGAGGCATCAAAATGTATTCCTTATAAAAATACAATTTATATAGCATAGCTCCCAGTCTCTTCCTGGGTAGGGAAAGCAGTTTATCTGCATGCTTTCATTTCATGGTATAGATTCTCTCTTCATACTGCCTGATTCCTGAGCTTATCAAAGATGCTTGAGATCTGTAGATAAACCTTAGGTTAAAATGCAGATGGCCCCATGTCCACTCAGAAGGGGTAGTTTGTGGGTTCTAAAGATAGCTTCACCTCACAATTTAGCCTACAGCCAGCCTTGAATTAAATTTAATGTCCCATGTCCAATATTCTTAGATCTTTCTCCCCATCTTCATTTCAGCTCATGAGCATGCTTTCTGTTTTACAGAGAAAATTAGAAGTTGGAGGAGAAAGTCTAATATTGGTCCCACATCTGTCTCTTGATGTTCTGCCTTTTTACTTTCCGATAAATTGTCCCCACCCTTCACTCAGTTCAGCCTCTTCCCTTGCCCACTGAAGGACATTGCACCGGCCGTCCTACCCTCTTTCTCTAGATCATCACTTTCAGTATGGGGCATTCTTTATTGGAAACTGTCATTTCTTCCATCTCTGAGAGAAGCCTTCTTGACTCACATATTCCTCCTCTAGCTCCTTCCATAATGACTCCTCTGTTCTTATTGTTTTGGATTTCATTCTTGAAATCATCTTTTGGATCGACTTCCAATAAGGTTTTCGCCCTCAGCAGCCTCCCCCCAGAACTTTTTCTTGCAAAGTCACCTGTTTTCTCACATTGGTGACTCCTTTCCTCTTGGATACCTTTCTTACCTGACTTCAGGATACCATACTCAGCTGGTTTTATCCCTGGCTTTTGCTGGGTTTTTTTTTTTTTTTTTTGCCTTTGTTCACATCACTTCATCTTCTAAACTGTAAAGCATCGTGTGCCTCAGGGCTTGGTCTCTGGAGAACCTTTTCTCTCTGCCCAGCCCTCTCTTATCTCTGTCCCTATCCCTTCTTTGTCATCTATACTTAATCTTGATAAAATCCTCTAATCTCAGGGCCTAAAATGCCCCCTCTATACTAATAACTTCGGAGTTTTCTATCTCAGCCTGGATCTCTCCCCTGAGCTCCAGACACATATTCAACCGCCTCCTGACATCTCTCTTTGGACATCTTTAAGCTTTTTAAAATTAACGTGTCAAAAACTCAGCTCCTGGGTGCTTATGCCACACCTCTCCCTGGACCTGTTTCACTGAAGTTCCATTTTTCTAATGCCCCTGGCCAAAAACAGTGAAGTCACCCTGGCCTCCTCTCCTCTCCTACACCCCACATCAGATCCACCAACAAATCATGTTTTCTGTACCTTTAAAATTATCCAGACGCTGCCTGTGCTTGTCAGCTTCCTGGCAGTCGCTCCTGTGTGAGCCACCAATGGGTCACCCTCATCCAGGGAACTTGTCCATTTTCCTCACAGGGATCCTTTGAAAACAGCTTAAATCATGTCGTTTCTCCTCTCATCACCCTCCCAGTGGCTTTCTGTCTCACTCAGAGTAAAAGCCAAAGTCTTTTCAAGACGCTTTATGATTTCCATCTCTCACGTCCCCTGCAATTGCCTCGTTCATGGTCTGCTCACCCCTCGCGCCCAGACCCACTGCTTTGTGCAGTTTCCTGCACATGTTTCGGGTCCTTTGGCCTTGATGTTCTGCCTGCCTGGAGTGTTCCTCCCCCAGATATTTGTAGGGCTCCTATCCTACAATTTTTTTTCTCAGGTACAGGTTTATAGAGAATCCTTTCTCTAAAATCGCAGTGATTTCCCTGCCAATATTCTGTCCTTCCCAATTTTTCCCTTCCTTATGTTATTTTTTTCCTCCTTGGAAATTTTCACTATCTAAAATATTTGATATTTTACTTATCATTTATTATTTTTTCTCCCTTCCCCCCATTTAGACTTCATGAGGCAGAGATATTTATTTAGCAATAGCTTATTTCCTTCATGCCCTTTCACAACACAAATCAGAATTATGTTTTAGACTTAATTAAATATTATTGAATGCTTTCGTTGTTCCAGTGTTTTCAGGCATATTTGCACACTTAGTTCTATTTTCCCAGCTTACCTCTGAGATAAGCATTGTGATTTCCATGTTGCAAACGATAAACCTGAGACTGAGAGGGGAGTGGTGTCTTTTCTAGAGACAATAATAGGTGTTGGAGTGAGGCCTTAAACAGAGACCTGCAACTCCACGTTATGTTGGCCTCTGTTTTTGCTGAGGGGCATCACGGCAGCAGCAGTTAGAGAAGAGCTGAACTGTAAGTATGTTGGGAACAAAAGTGGCTGAGGATATCTCAGAACTGAAGCCTGGACTGGAAGGAAACTGTGTTGGCCCCTAGCCCAGGGATCAAAGACAAAGCTACTTGTAGGACTCTGGTTTAAATCACAGAGATACTGTACTCTGCTTTGTTTGGCCCCCAATTGCTTAGTCTTTTCTAATCTCATTATTTTCCTCTTTATTGGTTTAGCTTTTGATGTCATTTTGTTTTGTGCAGTTTGTTTCCACATCTGTAAAACAAGATAGGAGGGGACCAGTGATTTTTTTTTAAGGGCACCTTTGGTTGTATACTTCTGAGATTTTAAAGTCACTGGCCATGCTAGTCTGTTTTGATTCGACTCAGTCAAAATGAAATGTCATTTTACTGTGGAAACTTTAAAATGATAATTTAGATTTTTAACTAAATACAAAGGAGCTCTGAAGTACTTTAGGATGAAAGCTAAAACGAGATGGTCAGACAGCCTCACTTGAAAAATGATAGCATGAAATATGCTTCTGAGGCACCTGAAGCTGGAAAAATGCTTAAGGATGATTAGTGTTTCCTTAATACAAATGAACTGTTTCATGGTATGGGTAAGCCTCCCATCATTCTCCATTATTGGAAAATGAGATTTTGAAAAGCCTAATAGAAATGATAACATCAAATGACCAAATTAGTCATTTCTTAAAATACTAAATTTTACTTCATGCCTTTGTGCTTTTGGCTTCTTCCTTTGTTCCCTGGAGACTCTACAAACTAATCTTAATCATTTCTTAAGCAGAGTAGAATCATAAAGGAGATCTATGTTTCCCCTAAAGACATGACTTACTTCCAAAACAAATATACTTCTTTTCCATACTAACTTTGAGTAAGAATAATTTATATTGGTATCCCTAGTAGGAATTTATTCCAATTTGTTTATGTCCCCTTATTTTTCCCCCTTAACTAATTCTTAAAATTATTATAAAAAGATTAATAATGAACCAGCAGTTAAGAAGCTCATATCAATTGTAGATGATGGACCAATTGCTATTTTTTGTTTAAACATATTTTAGGAAGTGTGTTCTCACTTTCATATTAGTATTCATTTAAAAATATTAAAGTTAATTTGAACTCTGTGGGGGAGGAAAAAAAAACCCAGAATGTTATATCATAGGTTAATCTCATATCTCCACAATTAGTAAGTGTTGGACACTTGTGATTATTTAAACAGTACCAGAAAGGCAGTGGTCATCAAAATTAGAGTGTTTCTTGTTAAAGAAAGCTAAAACTTTTGCTCTTTGGTACTGAACAATCTGTGTATTTCCTGATTGTAGACTCAGGAAATACTTAACTTTTGAAGCAATAACGGTTTCTCTCTGGGCTGGGTAGTGATAATGTAGACTTTAATACAATGAAACTACTGCTGGCTTATTTAAAAAGAGAATTTCTTAAATGCGTCAGAAGGCTAAAAATGAGGACAACATCAGTTTGACCTATGCAGCGTGTTTATGAAAGACGCCAATGTTCAACTGGTTTCCTGATCAGAGGTATATATATAAATATATTTTTTAAGTGCTTTTTATACTATCCAGATTTTTCTCCCATGTTTCCATAAGCCTTTAAAGCATCCGTGTGTGGCAGTTGTAGAATTTGTTTTCTTTTGAAGTTGGGTGAAATGTAGTTTTAAAAATACCAGTGGATGTCTCGGAGTGTGGTTATTAATTATGATAACTAAGCCTGGCATCAGGGAACCTGGCAGCAAATTCTTGGTCTAGGCTGAGGAATTGCTTTTGTGTCTGAGTCTTGGTACTTAAATCTCAGTTGTTTTATTTGAAGTCACTGAAGGTATAAGGACAAAATACTTGCTGAAGGTGGCACTGTGGTTTTTTCTAAATGCCCTGAGATGCTGGCAAAAAAACTTGGTTCATTTTATTGTTTCTTAATTAGTTAGTGTGTGTTAATGAAAATGAGTAAATCCAACAATAACAGCATTTCTGATTTAATAATTACATTGATTTTCCTTCTCTTGAATATATTATCTTTCTCCAAAAGTAAATACAGAATTTGGATCTAGATGAAATCTTTTTGACCATCTATATGATTTCCCCTTCATGTTGCTCTTGAAAAAAACTCTGGTCTGCCGAGGTAAAATGCCTCTTCCCAATAATACTGAGCAAAGGATTGGCACAGCTAGGGATGGAATATAAACCTCTTAGTGCCAATTTTGTGGGATCTTTTTTGTTGTGCCACAGAGTGAAAACCTTGCTTGGATTGGCTGCACATCTCCATCCAGCTCTTGGGAGGTAGGCAGAGTCTGAGCAATGGAGATATTTGTAATTAGAATATGAATAACTAGAACACATAGCTGGAGTAAGTAGGTGAGGGGCTCTGTAGCATTTGGAGACATTCTGGAAACACAGTCACTTCCTACTTTGGGTGAACAATGAGCAGAGTGAGGAGATATGGCTTTCCATTTTTGAGGGTGCCAGATCTCTTGAATCATCAAGAGACAATTCATCAACAGATGATTCGAGACAATTTACGAATCCAGTTTCAATCCTGGAGAACTTTCCGTCAGCATTCTGGGTAATTGTCTACTACTATGCATATGCCTCTGTTTGCTGATCACGTTTATTCAAGTTCTTCTGAGCACAGACTGATTTCCTAGTGGTTGCATGGAAGAGCTTTAGGAAGAATCAAAATACTCTTGGCTCAGTCTTTCTCACTTAAAAACTTACAGTGTAATGATACAGGAAAAAGAGGTGCTAGAAAGATACAAAGGAATCAAGTTCATTCAATAATATTTATAATTGTACAGATAAATATGGTGGTAAACACTGTGCTAGAAGAGAGTTCTGTTATTTCAAAACACTATGTATATGCAGGTATTAATAGAGATTTTATTTCTCTTGCATTATTTCTGATGGATTCCTTAAACAAATGCCTCAATTTTTTTTTTAAGTTCTCTGATAATTTTCCCCCTAATATGGAAATTTTACTGTCCTTGCATTGTCAGTGTTTTCCCTATGGTGTGGAATGAGTGTGTAGACAGGGGCTGTAGAATGCTAAATTTTATACTGTATCTTTTACATAAATATCAGCGGGAACAGAGCTAAATGTTGTTAGATCGTTTTCCCAGTTAGAGTCTGCACAGCCAGTCATTGAAAGTTGAACTTAGTCAAAACCTGGGAGAAGGAATTAAAGATAACTGGAATCTGTTTTATGGCATAAACATCTCAAATTATTGGAAGATTAAATTACCTGCTCAATTCAGAATTCAAGATGATAAGTTTTTCTTATATAAATTGGGTCATTTTCTGAATTACATTTAGGTGTTGAATTTTCACTTGTGGCCACAGGGAGGCAACCTGGGTGACTGTAGAACCTCCATCACTAATGAGGATTTCACTTGAGAGATATCAATATAACAGTAGAGAAAAAAGCACAAACAAATAATTCAGAGGATTTGACACAACTAAGGACTAACTGACCCTTGTGTGCATTCTTACTTGTAGACTGTAACCCTTCAGGCTGCACCGAAATAATACAAATAGTTATAACAAGATAAAAAAAAATCTATAGGTTATAAAAAAAGGCCTACAGATAATAATTCCGATTGTTTAGGAGGTCTAGGAGCACATGCGTTAATAGTGATATGAACAGTGTTAATGAAGCTAAATGATGAAGGAGAGTACATCATTCTCTAGGGCTTTGCTCAGTCCCCTGGAATCATTTGTCTTTTTGCAGGGTTGAATGTCTCCTCAATACTCTCCCTCTCTTTAGTTTCCGTCAGGTAGTTACAGTATGTCACAAGAAGAAAATGGCTCAGGGCTAAGATCGCTAGGCACACATTAGCACAGACACCTGGCATATCGAATTGTTCAGGGTGAGTCATCAAAACTGCTGTATGAGGACTTTAACCCTTCATAGGAAATAGACTGACCAGCGGAAATTCTTACAATTTTTCAACTCTGAATGCTCTAGCATTGTATCTCAAGTTATTATGTGAAAGAAAAGAAATTTCTGGTTTTAAAATTAGTACTAGAAGATTTAAAGACATACTATAGATGTCCAAATATAAGGCAACCCTGAATATAAGATGATCTTCACCTTTTTCCAAACATAACAATTACTATAAAAGATTTTTTTTTTTGAGTGCCAATCACATACTGAAAACCTACTATGTACCAGGAATTATTCTAGGCTTTGGAGAAACAATAGGGGGAGAAAATGGAAGAAGAAAGGAAGAAAAATCATCACCCTCTTAGAAGTCATATAGAATGTTAAAGATGTTATGCACCGTGGGGAGCAATAGAGCAGGGGAAAATCCAGAGGTGCTTTGTGCGTGTGTGTGTGTGTGTGTGTGTGTGTGTGTGTGTGTGCATGCATGCGTGCTTTGGACAGGAGACACCTGGGGGCGCTGTCTCACAAGGTGATATGACAGCATGGATTTAGAGGAGGTGAGCTAGTCAGGTGGATATTTGAGACAGGAGCCTGGTGTTCAGAGACTTTTAGGTAGGCAGCTGCCTGGCATGTTGAAGGACAGCAAGGATGCCAATGTGGCTGGAGCAGAGTGGGTGGGAAGAAATGTAGTAGGAGATAAGATCAGTGAGGATGAAAAGATAAAAAGTGACCATCTAAAGTCTTAGGAAGGCTGTGTAGCTCCTTACTCTGCAGATTGGATCTGTATGCCATACGTGGTTGATGAGGGCCACATAGGGTACTTCAAGGATCATTTCTTACAAATTAGAAATGGGGAGCTCTCGGAGGGTTTGCAGGTGAGTAATGTAGGAGGGATAAAATTTCTCTTTTATCCTGTTAGGTTCTCCAGCAGGGACTGACATGAGACAGAGTAACAGGTGATAAACATACAAATTTTATTTAGTAAATTTTACATATGTGATACAAGAAAATACAAAGACCCAAAGAAGCAGTTAGGGTAACTGTTTTCATAGTAGGTTGGACAGTGAGTAGTGAATTATGAAAACCAGCCAGGGCAAAGGGCTTGGGATAGGGCAGTTAATTGTGGAAAAGGAACTAGGAAGACAGGGCTACTTTAACATGGTTTGTTTGGCAGGTTACTCTTGACCCAGATTCTTCCTTTCTTGTGGGTCTGGGAGGACACCTTTCATTTGGGAGTTATCTTCCACTTTTAGGAAGAAAAGAAGGTCAGAGTGCCCTTCTTTCATCTGCTGTTATTCACCTGCCTTTAATTCAAAATAATCAACATGCCAACATGACATATTTTGGGGTGGCATGTTTTGGTTTTCTAAAGAAACATACAAGAAGTTTAAGAAGGATCATTTTGACTTTTGAGAGTAAGTTGTAGGAGGGCACGGAAATCTAGTTAAAGTGTATTGCAGTAGACCAGGAGAGAGGTGAGGAGTGGTGTTACTCTATATGCATGTATCACATTTGCTCTCTTTGTTCACTTGTTGATGGATATTTGGATGGTTTTCATTGTTTTGGTATTGTGATGAAAATTGGTATGAATTTTTGCATGTAAACTCTTGTGTGGGCATATCCCACACAAGATCTTAGAAAAGTCTCTAGGAGTGGAATGGCTGGTTGTGATGTAGCGCTATGCTTAATACCAAAGAAACTGCCAAACAGCTTTTTAAAGAGGTGTGTCATTTTAGATACATTCTGTGTACAATATCTGAGAGGTCCACTTGCTTCACATCTTTGCTGGCATTTATTCTCTTGATGTTAAGCTTTCTAATAGCTGTATAGTGGTATCTGGTTGTGGTTTTAGTTTGCGTCCTCCCTGATGGTTAACACTGATGAGTATGTTGAGTTTTAATCTCTTTATCCAGAAAGTTTATTTTATCCTCATTGTTGGAACTTTGGTTTCTTTCCACTAAAACTCATTAAAACTTTTAGAAGTTATCAAAAGATACAGTATGATTTATTAAAAGTTTGTAGTAACCTATATAGTCTCATGGTTTTGTTTTTGGAAATTCATTTAAAGTGAGAGAGTATAATATTGGTATTGTTTCAAATTTATTTTATTATTTATTTATTTATTTTGGTACCAGGGATTGAAATGGGGGCACCTAACCAGTGAGCCACATCCACAGCCCTTTATATATTTTATTTTGAGTTAGGGTCTCGATAAATTGCTTAGGGCCTCACTAAATTGCTGAGGCTGACTTTGAACTTGGGATCCTCCTCTCTCAGCCTACCAAGTTTCAGTTTTAATGAACGTATATTAAATTTCAACTTTACCTTGAAGTCATTTATGTCATGTAGTATAATTTAAGTTTCTGCTTTATCTTTTGTAGGGTTTAATATAGGTTGCTTCCTATATTCTGCCATTGAGGATGAAAATCCATTTCATGCACTAATAACAGGTCTAGGTAAACATAAATCATCTGAGAATATTCCACTGAACTAATGTCTAAAATTTCCCCCAGGTTCCTGATGTAATCAGCAGCATAAGGCAGTTATCTAAAGCAGCCATGAAAGAGGATGCCAAACCCAGCAAAGACAACGAGGATGCCTTTTACAACTCGCAGAAGTTCGAAGTCCTGTACTGTGGAAAGGTGATAGTGACTCACAAGAAGGCCCCAACCAGCCTCATTGATGACTGCATCGAGAAGTTCAGCCTGCATGAACAGCAGCGCCTGCGGCTGCAGGGCGAGCAGCGTGCGGATCCTGGCGAAGAGCTGATGGTCTTCGAGGATGAGTCGCCTGGGTCCCCAGGAGATAGCGTGCCTGAGGAAACTGAGGACATCGCCAACAGCCGCCCTGCCCTGCCCGCAGTGACCAGCCAGCCTGTCCTGTCCAGTTCCCGAGTTTGCTTCCCTGAGCGGATTTTGGAAGACTGTGGCTTTGATGAACAGCAGGAGTTTCGGTCTCGGTGCAGTAGTGTCACCGGAGCCCTGCAAAGGAAAGTTCACGAGAACAACCAGAAATCACAGCCTCGAAGGAGACATGCGAGTGCGCCCAGTCACGTGCAGCCATCGGATTCGGAGAAGAATAGAACGATGCTGTTTCAGGTACCAGTGCCAGGTGCTGTCTGCCCGCTCCAGCACGCGTGGCTGGGCAGGTGGTTTCCTCCGAGGTCCTCCTGCAATAGTCTTGAGAAAGAATCCAATTTTCATGGGTTTCCCCCTCAAAGGTGGTTAATACAGGTAGAGAAAGAGCACCCAGGAAAACCGAGAAGGCAAGAGGCAGACATGGGATACGGACTGTAGCCAGGAAAGGAAGAGAAGAAGAAAGGGGTAATTAGAGTAGCATCATGGTGACCTGGTGGAAACAGTGATAGATCACTCAATATCCGTGGCATGTGATGGATGCTCTTCCTGTCTATCACCATTGTCTTGAGTTGATTCTTAAAAATTTTTTTCTTTTCTTTTAAAAATAATTGCAGAGAGACAATCTTTTCAGGATTCGAAGAGGTGAATCTAGGAGTATTTTTTTGGCACGGAGAGAAAAGATAATTTTTCTACAGAGAAAGAGAAAAACTCCAGAGACTCCTAAGTGTATTTCAGATGAGAACACACCAACTTACTGTGTATACAAAAGGGAAGGATAAAGAAACTTCATAGGCCTGATAAGCCACTGGATTGGTTATTAAATGGTTTGATGCCCGCCATATTATGGGTGTAAAAAAAAATTCTTAATTCTAAAAATGTTTTTGAATGTCCTGCAGGGTACAGAAAATGTCAAATTCTTAATTTACAATACTGTAGATGGTCTTTCATCTTCAACTTGTTAACATTTGAGTTTTCTTGAAAAAACAGAATGACTTCTCTTTTTATTCTGGTTTAAAGAACCCCAGCCCGAAATTCCACAGTAAACTTCAGTAAAGGGTTCCAGTGCATAATATTTTCTTTATAAGAAGTTCATTAAAAAAAAAGTGTATCCTGCCTCCTCCCCCCAAAAAAAAATTCATTTGGTGGGGTGGTAACTCTAGGTTTGTGAATGATGATTAATGTACCTCTGGTCTTTTCTTTGGTGGTATGTTTAAATAAGTTTTCCCTCTTCTTCGGGCTATCAGATTTGTTCTTTTTCTTTAGTCATAGTCCTTGCTGTTCATTTTTCTGAATGACTTTATTTTAAAAAATTTTAACTTAGTTCAATTATGTTTATATCATTTCATTGACCATTTGGGAGAAAGAAGGATTATTGTATAAATAAATGATACTTTCAGAAATCATGAAATGAGGAAGGATTGCTTATTTTTTGAAAGAATAATTTCTGAAAAGTGTATATTTTGTCATCTTGTAATTTAAGAACAATTTAATTTCATTATTTTTTGACAAAGTAAAGAAATATTTTGAGACAACTGATATTTGCAGTCCAAATCCTGGTTGGATTGGATGTTGGAGCAAATGTGAAGTAGATATATCTGGAATATAGCATTTGAGTCTATATTACTAGTTGAATATTTAAAGGTAAAGGAAGATGTTAGCTCCTTGTGAGTTGAAATAAACTGGTGTGTTTTTATTTTCAAGGTTGGGCGATTTGAGATTAACCTTATCAGTCCAGACACTAAGTCAGTTGTGCTGGAAAAGAATTTCAAAGATATTTCCTCTTGTTCTCAGGTATGTATTGAGTGATATCATAGTTTTTGAAGAAACTCATTAAGTCTTTTTTCACAACTATCCACAAAATAACTGGGCATAAACTCCCTCATATTTGAATGTTCTTTAAATTTTAAATTTTTTAAAAAGGAAATTTGTTTTGAAAAATTAAAATTTGTTCATTCTTTGTATCTATGAAGTAACAAATCCTGTCTAAGTTCCTTAGCATCGGTCCTAACAACTGTCTTCATACTAATCAACCCTTTCTCTTTGTTATGACACTTCATCAGATACTTTCCACTGATGGAATTTTTTGGTGGTGAGTTTTTTTCAAAGTACTTCACAGTTAGTATTTCTTAACCTTGGGCAGTGGGACTTGTGGGTGTAACTGAGTCATGTTTGCTCTTTGTAACATAGCGGGTAGTAAAAGGAGAACTGGTGTTTTCAGCTTCTATTCATGTAAATCTTAAATTTTGAAAACAATGTTTTGGTATTTTTGTTCTTTTATTTTTAATTCACAAACTAGGTACTTAAATGTTGTTAAAAGAAGTGATACAGCCAAGTATGTACAAGATTATAATGTTAAGCATAACCTAGCATCCTAAGGATCATGTTGATAGTTTTTTTTCCTATGATATGGACATACAAAATTATGTCGTATATATAAACATTCTGTATTCTAGTAACTTACTGGCAGCATAATTATAGGAGGAATGTAGTGCACATTTCTAAATTCCTATTTAAAGGACAAAGAAATTTGGTACAAATTCTTCTTGGTACCAAAGAATTTTGGTAAAATTCTTATTTTACCTGAGAAAGAACTTTTTAAGTATTCGTATAATGATCTATTTACTGGGAATTCTTTTAAGATCATAAACTCCATGAGGCCAGGTGTCTTATGCTTTGATGTCATATTCTCTGGGATGTTAAAATAGGATGAACTGTGATGGTCTGTCCTTACTGAACATCTTTGGGTGTTGGATAAATGTTGAGTGAATGACCCTTTCTACATTTTGGGCCTTGTGCCAAGTTCTGGAGAGAAAGCAGTACATAAGCCAGATGCAGTTCCTGCTACCACATTACCAAAAGGCATCCTTAAAAGCACACACAGTTCTTTGCTCCCACCTTCTCCAAGTCACCCACTAAGAAAACTAATGCTCATGGAATATCCAAAAGAAACCAATTTTTAAAAAAAGGAAGAAAAAGAAGATCCAGCCAAACTAAATATATAAAACTGGAAGTTCAAATACGATTTTGCTTTTCTTTTTTATTAAAGGCAAGCTCTGATATTGTGGTTTAGGAGAAGAATTAAACAAAAGCATGAGGGTAATTGGTAGAAAGCTCTCTCATTACAATACCTCCTTCCATGGAATCCAACTGATATAAAGCCACTGTATTCAGGAACAGACCTGCTTTTGAGTATTGCACACCTACAAATGTTTCTTTCTTCAAAATCTGTATGACTGTTTTTCTGGCAAGCATGGAGAGTAAGGGAGTGACTTTCTTTGCTGGGAATATTGCCAGTGCCTGAAGACCTGCTGAGCTAATGAGGTTATGTGAATTTTTCCTATTTAGTACTAAGCTAGTAAAAGACTACCCCCACCACACTCCCCTAATGCTAGGGATGAAACCCAGGGCCTCACACGTGCTAGGCAAGTGCTCTACTACTGAGTTATACTGCAGCCCCAAAGTTAGTCCTAAATTACTAATGAGTTGCACCACATTGCAGCCTTATTCTTCCTTATAAACTTCTCTTTACCAGAGTTTTCTTTTTTGTGTGTGTCCATTAGATAGATTCACTTATTATGACGAGAATAGGGGTTTACCATTCATCAGAAATTCCAGGTTTTATATTTCTGTGTTCCCAAGAACTAAATCTCTAAATGTCGAACATTTCTGACAATAGGTGCTGTTACTGCTATTTTGTAATGAAAAATGGAATCTCAGAGATAATCATTAGCAACCCAGCATGGAGTCTTACATCTCGCAGATTAGCTGAGCCGAGAATTAAGCACAATTCTGACTCCAGAGTCTTTATTTTCACTTATATTTAGGTGATTTTTAGGGTGACTTTTAATTTTTTGCCTACCTGGCTTTTTAAAGTATTGTACTTGCTATTAAAATAAGGTGTCATCTACTTACTGGTATGCCTATATTGAATGAAAGTGACAAATATTCTGAATTTTTTATTAAATATAGCTGAGGCTATATATTCTGGATCTAGGAAGTACAGTGATTTATGAATGTGAATAATTGGCACCTGTAATAATTTTTAAAAAACACATTAATCTTTTACCAGTATGGCTCTTTGAGTATCTATAAATAGATATTCTAGTATTCATTCATACTTCAGGGAATTGCATGGCATTTGAGTATTGTCAGTTGTAGTTTTCTTCAGATTCTTAGCTACATATAGTTAAGAACTGGGTTTATGATGAATCATCTGACTGCTGATCTAAGAAGACAATAAATTGAAAAATATTACTTGGAAACATTGGAGTAGTGGTTTTATCACAAGGTACAGTGGATCATGCCATCATTATTTTTCCTCCTTAGGCCCTGAATCATAGTGTTTATCAGAAACAAAACAATCTGAGCTGGTCTTACCCTTTATCATATGAATCAACAGGCCTTGTGTACGTTTGCTATGACATTATGTCCTCATCACTTTGCTGTGAAGAAGAAATTCCTGAAACTGGGGAGGTACAGAAGCAACGTTAATTTCCAAGTTGTTGTTAAAAGGACCTGTTCCCATATATTGCACTTCTTTTTCCTCATCTAGGGTATAAAGCACGTCGATCACTTTGGCTTTATCTGTCGGGAGTCTCCAGAGCCTGGGCTGAGCCAATACATTTGTTATGTGTTCCAGTGTGCCAATGAATCTCTGGTAAGTGGTGTTAATGCTGTCCATGTGCTTCTGCCAACACATCTTCTCTTACAGAAGGTTGTCTCATGAACCCAAGCCTCAGAGGGAAAAAAAGAGGGCATCTAGGAATATATTTTTACCCTTCAAGACAGCACAGGACTAGAGAAACAGAAACTCATAGTCACGGCAGTTTCTAATTCTGGATACTTTCTTGGATTTAACAAACCCATTCATGACACCATCAGTATTTTTAAAAGATAGGAAAAGACTGGTAATAGGAAAAGCTGTTACTTTTCCCATTGCTCAAATAACAAGATGAAAAAAGGAATTGTTTCACTTCTAAATGCTCTTGCATTGTCTCACAATGAATTTTTGGGGGACACCTCCTATCTAAACCATAACAACATATAATCCAGCCCAGTATCTCTCCCAGGGAAACAAATACCACTAAACAATAAGTAAATAAGCAAGGCAGTATTGTCCTCTTTTCCTTGGTGCATCTTATAGTCCCCCTGCCTTTATGTTCCCAGTGAAAATACTTAAGTTAGGAGTAATGAAGAAGTGAGAGTGGATTGGTACGAAGAAACTTTTTGAGTAGTGCTTCTGGGTCTTCACATTTTTTTTCCAGGGAAATATAAAATTTCTTTCTCTAATATTTTTTTTCTAGAAAGTTCCATTTGATTTTCACTTTTCCTCTAATTAATTAACCATATCTAGAAAATAATCCACATTTATACCAGTAACTCATGTTAACTAGGTTCACTTTAGGATGTGAGATAGAAATTTGAGGGTGGTCATTAGATAATGATAGTGGAAGGCATGGTGGTGGGTGAACACCCAGGTGGTAGAAGGAAAGAGAAAGCCAAAGAGAATCAATGATAGAACACTAGAAAAATATAGACATGTAGGTTTGGTAGCAAAGGATAACATAGGGTACACTGCCACCTGTGCCTCACTCCTTACTCATCCTTACCATATACCTCCCTCCTTCCCACTTTGTCCCACCTCCTGTCTAAGGCTGATCCTTCTACCATGTTCTGGATCCCATCCCTGCCTTTCCAAAATCTGTTATGGATCCCATAGTTTTTATTTAGGCAGCACCATTTACCCAACTCCGCAATTTTAAGAACCTTAATGTATTCTGTCACCTTCTGTCTCCCGTAGTTTGCCAATGCCTATCGACTTGAAGATAGACATGTCTCTTTCTTCCATCCTCCTTTTCCTCCTGTGCTCTTTCTGGGCATTCATTTTCATATAGACTCCTCTATTAGTGACCTACTTGTCCCTACTGCCACTGGATTAATTTGTCTCTATATATTTTCCACATTTGGCTAGGGTTTTATCTCTCACCAAATCCCATAAGAACCTAGGATATGCTTTCTTGTTAAGGGATGACATCTAGATAGTGCAGCATATGGTGGGGCCAGCTTCCTTCTTCCCCAGCCTCTTATGCTGTAGTTCCCCATGCACGCTGGAGTGCTGTGCCCTTCACGACTGTTCCTTCACACAAGTTGTTCTGTCACCAGTTGTTTTCTGAACCAAACCACAGAGACTGGTTTGATGATTGATGTGATTGTGCTTATAGAAACCAGCAGGTTATGCAGTGCATGAGGCATACATGACAGTCAGGATTTCTCCCCCAGTACTGTGGGATTAAATCCAGGGCCTTGCACATGCTAGTCCAGAACTCTACCACTGAGCTACACTCCCAGCCCCAGCCCTGAGATCTAGGATTTCATTTAGTGACCGAAGTCCCCTGGAGACTTGCTGGAGTGCAGCTATGGTTCAGAGGTCACTGTCCACTCTGTAGAGTGAAGAGTCAACTGTGACCAAAGAGGCCAGAGCCAGGGCTTACTGCTTGCCATTCTGTCAGGCTGGGCAAGGGGGGCATGTGGGTCTCAAGGGGCCACCTTCTGCTCCACAAGGAGACCGTGCAGGACTGGAGTTGCCTCTTCAGCAGTCAAGCAGGTGTGGCCTTGTCCTACCATAACCTGAATGCCCTTTCTCTTCTCCCCTTCTTATCTCTCAAGAACCAGCCAAAATAGCACACCCTCCTGAAAACTTGTGTCCCTTTTCTGAGGAATTAAGTCCTTCCACTGCTCTGTCATTAGGACTTTGACTACACTCTGAAAAAGTCTTACAGTTCCTGCCAAGCACCACTCCCTGACTGTGAAGTTCACAGTTTGGCCTGGTTCTCATTCAAGTTGTATCCTTGTACTGTTCTTGATAGTTTGTTTGTTTGTTTCTTTTTTTCTGGGAATCAAACTCAGGGTCACGTGTGTGCTGGGCAAATGCTAAACCACTGAGCTGTGTTCCCAGCCTGTATTTTCATAGTCGGAATGATGAATGAGTGCATTGCTCTTAACTTTGGGCTTTTTCCAGGTGCCGACCAATTTCTGCTCACTGCATCCTTTGCACAAGAAGCAAAGCTATGCAAACCCAACCCCCTTTTATTTCCATTTTCTTTCACAGCTTTTATTTTTAGTGGTTGGTTTTTTTGTTGTCATTGTTGTTTTGCCGTCATGCTTGTAGAACGGGTTTAGAAACAGGGAAATGCAGAAGGTCTTGGACATGCTGCTGTCTTTCCACCTACCATGTTCTGTGACTAAGGCAACAGACTGCACTGGCTGCAAATGCCCTTCTGTTACTTAAACCACACTCAGAGTCCAAGTTTTAGCCTCATTATTCTTAAGAACAGCTCCTGCTAGGATCTTTCAGACCCCGTTTAATTTTATCACTAAGCCTCTTAACTGAATAGTGAGACATCAGAGCTGCAAGCCAAAAGAAACATTAAATGTACATTTCCTGCATAGTAGAGGATGGCTCAAGCAGCCAACAAATAGAGCAAAACAAAATAGCCAAATAATGTCAGTCTAAGCAGTGTTAGATTGATTGATGTGGCTTGGCAGTTGAAGAAGACAAAAAGATTGCAAAATGGTGCATGCTGACATCTTTTCTGAGTAGCAGGAGCACACAATTAGCATTTTCTTTTGCTTCTTTGTACCAGTTGTTATGAATTTGTAAACAGTATAGTGTTCTGAAGGGCTCCAGAGGGTTACAGTGAGGTTCAAGATTTGTTGTGCTCCCTCCATCTTTTCTCCCCTATTTCTCTCTGCTTTCTTCCTTTGAGAGAACACTAGGAGCTTCTCTTGTGTAACCAAGTCTTCAAATTTATATAAAATAATCAATTCATTAAAAGTGCTTTCTCCAAAATTTATTTAAAGAGTGTGAAAAGAGTACAAGTTATTGCTACTTGTAGACAAATCTAAATTCCATAGATGCAGAGAAAACTATTCAAGGAAAGTATAGCCAAAAGGAAGAAGAAAGGGGAAAAAAAGTCCATGTTACCCAAGATCCAGAATTTATATGAGGTTAATAATTAATGAACTAAGAACTTCATTATGAAGGAAATATTAGCATATTAATAGGACAGTGAGGTATATAGTCTAGGAAGTTATCTGCTCTTATATCTGGTGTTGATTATACTAAAAAATAAATCTCTAACAATTAAGGAACAAAGTTGAGAAGATAGCTGGTAAAAGACAGGTTCAAGTTTGGGATCTGTGTTTTAAATGGTAATGAAAGTTGTTGTTGTTTCAGGAACCAGCAATTCTCTATGGAAAGTTTTTCATTTGAGTAAAAATGCAACTAACTGGCATTGTTTCGCCTAGCAACAAGAACATGAGAGGAGACTTTAGGCATAGGAGCTGTGATGTGAGGATTTACACACAATACAGAATGTGACGGAAGAGCTTAAAATCTAACAGACATAGAGAGCACTTCAGTATGTGAGTGACTAGTTAGCACTGAAGTAGAACATTACCTTGTTAACAATTGTTAAAATCGGATCAGTGCCATTCTTTATTGAATACCTTGAAAATTTAAATTTTTCCAGAGAATTAAACTAGATAATCATTTGAAGTGTTAACACACTTCTATTTTTCTTAGAGACTTACTCTAAAATGCTATGTAATACCTAAGTTTGGTTATAATGTTTATGAGTATTGATTATACATTTTCCCCTTCATATCATGAATTAGCTTTGTTTGTCCAATCTCATGCTTTTCGATGGGAATGTGATTTTTTCAGATGGTAATGCTAAGAATACTTCCCTTTGGTATGCATATGATTGATTTGTCTTTGCTCATTCCTTAGCTTTTAACCTTTATACATGATTTTTTTTTTCTTTTCTTTTTCTTTTTTTTCTATTCTTAGTATCTTTAGTTGCTCTGACCTCGTGGTAGAATTTACAGGCCATCTGGAAAAAATTGTGAACTTCAGCAAACAAAACATTTAACGTTTTATTAGTCAAGGTGTTTAGTAATTCTTGTGGCCCAGAGAAGTTGGTGGACACATTTCAGACACTTGAAATGGCCTCTTGTTTCATCTCAAAATAGAGAAAGAATACAGACGTTCAGTATTCCCATAGGAGGCTTTACAAGGCAGTGTAATTAAATAATAGATTACCAAAATGAAAGCTGTTTATATTTTTAAGCCAATTTCCAACCCCTTCAGTGTCTCAAATAAATGAGAAACAAGAAAATAGAAATAAATGGATATCTGCATAAATAATTAAATTACTTTTGAATACAAACAAAGCAAATGAAATTAGAATGCAAGAACATTAGACATGAATCACATGTTTAGTTCCAAGATTAGAAATATTTATATTTAATTATAATATAACACCAACAATTCATTTTTATTGATGGAATGTGAACTTATTCAGGAAACTTTTTTAAGACTGGTAATGTAATAAAACATAGCAGTAATGGCTGATTGCTTAGTGTTTGATCTTTTATTTCAATAATATTCGGAGAGTAAAGTTTCTTTATATTCCACATTCCTCATATACTGAAATGCAGAAGTAGATTAAATCCTTTAGATAATGACTTGTGCTTAAACCAGGCCAAAGGGGAAGGGGAAGAATAAAGTTCAAAAAGAAAAAATGGATTGCCAAGCCTGACCATGGTTTTGAATATCAAAGTTAGTTGGGAGGAGACACTTAGAATTTAATAGCTTTGCCATGGACGTTTTAGAATTTGATCTAAGTTCTAGATTGTGTGGGGAAATCACATCTCATATTGGTGATTATGTCACAGAAAAGGAGATGCAGCCTGAGGGGTTTAACAGTGGCTATGGATGAGCTGTTAGTTGGTTTAAAAGAAGCAACCAGGAAACTAAAAGGCTAGATTCAATCTTCTGAACTGGATCAGTGGAAGAGCAAGAAAGAAACTAGTTGGATGTTTGCAAGCTGCTGGCTTAGCATTGAAACCCAGCTACTGGATACCCAGATGTCAAAACTGTTGTAATTCAGAAGTGCAGTGGTAATACATGGGAAGCCATGGAGATAAGACCAGCAATGATCATAGACATTTCCCACTATTATTCACATTGATATTTCCCCCCAGAACTTCATTTAAACACATGCTTCATTTATTTTTACATTAAAAGTGATCCAGAAGAATAAAGTAAACAATGCAAGTGAATGTTGAAACTCTTGTTGCTCCTTATGTATGGCAGTTGAAACTTCCAAAGAAGTCTTTATTTGCTATATCACTTAACTGATCCAAGTCCTGATCTACTAATTACTCTGTGATAGCGTAACCCTCCATGGGATTTGAAAGTAACATTCAAGAAGCATTACATTACAGTATTATATTACACATTCTGAAATGATCTTATTTCATCCACCTTTCAATTATATGGATGAAAGGTCCTACTTTTCAAGTTTAATATTTTGCTTCTGCCAGCTCTGTAGTCATCAAAATTCTATTACTTATTATTTAGTCAGCATCAGTAAGGGCTCACATTGCCATTGGGTTTTTAGTGTTTCCAAGCAAGCCAACTTTTATTGACCTGAGCTTTGTTCCTTCTCATAGGTGGATGAGGTAATGCTGACTCTGAAGCAGGCTTTCAGTACAGCTGCTGCGCTACAGAGTGCCAAAACTCAGATCAAGCTGTGTGAGACCTGCCCCATGCACTCTTTGCATAAGCTCTGTGAGAGGATTGAAGGTACAGTATAACTTGGCCTTGGCAAAAGAGGAGTTTGCTTTGGCATTTGAGAAATGAGAAAGTCCCTACTGTCATTGAATAGTTCTTTGTTTCTATATGAAACAAGAACTCAAAGAATCACTTCTCATGTCCAGTCAGTTCCAAATGTGCTGTCAGTTTCTTAGATGCTTGACTTTCTTTTTTCCTTCTGAAGGCATACTCAAGGAAGGGACTTGTATTTCCCACAGTTCTTAAGACTCTGCTATGTACACAGTTGGAACTGACCAAATATTTGTTGACTACATGAAGAGGGCAAAACCATCACAGCTGTTTAATTCTTACTTTTGCTCCCTCTCACTTAGTAATATGTCTCTTTTCTCTAAAAGTTTTAGAACTATGGTAAAACTTGCTTGACTTTCAAGAGGTATTTGGGAATGGCAGAGATAGTGGAGGTGATCTCATGCAGCAGGTTAAAAAAAAATGTGTTCTGAGGAGGAGGGAGGGCCTGAGAGAGAGGTGGCCCCTGACTCAACTTATCTTTCTTCTCATTATCTTTTCCTAACAAAAAAGGTTGAAAATTATTGCACAAGAGAGGAAACAATTTAATAAACACTTGTTAAGTGTCCACTGTTGGCCAGGCAATGTGCTGGGTACTGGGGATGCAGACATGTTTGAGACCTGGACAGTGCCTCCAGAAAGCTTTTGGTCCAGAGTGAGCAAAAGTCATGTGAGCAAAGAAGCACAATTCAGTATGATAGTGTTACAATAAATGGAAAGAGTGCAAACTCCAGAACAGCAAGGAATTGGCTATAGTCATTACAAATGCAAGTTGTGATTTCTATTCTGTAGGAAACAGAATCTGAGGCAATTGGCAGCAACAGTGATCAACAGCAGTTATTTATTGAATATCCAGACAATGGTGTGATCCAAAACTATTTCAATTCAGATTTTAAAATTTATAATTCTAACTTTATAGAATGCACATTGTTTTCAAACTTATAATATGTTTATGAAAATGGAACATTCTGTTTTGAATGGTTGAGGGAGTGTTATTAACCTGTGGCAGGGGTCAGGGGCTGATTACCAAGGAGATGGTGTTAGATCAATTGGCTATCACTTATTCAATTATAAGACATTCTACATGGATCCAAGTCCTCAGTGTAAGCAATCCAAATATTAAAATCATTAACAAAAGAAGAATGTTCTTATTACTTAAAAAAGGAGGGAGGACTTTATTCAGACACAAATGCAGAAATTATCAAAAGAGGACACTCACAGATTTGACTTGAAAAATTGAAGTGTTTCCTTACAAGTGCTTATTTGGAAGTAGAATGATAAAAAACAAACAAGGCAGTAGTGGAGTGGCATCTAGAATTTGTAAAAACCTTATAAGAAAATGATAAAACTACTCAGTAGGAAATTGTGCACGTCACCTTAGAAAACACTTGTCATGAAAGGGAATTAAAAGGTTGAATAATGAAAGCGACAAGTTGCTGAACTTCACTGGATGTCAGAGAAATGAAAATAAAAACAACAATAAGATACTCATCAGAGTAACTGTTAAGAAAAATGTTATGGATATTGGTATATTTACATAATATTGATGGAGTATAAATTGGTATAGCCATATAGGAGGATAACTACGGTATAGCCATATGGGGGGATAACTCATTAACCTGGAATTGTACATACCCTGTCAATCATAATTTCCATGTTTTGATAAGAGAAACTTGTAAGGGTGCAAAAAGTAACATTTTCATGGTTGTAAACAGTGGAAAATTGGAAAAAACCTTTAAGTTTATCAATATCTTCATTGAAGCATGTTTATATAATGAAGCAATTAATGAGAATGAATTTGAACTGAATGTCAACATGGATATATCCTGAAATTATATTGTTGAATAAAAAATAACTTGCTGAAGAATAATATATATAGCATATATATGTTATATTTGGAAAAATACATATATGAATAATACACTACTTTTAAAAAACCTTGGATTTTTTTTTGTTTTTAGATTATGGAAGAGCTGTGAAGAGTTTCCAAATATTCCTCCCCCATTGTAAACATCTTACATAGTCCAGCATAAAGATCTGAACAGGAAATTAACATTGGCACGATGCTGTTACCCAAATGGAATGCTTCATTTGACCTTTACCAGTTTTCTGACTTATTCATTCTTTTTTGGCTTTGGGATCTAGGCAGGGTCCCACACTGTGTGGGTTGTTACTTTGCCCTGGTCTCTCACTGCCTGCATGTACTTTTCATCAGTCTTCCTTACTATATATGCCATAATACGTTGTCTGAGAGCCTCTTGAGACTTTCCGGCAATTAATAAGCTAAGGTCATGAGTCATTTCCATCTTAATGGATTTTACTTTTTTATATTGTGATCATGAAGACTTGCACAGAATTTTGTTGTGTAATAGAGAGAAAGATGGAGCTGAGCAGTTTGTAGATACTATTCTTCCCATTTCAGCCACAGAGTGGCTTAAAACAAGTGTACTTGTAGCAAACCAACAGTGGATCAGCTCTGTACACATTCTGATGGTCATGAAGAGAATTTTATCTTTTTTTTATAACAATATTTTAATATTTAAATGTTTAATCAGTTGTTTTAAAAATAATTTAAAAATGATTCTGTCCCATGTACTCCATGTATCCTATCTGTAGAGATCTAGATAGTTCTTTACTTCAAAAAATTGGCAAAATGTGAACAAATTTTGTTAAGCTGCCACCTCATATTTTCTTAGAAATAATTACAATTAGAAAATTGCACATATACTCATAGATTATGATATTATTTATTTCTAAACTCTATGATTCAACTCAGCAAAATAAACTGTTTTCAATTACTTTGTCTTAACTCTTTGTAAGTAAAAATAATGAATACATGAAAAATATTCAAATTATGCTTTAATATCATATAATAATGTACTTCAATGAAACCTGAGCAAGATAGCCTTATGATCACAAATATTTTTAAAAGCCTGTCCATGCATAAGGTTTATTTAATATTATATATAGCTACATATTCTGTTTATAGTAAAATAGTGGCAGTTCTATGAGTGATACCTAATTGTGCATTAGAACTCTCCCTTAAAAGTGGATGGACACTAGAATCATTGTAGATGTGAATTAAATTTCCCTTTAAGAAAAAATTGCAGAAATATTTCCAGAGAAAATTTCCCCCCAAGAACTTGATATAAATGATATATGGGAATGGGAAAGATTTGTTAATATCACACTGTAAGGAGGTAAATAACCTTCTTAGTAAAATAATAGCACTAAAAATGCACTAAATACTAAAGCCGTCCTTGAAGCCTTATTTCTTCAGATGGAGCCCCCCATGATGGGGAGAGAGTTTGTCTCAGCTGTAGTATGGCCTTTTAATATTATAATTAATTTTTTTTTTTCAAATGTCAAGTTATAAGTTTAGATATTTGGGCTATGATTAGCATTTAGCTTCTACTCCTGTGTCATGTCCTGGGATAATGTTAGTTTGCCTGTGAAGTGCCTCTCTGTTAATATGTTAAGTGGTATCTCCTTATGCTTGGCCTCACTTAGAAGTTCTTTATTAGTCATTCCAACTCCAGGTTCACTGTGGGGGCTGTTGATTTTGGCGGAGAGGTTTGTGATCAGGTTGACGTCCCACTCCAGGGTTTGTTGTAGGCTGAAAGACTTCTCCTGCAGGAGACTGAAGTGGAGAGCCTACTGGGGAAGGGTGAACTGCAGCCTGACAGACCTCCATCCCCAGGGCTGCCTGGGTTCATGCTTTCCCTCCTTCTTTCCCTCAGGCCTCTACCCACCAAGAGCCAAGCTGGTGATACAGAGGCATCTCTCATCACTGACAGATAATGAGCAAGCTGACATCTTTGAACGTGTTCAGGTAACATTATATGTAGTTCTTACAAATAAAATACAAGGAAAAAGAGGTGGATCCTGTTGTTGCCAGTTCCTCTTTTCCTCCCTCTATCTGAAGTTAAAGTACATGTCCTATTGGACTACTTGGTAGAACCGGAAAGCCACTGTTACATTTCCGTTTATCTGCTAGACTCAGAATTGAGTGAGAAGAAAAAAGGAGAGAAGCTGTGTTGCTAGTGTGTTCTTGGTTTGTCTGTTCAACAGAAAATGAAGCCAATCAGTGACCAGGAAGAGAATGAGCTTGTGATTTTACACCTCAGGCAGCTGTGTGAAGCCAAGCAGAAGACACATGGGCACATTGGGGAAGGCCCAGCGGTGAGGGGATATTTTTTTCCTTGACCTATTTTTGTTTATTGATGTATTTAGTTAAAATAACAGAAAAAAAAAAATGAAAGAAGGCTCTTTCCTTTGTGCTCTCAATCTTCTGTAGGGCTAAAGTTCTATCAGTTTCCCCTCTTTCACCCCCACCCCTGACTGCCACCAGCCTTTTAGGAGTTTAATAGGAAATTCTGGCAAGTACTGGCAGATTGAGATAAAATAATGATAGTTTTAAAACAGAAAAGAACTTATGATTTTTGGTTTAAAAAGAAACACCATGTATTTCATGGTGTAGAGTAAGCATACATTTTTTTAGTTGTGTGAAAATCTATTAGTTTTTAAAAATTCATAGGAAGATTGTATTTCCTTAAAAGCTTGGATAGCCCAGGTGGTAAAAACAAGGATGAAAACTGAACTTGTCCCTCATGAGTGGCCACCATAGCTGCAGATGGAAGGATGGCTTTTCTGTGCTTATGGTTTAGAATTTATTCCCAGGTGTCCAGAGATAAAATAAGACCACGCAACAGCATCAGAGGGGATCATCACGTGTTTACCTCTTACAGAATGAATTCCCATTGTCGTTAGTTCACCACCTTTCTTGCATCTGTTACTTCTGGAATGATCTGGTGGAGCTGGTGGTGATGTGGGCCTTTATTCCCTCCTGTGTAGACTAGGTGGGAGCCTTTCAGTCTGATTTCCATGACCTTAGGTGTTTTGGAGGTAAATTTCCCTAAAACATGACCTTCACAGGGATACTTCTCTTCTTTTAAATTTGGATCAGTGTTCTTCCTATTTGCCTGGCACTTAAGACTATTCACATTTTTTTTCCTCCAGCTTCACTTTCTCATTTTACCTTCTATTGTTCCCTTCTATTTTAGCTACTGACTCTGTCCCTTCAGCAATTTAGCTGTTATAATTTTGCCAACAACCACCTACAGCTCTGGGGAAGTCATTCCCCCTGTTCTCAAGCCTGTCTGAATCCTGTGTATCCCTTTCTCTCTGACTGCTGGGATGTAACACCAATCTTCATGCTTTCTTCCTTGATACTTACATGTGTTTTGTGTTGTTATTTCTTGCCTCAGAGAATGATAAGCTTTCTTTCTTCAAAATTTTGCGTACCTAACGACCACATAGTATGTACCGTAGCCACTTACTTCAGTGGGATGAAATATACGGAGACTCTAATATGCTGAACACATTATATACTCTCATATGGTTTGGTACTCTCAATGAATACTTACAGATATAAAAGATAAATAACCTGCTCACAAATGAAAATGGAATGATATATTAGAGGCATTACTAGAATCAAGTTTTGCTTGCATGCTGCTTTGTTCTTTGGAACTTATTTTCTCTGTTTTCCTTGCTAATTTGGATGTAAAACATGCACCTTTGAAAGAGATGGCAGTACTTTAACCCAAATAACAGCAGAAAAATTGACATTTCAAGTTTAATTTCCATTAAATGAAGCAGAAATATGTTAGTGAAAAGGAAAGTCATGAAGGAAAGATCTTATTTCTGTCTTTTTTATTACTTATAATATTAAGCATTAAACATAATCTTTGTGTTCACACTGTGGAACCTAAATTATTACTTCTTAATGGAGCTACTGTAGAATTCTTGTGTTTTTTAATGACTTAGTTTTAAGCCTATATTTAAAGCCTCATTTAACCTCAAGTATGTCCAAACTAAATTTCTATGTTTTTCTTTTTCTAGACTATTTCAAATAGTACAATCCCAGAAAATGCAGCAAGTGGTGGAAGGTTCAAACTTGACATTCTGAAAAATAAAGCAAAGAGATCCTTGACTAGCTCCCTGGAAAATATCTTCTCAAGGGTAAGAGTAAACTGAGGATCTGTTAGTTAAACTTGTCTTTGTTTTCTGTTTTGCTTTATTCTTAGCTAGCTCCCTCAAGATTTACTTAAAAAAGTAAAAATAACCTATTAGGATAACTTTAATTTAGTTAACACTTAAGATCATCTATTAAAAGAAATTTTCTTTTCAGATCTAGATTTTTTTCTGGGGCCTCTCAAATCTGAAATTGAGCCATAGAGATTTACTAGTAGAGACATGTATAGAAAGGGATCATAGAATATTGATGCCCAAAACTTTAAGAACTTTTTATCATTTATCATAACTTAAAAAGAAACCTGCCCTTCATTTGCCCATGCTTAGGGGCTGATATAAAATGCTGAAAATAGCGTAAATTAATAGAAATTTTTGTTTCTCATTTAGTAAAATTTACATGGTTCATTTAAATGTAGGGAAAATCTTTTCTTCTTCATTTTCCTCTTCCTGAACAATTCTGTCCTAAAGCTGTAAGTCAGCATCTTGGGGCAGAGAGTAGGGGTGGCTCAGAGCAGGGAGACAGAACCCCATGGAGGGGTTTGGAACTTGGGAGCCAGAGTGGTGAGGAGGCTATTGGCAGAGGAGAGCAGCCTATTTTGGGGCATGGGAGCCTAAGTGGCCAAGGAGGTCATGCCTACATAGAGAAAGGCCCAGCACAGGCAGCAGAGCAGAGTGAAAGGGAGAAGGGTACCCATACTGGGAGGCAGAGTCCAAGCAGCACAAGGAAATGCACCTGTTGGGGTGGCAGCCCCGATATGGGGTGTCACAGCTTGACGGGGGGCGAGGAGAGTATTCATGTGGTGGCAGTTGTGGATCACAGTCATGCGAAGGGGACTGATCAAATAGGTAAATATGTTTAGGATATGGGTTGCAGGGAAAAGAGAACTACATGTATGAAAAGAGAGGAAATCTGAATGAATCCTGTGTTATCGGATTCAGTATGCACACAGAGATGCTTGTGTGTATTTGTGTGTGTATAGTGTGTGTGTGTGTGTGTGTGTGTGTGTGTGAGAGTGTGAGTGTGTACATGTAGCCCCTGGCTCTATCCACTGAGAGATCTTAGCAGTCACTCTTCTGAACACATCAGATAATAAGCCTAGTTTGGTGGAATCTGGCATCTGTATTTTGTATCTGTCCTTCTGCACTAGAAGGAACTAGGATCCTAGGAGAAACAGGTGGTTCCAGAGCTTCAGGGAAAATACAAGTCTGGAACATTTTGGCCTTCTAGATAGTAAAGGAGCACCAAAGAACCATGGTGATGGTCATAAAAAAACCTTGAAAGGCTGTAACTGGTGACATCTGACAACGGTATGGCTATCATAATAAATGATAGCAATGTAATGGTTATATGACCTGTTGCATAAAGTGGGAATCATAAATCTGTTCTGAGGTGAACTTCAGCACACTGAACATCTGAGCGAGAGTAGGATACAACAGGGAAATGAGTGACTTCAGAGCAGAGAGGGCTGCCAGACACCACCTTGATCAAGTGCTGACTTGAATCTCATCTGCAAAGCAACACACTGAAATTCTGTGTCACCTGACAGAATGGACAGAGCACAGCTTCAGTGGTCTGATGGCTACAGAGGCAGCTCTTGAATCTAATCAAGAGAAAACACCAGCAAACCCAGCCTGAGGGACAGTCTACCAAAATAATAAGCCTGTTATCATTGAAAGTGTCAAGATCCTGAAAGTCAGGAAAAGACTGAGGAATTGTTTAGACTGAAGGAGCCTAAAGAAATGTGAAAACTTGTGGAGCAGGAGATTCTGAATCTGACTCTTTTGCTGTGAAGGCTGTTGCTGGGACCAATGGAGTTGGAATGAAGTCTAAGGACAAAATGGTATTAACGTATCAATGTTAGTTTCTTGGTCTTGAAAGTTGCATTTTAATTGTGTAGAATTCTTGAATTCCTTGTTCATAGGAAATGTACACTGAAATACTGCAGGATGAAGGAAACTTATATCCCTCATCCAAATAATTCACTTAATAGTTTTGGGAAAAAATGTTTTGTACTGAACTATTAACTTTACATTAGAGACTGTTTCAAAATGAAAATGGAAGAATAATTATAGTAAACTTGTTTGTCACATGCTTTACAAAGCCCATTCAGTATTTATTTATTTATTTATTTATTTATTTTGGTGTTGTTCATGTGAATAAATATCTCAGACAATTAATGGGTCATAAATACTACTGTGTACTATCAATAGTACCCATGTCTGTTTACTGTATATTTCATGAAATACTGGATGGGGTGGTAGGTATTTTAATTCCTTTGAACAGTTTCACTAAGTATTATTGATGACTTGCTTTTAAGTTTCTTGACTTTTCTGCTAATACAGGAAGAAAATTTCACCTGTAGTCTGTAATTATATTCTTCAGTAACCTCTATGTGCCTTTGAAGAGGCAGATGGGGTTATATATTCTTAGACATTGAGAAGGGTTCTGAAGGAGTCATTTAACTCTGTGTGTTCTTTTTGTTTGTTTTGGGCTGTTGGGGATGAACCCAGGGACTTGCCACACTAGGCCATGTTGCTTCTAATAACTGTTTAACATTAATAACATTATGAGTCCATACTTAAATAGCTGGATACATTTTGAATTATTCCTTATTTATTCAATACAGCATTAAAGACTTGGTGTTCCTAGTTTTTTTTCTTTGCTGGAGCTCAAAACACTTTTACAGGTATTTCTCTTAATGATTGAGAGTCTTCTTATTTTAACAAAAGCCCTGCAGCAAGTATGGTCAGCTGTGAATGTCATTATCTTATCAGTGGAAAACAGACTCTTAGGAAAGAACCTCTAGGAGATTTGTCAGAAATATGTTAATGCACCTGTCCCTAAATTTTTCATGCCATTTTCCTTCAACATTTATAAATTAGTATTCCTCCTTCTTTCTCTTTTTTTCCTTTTTACCCCCATTTATTACTTCTTTTCTTTCTAAAACACAGAAATTAAACAATATCCATTCTTAGTCATCTAGGAATACTGCTGTATTTGTGTGATTGGATCCAAATTTTAAAATTTATCTTCTATCCCCATAGAAGAGGTGAAAAGGAGATGTTTAGGGTTTTAAGATTATATAGTCAGCAAATGCTGTCACTGAGTTAAAGAGGCTTCAGGTCAGGAGTAAGACTTCATTTAAAGGCAGTGTAATGAAGTGGTTCTGCAGCCAGAATGCCTGGTTGGAATCCAGCTTTATCTCTTATTACAGGGGTATGTGGTTTGTTCTTGCCAAAACCGATGTTGAAATTTAATCCTCATGTGAGAGATTAAGAGGTAGAACTAGGTAGGACCCTTGAGAGGTGCTCTCATGAATAAATTAATCCATTAATGCTATTAATGAGTTATTTCTAGAGCGGGTCTGCTATAAAAGCCAGTTTGGTCAGGTCCCTTACAGTTTCCTGTCTCTTGCCATGATTTCCTATCTCTTGTCTCACACCACCTTATGACTCTGATAGCAAGGAGGTTGTACCTAGATGTGACCTCTTGACTTTGAACCAGAACTGCGAACCCAAAATAAGCCTCTTTTCTTTATAATTTACCAAGTTGTGGTATTGCATTAAATTAACTTCGTAACTGTATAACTTTATTACTTATCCAATTGTTTTATTGTATTGTGGCATTGTATTGGACTAAGACACAGAGTAACCAAAGTTCCTTCCCCTGTGTACTTCAGTTTCCTCACCTGTGAGATGAAGGCAAGGGTGTACTTATTTTGCATAAGGACATAGTGAGGAAGCAATGAGGAGATTTACAGAAAGTGCTTGGAATACTGTCTACTGCCTGGCAGAGAATTCGCCAAAATGGTAGCTATGATTATTAAGACAATTTTGCGTACATATGAGCAGTTAACTCTAAGCTGCTGTGTGAATATGTTGGAGAAGTGACTCTTTGAATTCTTACGTTGATTCTATGATATACTAAGTAGCATTTGTTG
Source organism: Sciurus carolinensis (assembly GCF_902686445.1). Classification (NCBI taxonomy): domain Eukaryota; kingdom Metazoa; phylum Chordata; class Mammalia; order Rodentia; family Sciuridae; genus Sciurus; species Sciurus carolinensis. The sequence goes on along the minus strand of NC_062217.1, from coordinate 69,489,251 downwards.
GAATTCGCCAACATATAGGTTATACCATTATAAGGTTTCCATTGTAATTCAGTTTTATTGAGTTATGCCACTGGGAAAAATTGCTAATAATATAGGGCTGAGAAAAGAGTAGATGGCAACATAGAGTTGACTGGAATCCACATTAGCAGGTTAATAATTGATCTGCACGTGCCCTTTGTGAAACCCTGGCCACACTTGAAGCACCTCAATCCTTAAAGAAGATTCAGAGGACAGGCCTGGAGGATCTAAGAGTTAGACTTTGGAGTTTATTATTTTTTTTTAGAGGATACCTTGACTTGATTTTAATTTTTTGGCCATTAGATTTTAAGTATTGTCACACATAAGCAGCATTAGTATTATCTGGGAACTTCTTAGGCATCCAAAGTCCTGGCCTCCTTAATCAGAAATTCTGGAGTTGGGTCCAGTCATGTGGGTTTGGCCCTTCAAGTAATCCTGATGCCTGGCAAAGTTTGAAAGCCGCTACTCTAGACAAGTCTAATTCTTAAGGTATTAACATCCTAACTAGGGAACCAGCATCCATTAGCATCACCTACTGGAATTTAACCCAGTGTTTAGTAAGAATTTTATTGGAAAGATAATTTAAGTAGGTGATCAGGGAACCCGAAGGCATGACCTGGCCCTGGCAGGTTTATATTTATGAATTTGGGCTCCTTATTTCTCTTTTCTAAGCCATGCCTAACCCTTTGTAAAATGTACATAGTAATACTTTATCTTATTGTGAGAATTAAATGTCAGTATGTTGGGAAAAAATGACAGTGTTCATCTGATGGGGTATATTCAGCGGTGAGCCCAAAACCTCTGTCATTTACAAAATAGCAAAAGGGTATTTAGAGCATTGTTCTCTTTATCTCCATTTAGTACCTTGGCATCCTGCACAGTTCTTGCAGCGCCGCCTTTGAAGTGTCTCTTCCGCATGCCTTGAATTGCTGCGATGACTCTCTTAGCAAGGGCACAGCCATTCTATTTTGGTCAAGGTGGATACTGTAGCTTTTGTGTCCCAAAGTGATGCCAAATGCCATAAATTTTGTGACCTAACAAGGTCTTGCTTGCACCATATGCATCAGAAAGGACTTGTTTGGAAGGTTGGCAGCTTCCCTTGTTGTGTTAAAGGGCATATAGCAAAAGGGGTTTTGTGTCCTACAACTTGTCATTTCCCCCGCCCTGAGTTTTATAGCAGAAGAGTCACACTTGAGTCATAGAGTTTAGCTCCTCATGTTCTGCCATTTTATATGGCAAAATATTTTACTTAGCTAACTATAGATGTTTATGCAATAGGATCCATTTTTAAAAATGCTTAGAAGCTTAGTTCATTAGTACTAAAAAGTGGGTCTGAGGGAAAGGGCGCAACAAACGAATTACCAAATCATAATAGAGTAAAATGGCAAGCCCTGTCTGTTCAAAGGTAAGAGATAGAGTCTTGGGTTATGGTTGTTTGTTGCTGTTTCATAAGTGGAAATTTTCCAGAATGGAAATACTTAATATATTGTGTGAGTCATTTTGAAAATCATCCTTATTTCATGCTTTCTTCAGAGTAGTATCCATGACCAACTTGTGGAAATAAGTGAATTAATAACACTTATAGAATAATCTTAAATATGCTGTTTCTTTTTGTGCAAAAACAACACATACACACATGGATAAAATACCTTAATGAGTAAAATATGTGATTTAAATTGCTCTTTTAGTAATGGAAATGACTTGGTACCCATGACTACTTTCTCTATTGTGACCAAATAATATGTTTGAGATATCAGACACGTTGGCATATAAGTAGCCACTAAAAATAGCAGAAAGCAACTTGATGTTTACTATACTTTCCTCTTGGTCACACAACTAACCCAATAATTTATTAGCCACAAATGCAATTCATTATTAAGAATGTTAGTTACAAGTTAGTGAGAACTTGATAAGGTTCCAGGATATTTGCAAAATTCCACTTAACCAATTAGGCAAGTTAGTTTTATTTGTGATTCTACATTCATAAAGCTTTATCTTAGGGAAGAAGTACTGAGAAGAAGCTTAAGAGCTTCACTTATTAATTGTGCTTCCTCTGTTCATATCACTGCTCTTTTCTTAACTGGCTGTGTAAACTTGGACTGTAAAATCTTTTAGAACTTCGGTCTCCTTGGCTGTGAAGTTGAACTAATAACTGTACCTACCTCACAGACTTGTGAAGATTAAGTAAGATAATACAGTGTGAAATGTTTACATAGTATATGGCCCATGGTAAGCATTCAGTAATAGTCGATGAAGCTATGAATTTTATTATTGCTATGGTTGTTATACAGAGGACCTATGGAAATAGATAACTATAATTAGGCCAGATGCCTTGGCTCATGCCTGTAATCCCAGCAACTTGGGTGGCTGAGGCAGGAGGATCCTAAGTTCAAAGCCAGCCTCAGCACCTTAGCAAGACCTGGTCTCAAAATTTAAAAAGGGGTAGAGACTCAGCGGTAAAGTTCTTCTCAATTCAATCCTCAGTATCAAAAAAAAAAAGAAAAAGAAAAAGAAAAAAAAAGACACTATAATTAGCATAATATAGATGAATACATATTGCTTCTATGAAAACAGGATACTATCCATATAAAGCTGTCACTTGAAAACAAGAAAGAACACTTAAATTTTTTCTGGTAGGAGACATAAAAAGCAAAATTCAATACAAGTCTGGGAAACTAGAGTTGAAAATTATCTTTTAGAAAATAGAAAGAAATGACAAAGTAGTGAAAAATGGAACAAGGTTAAATAGTTAATGAATCAGTCTGGAAACCCAAAAACTGAAAGGTAGGCGCTCCAGAAAGAGAACATGCCTACAGGAAATTTTCAAAGATAGAATTTAAAAATTTTTTGGAGCTAATGAACATGAGTTTCCAGATTTAATAGGCTGAGAGAGTGCACATTAGAACAGCTGAACAAAAGTCATGCCAAGGCACGTCATTGTGAAATTTAGAATACTCAAGGGTAAACTTAGATTCTGTTCCAAAAAGAAATAGCAGGGCATACACACAGGCTCTAGATTGACAAAGATATTAGATCTCTGAACTGAAGGACACTTGAGCAATACTAACATGTTATAAAGGAAAGTTTCCAACCAGAATTATGTATTCAACCAAATGGTTAATGAAATATAAGCATAGAATAATGACATTCACAGACATGTAAATTAAAATTATCTCCCAGTCTCCCTTTTCTCATGAAACACCTGGAGAATGTCCTCCACCTAAATGAGGAAGTAAACTGAAAAAGAGAAAGATATGAACTCAAGGAGACAGAAATTCCAACATGGAGGGTAAGAGTAGATTTCTACATTGATAGTGAAGAAAATGCTCAGAAGATCTGTACCGCAGGGCCAGATTGTGGCAAGAAGATGGATCTCTTTAATAACTAGCTCAAAGATAAAAAAGATCGTATAATTAATGAATTGTGTGGTGGTTGATCATATCCTGATCTGTTGGAGAGTTTTACAATAAATTCATGATTTCTGAGCAGTCATTAGCTCCATGAGAAAGAAAGTGTATAAGACATGAGATGTAATCAAATGTAATTGCAGTAAATATGTAGCTTAGCTGCAAACAGTATTTAAAAAGTCATAATAAGCACAAATTACGAATTTAACTGATATTTGTGTTGTAACTCTATTAAGGGAATAGGGCAAGAAAGAAATTGTTTGTGTGTGTGTGTGAGAGAGAGAGTGTCAGTGGAGAGTGGATAGGGAATGAAGAGTACTAAAGTCTCATCAATACATAGTGCCTGAAGTGGGAAGACTCAGGAATAGTATTATGAACTGAATGTCAGAAGCATCAGTATAAATAATTTTAAGATTTGCTTTGGGGAGTGGGATTCAAAGTGTGGAGAAGTGGTAGGTGACCTCCATTTTTTAATACAAGCTACACAATTTGACTTTTGAAACTTTGGGCAGATATTACTTTGATTAAAAATTAAAACAAAATTTAGTCTTCTCCATCCCCCAAATTAAACTGAAGTATGTGTGGAGACCCTTTAAAATTGTGAAGCACCATGCAGATGTTGTGCATGCTTTTATTTTGTAGTCACTGTCACATCAACCTGGCTTGTACTTCCCAGTCATTCCTGTAAGAACTTTTCCATGTGTCCTAGGATTTTGTAGAACTCCTCAGTTTGTGCTGTGTCTTTTAAGACCTCCTGAATAATGAGGCTCTTAACCTGCCTTTGTATTCTCTTTCCTTCATTAGTTAGCTGCAGTTTCTTCCTATGTAAAGTGAGGGGATGAGACAAAATGATCTGTTAGGTCTCGTTTTAGATCGCCTTTGAAATCCACACCAAAGGATCATACAGAAAGATCAAGAATCAGTTCACCAGTATTGAAGCTGACTGATATCTAACCTTCTGGAATAAAATGACTTACCAAAGTAGTTTTGCATTATGGGAAAATGAGTAAAGCAAAATTAATAAATTTTAGAAACACTTTCTCTGTTTTTTTTTTTTTTTTTAAACCTGTTATAATATCCTATAATGTGGTGTTTGATGTCTGTAACACGTGGTGTGAACGTTGTATGTATTGAACTTGATCTTTGTAACTTTTCTGGTTTGATTTGCTGTATCCTCTACATATGTGTTTATCTGTATGAGAAGCAGAATTACAGGAGTTCTCACTCGTCTCATCGATGAATGATGTTTAACCTTATAACCCAAAAACTTCAAACAGCTTGATCTGAGTATCCTGTTATCTAACAGTTGACTCAGAAATAATGGAAATGGGGACTGTTTCTGTTTATTCTGCCATCATGGATGTTAAAACAGCTAAAAAGTTTGAGATAACCCTAAGGGATCAACTTAATGCTCACATGGAGAGGCAGCCTCAAATTGCCTTCTGTAGTTTTGAAATAAAAATATAAACTGTATAAGGAGTTACTTTTATTCTCTTCACTCAGGGAGCTAACAGGATGAGAGGTCGGCTTGGAAGTATGGACAGCTTTGAGCGGTCTAACAGTCTTGCTTCGGAGAAGGTATCTAATCTGATCTCCTTTGTTCACTACAAATTGCATTTTAGCAAAAACCAACACGGATATCACAATATGCATGCCTAATTATTTTATTATGAGTTCTTTATGGCTTTTGAAAAATGAATATGAGGTTTTGTTGTTTTAAATAAGTAGGTCCTTGCTGTTAACATGCTGATCTTCATTCAGTGAAGGGACACATGCATCTCTTGCAGGTTATGTCCTCACAGGCTTGTCGCTGTTTGTAGGTAGTTTGCTTTGGAGGACAGTGTTCGAGCAACTATTGGTCAGAGCCATAGAAAACCAGCCATTTAATTGCTATACTTCTCCAGTGATTTTTTTTTTTTTTGGTTATGTTGTTCTCTTCCCATATTACCTTTTTCCTCATATTTTATCATTTCAGCTGCAAATTTAGCCTCTGCTCTACCCCATAGATAACTCCCAGCAGGTTTGGTTTCCTGTTTCCTGTATTGTGTAACATGTAACCTGAGGCATAGGCAACCTTTTTTTAATGGAGAAATGTTTAAATATTTTTATTAAACTTTTTGTTGATGGAGTTGGGGACTTAGTCTGGCTACATGTGACTCTATTATCCCTAACCCGTGTTTCTCAAGTGAAACATTTTTACAGTGGTGGCTGTTCTGGGAAGTCTGCATACCTGACTGAATTGAAAGATTTATGGTATCTATTCATGCAATAGGAGATGCATTCCAACACAGCTCACTTTTCTTTCATTTCCTGTTTTTCGTGTCTTTTAAAAGACATTTATCTCAGGGAACATGTAGTTGGATAGAAACATCTAGAGTGAAGGAAGATACCAGGCTTTATTTTATTTTCCCGGAGGCTTTGCCATGAGACTTGGACACTAAGGCATTGTGATATCATTTTGACAGTCCAGGAAGCATGCAGCGATATGCCACGGAAATTTGGAGATGGGTTAACACAGACTCCACCCTCATTTGGTCATGGTCTCTTTTCATCTCCCCAACAACAGTGAGAAAAAAAAAAAAAAAAAAGCACAGTAGCTATAGCATTTTACCACAGCGTCAGGGGAAAGAATACCTTTTCTTATCTCTTTCACTTTCTGGCCTATCTTACGGATGCTGTCTTACAGCTGCTTATCAGAAGTGGGCTGTGCTGTGGCGAGACTGATTAGCCTTCACCAGGAATTGAGTAAAAGGAAAAAAAAAATAGTTTTGTCATGACTCAGGAGGAAGATGAGGCACCCTGTCACCATTGAGCCCTGGGCTTCGGCAGGTCCACTTCGAACCTTGTAGGAAAGAGAGACCTCTTGTGCTTGTGTTTCAGGACTATTCGCCAGGCGACTCTCCTCCAGGGACACCACCAGCCTCCCCTCTGTCCTCTGCTTGGCAAGCGTTCCCGGAGGAGGATTCTGACTCCCCACAGTTCCGAAGACGGGCACACACGTTCAGCCACCCTCCTTCAAGCACAAAGAGAAAGCTGAATTTGCAGAATGGAAGGACTCATGGGATGCGCTCCCCTCTGCTGAGGCAGAGCTCCAGCGAGCAGTGCAGGTAAGCCAGGCCTCTCCCCGCAGTGCGAAATCAAATTCCCACGTCACCCTGTATTGGTCACTGTGGAGTCAGGGTGGATTGTGACTCCATGCTGTAGCCAACATTTTAGTTTTTAGGAAGAACATAAAAATAAACTCAGTGATTAAGGGAAGTGGGTCAAGGTCAAAGTGCATCCATAGAGAAGAGTTAATGCATTTTGGATGAAAACTTTTTTTCCCCACGAAAGTAGAGAAAAAAAGATATCACGCAGTTGTTTTGTCTGAAAACTTACTGGCAACACTTACTACTCAATGTCTTCTTAACGATGGCTGTAAAGAAGCAAAATCAGCAAATTTGAAAATAACAAAGCAGTAGAATTTCCTGTTGGCCTACAGTAAAATTCCAGGTTTTAAAAAAAGTCACCTAAGTTACCTTCATACGTGAGATGATACTTGACTGTATTTTACTATGTGATAATGCTAAATATAAAAATTACTAGAAATTTTATCTATAAAGAGGACTAAATATACCCTGATTATAGTTGGTGTCCATTAGAAATTATCTTATGTTTATTATTCATTAAAATTATTTATAATTTATTATTATTAAATTATTAAAATTAATTTATTAATTATTTATGATTTATTATTATTAAATTATTAAAAATAATTTAATAAATTACTTGTTGTTTGGTAAGATATAGTAAAAGGAATAAACCTAGAAATGATTCTATTTCTTGTAGGGCCTAGATCTAAATTATACCTTAGAAATAATTTAGTTTCTCTTCTTCACCTGTGAGTTTGACACAAAAAAGAAGGTTGGTTGTCAGTCGGAGAAAAAATAAAAACAAAACTTGAAGTAAAAATTCCAGTAAAGGCCTAATACTTGATATCAAATGTTATCAAATTTACTAACAGTCTTTTAAGATTACAGTTTTACTCCCATTTTCTGAATGATTTTGAAATCTACAATTAGGTATTTATGGTATGAAAAAACATTTTTCTTCAGATTGTTTTGTGCGTGAAGGAGATTAAGTATTTGTTGGCGACCATGATTTAAAAAAAAAAGGATTATTTATAATTTTATATTTACCCAACATGGTAAATCTCTCTTTTTCCCCAGGAATAATTACTTTTAAAAATGTTATTGTATTTTTTTTATACCTTTATTTTATTTATTTATTTTTATGTGGTGCTGAGGATCAAACCCAGTGCCTCACACATGCTAGGCAAGTGCTCTACCACTGAGCCACAACCCAGTCCCAGGAACAATCACTTTTAAGAATTAAAACTATCAGTTATTTTAGACTGTAAATGGTATTTCAGTTCTTCCCCCATGTTTTTGTACATTTTGTAATGTATAAGTTCAAATAATTTCTATCAGTATAAAATATGTCATTTATGTCCTTATAAAAACTTGCCACACAAATTATCATCTGTAAAAGGAAAAAGAGCTGTGTGGGAGACTTAAGGCTCTGGATTAAACCATGGTGGCACCATTTCACAGGCTTCACGCAGCCGATAATGTTTGTTAAGCCAGATGTATTATGGTGACTTCCAACAAGCAAACATGTTGCTGTCAAAGTTAGTTAGAAGGGTTTATGTTCTTTAAAATAGTCTTGAACTGCTCATAGTCAGTTTTTCCTTCTGGACCTTGTTTTCCTGTAATTATTTGTGCTTTCCTAGTTTTTCCCTTTGAAGTATCTTTTGCATGTAAACACAAGCACTTTTTATCCTAAAATTGTTAAGAATTTTTAAAGAGATAAACACAGATGGATAGAGATACTGCATAGACGAGGAATTCCACTTGTGAAAGAGTGACAGTTCAGACTTGGTTACCTCAACAGAGAACTGCATGCTTTTTCTTTTTTCTTTCTTTCTTTCTTTTTTTTTTTTTGAGTATAAGATTCAGCCCTGAGCCTTTAAAGGAAAGGTTAAATTACTAGCAAGAACCTGTTTATATGCTTTTTCATAGTGAATGAAGATTTTGCTAAAATATAAATTAAGACAAATTTGCTGTATTTTCTGTACTCAGCATTCTTCCACCAGTTCGACGCATGCACAAGGAGAATAATTCTTCCTCCAGTCTTCCAAGTCTTCACACTTCCTTCTCTGCCCCTTCCTTCACTGCCCCCTCTTTCCTGAAAAACTTTTACCAGAATTCAGGTAGACTGTCCCCACAATATGAAAATGAAATCAGGTGAGATCAGTGTCCTCTGTTTGCAAAGCAAAATTTTCTGCAGTGATATACTGATAAGTTACTAAAAAGTGGCTGATTAATTTTGGAGTGACATTTATGCATCCTTCTGTGTGCTTGTTCTAATCTGTTTCTAATATTGTTGACTTTAATTCCAGTTAATTTTATTAAGAAAGCTTTTAAAATGAATTGTTTCAGATCTTTTTATGACATGATTGTCTTTTTGAATTAATTTTTTTTTTGTATTATTTATTTCTTTGCCATGGAGCCCAGAGTCTAAACTTGGTATCGTTTGGAGTAAGACCTGGCACTAAAACATACTAAGTAAACCTGCCCCAATCATGCCTTTTTTTTTTAAGCTTCTCTGGATATTTTATGGAACCCAAAACCCACTGATTATAACAACTATACTAACGGTTTAAATAAAGTATGTCTTAATTTCTTAAGTATGTAAAAATATTTCCAAGGTACTTTTTTGATTTTTCAATGACAAACTTAATTTTCTGAGTCTTAATGTACATCAAATAAATGGGTACAGGATCATGTTGATATCAACTCTAATGAGTTAGCATAAGGGATCTCTTGAATCTTGTGGCTATTCTATTTTGTTTCATTTTTGTCCCCAGTAGGGAAAACGTGTAGCCTGTTAAAAGTTTTGCTTGTCCTTTTAGCTATGCAAAATTAGATGTAGTTATTCTTGGAGAAGTGCCTCTTTTTAAAATGGAAATTATACATGAAATTATACCAGTCATTCGAATTCTTAGTGAAGTGTTGCACAGCTCTGGAATGTGGTGGGCTAAGCTGGTACCCTTTAAAGAAGTTATTGTTGGCCTAAGAAGTCTGTGACATGCATTCCTTTTGGTCTAGTTTAACTCCCATATTTTTATTGATGTATAGTATTCTGTTTAATGCACCACAGTTATCTACCCTCTTGCTGATGACATTTGGGTTTGCTTCTAGTTGTTTGATAATTGACAATTTTTGTGGTCAAGGAGAGGAATGCATGTTTCAGGCAGACTTTGTGCCACTAAAATCTTCTTGAATATTCTTTTGGCCTATTTTATTTTAGATTTAGGATATTCTAAAAATTAGCACTATAACTAGATAACCCTCATTAGCTAGTTAAGTTAGGCTAATACTTGAGTTATTTCCAAGTATCTTTTAACATAAGTGCCAATTTTTTCACTCTAAGAAATATAATTAATATTGGATTATATAATTATGATTCTGAATTTTGCTCTGAATTAATACAGAGAGATATTCAAATGCTGAATCTGATTTTCAGTGAAGAAAGTAGATGAAATATTTTATTTTAAAAAGTTTTCAGGGACAGCCTTGTGGGAGAAGTTGCAAAGGAAGGTAGTCACAAAAAGTAGTCTAAATATATATGGAATATACAGTGGACTTAGAGAATCAAGACTGTACGTGCATAAAAGTATCAGTTTGTCTTATCTCTATAATACTGCCTTCTAATAAGAATGCAGCACTTTGAATCAAAGCTTGTTTTAGTTTTTTATTGTTATACTAGTTAGAGTGAGCATAGGGAGAATCCCAGTTTCTTTCCTAAACAATTAGAGATAGCCATTGAAAAGGTCAGAGGTTGACTATAAATAGGATGTAGAGTACAAAAGAAGTGGCTTATTTTAAAAAAGGTTGCTTATATTGTTTAATAAGGTTATGTGTTGTTTTTAGGAATTTCTGCTTAGATCTGTGTAGTATTATAGCTACTAGTGTCTCAGAGTCCTTGATACCTCCTCCAAACCGAAGGATTTAGTTTTAGGTTCACCTTTTGGTAGCTACATTGTTTGAAGGGTTGTATTTAAAATACAGAGAACTTTTCAATTTGCAGGATCTAAAAATCACTGTTTTCGGCACTATTAAATGTTTTTCTTGGTTATGAGAAATTCTAAAAACCAGAGAGTAGTTTTTTTTTTTTTTTTTTACACTTTTCTATATTCTTTTAGTTTGACAGCATAGAATCAATAGGCCAAAAGTATACTTTTAAAAATAAAAACTTTTCCTTGAAAAGTGCACTGATCGTAAGTATACAGCTCAGTGGATCATCACAGAGTATACAGCACTAAGTCACCTCTGCCTGGGCAATAAGTGGAAAGTTGCCAGTGCCCCGTGCTACTCTCTTCTTCCCATCCTATCAGCCCCATGCTGGCCTCATATCATAGGTTAGTTTTGACTGGTTTTGAGTGTTATATAAGTGGGATGATACAGCATCTGCTCCTTTTATATTTGGCTTCTTTCACTGACTTTAGGTTGTGAGATTCATTCCTATTTTTATGTGTACTTTATTCATTTTTAATACTATAGAGTATTTCATTTACTAGATCACAATTTATTTATGCTCTTTTGAATGGACATTTGGTTGTTTCTAGGCTTTTGCTTTGGAAAAGAGTTCTGCCTTGACTATTATCTACATATCATTAGTTGTATATATGCATTATTGGTGAGTACCTACCCAGTAGTAAAGTTATTGGACAAAATGCAGATTATTTTAACTAGTAAGTGACTTAGACATAAATTCACTAGTTGCAATCTTGGAGAGAGTTGTTTTGTGTTTGTACTTTGAAATAATTTCAAATTTATAGAGAAGTTGCAAAAATAGAGGACTCCTTTTAATCCTTTATCTAGATTAATCTGTTTTGATATTTTGCTACATTTCTGAATCATTCTCTTTGTCTATGTACATATCTATTTCTGTGTTATGTGCATATACATATTTCTTCATTCTGCGTTATTTGTGAATAGGTTGCATGTCATGTCCTTTACTCTTAATACTTGAGGGTGTATTTCCCAAAGATATTCAAGAGCTTGGTTTGGTCCAGTGGTTTCTGAACTGTGCATCTCACATTGCCACTTGTTTCAAGAGAACATCATGTATACAGATTACCATGATTTCTGGAACTATTCAGAATGAGGGAAGGAGGTTCATACTTGTAATTACCAATTGTAATTTTCTTGTCACTTGGTACCTAATATCTTTTTGGTTGGATAAAACGGATCTCTAACATGCATAACCAGGAAGGGAATAGTATAGGGTAGGATGTGGGCTAACAATACTATTACTTTTTAAAAAGAATATTTATTTGTAATTTTAAATTCAAGTTAGGCATACTTCTTCAGGACCACTGTCCTGAATTACTGCTGAGAAAAAGGAACAAAGGTCTTTTTAATATCATGGTTTGTTGGCTAGTAGATTAATTTGCACAAAATTAAAATGATTAAGGAAAGGGAATAAGTACATTTTTTGTTTTATCAGACTTTGAATTCATTTTTGAAAATTTAACACTTCACCATTCAGTGGTTAAATTATAATTGTGTATGATGGTATATTTTTGTGATACATATATCCTTTCTATCAACAGGCATTTTTATTACTCCTTATAACTGCTTCTGAGGTTTTAAGCTGATATTTAAAAAATCATTTGTATTGAAGTTCATTGGTCAAAAGTAAATGATAGTTTTTAAAAAAGCGACAGTAATTACTCTCATTTACTTATAAAACTTTCATGAGAAAATAAGATTTTTTGCTGATGAAGTGCTTGTGGTATGGTTTTGGTTTTATAGTTTTCTTGTATTCATTGATAAAAGTAGTCCAACTGTCCATTATGGTTCATTGTTGAAGTAATCTTGTTGATGACTTAAGGAAATGCATTTTTATTCTATGTCCTGATCTTGGGCATATATCTCTCTGCTAATACTTTCCTTGTTTTCCTGTTGTACTAGACAGGACACTGCTTCAGAATCAAGGTGATTAGAGATTACATATTTTCTTTTATAAAATTTACAGATTCTCCTACTGAATGTCATCATTAGTCCAAGGAGCAGTGTTGGTTTTCTCCTGAATGCATGCTGTCATCCTGGGTGCTAAGTCTACATAGAAGGGAACGTGTGATCTTGGTATAATCAAAGGTCACAAATCACTGTATAAAGTGTGTGGATTGCAAGCAGAAATCCTGTTTCTACTTTATTCCATGTTGAAATTTCCTTAGAACTGGGCTGTGGCCTTCAATCAAAGCCTAATCTTAATTTTAAAGTAATAAAATTTTAGTTGGGAGACACATGTTGTCTATATAAGGAGTTTCTTCCAAGTCCCAAGAAGATGCAGAAATGAGCATCCTAAAGAATCTGGTTTTCACGTGAAGAGGAGTATTAATTTTTTTGTATTCCTTTTAATTTCTGTGACTGTGAGATACTGCTAAAGCCTTGTGGATGTCCATTGATCCAGACACAGGAAAACTTCTCATTCCTTATTATGAATACCTCACCATACCTTAGTGACAGCTTTTCCTTGGATTCCCCTGCACTCTGTGCAAAATGTCCAGAAACACTGCTCAACAACTTAGCTGCAAACATTTATGTGCTTTGTTCCTGTTTCTACACTTTGCCTATATCACAAGCCTCATGAGAAACATGTGTCCATCTTTTTATTTGGGGCCACTAACTTTTAGATTTCTTGGTAGCTGCAGTAAAAACATAGTATTATAGATTGTGCTAGAATGAACCATCAAGGAGAGAAAAATCCTCAGAGAACTATTTTGGTCATCTTGCTAAGACAAAAATTGATTTTTTTTTTTTTTTGAGACTTTTAATTGACTTATACATTTTTTTTCCCTTTTTTTTTTTTTTTGGTGGTTGGATATGTGACCATTTAAAGTACTTTTTATCTGTTTTCAAAAGTCTAGTAGAGATGTTTGTTTTGTTTTGTACCCTTTTAGATTCTACCATGGGCATAACACTAGATTCATTTACTACTTTTAGAGATGGTCTGGCCTATAGTTTCCTTATTTTACACATGGTTAGATTGAGCCCCACAGAGGTTTCCTATTTGGTGGGTATCATTTTCTTTATCTTAAGTTATGAGGATGTAAATAAACATATGTACCACACAGAGATGTTTTAAATTCTGATGTGCAAAGCATTTTTTAAGTATCTGCATTCAGTGTGTAGAGTTTAGGAAATAAAACTCTTTGTTCTCCTCCCTCTTTTTTCCTACGCATTGTTCCACTGACTAATCTATCTCTTTTGACTCACAGCTCAGATACCACTTACTGATTTCCACTAGACTGGTTCAATCTCAGTGTTATTTAATTAGTAAAGATTTTCCATAGGCTGACAGATGTGTACCTAGTTGAAAAACAGAACTTATATATAAACTCTTAACTGCACCTGAGGCAATTATGAGTTAAATTGTACTGTGATCCTGTGGAATAAAACTAAAAAAATTTTTACCAGTATGTTATTCTATGCAGGCTTGAAGGCATGGACAAAGAAAGCTTCTTCAGCTTTCTATTAAATAGTTGCTATCAGATTAATCACATTTTGTTCTGTCTTGAGTTGTAATGAACTGTAATCCAGCTAGATTTAGCTAGTGTGTAGTCATTTATTTGGGCTTTGTGATGCTGGTAGTTTAAGTTTGGTGCTCGGGAGTTGGGTAGTGGGGTAGGAGGCCGTCTGCTGCGCAGCAGAATACATCTGTAAAACTGGTAGAAGAATTGATCTTTACACAGAATGTATCTGTGTTGGCCTAGTAGGAAAGTGACTGTTAAAATACCTTCATCAGGTACGATGTTCAGTGAGTTGATTCCTATCAAAGCAGGCACATGTGCATTAAAAGTTCTGTTAACTTGAGAAGTATGTTAACAGTTGATGCAATGAAGATTACAACTGTTCAAGGACATATTCAGAAGTCATCTTGTAACTTTAGGGAGTTCTTATTTTATCCATAACTTTCAATAGATGCAAAATGTTCTTCTCAGCCTACACAATGATAATGTATAATGTGGGTTATTTTCTCCCTTTGTAAAGCCCATATTTGTGTTCATGGATTGTGGTTCTCAGTTAATTGACAAACAGTAGTAGGAAGTACATATAGAATACACCAACACAGAACTGGGTGAGAATTCTCCAAGTTGTTCTTTCTTCCTAGTTATTCATTTTTTATATCATTAATTTCTGCTAGAGGAAATATTGGCACAGAGGACTTTTCCTGAATATGTTTTTTTTTGAGAAGCAGTTTAATAATATACATGTTTATACTTTAAAGCACAGATGAAGGAGGCAAAAGATTATATGGAAAAATAAGGGAATGTCTATGATTTGTTTCATTACTTCAAAAATGTAAAGATGATTAAAAAAGCAATATATGTATATTCTATATTAAGCTGTTTTGTTTAAAATCAAGAATATACCTTATGAATTGCGTTTATTTCAAAGCAAAGTAACAGAAGTGAGATGTTATACAAATAAAGCACCTAATAGTGCTTTGAATTTAGTTCTCAGCTGAAATAGATCATTCCATTAAAAAGTGAAAAAATTTATCCAACCAAGAGACTTATTGTTGATTAGAGACTAATTTTTTTCCACCCCAAATACACAGAAACCTGGGGGTCCTGGCAGTTTTATTTTTATGTTCTGTAGAGTTTTGCAGGAACTAATGCAGAGTATTTACACTGGTGTTATAAAGCACAGTGCCTCAATTTTGGATTCTGGATTGCCTGGTTTTGAGTCCTGGCTCCATTGCTTATCATTTGTGTGACTGTGGGCAAGTTACCTAGATTCTTTCTACCGCAGGTTTCTTACCCAAAATGGGAAGAGTAATAACACCTACCCTGGATAGTTGCTGTGAGGACAAAATTAATTCATACTTGTAAGATGATTACAAGCCTGCCATTATTACTATTACAGTAGACACCATGTTGTTGTCTTCATATGTTCACTCAGAAAGTAGACATTATACTTGACCTCCATGCTAAGTTTAATTAAAGAAGTTAAAGTGAAAATGAATGTTGTAGCAAAATAGAGAAATAAAAGCAAAAGAAATATCACCTCCCAGTGTAGTTTCCAAGTCGAGACTCAGGAATTTCAATGCACAGTGTTTCATATGGTTTTGATTCTTGAAATTGCCACCTTCAGAGTGTCAGATTGTCAGCTACATCCATGAGCAGCTGTCAGTTGCACGTGAGCATGACTAACTGAAACCTTATCTGGAACCTGAATTTCTAATACATGTCTCCTCTTATGAAATGGAGCGGATTAGCTTTTACCGATTTGTGCAATCAAGCTACTTTTTGAGGATGTAGATTTTTAGTACAAGATAGGATCAATGATATGTTATGTAAGTTCCCCTTCTTGGTGTATTATTGTCTTTTATTTTGACTACTAATTTTTGGCTATTACTGGTTATTAAGTTCCAGACATGGGTAGAAAGTTTTTCATTTAGTAGTTTATTCAAATTACAGGTTTAAAAATTTAGAAGTCATGCAATTTTTAAATATGTAGGAGTGGGCTAATGTCAGGGTAATTTTTGCAACTAGTTTATAACATATTCCTCCCAAAGCTTGAATTTTGCAGGCAGTAATGAAACTGAGATGGGTACTGCTCACTTTTATTTTGAGTACTTTCTAGACACTTAATGTATCATAACAAGTGAATTTTTTTTAAAAAAAGGATGTTTTCATTTCAGCATAAAAATATGAACATTTCAGAATCCTTTCATTTGATTTACTCTGGTTTTGTTTATTAGAGCTACTAGAAAATCAGGAGAAATGAATACTTGTAGAACATTTACCCTGTGAGGCATTGAAATAGGTACTTTAACAAAAGTATTTCATTTATATTGCAAAGCATAAATTATAAATTTGAAGCCCTCCTATAGGGAAGGAACTATACTTGCTAGGAAAAAAAGGTACTTTTTGTTGTTGATTAACAGTCTTGTCATTTTCTATTCTAACAATGCCATCAACAGCTCAGTCTGTACTTTTGGGAAACAGTTACTAGAACTTTCTGCCATAAAGATTTAAAGTCATGACTACTAATAAATTAAGAAGGTAAATCTCTGCCAGTATTTTTTCCTCCATTTTACCTAAGCTTCTGAGTTAATATTTCATATGGTTGTATAAAACATTAATTTATTCAAGGGTTATTTCTTGAGTGCTTACTGTTTATTACAGTAGGAGCTAGCAATTTACCCCTCAACTGGGTATTTAGCAAATAATTCAGGTCTGATACTGGTACAAATGTTAAGATATAGAGTACTCTAAGAGATTTATCAAGATGTACCCATTATATAGAGAACATTTGAATTCAGAATAAGAAATATTTGAATTACAGTTTTCCAAAGGAGAAGTAAAGGTATATCTATTTATTTAGCATAGTAGGGAGTTTTGAACCTTGGACACCTAATAAGGTTATAATTTTATGTAGGATACATAACGTGACTATATTGAAATGTATGCCTCAACTACTTCCTAAAATAGCATAATACAACATGGCACTTGCTATCTGCATATCAGCTCATAGGTATGTCCATTTCTTACCCTTAGTTTAGCTAAAGTAATATTTCTAGGAAGATAGATCCCAGATTGGAAATAACTGAACTGCCTGATAACTGTAAGTATGAATACACAGAGTGAATAAAAATGTAACAGGCAGGTACAGAATTGTTCTCTTTTATTAATTGCCTCAGCACTGTTGAGTTCCTCTCAGTGTCTGAGAGACCTGTGGCTTTTCTAGCTGGGTTTCATTTCTGTCCTGAGTTCTGAACTTCTTGATTTCACCCAAAGTTCCATACCTTTCATTTGTGGGTATCACCATTTAAAAATGTTGTTATCTTCATCATTCTCTTAGGAGAACTTAAAGACTATGAAATTATAGAAAAGTAATATGTTCCTACCATAAACAGCTCCAATGATTGTGTGGTCTTCTAGTTACAGAATTGGTCTCAAAAGTAACTTTGAGTCATTTTGACCTTTTATTGCAGATAGACCTCATGTAACCCAAAGTGGACTTTCTTAGGAAATGAAAGACTTAGAGCAGCCTAGTATTTTCTCATGGGAGTTTCACAAAGCACTGAAATAGATCAATGTGAGACCCCCACATCCAGAAGAAGAAGTTGGGAATCAGGAGTCAATTACTTGAACTCCAGTTCTCCCGGAGGACTCTGACAGTAGAATTTCTATATACTATTTTCCTGATGGACAGTCAAAATGTATGCCAGTCTTAAAGGAGACCTGCTGTAAAGAAATCTGGTTAATATTTTAAAAATTGTATCCTATTTCATATTATTTGACTCTAATTTTTTTTTTTTTTAACTCTACCACAGTGATCCCAAGGCTTCCCATTCTGCCTGTATTCAGGTTATTTTCTGCCATGATCCAGCCATCAGTAGCTAACAATTTGTAGGTAGATCTTAATTCTGTATGAGCTATAGCAAAACCTTTTTCAGAGCATCTTATGAAATATCTAGATTGTTTAGAATAAACTATTGATTTAATTTCTTTGGCAAAACATGAGTTCATTACTTAAGCATCCCTTACGGCCCTGTATTAAGTACTTCTGTTCCTCAAATGACAGGCAGGACTGGTTGGCTAGTAAGGAATGAGTAGAAACAGGTGAGCTTCTCATGACCCGGCTGTGCCTGGATTGCAGTTTTCCCAGGACGCGCTGGCCTGGGTGACCAGTGTGCTCATGTGACGTTGCTCCATGGTGCCTGCGCTCCTGCTTGCACGCGGCAGAAATCGTGAATGGCTTGTGCTACCTGCCATTTCATTGCGAAGTACCGTGTTATGCAGCTTTCCTTACAAATTTGATATTTACTGACTTTCCACAGTGATGGAGAAGGGAGGAAAAGGACCTCATCCACCTGCAGCAATGAGTCCCTAAACGCTGGAGGAACCCCGGTCACACCTCGCAGGATCTCCTGGCGGCAGCGCATTTTCCTTCGCGTTGCATCGCCCATGAACAAATCTCCCTCTGCAATGCAGCAACAAGGTCTGTGTGTAATTACTGAGGAGTTTCTCCTGTGAGTGCTGTGAATTTCGGAAGGCAGTGGAAGTGCTTTGTGTATAAAGAGATTTAAGAGTTTCAAGTGGAGACATAACTTCTGTATCTGATAGTCAGGGATCATCACAACCCATTAGACTTTCGGCACTTGTTTTTTGAATGAATGAGTGGGTGAGTTGGTTGGCAAAACTTGCTTTGGAACCTACTCCACAGTGCGCAGGGAACTAAGATAGTGCTGCAGAAGAAGTCATAGATTTTTATTTATTTTTTAAATAATTAGAGTGGCAATACAGAATACAGTCTTTTATAAGAGTCATGCATAAAAGAGAATGACAGAGAAATGTCAAACAATAAAAGATTGGAAATATTGCACTAGGCAAGAATCAATCAAGAGAATGTAGCAGCTTTCTTCGAATATTAGAAATTAAAGCAAAAACATCCAGAGGGGCAAAGTAAATGTAGCAGTAAATGAAAAAAGAAACAGTATGAGAACATGAATTATTATATAGCCTTGGGAGCTAGAAAGTGATACTTAAAAGAATTTTGAGAATAAAATAATCAACAGCTCTTATGGGAGATTTTAATGTATTTCTCTTTGGAAAATTAAATATGAATCGTATTGGAGTGGTATAATTGAACAAGCTTGATCTAATATTTGTATAGAACTTTACCTCTGTAGAGAAAATTCATTGGTTTTTATTACACATAACACATTCATAAAAATTAATTATGCACTTGGCCAAAAGATATTTTAATAAATTCCAAGCAATCATGATTATGTATATTATATTCTCTGACCATAGTGCTGAAATAAAAAAGAAAAGGAGGAAGAAAACCAACATGAATGAATGAATGAAAGACAGCTAGGGCTATGGATGTAGCTCAGGGGTAAAGCACGGCCTCCCATGTACGAGGTCCTGGGTTCAATACCCAGGACTGCAAGGAAAAAAGGACAACTGAAAATTTTTATGTATTTGAAAACTATACTCCTAGAATCTAGAAGGAAGGAAATATGATAATCCCTGCTCTGCATGTAGTATTCTGAGGGTAATTCACAGCCATGAATGTGTTCATCTAAAATCAAGAAAGCCAGAAGTCACATGTACTGAGTATTTAACTCAAGAAACTGGAAAAAGGAGTTAGAATCTACAAACAACAGAAACATGAGGAAGGAAGTAATAAGGGTAGGGGCAGAGATCAGTGAATCTCAAAGAGAAAAAGAAGAAAGCAGCTGGCATTGCTAAAGATAAAACTAATTCTGCCTAGGATGGTCAGAGATAGCTCCACAGAAAAACTGAATATTTAAACTCATCACTGGGAGAAATTTGTCTTAACAAAGTTCTAGAATTGTATGAGAGAACTTTGCAGGTTAGAGGATTGGGAGAAACCTAGCATGATCGGGCAGAGGATGGGAGCTTGCGACATGAGGCTGGAAAGGTGACTTGAGGCCAGAGTCTGAAGGGATTTACATTATTCCCAGTAGTCTGCACTTGGTTCTCCCTGATGCAGTCATTGAGATGTTTTAAGAGATATGATTGTGTTTGTTAATAGGAAAATAATTGGCAGTATGTGGGGAACGGGCCAAAATGGAAGGAGAGAATGAGCTGCAGGGATCAGTTAAGGAGACTTTGCAGCGGGAGGGAGCAGCGGCCCTATGAGAAGCTCAGCCAAGAAGGCCTGAGCATTGCTCAGCTGCTGCTCTCCTGGAGGACTCTGACAGTAGGCATGGACCTTAGGAGATCTCTAGTACTTACCCACTTAGTCCTGTTTGCACCAGAGAGTATGCTTAGGTAAATTGCAGAAGTGTTGTACTTTGGGGAAAGGCCAGTTCATTTTGGAGTGACTCCCTTATAAGTCTTTTTTGTGTAAAAAGAAGAAGTGGTGAAATGACATATGCTTTTGTTTCACTGGGAGAGGGAAATCTGGAAGGGGAATTCAGTCTGGTAAATTTACTTAAATTGCTAGTTCTGGTAAATTTACTTAAACAGTAGTTCCTGGGAAAGTGGCCCTGTGAACACCTTGAAATGTGGAACATTAAGATGAGAGAGTGTTACTCTAAGGAAACTTCTGTAGTCTGAGCTACTACTAAGGAATGCCACTCACTCTTTTCTTCTCTGCAGATGGACAGGATAGGAATGAGCTGCTGCCACTGTCCCCTCTCACTCCCACCATGGAAGAGGAACCGCTGGTTATATTCTTGTCTGGTGATGATGACCCAGAGAAGGTTGAAGAAAAAAAGAAATCAAAAGAACTAAAGAGTTTATGGAAAAAAGCTATACATCAACAAATCTTGTTGCTTCGAATGGAAAAAGAAAACCAGAAACTTGAAGGTTAGCTATTCAAACAGGGCGAAATGTTACACACATATTCACACTCTTTCTTGAACTTTAAATATCTTTTGATCATAATTATTTGTTTGTGTTTCATGAGATGATTATGACCTAGAAAAGATCAGTTAAAGATATTTGCATTTTTGTTTGATAGAGTTGAAATATCAGAAGTCTGTGGGAATATTTGACTAATAAAAATTGTAGGTAACGTGAATTCAATGTCTTTTATGTGACTGAAAACTTAATATCATTGTGCATTACTCAAAAAACCTTTAAATATGAAAAAATATACTTTCTTTTTTGAATGTAATTTTCAACTTATAGGCTAAATGATATAATGAACTAAATATTCTTATTTCAAATAATTTCTTTTTGTTATATCTATTTCAACTATTATAATTATCTCTTATCAAATCAGAGTTCCTATTTTTTGTTAATGCTTTATCAATTTTTTTTAAGAAATTATAAAAATTTACAACCAAATAATTTATAATAACTGTCATGCTATTTGTGGTACTTGGTTGCTGAGTTTTGGAACACTAAATGTTTGTAATGTATTTTTCAGCTTCTTTCAAAACTGATTCAGTTTGCCTCTGATATAACTGCACACAAAAGATGCCCAGACAGTATGAAATGCAAAAAGTATATAAATGCCATTTTCTTGGGCAATTGCTTCCGAGAAGGCCCTTGTTTTTATATCTGTATGATGAACATTTTAGGCTACAGGGACCCTTTGACTTTTAAGATTATTGTCAAATATACAATCCAGATTTTCTCTCACTTGCTTTTATTGTGTTGTCTTCCAAAAAGTTTTTTTTTTAAGATTTTCACATTTCCGAATTCATTATTTGTGTTAAGATTCTTATTAGCACACCTGTTGTTCAGTTTTTTATTTTAACAATATTTTGTTTACAGAGGCATAGTTTCTTTTTCATTGCTATTTTCTTAACCAATTGAAAAGTACATAAATATTAAATATCCTTAGGAAATAAATTTTCTTTTTAAATTAATAATTCAATTAATTGTTATTGACATGATTTTAAAAGTTCTGTTTGATAGATTGTGCTTTTCAAAGCTTTCTGCAGGAATTGAATTCATATTTTTAAGCAGTTGGTTACATCTTGAACTAAATCATAAACAGAAAAAGATGTTGACAAAAAGTGTTATCATTCCCTTAAAAAATTTAAAACATGAAAATTATACTTCAGTGGGGAGTTGTGTACAAATAAAATTGTACGATAAATGTCAAAGGATGATTTTAGAATCAAACTATTTGAGGGAGTATGGCCTTAGGGATTGTTTAGCTAACTTCTTCCTTCTGTAGCTGAGTTAGTGATAAGCTTGGGGAGGCTAAGAAATTAACCCAAAGTCTCATAATCACGAAAACAAGCAGAACAAGTTCTGGAACTCAGGTTGTTTCATCATGACTCCTGAGCTTTTCTGAATATGCTACAGCATTGCTCTGCTATGTGTGCTCATATAAAGAA
The DNA here is from genome assembly GCF_902686445.1 of Sciurus carolinensis. Lineage (NCBI taxonomy): Eukaryota > Metazoa > Chordata > Mammalia > Rodentia > Sciuridae > Sciurus > Sciurus carolinensis. Next base: position 69,466,932 of record NC_062217.1, on the reverse strand, counting down.
ATGAAATGTTTTAATATAAATGACCACAAGTCTATTTTGAGGTCAGTTACGCTACATAATTTTTAGGGTAAGAAAGGAGATTTTAGAATATCTTATCAGAAACCTTTATCAGTTCTGAGTATACTTCTGTATTTAAGTAACAAGGACAGAAATATAGTTTATTAAAATTATAACCAGTTGATAATCATTTCTTGGTGGTTCTTTATTCCTGCCTAGTGAACCAATTATGGGGAGACAGATGTTAACTGGTCTTGCCTTTTTATCCTCAAGTGTAAAATAGGTGATTATTTTAAACACACTAGAGAGGGTTGGAGAAAAAATCTGAGGGAATGTTATGCTTTGTTCACTGTGAAGCAAATCATTAGAGAAACTGTATGTATGATAGTATTAGCTTTAATAAGCTTGGTCCTTTTAAAATATAATTTGGTTATCTAGGGAAATGGGAAACAGTGAGAAACAAAACTAAACTGTGTTAGACCGCCATCTAGTGGTATCCAGGGGTACTTTTCTTTTTATCTTTTTATCGACTATACTTTTAATCAGGGATTTTTACTGAACTGCTTGAAGAACACTCTGTTTTAAGACATTTTGATTCTTTGAAAATGGTTCAAACACACTAAGTAAAGAGTAACATTCGTTCTGTTGTTTTTGTGCTGTCGAGGACTTTGTATGCATGACAAAGATTTGTGTTGCAGAAGGTAAGGTGGTGGGGGAGCACTCTGATAAACCTAGTCAAGGGACCCTAATGAAAGGGGAAAGACCCTCACCTGTGTCTGCTTCCTTCTCTCTTTTGCAGTCAATTATTCAAGATCCAGATGAGTCAAGATAGTGATCGATTTTGTGGACATTTTTTTTTAATGAGCTCCGAGCCTATCTTTTACACCATCAAACGAGAGAGAATTCTGTATTAGCTAAAAAGTGGAATTAGTGTTAACTTCAGTGAAGTGAATTTTCCTTTTTAAGATAATTAAAAATGGAGACTAGGGAATGTAGCTCATAGGTACAGTGTATGCTTAGCATGCACAAGGCCCTGAGTTTAATCCCTAGCACCAAAACCAGAAAAAGATTATTAAAAATGAACACAGGATCCTACTATTTTAAAGGTTGTGTGAATATGTCTGGAAATAGTTGTAGAAATGTATGAGGTTAGGATGGTCAAATATTTTCCAATTTAGCATGAGGCCTTGTCTTCTCATAAGTCATATGAAGTATTAACACTCTAATAATGGTGTTTAAGACAGTGTGAGCTGTCGCTGATGAAGTGACTCCATTTGTCAAGAAGCTGAAATTTATAGAAGAGTCAATATGCTTGATTTTTGTGCTTAATGCTTGATTTTTGTGCTTAGTGGGTTTACTAAGGATGAGTAAGACACAGAGTAACACCTTAAAAAGTTTTTGCTTGTATTTTTTCATGTGAAATAACTGAAAGTTGGAGAATTTTCAATATTATTCTTGGTTTTTTTCTTTGAGTAAATATTGGTCACTGATTCCTAAAAGTCACTGATAGGGTTTTACTAATACAGTGTTTAAAAATGGTTATTCTAACGCACACTGGTCTTAATAAATCCTTTTTCTTTTTAGCAAGAAGAGATGAACTCCAGTCCAGAAAAGTCAAGTTAGACTATGAAGAAGTTGGCACATGTCAGAAGGAGGTCTTAATAACCTGGGATAAGAAGCTGTTAAACTGCAGAGCTAAGATCAGATGTGACATGGAAGATATTCATATTTCTCTAAGAGAAGGTACTCTGGACAATCTCAGAAATCTTTTCCTTTTTAAGGAAGGCCTCAGATTTTTTTTTTTTTTATTTTGTGCAGCTCAGTAATAATTTCATCTTTGTGTTTAGCTTATAAAAAAGGGAAATAGCAGTGGTACACACCCATAATCCCAGCAGCTTGGGAGTCTGAAGCAGGAGGATCCCAAGTTCAAAGCCAGCCTCAGCAAAAGCAAGGCGCTAAGCAACTCAGGGAGACCCTGTCTCTACATAAAATACAAAATAGGGTTGGAGATGTGGCTCAGTGCCCCTGAGTTCAATCCCTGGTACTCCCCCTGTAAAAATAAATAAATAAATAAATTCATTAATTAAACAAAATAAAAAGGAAAGTAATGTGCTTCTGCCTGTAGCTGTTGACAAGATTGTCAAGAAAATGGTGCTAATGGAAGTCCTGTCCCAAGAAGGCACCAGGATTCTCCTTTGCTGGCTCTCCTGTGCCAACTAGTTATTTGTAGCTTTATTGTTTGCCAAAGAAGAAGCATATGACTTGATACAAATCTTCAATTACTGCCATAAAAATAGTTCACACTTACAAAGTGGACTCATTTACACCATTTGGTTAGAAGTATTTATTTACTTATATGTGTATATTTATATGAAGGTGTAGATCACACCCACAATATATGAATTCATATTTAAGATTTAAATTCTGATGAATTAACAAGTTTCCCTCTGTCCATTCATTCCTTCATTTATTTTAGAGAAATTACTTTTTTAAAAACCATTGTATTTATTGTTGCCTGATAAGCATTTTAAATTAATTAATTTCTGGGGATTAAAACCAGGGGTGCTTTATCACTGAACCACATTTCATTCCTTTATTTATTTATTTTTTTATTTTGAGACCTGGTCTTGCTTAGTTGCTGAGGACCTTCTCAAGTTGCTGAGGCTGGCCTCGAATTTGTGATCCTCTTGTCTTAGCCTCCTGCATTGCTGGGATTAAAGAAGACATTTTAAACTTAAAATGAAAACTAATATATGAATGTTTTATATATAAATTCTATGATTCAGATTAAATATAGTAAAATGAGAATTTCTATGACCCACACAATTTAAGTATAAAATAAGACTCTGACAAATTAGTCTTATTTTCTTTTTTCTTTTAAAATTTTGTTTAGTATTGGGAATTGAACCCAGGACCCTGTGCACTGTACCACTGAGCTACCTCTCCAGTCCCTTGTTTTAAAAGCCTATTATAATGTGTAAAACATAGCTTAGATTAATTTAATATTTACTTTGTAAGATGCCATACTTACAAACCTAATATGTTGTTCTTTTTCCTTAAAGATCTGTAGAGTCCAAAATTTTTCATTGAATGCATTATTTGGGAGATAAAAATAGTGGTTAATGAATGTGTGTGAGCAATAGATCTCACCATTCTTTGTATGACTTTTAAAGGTGCTTTAGAATGGGCTGGGGTGTAAGTAAAGCATTTTCCTAGTTTATATAAGACACTGGGTTCAATCCCCAGTACCGCAAAAATAAATAAAATAAGCATGTTTAGGAGTCCTCATCTTTCAATTCCTTACAGATGTAGTTGGAACTTCTTAGCACTGTACCCAAAGCCTTCGTAAACTTGCCTCCATTTCTCCAATTCTCCACCTCTCCCTACCTTGTATACCTAAGTCCTTCAGAGAGGTGGAACTACTTTGGGTAACAGTGTGTCCTAAGCTAGTCCTGGTGGAATGTTCCAGTCCACCCTGGACTTGATGTTCCTTACCTCTCTTCCTTCTCCTCTTTTCCCATCTCCGTGTTTTCCATCCCTCTCCCTCTCTCTCCTTTCCTCTGCCCCTCTCAGGGCCTTCACACCTCTTCCTGAAGTGATTGCTGCCCACACTCCTAGCCTGTAGTATCCTGTTCTCCCTCAGGCCTCAAGTCTCATTTCCTTAGAGCACCATCCCTGTCTTATCTCCAAAATAAATTAGTTTTGCTTTATTATTCTTTCTCATGATCAGTGTATATATCATAATTTGCAATGTGTTATATATTTATGTGTGTGTGTGTGTGTGTGTGTGTGTTTGTGTTTCTTGCCCCATCGCTGCACACTTAGCACCCAGGGCAGTATTTTCCACAAGTTATTTACTGAATGAATGGGTGGATGGGTGAATGAGACTAATTTTCCTGAGAAAGGATTTATACATCTCTCAGTGATAAGATATCCTCAGGGCCATTCTCTATACTCCACTGCATACTGGATGCCCAATAAATGTTTAACCAAAGTGTCAGTTTTTATTGTAAACTTGTGGTTGAATGAGTGGTTAAAACAGCCTGTTCACCATCAGTGATTTGTTTCATGGGCTAATGAAAGTCACCCCTACAGATGACATGTTATATGCTGTCATTCATTCCACAAATATTTAAGTAACAAGGTCCAGGACTATAAGATGAAAGTATACTTCCATTCCCAAGGAGTTCCCCATTGATGTTGAGAAAGTATGCACACATACAGCATAGAGCTGGCTGTCATTCAGCATGGTAATGTTGCAGTATGAATGGTATGTGAAAAGGAAGCGACTGGGTGAGAGATCTGAGGGAGAGCTTCAACGGAAAAGGTGACATTCAGGATCATCTACAAAGATGAGCAGAAATACTTGAGGCCTTTGAGAGAAAGCTTGGAATTCTATAAAGGCAACAGCAGTAACTGGAAATCGGCAAAGTGAAAATAACCACAAACTTCTAGTGTATGTCAGAGAATGGGGCTAAAAAGGAGAGCTTGGAGCCCGTGGAGGGCCTCATAAAGCAGGTCGGCAGCACCCTCTGGGCTACCAAAAATGCTTTCAACTTTTGCAAACACTGGCATTACCGTCAGAGGAGGTTGCTGTCACCAGACCTTCCCTTAACCAGCTGGAGCTAAGGAGCCCATTTAGAAGCAGTCTGTCTGAAAGGAAAACTCTCCATGAATGAAATAAAGTCAGCTTCCCTGTACAGACCTGAATCCTGTCCTTCCTGTGCTTACTTCATGTCAGACATAAAAGCATAGTTGTGGCATACTTTGAACTGCTTGTGATACCCTTTGGTGTTCAGGCATGATTAAATGAATGTTTCATTACATATACTAAGTATTTTCTTACTGAAGGTTGGGTGACATTCTAGGGTGCTTTGGTGATGCCCTTTGTCTTGTGATTACTGTTTTTATTATTTTATGATCACATAAAAATGTTATTTGATTCTCTTTTGCAAAGTTACTTGTGGATGAAAAATATTTAGAGAAATTGTAATATAAGGATTAGCATCTGTGGCTGTCTTTGAACCACATAAAAAGTAGAAATAGGCAATAATACACTTTTGGATTTCAGAATTTGACCAGACTTTCAGAGTGCTAATTCTGTACCATCACTTATTAACTGTGGGAACTCAGGCAAATTACATAATCTCTTGCCTCATCTCTTCCAGGTGAAAAATGGGAATAATTTACCTGTTAGGGTTGTTCTCTGAGTGCAGGTATGAGGCTTGTTGGCTAGCACCCTTAATAAATCTTTTATTAAGTGCTTAGTCAGTGTTGCCCAATGTTATTGTCAGTGTGGCCACAGTTGTTATTTGAATACTTTCGTTCATGAGACATTGGGAGCTATCAGACAACACTTGTCAAACAGTGGTTCACACAGCACATTATACCACGTGACCTGAGGTTGGCACGTGGTCCATACAACTGCCTGTTTTCAAGAATCACACAGTTCATCAACTGTGAGTTAGCAACTTCATTTCAGAGTTGAAGGCCTTGCCTTATTATTTTTAATCTCTTCGATTGCAGGAGTTCCCAAAAGCCGACGAGGAGAAATTTGGCAGTTCCTGGCTTTACAGTATCGCCTAAGACACAGATTGCCTAACAAGCACCAACCCCCAGACACATCCTATAAAGAACTTCTGAAGCGGCTCACCGCCCAGCAGCATGCTATCCTTGTGGATTTGGGTATGTGTATCATGTTGATTGTAATTAACAAAAGAGAGTGGGTTTTTGGCTTTGTTTGTTTGTTGGTGTCAATAAAGAAGATTTGTTGATAATCAGCAGAATTACAGATCTTCTTTTGGGGGGGTAAGTTAGCCTTAAATCTGATCGAATATACCATAAATGCCTGAGTGTGAAATGAAATTTTCACCCCAAAAGGTGCCTTCTGAAAATGGTATTGTGTTATAACTGAATCATTATAAAGATCATATTATGGGGTACTCTCTGTGGATTGAATAACCAACTTTCGTTGAGGGCAATTATATCTTAATCAATGCTGGTTTTAAAATAGGTTAAAAGAGGACCAAAAAAATTAACCAAGGTGTATTCCATATCCCTAGACCTATGATTGAAAGCAAGCCTGTAGTTATCACTTTAAAAAGTAATATAGAGAGCCGAGCATGTGACTCACAGAGTACAGCACTTGCCTAGTATGCTCTCGTGAGGCTCTTGATTCAAGCCCAGCACCTCCAAAAACAAAAAGCCAATACAACGGTTGCCTGTCTATAACCTCAGGAGTGATTGGATGGCATTTGGTAAGACTGCAAGTGGATAGCTCAGAGGATAGACAAGTAGGCCTAGCCTATTCTTTATAAGGAGGATGGAGGGGCCACGTTCCAGGTCCCAGGGACAAAAGATCAATACAATAAATGGTTATGCTGTAGGCATCATGAATACCTACCTGTCAGATGGATGAAAAATAAAGTTACTAATGAAGAATGAGTACTTATGACCTGGGGGAGGATGTCCAGTGACAGCATCATAAAGCAATCTTTTTAAGCTGAATTTCATATAATTTATGGAAAATAAAATCCAATGATTAAAAGTATCATATTGTCTCTCTTTGCCCTATATTACCATGTTATTATATATTTTATTATTTTAAAATATCAAGATATTGTCCATCTGTCAAGTTTAATTGGGGTCCAGCTATAAAGGTTAAGGGGAGAGCTAACAAAAAGGGAAGCACAGAGGATGGGGAAGAGCAAGAAGTGGCTTCTGTGGGAAAGCCAATCCAGTTAATTATCTATTCCAGGGTCATATCAAGTTACCTAGGTTACATAGTGCAGTTAGCTTTGTGCATGTGCAGATCATATAACTTGCTTGCTTCTCAGAGTCCACTAGTACCAAATGTTATTATAATAGGATAATGTCTCCAGACCTCAAGGACAGAGGAGCTGCAGAGCATTTCTAAGTCATCCAAACAGGGGACCTGTTATTGTCCTGAGGAGTTTGCTCAACTTGAAGGACTTTCACTCCCTTGTACATTGAGTGGCCTGAAATCCCTATATCTATCAGTGTTTGACTATTTCATCTGTACTCCTAAAATGTGATTATTGCCATTGACCAGAAATGTTATTTGAGTCTATAGGTAAATAGGGGATTACCTTATGTTTGGGGTCATTTTATATTAGGGCATATAAAAAAATCACTGGCCAATTCCTAGTTTTTACCTCTGTTCCTTTTGGATAATAAACAGCTTTCTTGGGAAAGGGCCCAGCTCAATTAAATACATTTTGAGCCAGTAGAATTAAAATGGAATTTTATAGAGAGACTAAAAACTTAAGTTCTTATTCTGATTCTACCACTTACTGTGGTCTTACATTGCTTTGCTTCTGAGTTGCAATTCGCTCTGTTAAATGGGGGCATGAACTAGGTGGTCCCTGTGGTCCTTGCAGAACTGTGATTCCAGGACTGCAGGTTGGTGGTGAGAATGAAGATTGAGGTGTTGTAATCAGGGTTAGTCAAGGTATGCTAAAAAAGAGGGAAATGATGAGATCAGGTGACAGGGAAAGGTTGGTCAGACAAACATGGAGCTGGACTCAACTTCTTGGGATAGTGTATTTTTAGTTTTCATTAGCGAAAATGTTAAAGTGGGAAAGTAAAATGATAATTTGAAAAATTGCTTATTTCACTCTACTTGTGGCCATCTGTTTCTGTGGCACATTTTTGTTATTTTCTCCTTTTTTCCCCTTACTCTGCAGAATTAATCTTATCAGTTCCTGGAAAAAAAAAATCACTTTTAAGCCTATGTAGTAGAAAACATGTAAAAAATCTGACATTCTTGCAAGTTCTAACTGACTGGAGTAATCATTTCACAAGGAAGCTAGTAATATCCTCTTTGTTTTCGTGGTACAAGGCAAGTCCCAAAGCAGTGTATATAGTTTTGGTAGAGAAGACGTGTCTGATTTAGTACCTGGTACCCGCTCTTTAGTGATGCAGGACTGTGTTTGTTTGCTAACTGGTGTCTCTGTGCTCATTTTTAACCAGAGGTAAATATAGAGGGAATTTATTAGAAATCAACTCAATCCTTTACTCCCCTTGTCCTCCTCGGATATATATAGATATAGCTGTAGATATGGATATAGCCATATATATGTGTACACACACGCACGCACACACACTCATATATGTATCTCCTTTTTGAAGATATTGAAAAAAGAAAAGAGATCTACATGATTCATGGAAGCATTTTATGAAACAGAGAACAAAGGATATTTTAAAAAGAAATATTTCCCAAATGATAAACTGACTATAAAGTAAAACAAAACCACAAAGTACCTCCAGTATTCTAAGAAAAATAGGAATGAATCTGTTTGTGACTACTAAAATTTTAAAATTTCTTTTTTTCCACTCTGGTGCTGGGGATTGAACCCAAGTCCTCTTGCACATGCTGAGCAAGTACTCTGTCACTGGGCTTTCCTCCCAGTTGTAAAATTTCCTTTTAAGTAATACGATCCTTCTTACATAAGTTCTGATTTCAGTTAGAGGGTGGTTTTTATATGAATTTAGAATTTGTCCTGACTTATAGTCAGAATAAGTTTTGGGTCTTATTCTTCTGCGATCTCTCCTGGGTATGTTGTTTGTTTGGGGATTTTCATTGTATTTTATTGTTTGGCTGCAAGGAAGTACTGGTTAATATACAATGTTTGTCCCTATACGATATACATGTGATAGGATGGGAGCCAGGCAGGTGCAACCTGGGACTTGAGAGAGAGAGAGAGAAATTCTTTTTTTTTTTTTTATTGTAAACAAATGGGATACATGTTGTTTCTCTGTTTGTACGTGGCGTAAAGGCATACCATTTGTGTAATCATAAATTTACATAGGGTAATGTTGTTTGATTCATTCTGTTATTTTTTCCCTTCCCCCCACCCCTCCCACCCCTCTTTTCCCTCTATACAGTCCTTCCTTCCTCCATTCTTGCCCCCCTTCCTAACCCTAACTCTAACCCTAACACTAACCCCTTCCACCCCCCATTATGTGTCATCATCCACTTATCAGCGAGATCATTTGTCCTTTGGTTTTTTGAGATTGGCTTAGAGAGAGAGAAATTCTGAGATGAAAACTCTAAGCAGCTCTCACCAGTTTGGGAGGGTACTCATTTATTCCTGAAGTTCACCAATTTGCATTTTCATTCTGGTCTCCAAAGCATCAGAACATCTAAGAGGTATTGTCTTCTTTTTCTCTGCAGGAAGGACATTTCCTACTCATCCCTACTTTTCAGTGCAGCTTGGGGCAGGGCAGCTGTCACTCTTTAACCTCCTGAAGGCCTACTCTTTGCTGGACAGTGAAGTGGGCTACTGTCAGGGGATTAGCTTTGTGGCTGGAGTGCTGCTTCTGCACATGAGCGAAGAACAAGCCTTTGAGATGCTGAAGTTCCTCATGTATGACCTAGGCTTTCGCAAGCAGTACAGACCCGACATGATGTCGCTGCAGGTGAGGCTGTAGTTCTTCACAAGGAATGCAAGAGGCTGTCGCCAGAAATCTTGGCACCAGCTGTCTTCAAAATTATAGTTCAGATTTAAAGAAGTTTGGTCCCATTGTCTTAGCACGTGGGTAAATATATGGGTGTGTTTCAGTTAACTGTTGAGTGTAGGATTTGGGATCTTGCTGAGTACCCATTCAGTTAGCAATGCCTATGGGAGTGTTCACCAGGATATATAATTACAGTGATTTGATTCATAAGTCTGTTTAATAATGACTATGGAAGACTTTATTTTTTACTTTATTTTAAAAATAAATATGTCATATTGGAAACAATACATTGGCATCATTGTGAGGAATTAAGTAACTCTGATTTTCAGAAACAGCAGTTTGGTAGCTATCGTTAGAATTCCAAAGAACGGAAGGTACCTGTGAGTAGTGCTTGATTTTGGTCCAGAGATAGAAACATATAGCTGTTGGTTTTAAAATATAATGATTTGTCCATTTAAAAATTCCTCATTGAGTTGGAGATGTATCTCAGTGGTAGAGTGCTTGCCTACCATGCACAGGACCCTGGGTTCATTTTGCAGAAAACACACACACACACACACACACACACACACACAATTACTCATCATTTGGCATGACAAACATTCATATACATAGGATTTATGCATTAACTTAATGAGGCAGAAGGATTCCAAGTTGAAAGCCAGCTTTAGCAACTTAGTGAGGCCCTCAGCAACTTAGAGAGACCCCGTCTCAAAATAAAAACTTTAAAAAAGGCTGGGGACATGGCTTGGTGGTTAAGTGCCCCTGGGATCAATTCCTGGTATCTCCCCTTGCCTTCCCCCCCCACAAAAAAAAATGTTTGAGGGCAGCATCCTAAACTACAATATCAGAGACCTTAGAAGAGTAGATCTTTTTGCTTTATAAAGTGGGATAGAGCACTTAGTTTTCACTTTCTAGAGCAGGAAGTGGGTGGTTCCAATCCAATCAAGACTTCTACAAGTATGCATAAATGCCTGCTGCAGTGGGCCTATACTCCCTTGACAGGATTTCTGGTTTCTTGCTTCCCTGTTGGTGAGCTTGGACATGCCCAGCTTTCTGTTTCAGTTATCTGTAAAATGAGGGGGTTGAGGTCTCTTTCAACTTTAAATATCTACATTTTATCACATTGTGTTTCTACTTATTTTTGTGTTAAATGTAAAGCATTATATTTTTTCTCTGAAGTCTGGGGTCTCTTTTTCCATCTTCTCTCCTCTGTCCATCTCTTTCTGCCTTTCTTCTTCCAGTTCTAACTCTTCCAACTGAAGATTTGCCATGCTATCAATAAAGTAGAGTTGCAGTTATTTGTTTTTAGCAAATAGGGTTTTATTATCAAACCTTCCTTTGAAGGAAGCTTGAATTTTCATCTTATCTGCCCAGATATACCTTGATGGAAGAAATGTCCTCAACCCCAAGTTTAGAAAGTAGAAGGACAAATGTAGATCCTTGAACATGACTTGTTGAGAGAAAAAAATTCTCATTTTTTTTTATGTCTCACAGTGACTTGGATTTATTTATTTATAATAATCTCATTTTTAAAAATCTTTTATGTTTGACTCCAGCTAAGCTGCTTATTTTATAGTTATGACTTCCTGTGGCTCTTTGATCCCTTCCTTCACAGCTTGTGTGGAAACTTAGTTTCCAGAAATATCCATGTTAATGTCAATCACCTGATTAAAACTTCCTATTTCCTCACTGGATAATCTACATGTTTACAGAAGCAATAATGTTAATATAAGTAACAAGAAATACTCTCTCCTTTTATAATCTTATATCAGACTGGGTAATTCATAGATGGTTAACATCCTAATTATGTAACTTAAATAGCTAAATTATTATTAATTATATTGTTCGTGTGACATAGGTATGCACCAGGGAAAAGATAAGGGTCAACCATAACTGGCTGTAGTATTTTATGACTTTTTTCCTTGAAATAAGTCTCCTCATTTTTAGTTCTGTACTCAGGAAACTATTGTTGAATTCATGATATAATTGGTCATTTGTATTTTCATAGAGCTACCTGTGTAAGGGTGATGTTTGAAGAATTTCTTCTAGTCAAAGAAACTCTACTAAATTTAATGAAATATTTGATACATTTCACAAAAGAACCTCATCATTTGTTAACTGTGGATCAAAATTTAAAATTAAAGCACAAACTTTGTTTTTGCTCTAACTTTGGTAATACAGACATAAGAGTTTTTTTTTTTTTTTAAGTTCTTATATGATGTCTTCATAATGTTTCTTGAAATGCCAGTAATCAACTTGGTGGCCAAATGAAATAATTTAATTCTGGAAGCATTTAGATGCACATGCACTAATATTTTAATCTCTTTTGTCATGAAAAATATGTTGCTCAAATATGTTGCTTAAATAGTTTGGGTATTAGAAGAAACACCTAAAGTTTCTGACCCAAGGACATTTTAAGATTTTACTCTATCACAGCAGCACAGGTTGTCTGGTGGGCCCTAAGTAAGACTTGTAATAATTTAGATGCTGGGCCCAGCAAATAGAGGCAAGCTTTGCTTCTGCACTGAACATCGTAGGTGCCTTAGAATGGGGGCTTTTTTGGAATTAGTCTGAAATTAGAAGGTACTTTCTATGGAAATTCAAAGCCAGGACAGTTCTGATTAAATTCCATAAGTAATTTCATGTATATAAATGATCCCCAAACACACATGATAGAAGACCTTGCTGAAGACATTTATGTGGACTTACAGTGACTTGTTTTATGAACCTCAGTAATGTGAACTTGGACTTGAATATCAACTATAAAATGAGAAAAATAAAGTCATACTCATTTTTATTATTTATTGACTATATATGAACTGTTATTAAATATTAAAGTAATAAAATTCCAGTGCACACTCAGAGAAGTGCATAATATTTCATTTTTCTTCTCCAAATTAACTTTAGATTCAGATGTACCAGCTGTCCAGGCTCCTTCATGACTATCACAGAGATCTCTACAATCATCTCGAAGAAAATGAAATCAGCCCCAGTCTTTATGCTGCTCCCTGGTTCCTCACACTCTTTGCCTCTCAATTTCCATTAGGATTTGTAGCCAGAGTTTTTGGTAAGAGATACATGCAACCTAAGGGGACAGTGTTATTTATTCTAGGGAAAATCCTTCTAGCCATATGGTGCCCTAAATGTTTTATCATGTGTTACACAGAATAGCAAATTGCTACACTGTTGTTTGGAGAAACTTTGTCTTGCTCTAGTCATGGAGTTCAGCAGTAGGCAGGGGAGGGAGCAGAGTGACACGATTTATGTTCCTTTTGGGGGCCCTTAAATCCAGTCACAAGTCTTCGGTTAGGTTTATCTACCGTTTTAAAAGCCAAAAAATAAAAACAACTACTGTTCACTAGAGGTTAGTTCTGATGATGGTGTTTAGGATCTCAGTAGCCTCAGAAAAGGCTCACACAATTTTTATGTTCTGCTCATCTGTCTATAAGCCATGATCAAGTAGTGCTCTGTCACAGCTGTGCTTTTGCTAGATTGGAGCTTTTGTCAAATTGTGAGTATTGATATAATTGTAGGTCATTACCAGCATTTAAAAAAAGAGAAGAATAGAACTCATTGAAAATATCAGAGGATATTACAAATAACATGGGAAAATGCTATTTGGAGAAACTGATTTTGAGGACATACATGTAATGTATATACATATACCAGATTATAATTCCTTGTGTCTTTGTTTTGGGGGGCTATGGTTTTAAAAGTTAACACTGTGTTAGTGGAAATGCAACCTATAGACAGAGTTCAGTGAGAGGGTAAAATCAAATTTATCAAGTCAGATGGTTACCAGATTTCTCCTGTTTATTGAATATACATGATTGCTTTTCTCTATTGAAGTTTACTCTGGAGCTTGGGTTCCTATTAATGAATCTTTAAAAATCCTTTTATATATGTATTTCTATATCAAGTCAAAATAGTATTTCACGGCATCTCTTAGCCTTGCCCTTGGAAGCTTGTCTTTAGTGTTCAAGTAGCAAATGTCCCCAGTAGGCTTGTTTCTTGTTATGAGATCCTGACTGGAGTTGTCAGCTGCACAATTATTGCTCAATTCTTTTCTTTGAATTTAGTTGAAAATAGAGACTGTCAGGAAATGGCAAGATATATGAGCAAGAAGAGTGGCCACTTTTGTTTTTCTCACAGTTTCTTCTTTTTAAAAAGACTTTCCGTTGTATATGATTGATACAGTAATGGCATATATTGAGAAATATATTCATCCAAATACATTTGCTGCTTTTCAAAACTATTGCATAGTTGCATTTGCAAGGAAGCAGAATTTAGAGTAAGGGTAACTTTTCTGATTTAGATTATATTTTTGTTATTAGTTTTGATTTTTCTTTTAAGGTTTTTTCTTTAATTTTCTGATCTAATATAGACTTAATTTCATATTAACCGGCCCATTTACTTTTTTTATTATGAGATTTTGAATACTACTAATTGGCTATGTTGATTTGTTTTTATGTTCTGTTGCGAAGAAAAATCTAAATATCAGTTGAAAGTGTCTAGTCTCCATTAACTTGCTGTTAAAAATTATAAGAAACACATAGACAAACAGATATATAATTTATCCTCTGTTCCCCCACCTTTATCTGAGATTTCTTATAAGTTAGGGTAATAGTCACACACCTATTTGTCCCCACCACATTATTGTTTTTTAAAGCTAGGTGATTTTGACCAGTTTTCTTTTGCAAAATATTCTCTGGTTCTGCTGCAAAAATAAAACGAACACCTTTAACACAAAGAGTATGCTTTTGACAATAGTGAATGAATAATTTTGATAAGAAAATTATCTCTTCTTTTAGATATTATTTTTCTTCAGGGAACTGAAGTGATTTTCAAGGTTGCACTCAGCCTTCTTAGTAGCCAAGAGACTCTTATAATGGAGTGTGAAAACTTTGAAAGTATTGTTGAATTCCTCAAGAGCACGCTACCTGATATGAACACCTCTGAGATGGAAAAAATTATTACCCAGGTATGATTTGAATGATAATAATAAGATTATATAGCAGTTTCTCTGCTGTTTGTAAAATAAATGCTTTAGCATACAAATATAGTTTTGCTTGACAGGTATGTTTTTAAACTTTAATCAGATATATTTTATTTAGAAATGAGGCTATTGTGAAAGTTTTACATTGTGACATTGTTTATCTGGCTGTGCACGGGAAATGTGGTTTAGCATTACATAATGGGTTTTTCAGGAATCCTCATTGAAACCAAAGATAGAACTCACAGGAAGATCTGAGAATAAAATGAGACCCCCTTTTGCATTTTTAATTTTGTTGTAAATTTATAGAGGGAGGTCATAATGTGAGAGTACAGACTTTGAAATTAGAAAGTATTGGGTTTGCACCATCTTCTAGCTGCTTTTTTTTTTTCTCCAAGAAATATTTTTTGTTGACATTATTATCTGTTAATAGATCTTCTATTAGTTGTGTGACTTGCACACATCACCCTGATCTTCTAAACCCTAGTTTAGAAGCATTCCAAATGAAGCAGTGCTGACCTAAGAAGTTTTGGGAAACTTAATAAGGATCTCCCTCTGATGATTCAGATGAAGGAAGGTGTGAGTGGCTTAAGGGAATCCAGCATCCATGTCCAGGTGCCCAGGAACTACAAGCAGAGGGAAGCTGTTCCTCCCTGATGCTGAGGGGGCATGTGAAGGATAGAAGATGCTACCTGGATCAGTGGGAGCCAGAAATGGAGGGGGTCCCTGATAGTTTCTGTGCTCTTAGTAAACTAAGGAGGACAGGATTAGAAAAGAAGGACCTCCACCTCTTTCTCTTAGACCCTTCTAATCTCCTGTTAGCACCTCCCATTGGCCAAACCCAACCAGAAGCCAGCCAGAAAGGAATTGTGAGGCATGTAGTTCACAGGGGTCTGCCTCCTTGTGCACAGTAGAGGGGATGAGAACGGAGAAGGGATCTGGGAAGCAAATGGAAAGTAATCTGCACATCATGTATCTAGTCCCTGGCTCTTCACAGGGACCCTGGTGAGTGGTAGTTCTATAGTAATGCTGTTCAGGTGAATGAACTAACTGAAGATCAGATTTGTAGAACATACCACAATGCTTTGTGAGCATTGATAAAGTCTATTACTTTTCTGGAGGTGCTTGGGAGAGCCAAAAGAAGACAAGAGTTTAGAGAAAGAGAAAGTGAGTTTGAAATTTGTTCTGGTGACTTGCTGCCTAATAGCCACTTTGAAGAATGATAGCCTCTCCAAGTCTCAACTTCCATAAGAAAAGGAAATAACAATAATTGATCCTATTGTGTTTTCATATTGTAAGTTAAGGTATTTTATATACTATAATGGGAACTCATATTATCACATGTAAGATTGTCTTTCTATTGCATGGAAACGAAACCACAAGCAGAACATTCTGTAAATATGTAATAATAGTTTTTATTTGTTAAAATATTCTAAGTGGAGAAGGGTAGCTTTTATTTACATATTTGCTTATTCTTTGAAAATATCTTTTGACTGGCAAATATTCAGAGATTGTGCTTTTGGGGATTTGAAAACAGGTATTACCTCAGTTAACAAGGAGGTATAGGGATGTAGCTCAGTGGTAGAGTACTTGCCTAGCATGTGCAAGACACTGGGTTCATCCCCAACACCACCAATTAAAACAAAACAAAAAAATAAGCCAAAGGGGAAATTGCTTGGTTTTATATATTACTACTGAGATTAATGGGTAGAATTTATAGGCAATTGGTTTTGGATTTGATGTTAAAGAAAACTTCCTAATAATTAGAATCAATAAGTAGAATGAACTGTTGGTATTGGAGGAGACTTTGATGAGCTTTATTTATGAACCCTATAAAAAAAAGTATTAGATGTTTTTCCACGTCAATCAATACATATCCATATGATCACTTTTAGTGATCATGTAATAGTCCATTATATTGTCATCTGCTGGGCAAGGAAGAGGGTACATGTGTGTGAGGAAGATCAGTTAGTCTAGAAACCCCTTATTAAAATTGTAATATTGAAGTATCATTAATAGTAAGTAGTAGGATAAGTCGTATTTGCCTGAATGGCAGTTGTTGCCTTACTCACCCCAGCTACCCCCAACTAGTCTACATCAACAAGGGTTACCTGTCCTCTAACTTCTAAAGCAGGTGATCTTCCTGTATGGTGATAATCTGGGAGCGTATCAGCAGCTCTAGAGCTGTTCAGGCTGTGTATTTTTGAAGATTCTCTTTGTGGTAGAATATATAAATGATTTCCCAGAGGCTCACATGGAATAGCAAATGGATGAAACCATTTATTAAAGACCTTTCTGCCCCATTGACAAATACATTAGAAATACTTTTGTTCTCTGTAGTATAGAAATACACTATTCAATTTTGCTTACTAATTAGCAGCAGTTAGCTCTAGCATAATTACTCAATAACTGATGTTGTTTATCTGATATACTACATTTCAGAAGACAGTTTCTAGATTATGAATATTTTAGTTGCAAAATACCCTTGGACATTAATTTATTCTCATGACTTGGTCTCATAAGAATGTTTCCATTGTGTAAAAATATTCTGTGTTCTTATATTAATTGTCTAATCTCTATCTGATTTATTCCTGTATTGATAGTCATACCTACCTATTTTTTCCCTTTCTGTATGTTTTAATGTTCTTCATTAATAAGTATTCAGAAATAACATGAAGTATGCCAATACACAGAGATTCTATCTTGGTGTATGTACTGAAGGCCACACTAACCTCTGGTGTTTCTATGGCAGGTGTTTGAGATGGATATTTCTAAACAGTTACATGCCTATGAGGTGGAATATCATGTGCTGCAGGATGAGCTTCAGGAATCCTCATATGCCTGTGAGGATAACGAACCTATGGAGAAGCTGGAAAGGGCCAATAGCCAACTGAAAAGACAGAACATGGACCTACTAGAAAAATTGCAGGTAAAGAAAGATTTGACCAAAGAAGTACATGAACACTTCCTACAGGCACAGAAACTGTACTGGGAATGACAGGGTTGTAATATGTGGATGGAACCACTGCTAAGGGCTCATGTGTCAGATTGCATTCAAGTACCCTGAGGGGTATGAATGTACTTATGGATTTAAATATCACTTGGGAGAGAAAAATGCACACTCCCAAATGGAGGAACAGAATATGGTTAAATTCTTATTGCATATTAGACATATTTGGCTAAGTTCAAGGGAGAAACAATTGAATATGAGAAAGTGGGAAAGTTTGAGCTGGACTCTGAAAGGTTGGTAGAAGCAGGAAGTGAAGAGGGCATTCACATTGGTCACCAGAGGGGTAGCACCAATAGGGAGGATGTGGCAGAGCAGCAGAGTTAGCCTGGTATTAGTTTATGAGTTGTGTTGGGAGAGGTGAGGCAAATATGACAGAGGCTGAGGTGCAGGTGACTTTCAGTGTTAAACCTAAGAACATGACTTTAAATCCTGTTAAGAGGGAAATTTTTCATTGTTTTTGAGTCATGCATTAGGAAAAAGAATCTGAATTTTTTTTTTTTCTAAGAATCTGAAAATATTGATGGGAACAAATAGGATGGGGAGAGAAGGTAGGGAGGGAGGCCAACTAGAGGACATTTGCAAAAATCTGATTGAGGTAGATAAGAATTATCTAGAGTAAAACAGAAAGGGGAGGAAGAGATACTGGGTGAATTGAATAAAAACATGTAACATAGTTCCTGCCATCTAGGAGTTTATAATTGAGAATATCAAATATGAAATATTTATTTATAAATACATTCTACAAATGCAATAATTGATAAAGTAGTATTCTGCATCTGCAGTTAGTCTGATGTGCGCTCTGTGTTCATGACTGGAGGTGGAAGGACCTTAAACGTGCTTCGGGGGTGGAGGTTAGCAGGTATATTAGTCTGTTTTCTATCTGTAATGAAATACCTGAGACTGAGTAACTTATGAAGAGAAAATTTTCAAACTCAAAGTTTAAACACAGTCTAAACTATGTGCAAGCCATGCCCTGCGACCCCCTGCCACATCACATGTCAGAGTTCATCTTGATGGGAACTTGTGGGATGGGGAGTGCTCACGTGGTGAGAAAGGAATCCAGAGGGACTGGGGAGGTCCAGTCTTGCTCTTTGATTACAGTACTCAAAAACTAACCAGGGTCTTATGAAATCTACCTTAATCCCTCTAGGGCAGTCCCCGCCCCCATGACCTAAGGACCTTCCTCTTAGTCCCACCTCTTAAAGGCCCCACCACCTTACCTCATAATATTGCCACACTGAGGACCAGCCTTTCGACAAAGGAGTTCTTGGGGGACACACTCCATATCCAAACCATAGCAGCAGGTGACACTTCTTCAGGGAGATGAGCGCTAAGTTAGGGCTTTATTTCCTAATGGCCCCTTGACTTCTATTCACCCACACCCCTTTTCTGCCCTGCCATTCCCCTGCCTCTAAACTAGAAGACACTCAACCTGCTTCCATTTGGTGAGTCCTCTGTCCAAATCAGCTGGGAGAGAAATAGGTTAGAAATGAGGGATTTCTATAGTAGTTTCTCCCCAAAAATAGGAGCACTTAATTTCCCTCACTGTATCTCACATAAGCTCTGGCTCACAGAAACTTTGATCATTTTTCCTATTCAAAAATGAGCCAACATGGCTTATTTTAAAACAAAACAACAACTGGCGTATTGACCCATATTATTCAGATATTTCAACCATGACAAATTGAGCATTTTCTAACTGGGGAAGGCTAGTTGGCACCTGTTTTATGTTAAAGCTTGCTCTTAATTGTTATAGACTTGTTCATGACACTTCTGTGTAGTCATCTTTAAGTTTTCTTGAGCGCTTCTCATACCCATAAAAACTGCTGGAATCCCAAGTATGTTTTTCCAGAACCCACACTGCATGTCCAGTCAGAGGGCAGAAAGTAGCTTTGAGCTGTGCAGGGTGGTGTCAGGAATCCCCTCTTTTGCCTTTAGCCAGGCCTGACCCTAGGGAATGATGGTGGGCATGGAGTGAGGACGCCAACATTGCGGGGTGATGATTTAGTATTGCATTATTCATATAGTCAGAAGAGATTAATCATATTACTGTAATAGCAACCTAAAAATAGCCTTTTTACATACTTCATATAATATTTTACAAAGTGATTTTTTTTTTTTATCATTGGCTAATATAGACTTTTTTTTATCATTGGTTAATATAGCAGCCTGGTTGCTGCTATAATTAAGAACTAGACTCTTTACATTTTTCTCTGGGATGATTTTATTTTATTTTTTTCCTAACAGGTGGCTCATGCTAAAATTCAGGCCTTGGAATCGAACCTGGAAAATCTTTTAACCAGAGAGACCAAAATGAAGACTTTAATTCGGACCCTGGAACAAGAAAAAACGGCTTATCAAAAGACAGTGGAACAAATCCGGAAGCTGCTGCCGGCAGATGCACTAGCCAACTGCGAAACACTGCTGAAAGACCTAAACTGCAACCCTAACAACAAAGCCAAGGCAGGAAATAAGCCATAGTTCAAGATGTGCTGTCTCAGCAGAAAGTGCTCCTTTAGAATATTGGAGAGGAAGAGCCCACGTGCTGCTGGCCCAAGCTGGACATTGAAGCTGGGCGAGCCACCCGTGCTGGTGCTGAGCCCGCCAGCAAGTGGACCTCACTCTCATCAGAGCTTGCCAATCCCAAGCCGTTGTATATGTACACAGACGCTCTTGTTGCTAACTCTGTACATACATATGAAATGGACATAAAGAGTTCATACTTTCAAATAAAGTGAGTAGACATATATTTAGAGCATTTTTTAGTCAGAACTTCATGAAATCCACACCAAAGGGAAGTTCAAGTGAAATTTCCCTTGGGTACATGTGAAATCTTTTTGTCTTTTTAGCAAAACAAAGCTAGAGCATCTTTGTATATTGAAATATACTTGAAAAAAATGAATGTATTTTTTTCTCCAAAGAACAGCATGTTTCACACGATGGTGGAAAGGTGGAAACATTTATGTACCTTTATGTGTACCTGTCCTAAATTCTACTGACACTGTCTGAATGAGGAAAGCTAGTCATACTCTAGTAAGTTTTATGGGAAGGTGGGGTCTTTTTGCTCTGCCTGCTTTGTGCCAATGAGCATGTTACATCTTCATGTATTTTGAGTCTGGTGAGGCTTCTCTTTAGACACAGATAAGGAGAAAGCAGGACATTGTGGCTGAGTCTGCCCAGCTCAAGGTAAAAAAGAATGTTGCTAATTTTTTAGCAAACTAGACCAGCATTATTACTCAAACTGAAAATACCAGGCCTTGAAAATATAATTTAGGACCTAAATTGTCTCGGTTAGCTTCTTACCTTTTTATTTAAATGACTTCTGCAGTTGTGAACAGTTCCTTGGTGCCACAGTAACTAAGTGACACAGATTGGCCATTTCCCCACCAAATTTGTAAAAGCCCACGATGTAGTTCTTTTGACTTTCAATTTAGGATAAGGAAATGCAATTATGATTAATTTTTCTAAAGAGGACATACTGTGTTCAGATACTTTTATTTTTTATTTTTTGCCAATTGACAGAATCTAATAAGCTATTAATCATCTTCCCCTTTCATGTGAAAATTTAGGAGAACTGTGAAAGGTTTGGGAAAAACTGTTGAAATCTACTGGAAGGGAAGGGGAAAGTGGCACCAAGCCCAACCCAAACCTACAATTCTGATTTGGACTCCCAGCTTCCGCTGCCTGCAAATAGCTCGTTAGAAGATATTCATGCATGCTGGGTCTACGGAAGGGAAGTCATTTTTCAAACTACACGTGCAATTCTCCCTTTCAGCAATGATTTTACGATAGTGCCTCTGAAAATCAGTGCAGCTTTTTTGCCTTTCTAAACTATTTATCGGCACTGCTTTTTGCAGCACTTTTATTTTCACAGATGGATTATTTGGGGTAATTTTCTTCAAAGAGAGTTTGTTATACACAAACTGAAATGTATTATAGAGTGCAAGAGTAAAGCTCTAAAGGGTTCAGAAAATCTCCATGAACAGATGACAAACATCTGAAACCCCCATTATGACTGGGTAACAGTGAAAGTACGTATTCTTGTTGCAGATCAGCATGCCCTTTAATCTCCATGGTTTCTTAGAAAGACAATAATTTTTTTTTTTTTTAAGTAAAGCAAGTTCATATCACTTCTGGGTTCTAGAAATTGCTGATTCTAGGTACCCCATTCACTTGGGGACTATCAATTGTTTTGTTATTAGATTTCCTGAAAATTTCTCCGTTTACAGGAAAGGATAATTTTCCCTATCAGGAATAATATGTCAAATATTATCTAACTATATGGTGAGACAAATTGACTTATGGGTGTGATATACAAGTGATAGCCAAGAAGTCTTCAAGTGGGGGGAGGAAACCTTTTCTTTCTGTTATTCAGTTTAAAGTAGACTTTATTCTGGATGTTTAATGCCAGCATTATGAATTGTATTATGGTGTTCAGAGATTAAGGTGACTTGGATACAATGTTTTCTTTTGAAAATAAATTTTCTTTCTCATTTGTGATTTTTAAAAATGTTGTACCAGTTATGCTCCATACATTTTACATCTTCATCAGGTTAATGTAATGTCTGGTTCATTTCCAATAAATACATTGTTAAAGTTTCCTTGACCTGTTGATTCTACATTTGTTACTCTTTGGGGAGAGAAGCTGCCCTTGGAGAGAGACCTTTAAATAAAACCTGCATGGGCTGCTTGGGTTGTTACTACTTAAAATTGGTATACTGATAGTCTTCCTTACAGAATTCCAGACAACAAAGATAATGTCATAAATATTCATGAGAGTACATTATTACCAGTTTTCACTTTTTCTCAATGAAGCCTTTTGCTGATGATTATGGAAAGAAAAAGGCAACCACAAGGACAGGTTTTCATTCTACTCCTTTTATGTTCTAGGCCTTCTCAGAGCAAGAAAGTGTAGGAAAAAATACAAATTTTTAATTGCATAATTGCTTCTATATACTTAAGGGCATTTACCAATGGATATAATATGAATGTATTTTCTTAAAAATCAATCTTACTAGAATATTCTCAAGTAAGTTTGCAATCAGATACAAGGATACGATGTCATGTTGCTAACTTTAGGACTAAAACTTTTCATCTTGCAATGTAGGTAGGAATTTAACATTTGAAAAGGAGGCAGTATAGGCTTAATAGTATAGTCTCTTAATAACCGTGTTGACTTACCCACTTAATTACCAATTTGTTTCTCACAGTGCTGATGAGGAATAAGAAATCTATCATCTGATAGCATGAAGTATTTTGTCCTCTACCATGATGTGAGACTCTCATTAACTCTGACATAATGAGAAAAAGCACTGGATTCAGGGTGGGAAGTATTAGATCTGAATCTTGGTTTCACTACTGGTATTTACTCATTCAACAATCAGATTTTGTGACCAGGTTCCAAGCTGCATGTCAAGTATCCAGAGGTAGACAAATTATAGTCCTTGTCCTCAAACAGCTTATGGGCTAGGTATGAGGAAGGGACTAATTAGAAAACGAGAGTTTGGGGTGTGCAAAGTAATCCAGACAGGAATCATAGCACTTGGCAAAGGGACAGGGGCTGGATAACACCTGAAGTGGGTATGAAAACTGTTCCGAGACAGGGTGGTGTGATCAGAGTTAGAAAGCAGAAGTTGTGTAGGTTGTGTAAAGCAGTATATGAAGGAAAGAAAATGGTACTTAAATCAGAACTCATTCCTTAAGCCTAAATTATACTTACTCTAGTGAGTGTAGTCCAATGGGGGTATAGTGAGAGAGGAGTCTTCTGACAGACAAGGACTCTCACAAAAGGTCCTCCTGGAGCATGTGAAGGAGGCTGAGCTCTCAAATAGCCAGTAAAGTGGAGAGACAGGTTTGCTGCAATCCATTTGATACATTTGGGCAGAAACTAGGGAGAAGAATTGCAATTAGGTGAATGCAATAAAAATCCAAATCAGAAAATTAGTAAGAACCTGATTAAGGGCACTGAACTTGGAGAGTCAAACTTGACTTCTTCCTTTCCAATAGTAGTCACTGAACCCTGCTGTTTTTTTCCACAGTATTTACCTATCCATTTTCCCTGTCCACCCAGCAGCTACCTTAGTGCATGCCTTTGTTCTAGTGGGTTAAACACCATTCTTGACTTCTGGGAACAAGCTCATAAGCCACAGATGTGGAGGTACTTACCTCTTGTTTTGCATAGTAACAAATGCAAGTAGAGTGTGGGGTTGGACAGTTCAGAAGAGATGGGGGAAGGACCTAGGATTGCGATGGAATTAGCTGGAAGCATAGGAAGAAAGCAATAGAACTGTGCCCAGTGGGAATTTTGGAGCAGAATACTATTTGCTTCAGTAACCTCTTCTCCCTGAACATTCAGTACAATGTCAATAATTGGTGCTCCACATTGTGGAGCCAGAATTCCTTTGATGCTAGTTCTCTACCAAGGTATGTATAGCACCAGAGGACATCTGAGGGAAACCTGCCAAATATGGGTTAGTGCCTCTTACCTGGATCATTCCTTGTCATTAGAGTCCTTCACCTCAAGCAAAGGGACTTTCCCAAAACGTTCATCTCA
This sequence comes from Sciurus carolinensis, assembly GCF_902686445.1. Lineage (NCBI taxonomy): Eukaryota > Metazoa > Chordata > Mammalia > Rodentia > Sciuridae > Sciurus > Sciurus carolinensis. Next base: position 69,442,896 of record NC_062217.1, on the reverse strand, counting down.
TCAAGTTTATCCTTAGCCTAAAACTTCAAAGACTTACCCTTTCTCCCAGAATCAAATTCAGCCTTTGACAGGAGGGTCTTCCCAATAATCTGTCAGTCTGGTCTCCTGCTTCTGGCTGGGTCTTATCCTCTGTTCTGGGCAAATGGCACACTCCCTTTCTATGAACCAGCTGTCTGGCTTTGCAGAGGCTGTACCCTCTGCAGAGGGGCTGGAGTGCACCCTTCTTCTTGCATCTCACTGGGCTCCCTCCTTCAGGATGCCCTTGGGCCTCTGTGGCAGGTTGAACCCCAGGGAGGGGTGTCATAGCATTAGCAAGGGGAGCGGGATTACTGGAATTCAAAGACATCTCAACACCCCCAGGTGAGGGTAAGCATACTAAAAAACTAAAAGCCAACTTCATAGTTACCCTGCTACAAAAACATGTTAATGAATATCGGGTAAATGAAGAGGTAGGTGTAATTATATTTAGCATTTTATGTTTCTTGATGACCTAGTGGGTCAAGCACTTTGTTAGAGGTTGGGACCACAAAAAGATCTCATTCTTGATTGAGTCAGTTCTTATCTGACAAATTCACCTTTTTATAAAAAAACAAAACAAAACAAAAAAAACCAACCAGAATGTGTGGAGTAACATTTTGTAAATTGTGAAAGCATTCTACTGCTTCATCCTTTATCATAAATGCTATATGCTATGTATAAGGTACAATTTATATCGTATATAGCATATTGTACTGTTTCTTATACCCCAGACCAAATATATTACAGTAGGTAATGGGACTATAATAGGTCTCTCACACTGAATAATCCAGGAGCATTATTTACTTAGACTAGAATGTGGATAATACTCCCTGGAACTATTTAATAAAGCAGTTGATGTTTAACATTTTATATAATGTACAGACTGTACTAAGAACAGAGACCCACTTGTCCCATACTGTCCCATATTCACATGATTTTACTGTTCCACTGGAATAGCAGTATTCATTGGAATAGTTTTGTATCCAAGAGACTCTTTTCTAGGAATATGACGTTATTGTTCTTTATAGGAGCTTCTCAAAAGACCCAGAAACTTTTCAGTAGACAATTTATATCCCAAAACTCTTTGAACTTCTCCCTTAGAAATGCTTACTTTGGGGGCTGGGGAGATAGCTCAGTCAGTAGAGTGCTTGCCTTGCAGGCACAAGGCCCTGGGTTTGATCCCCAGCACCGCAAAAAAAAAAAAAAAAAAAAGAAATGCTTACTTTTTTTTTTGAGCAACCTTAAACTATCATAATGGTCATCCATTCTTAATCAAGTGCCACATTGGAATACCCGCCTTAACACAGACTTCTCTGTTGGAGATACAAGGCTCTGTAGGTATGGCACCCTCCCTTACCATGATAGGCAATAAGCTCAGTTTTGTCTTATCAATGAGTTGTGTTGATTACATTTGAGAGCCACCTGGCACTTGTAGAAGTATTGTACTTTATAGCATACATGCTCTTATTTTGTCTTTTTCAATTTTCCTTTGCTTATCTTACACTTAATTCCTGTTTTCTTTCTCTGGTCCCTTTTTCCCTATGCTGTCTGTTTCAGTTCTCCCAGGGCTGGGGATGTAGCTCAGTTGGTAGAGTACCTGCCTTACATGTACAAGGCTCTGGGTTCAATCCCCAGCATCACCACCAAAAAAAAAAAAAAAAAAAAAGAGAGTCAGATCTCCCAGTAATTCTTATCATTTTATATTATAATTGGTGGTTCCTAAGTATAGAGTCAGTGTTGACCTTCCTATATACCAAACATAGAATACAGAAAAAAAATTCTGATTTGAACTAAATATTTTATTTACTGTCATGTAAGTAAGAACTATAGATGTTAATACTGGGGCACTACAATGAAATATCCCTGAAACCTCTTAAATAAGAAAAAAAATGAGATTGTTTGAAGTGAGATCAATAATCTTTGTTCTTATCTGAAAGGTCACTTTAAGCAGAATACCTTCTGGATCTGAAAGACTGACTGTGATCCAATTAGATATATTTGTATAACTAAATAAAGATTAGGTGAGGTTAACCCAAAAGAGATATGTTAGTCTTAGATACAAAAAGGAAACCAGGCAGGTTTTGGCAGATCCAACTGGAAGGAATCTTTGCCAAGCCTCTGGGCAAGTCTGTTCTTATTGTTAAAGTTAGTACAGGGAGTCCTGAGCTCAGAATGCTGGGCTGGCTTTTCAGACAAGCCTGTCTCCATTGTGAGATTGGTGCCTTGTTTTTTAGCTGGTTCCCTAAGCATCCAACTCATTTGCTCCCCTTGTTTAAAGTCTATGGCCTCAAGGCATCCTTCTATTTATAATTTAGCTTCGTCTGTCACAGAGAAATATTACATTAGTTACACAACTACAAATATTCAAGTCCCTGCAACAGTTCTATTTTTCTAAATAGATTCCAGAATTGTAAATTGTGATAAAATGTATACAACATAAAATATAGCATCTTAGACCTTTTTTTTCACATATAGTTCAATGGCATTAATTACATTCACTTTGTTGTGTGACCCTAGCTCCTTGTAACTACCATTCTATTTTCTGTTTCTGAATCTGATGACTGGACACCTCACATAAGTGGAATCATACAGTATTTGTCTTTTTGTCACTGGTTTCTTTTACCTAGTATGTTTTCAAGGTTCATCCATGTTGTAGCATATGTCAGAATTTCCTTCCTTTTAAAATCTGAATAATATTCCATTGTATGGCTATATACCACATTTTGGTGTTTTTGTTCCTCTGTAAATGGACACTTACATTTCTTCCATCTTTTGACTGTTGTGGATAATGCTGCTATGCACGTGGGTATATCAATATGTCAGTTGTAGGAGTTGGAATTTTGTGAGTCTACCCATGAGGAATAAATCTGTGGTTTGTGACCCAGTGAAATCAAACTGTTCAGCCTTCAGGGTCCTAAACTGGAACAGTTGCAGCAAGGTAAATGACAGTTTGGGTGAGTCGTTGTTATTACTATTACATGAAAAGAGTTCTAGAATGCACAAGTCTGATGTTGGGCAAATTGGTTTTCTCAGTAATAATGCTGCTTTGAAAATACTGAAGAATAGTATTTTTTCTAAGAGCTATTTAAAGGTTGCTAATGTTCAAGTTTTCTCCTGCAAAGTAAAATTCTTAAGTGGTTTCATGTTTGCCTTTTCAAATTAAGTTAATTTGCAAATTCACAGTGGTCAGTCTCAGTAGAACATGATATTCTTCATAAATAATCATTGCAGTTAAAATATTACACTCTGGGAATGTCTCAGAAATAAGACGTTTCAAAATGAAACAAGAGCATTTCCTATGTTGCCTTTCACCAACTTGTGCATATTCAATTTCCTTTATACATCTATGTTCTACTTTGTCTAGCAAATAATTTCTTTGTTTCAGACATCCTTTGCTCCCTAATTTAGCAAATTAGGGTACTTAGAGGAAGAAATCGCCCTTCACTGTTTAAGTCTATTAAAACTTATGTAATTAGAGCAGTCACTAGTAATTTAATAGTACTTATATTTAAAATCACAAGGCAAGGCAGGCAGGGAGATACCCAAGTGAGTTAATGTACTTGATTTTCTTCCCATTCCCCCCAGAGTTAAACTTATGATCAGCTAGGTATGCCCAACTGTCCCATATATCAAAAGAATCAAAAGAATACAGTTCACTTGCTGTTTCTGTGGAAAGATTACAAGACATAATACAAGGGCAAAGTAGAAAAATATACTTGCTTGCAATTATATTTTCTGTTCCTCTGCTCTTCCCAAGCTTGAGGAAGTGGTTGAAAGAGTTATTAAGAGCAGAGTCCTCTGCCTTGAAGGCACTGTCACAATGGAAACCCCACTTCCGGTGAGACGGGACTCATCCTCTGAAGCACCATGGAGGATGATGGCTACCGTGCAGGGTCTCTCTTGCCATAACGGTGGTCAGTTGAGCGAGCCCTCCGGCTTCTGCAGGCCCTGTCTTCAGCGAGGCTTATTGGCGTGCATGGCCGGTTACATGGAAGAACTGGTTTCACTCACTGCGTTGTTTTGCATTGGTAATTGTACACTTTATCGGTAGCATGAGATCTAGTTCCCATGGCTCTCGAAAAGGGATACTTGTATTACCTCAGACTTCCCCCCAGATTTATTCCTGGACAATGTTTGTGGGTGCTCAAATTCTATGGTCAAATAAATTTGGGACACAGAATGGCTTAAAAGACATTAAGCAAAACTCTTCACTTCCGAGCTTCCCAGACCCTTTAACCACTGCCATTCCTCGGGAAGAACATGGGATGGGTAGGGAGGCCGGGTAGAAGGCTTGTCAACATGTATATCCAGGTGAGCTCTGGATCCTCCACTTACTCCTGTTGACCTGGGAAAGTCCTTGAACTTTTTAGAAGCTGGGTATTCTTACCTGTGACCCGACAGACTTAAGTCACTAAGATCCTTCAGTTACAATTTCTGTGGAAACCGATTTTTCCAAAACTCCAGATAAATCACACAGGCACATGGTAAGAGAATTCTGGTTTTGCTTTCGGTCTATGATAATCTGTCTTCACCTTATAGTATTCCTTTGTTTTTTTTTTTTTTGTTTTTGTTTTTTATTTTTTACAAAATACCATACGACTAATGATCCAAGTAAATATTTTATACCAGCCATTTTTTTCTCTAAGTATATAGTTAGCCTTATTCTTTGGTTTTTGTTTTTAATAAATGTGTAAATCATTTCCCCCTTCATTCCGGGTGTTGGTACCTAATAACTGCATTAAAAACACATAGTCTTGCTTTCTTCATTGGAGTAGAGAGGGTAGAAAAGTGACACATTCTTTCTTCTAATTTAAGTACAAAAAAATTTTAAAATAAAATTCTTTTTTTTGATTATTTAAAAATATCCTACAACTTGAAAGATTAAGAAAGGCTTTGTATCACCAAATGCATTTCAATAAATGCTTCTCTTTCAAATGTTTCCTTCATAAATCTGTACACAATTTCTGTCCTATAGGTAATACGGATTGCCATTCCATGAATGAATTCCAGTTGGCAAATAGAGAAAGGCCTTGTCTAATGAAATTCTTCTGTCGCCATTGTGCTGACTGCAGCTGTCTTCCCACGCCAGTGGGCCATGTGTATTTTCATTTATATAGAAAATATAAATAGAAAACACAGCCAATAGTGAAGTAAATTGCAGGCTACATTTTTTTGTTCATTCAACAAACATTATGTGAACACCCACTATGTGCCAGCTAGTGTGCTAAATGCTCAGAATATGGTCCAGATAAAGTCAGGTAGATAAGAAGAGGCAATACAAGGTCAAGGGATATGGATCATGTTAGATCAGCTAGGCAGTATTAGTAAAAATGAATTGGAGGGCCTCCTCAGCCAACCTCGTGAGATTAGAAAGACTATTCAATCAATGAAATTTAAGTAGACATTTATCTCATCTATGTGACCTTGAAAGGATTTTAGCTTAAACTGATGGATATGTTCTAGTCTATAGCACTTCATGCCAATGTTTCTTATTTCAAAAAACTAATATTAATATGTTTTTCTCAAACTAAAACTCAGTATAGGGAATTACTTACAAAGTCCTGAAAGTTTACAGAAAATTTATATCACTCTATCTATAAATAATCTTTAATATGTTGATGTATTTCCTTTGTTATCATTTCCATGAATTATAACAGAAATTTCAAGGAAAAAGAAGATCCAGTTTATAAAAAGCAATTCCTCTTCTTAAATCTCCTCAAGTCTTATTAATTCTGCCATCATGGAGGCTTTCATTCTCAACCACCTACTAGACCATTCCCCAGCACTCATTCTGAGGAGGCAACCAATTCTCTTCTTTACACATCACCTTGGCCTCTCTGACTTTTATTTTTGTCCATGATCATCTGTGGTCTGAATATTTGTGTCCCTTCGACCCATATATTGACTAAACCTCAAGGTATGAAGCCTCAGGTACTAAAAGGTACCCCATATTTAGGAGTTTATTAGGTCATGAAGGTATATAGCTCTGGGAATGGGATTAGTGCCTTTTATAAGTCCCTTTTATAAAAGGCTTCTGCCCCATTTTTGTGGAAGATGCCTTCTCTGTGGAATGGGCCTTCACTAGACTCTGGTTCTCCTAGTGCCCTCCTGTGGACTTCTTGCCTTGAGAGCTGTGAGCAGGAAATTTCAGGTGTTTATAAATTACCCAATTGAAGGTATTTTGTTAGCAGCCCCAATGGATGAAGACATCCAGTAAACAAGACTCTTTGCCTCCAGAAGGCTCAGGGGAAGGAAAACCAAGATTATTTCAGATCAACTGATTCTGTTTGATTGGTTCTGTTACCTAGTATTAACTTTTGTATGTGCCTGTTATATAAATATAGACAATTGGAGAGAGTTTGCTTCATTCAGAATTAAAGAATAACAAAACATAATTCGAAGGACCAAGTCAGTATGATGGACATTCTCAGGGAGAGATCTGATATGGCTCTTAACTGAATGAGGATTCCGTTGGGACATTTATTAGAATACTTGACAGTACCTGGTTAAGTTGTTCATGACATAAGGCAGAAAAAATATTTTTAAAAGTTTTGTAGTTTTAGGTCAGAACCAAGTCTGTAAGTTTAAGAGGCACAGTTAAGAGGACATAAAAGTAAGTGATACTGCAAGTGAGACAGTGAAGGTGCTTATTGTTTGTGTCTGAGTGGTCACATCAAGACAAATTTTGAAGCTGTGTTTTCCATTCTTGACCCCTTTTTATCCCACCCCCCCAACCACTCATCACACACTGTTCTGTCTCAAAGAACATCAACCATCACACACACACACACACACACACACACACACACACACAATCTGAAAAATGTACTCTTTTCCTAATCTACAAACACAGCAGAAGAGCTCCATGGGTCATAAATGCAGTTTTATTAATTGCAGTTTTAAAATATATGATGTTTCCAGTTTGTCTTATCTCTAGGGCTGTCTCTACTACTGTTGTGACTACTTGTAGCAGTAGGTCGCTGTGCAACTATGAAAAGACACAGAAAGATGATCTGATCAATGAACAATTACACCATAATTGAAGAAGTAAGATATGAAAATAAAGTGACCATAGATGAGATGAACCATGAACATCTCCCTGCAGAGCTTTTAGTTTTGCTAATCTGGCTTCCTGAAAATGTTATAAATGCATCAGTTCTAATTGATTTGAAAGTTGAGAGAGTGCAGGAAAGTCTTCCAAAGTCATATTAATAAAAACATTGACCAACAATAGTAACAATTGCTTACTAGGTTAATGCATTGTATGTGCATTGTCTCTATTTTTTTGCAATAATTTTATAGAATAAAGTACAATTTCTATCCTTATTCTACAAGTGAGTAAAGCAAAATGACACTGCTAGTAAAATAGGGAAGGTGGGACCCAATTTCTGTGTGATCTGCCTACAGGATTGGTTCTTTCAATGACTGGGCTGTGCTTGGGGTTGTGAGGTTTATCTATGTTACATCATCTCCAAGTCTCAGAAAGTCTTATGTTGTTTCTTTCGCATTTGTTCAAGTTAAGGGTGCTTTTCATCTGGGTTCTGCAGGGATAAACAATTTAAGAAAGATTCAGGAAGGGAAGAATGCATAAAGATAGGAGGGAAGTTTGGAGGATAAATGAGAAGAGAAGAAAGAAAACACTAGCAAGAGTTCTTCTCATCTCTGGCAACCTGCACTGTCCAAAAGTTGTGATGAACATTGCTTAAATGAAACCAGAGAGACTGCAAACCCTTATCGATTTCTTACTGGATTTCCATATCTAAATGAAAGTATAGCAGATAGCAATTAATTTTTTCCTTGGAGTCTGGGCACAATGAATCAGGTAAATGTTGATTCCTTTTCTAGTAGAAGTCTATTAAAGGGTAAGGATGCCCTAGGTGGATCTCCCAATCTGAATCTCCCAAGAGTCATCCTCACCCCAAATTCAACATAGTGGTCCAATTTGGGAGCATTGGGGGAAGTAAAAGAGAGAAAATGTCTTGGTGTTCTCCAGTTTGGCTCCTCCTCTCTTCCCAACCTTGCATGCTGGCTCTGACTAGGAAAGATGGTCATTGTGGAAAAGGAAACAGAACTTCAATGCTTTGGTGTATAGGCTGATGGAGAAGAAATAGAATCATGAAAGCATTCTGAGTACGCCCATTTAAGATGGACCACAAGTCAGGTTTATTCATCATGATTTCAGATATTTGGGTAGGACTGAAAGAAGTCCATGTAACTTCACTGAATTTGAATCTGTTTAGGGAGGGGTTTCTAGGAAGATGCAAGATGTATGATAGAAAATAAGTTTTGCTTTTCTTTGAAGAACATTGTGAAGGGAAAAAAAAAGGCCAATAGATTAGAATGAGGGATTGCTGAGGTTAGAACTGTGCTTAGTATTGTTCTGTATTGACTGGTAGGCTGAATGACTTGGTGAATGAATGGATGAAATCTTAACATTTTGGAGCACTAATATTTGACAAAGTAACTGTGTTAACTTTCCATCACTGTGACAATATACCTGAAAGCAATATGGTTTCTACAGGGATAAACAATTTAAGAAAGATTCAGGAAGGGAATCTTAAAGGTGAAAAGGTTTATTTTGTCTTACAATCAACTTAAAGATGAAAAGGTTTATTTTGTCTTACAGTTTCACAGGTTTCAATCCATGGTCACTTGACTCCCTTGTTTCAGGGCCTGTGGTAAGACAGAGCATTATGACAGGGAGGACAGGATGAAGAAAGCTGCCCACCACATGGCAGCCAGAGGGTGGGATGAGAGAGAGAGAGAGAGAGAGAGAGAGAGAAAGAGCACATCCCCAGTGATCCAAAATTGGCTTCTCCTTGTAGTCTGCACCATCCCCCAAAGTCCCTTACACTATGAATCCATTAACCTGCTGATGAGGTCAGAGCCCTGTAATCCAATTGCTTTCCAAAGACCCCACCTCTGAACACTGCTGTAATTGGGGACCAAGGCTTCAACACATTAGCATTTGGGGGACAGTTCAGATCTAAACCTTAACAGTAAGTAAGGAGTAATATTAGAAAAATTTGGGTCTTTTGCCCTGACAGAATAATCTAGACCATCTAGGAAACAGGCTTCCTTTTTATTGGGAGAACAAAAGATGGAAGATGACTCATTGTGGACATAAATTCTCTGTTAATATAATTTAAATGAAAGCCATTTCAAAACATTTTATAGATGTGTTTGCGTTTGCTTCTCTGATACCTTCTTTCTGTGCAGCAGTTACATCATCCGTTCTGATTTTGGGGTGCTTACTTTGTTAGATTACATTGTGCAATCTAGGACTAGTGTTGATGGAACTCAACTTGAGAGATAGTGCCTTATTTTGTATTAATAACTTCATCATCAGAGCTTTGAATAGGAGGAATAATCAATCACAAAGCGTGATTTAAAGGGCACTGGCTAATCTCAGGCATGCCTGAAATTTGCATTATTCAATTCTTTTTGTACGACATTTACTGAATGTCTGATGTGTGTGCTGTACTGGGTGAGAGAAACAGAGGTACATATTTGCATTTCAGTTTGGTGAATCGCATAATAAGATATGTTTGAAGGTTTATTTGTACATAAGTAAGAAAAAATGATTAGTTGTGTCCAGGATGCAGGCAGGAAGGCAATGGGACGGGAAAGCAAAAATACCTTTTAACTGAGCCCTGAAGAGTTGGAAGAGGATCCAAGGTGTGTGTGTGTGTGTGTGTGTGTGTGTGTGTGTGTGTGTGTGTTTGTGCCAGGGAGGTTAGGGGAGAGATGTGGTGGGCAGGAACAGAGACAGTCAACCAGGCTTTGATATTCCTTGAGGAGTCATTCCCAAAACTCTACATCTGGTGACTAATTCTGCTTCCCAAATACTATGATACTGAGGAAGATGGTAATCAGATATGAGACCCACTGATTCCACATACTCTTCTTCTAATAAAAACAAGTACCATTGGGGTGGATTATTGTGAAGCCAGTGTTTCAAGGTCCCTTAGTTGCATGGGTCTTTCCAAGATTCTGTATCTAATTCCACATTAGTAATTTCATATCATTCCTTTAGAAGGGGTGGCATCAAATTATACAGAAATGTAGATTCCATGAAATTTGGGTCTGTCCCTGGCCACCACTTATTCTATGGTGTATCATTGGTCTAATCAGCAGATGTAAACCACAGAGTAATTTGAACAGGGAGTATTTAACATAATGTAATGAAGAACAGGAAAAATGGGGATTTTCTGGAAAGGAGTGAAAAAAACTTTGAAGAATACAGAAGAGCAGATACAGGAGGCAACCCGTAAGGGCTTGTGAGAAGCTAAGGAAGCAACAGACCTGCCCCTCTGCCAACCCTCACCCCAAGCCTGAGATCCAGACTGTATGGGAGGGGGTTTGTGGCTCCCTGGGTGGTGGAGAAAATTAGTGGGACTATGAGGTCTCACAAAAGGCAAAGCACATATGGGCAGGTGCCAGGACAGGGGCACTTCTCTGAGAAACTGTCAGTGGGAATGGGGAGGAATACCAGGCAGAGATGGCCCCATTTCTGCTAGTCAACTAGTGCCATGGGAGCCAGGTTCGGCAGGAAGCTGCACCAGGTGGATGAGCCTCCCAGAGGGGTACCTTCCTCCTGTGGGGTCCTTCCAGCATTGTCTACTGACAAGGTTCAAATTTTATTATTATGCAAACTGCAAGTGATAACTACAGGATCTGCAGATAATGGCATAGCAAATGATAATGATCACAATGGCAGAGCAAAGGGTAATAGATGGGAGGGGATCTCAAAGGCAATCTGTTGGTAACAGCACATATGGTTTCCACGAGTAAGTCATGCTTGCTATCTCATTCAGAAGAATCCCGTCTATCCCAAGTGTTATTGGCATGAGACACTGCTTCAAATCTAAGTATTTCTGAATGTTCAGACAACACTGGGTTTTGGATCTGCAGTAAGGAATACCACCATATGAGGTACTTCTCATGAGACTGTTCCTGAGGGTCACCTAGAAGACAATAGAAGGTATCGCACTCCCTGCCCGCAGAGAGACACGACACCTGGTTCTTTTCAGCTCTTTATTGCGCGCTTCTGCCGTGGTTTTCTTTCTTGCTTCTTCTTTGTTCTTTCTTTGTTCACTCTTTGAGGAACTTACACTCCAATATATACAGTACTTGTAACCAATCAGCCTTTGAGCATGAGGGGAGAGCATGCACAGATACAGGCAGCAAAGGCAGGCATACAGTGGACCTGCACTGTCCATCAGGGAGCTCAGCCAATCCCTCGAACTTCCTCAATACGATGTCAGTTGTTTGTGCAAAAGTTAACTGCTCTGGCTCACTGCCAGGCGCCATCTTAGCCTTGCCACACCTAGGGCCAGGGGTCCGGCCGAAACCCCGACAAGAAGGAGAGCAGCCAAAGGGCTTGTGGATCATTTTGGGTTTCTGAGAACAAATATCAATAAACACCCTTTATCTTGGAAACAGGGATTTATACTTGAATTCAGATATGGAATACCCAAAACATGAAGAAGTGTAGCTGTTAGGATTTAACCCAATTCTGTTGGGTTTAGCCTTTAAACTGTGACGGTTGACATACTTATAATCTGCCACTCTCATCTTAAAGGTTCGGTTGTCAATCATCCTGATGATTTGGAGTTTGTTTTTCCCTTCCATGGATATGGTAGGGATGTGAATGGGAAAACATTTTGGAACAGGTTTTCATCTAGCTTTAAACAATTTTTGCATTTAAAGTATATAAGGATGTCTTTCATCAATTGGCACTTTGGATGTTATTCCTAAGACTTCCACTAGATGGCAATGTTATTTCAATTTTTTTTCTTGATCTTGGCTTGGAATGGGCTTCACAGGGTGGCAAGCTACTTGAAGAAATGTAGTTCACCATTTTGCTTCCAGGTAAAATAACTCTAAGGTAAGAACATCTAGGTGTTTTAGGAATGCCTTCAGGGAACTACTTCAGTCTATCTTTGTAACATACCTAAAACTTAATTCTCTTTATTGTCAAGAAATTATTTCATATCACATCTATATTTTCAGTTCTGCTGTTTAAAAACTTTCCTTTTCCCCCTGTCTCCGTGGAGATGAGGAAAAACAGATCATCTTCTTATATATAACAACCTTTCAAAAACAGAAGGTCAACATAAAATTGATTTCCATCTTTCTTTTCTTAAGGCAAAAACAAAGTAATTTCTTATAACTCTTAGCACATTTCTTACCAACCACTCTTCCTAACTTTTAATGATTTTTAAAATCAGATCTGGGATTATGGATTCCAAAATATTCCAATAATCTAGGTTTTGCTCATGGCCAATTCATTTGTTGACTTTGCAAAGTTTCAGCCACGTGACCTACTAACACTTTCTTTGGTTCTCAAATACAGAGAATGAAACAAATATTGGCTTCAGCTGTACATTTCCTTCTGATGTTGATAAAGAGGTTGAGTGGCCATGTGCATGTCAGCTCTACTTGTCTGGGACAAACCATCATGTTCTTTCTCACCTCTGGGATGGTATACTTGTTATTCCTGCTAACCGGAAGCTCATAACTTCTCACCCTGTGCTCTTTCTTCTTGTCTAGTCTCGGCACATGTTCAGTCTGAGAATAAACATCATGTTCTCAGGAGTCACCCCCTGAGCCCACCACTTTGCTGCCATGGACATCCGTCATGTACCCTGTGATGGTCTGTCTCCCTCGTACCTAGTATTTGTCTGTTGTAGAATTTTGCACACATGCAGAGATTTAATTATTTGTGAGCATTTGTTTAACGTCTGTTTTCCCTCCATTACTCTCTACTGAGTTAGGAATAAGGTCTGTTGTATTTATCTATAAAGCCCCCACATACAGTAGGAACTTAACAATTCTATTTCAACTAACTATTTGACTTCTTTTGCACTTTTTACTGGAAAGATAATGATTCTTAGTAGGGCAACTGTCAGGAATCAGGAGTCAGACAGGAATGTGACTCGTTGGAAGGTCTCAAAAATGAAACAGACCTGTGTCGGGAGCTATTTGGGGAGTCCAGATAGCTGTACACACCTGTCTGGTGATGAAGATTAAGACCAGACTTCAGCCTTTGTACTGTGGGCAGTGAACACTGTTGCTAGTGCTTTAAAGAGGGGAATGATGCAGTCAGATGGTTGTAATCTACTAGGAATGGTGAATGGGTCGTGAGGACAAAAACCATTTGTACTGACAACTGTAGTAGTAATCTATTTAAAAAAATTTTTTTCTAAGTTGTAGATGGACACAGTATCTTGATTTTACTTATTTTATGTGGTACTCAGGATTGAACCAGTGCCTTACACATGCTAGGCAGGTGTTATACAACTAAGCTACAACTGTAGCCCCTGCTCTTCCTTGTATTTTCATTTATAGTCAAGATTTTTTTGAGGCTGTTTTTACCATGCTTTAGAAATCTTGCCCAAAAATGGGGACAATGACAATGATGATGTTATCACAAAGTAATATCTAACATTTGTTGAGTATGTACTATGTACTGAACTAATCAGTATATCATTGATAAAAATTGTAGTATGCATAAAGACCAACTTAAAGGGCTCCTTTAAATACTGCTAGGTTCCACTCTCAGAGTTTCTGATTCAATAGGCCTGATGATTTGTGTGTTTCTGACCAGATCCTAGGGATATTGATGCTGTTGGTCCAGGGACCACACTTTGAGAACTCCATACTGTGTCATTTAAATGTCAAGACAAATGTAAAAGATAAGTACTACAATTATCTCCTCTTTATAGATAAGGAAACTGAAGCTTGGAGAGTTTAAATAACTTGTTTAGAGTCACACAGCTGGTAAGTGGCAGAACTGCCAAATCCAAGCTCGTCTAACATAAAGGTTGATCTGAACCCCCAAAGCAATGATGCTCAAACTTCTTGTGCATCAGAACCAGTGGGGGACTTTTCTAAACATTCAGGCACATGAGTTCTGTCTGTATCTTATAAATCAAACCTTGTATAGGGGAGGGCAGGCTTCTCAGGGTAATACACAGCAATTTTGAGAGTTGAGCATTTTGTAGTTTTATGGAAGTTAAAATAATTGCTGCAGTTGAGCATTTTGTAATTGGAAGTTAAAATAATTGCTGCAGTCTGGTCTCATCCCCAGATAATCTGATTTGTTTGGGCTGCGTGGTGGCTTGGGAATTAGAAAACTTTCAAACTCTCCCCAGTGTGATTCTAATATGCAGCTTGAGAAGAGTGAGAACCACTGTACTAAGATTTTTGTCTCTTGAACTGGACTTTTCATCTCTTTGAAACACTTGAAAAGGAATTCAGTCTGCAAAAGAGGTTAAAGCCAGAATAGACTCAACATGAAGCTTTACTAAGGAGTCCTGAAGGCAGATTGGGTTTAGGTTGTTCGTTTACTTTGTAACCTCAAGTGAGTCACCAAAAATGTTTGAGCTACAACTTGCTCTTGTATAAAATGCAAAAAGTGATCCTCATATGTATTCTACAGGAGGGCTGGGGATGTAGCCCAGTGGTAGACTACTTGCCTAGCATGTGCAAGACCCTGGGTTCAATCCCTAGCACTGCAGGGAAAAAGATAGACACATAGATACACAGATACATAGATAGATAGATACATAAATCAAAAAAGACTTCTCATTAAGGATCTGTCCAAGCTGGCAATAAGTGAGGTCTGTTTATTTTTCCCTACATGCAGAAGTCACAATACCCAGCTTATATTCAGGTGATTATGTCAAATATATTCTCTTGAATTTTTTTTTGGCAGGCATAAACAGAGACAAAATCTTTTTCATACCATCAGTCTGCTTTCCTGAAAGCACCAAATTGCAGGCAGGACTAATGCATTGAGAATGCTTAGTGCCAGTTTATTGTGGCTTGTATGACATATCACCATCTGAAAGCCATCACAGAAGGAAAAAAGTCATTCACAGTCTAATTTAAATAATGGCCACATCTTTGCAATGATGACAGACTGTGACGGTTTATAGGTTTTAGATGGTGACTCCTGCACTTTGTAAAAACAGATCAGCTGCCAGTGGACCTACAGTCATTCCCCCCGCCCCCCCATTCCCATTTGTGGATTTTTAAAGGGAAATTGTGTGGGCAGTTGCTATTACAACCAGGTAACGTTGGATGACTGAATGGGTCCTATCAAGTGACTTTATTTTTATAGTACTAGCTGCTTATAAAACTCCAAGTCCTGAGGCCCCACTTTCCTATTTTAAGTTTCCATAATGCCTCCTTGGAGAAAGCGTAGAAGATAATGGGGAGGAGTTGAAGGGACATCTCTTTGTGAAGATGGAATTGGGAAATTGGAAATCATCTTCTCACTCTGTAGTAAAGCACCATGTTGATTCCAGGAAGCCAGGGAGGCATAGTTTAGTGGGATTGCCTCACACCTAGAAGAGTGCATAGAATCCCCTATATCTTTTAAAAAAATATTTTTTTTAGTTGTAGATAGACATAATACCTTTATTTTATTTATTAATTAATTTATTTTTATGTAGTGCTGAGGATCGAACCCAGTGCCTCATACATACTACACAAGCGCTCTACCACTGAAATACCCCAGCCCTCCCTTTATCTTTTTTCAAGGAAAGATAAAATCTTTCCTCGCACTTCCATAGACAGACTTTTCCCTCTATGCAAAATATGGGGAGAGGCCTATGCTGCATACCTTGTCCAGCCTACTCAAAGGCAGGGAGCTGGAGCTTCCTGTGGAGTAAGGCCCACCCTCCCCTGGTCCTGGGGAGAAAGGGAATTTCCGGAAGTAAATGGTATGTTATTCACTCTGGATCTAGAGTAAAGGTGACAGAGACCCAGAGTGGGAATAATAATAACTACTGTTTGTAGAATATTCTAAAAGAAAGTTAGCAAACTTTCTTTACTAAACTCTACTAAAAAGAGCCTTTGTGTCAAGTCCTAAATTGCCAAAGTGCAAAGATTGCAATTAAAAAACCTTTTCTTTCGAGAGACTCACTAATCATCTGCTACATACTAAATCCAGTGGCATCATTAGTGTTCCTCTGACTTGGCCACTTGATGCTGGCGAACGTCCCACTTGCCCTTCTCTCCTTTGGTGGCTTCCTTGCCTGTGGACAATGAGAAAGAAGGGGAAATGGAGGGTGAACTGTGGTCAGAAAAATGGGAAGTAAACCCTTTTCTCTGTAATAGTGATTTGGGCTTCCATAATGCTTTGCTTATTCTCAATGATAACACTTACCAAATTGTGTTGGAATTGATTGTTTTCTTCTATTACACTCCAAAACCCTTGAGGTAGGCAGCACATTACTCTATTTATCAGTACCTGGGATGGTGGTACATAGTAGGTGTTTGAAAAATGTTTACTAAGTGAATAAATATTTGAATCAATGTGTAAAAACCCAAATGAAAATCAGTAATTAAAAAAATTTGCATTTCATAAATGTTCTCTTTTTAAATATATAATATATAATCATACATGTTACTTTATCAACATGGGAATACAAATAACTTTCCTCAAATCTCTTGGGAATTCCAGAGTTGTATTTTAGGAGAAAAAAAAATTTTTTTTTTTTTTTTTGGTTTGTTTGTTTTTTGTACCTTTCTGGAGGACAAAGCCAACATTTTTCCTCAATCAGGGATGTGTTCAGTGTAAAAGTTCCAGAACACAATCTGAGCAGTTCAATGGTGGGTCCTGTTTTCAGCAGTTGCTGCTCTCATTACTTGGGCCAGACTCTCTTCTTGCCTGCTTTCTTCTCTCAAATCTTTATTGCGTGCCTTCTCTGGACCACATGCAGTTCTAGGAGGACTACCTCATGTTCTCTGTCCCCACTGCAGTGAGGCAGTGATCTGTGGCTGCCTGGGATCTCCACATAGGCCTCAAGGGGCTTCATGCTCAGAATGCCAAGCTTACCTCTTTTATGTTGGTTTAATTAGATTTACCTAACAGGTTAGGTCTTGAGGACCTTCTAGACTCAGTCACATGCTGGGCTGGGACAAACCCTTTCCCCAGATTTCAGGTTCTTCCTTTGAAAGAAAGGCTCACCCCAGACTTCTCCTACCCTCCTGGTGAGCTCACTTGGGGCCCTTATGGTCCTTATAGGCCATTGACAGGAATGTCCTAAGCATTCTAATAATGTTGAACTTCAAAAAGAGAAAAGCTCTGGTTCAACTTCCTTTCTTGCTGAGTTTCCTAGACCTTGGTGTGAGCTTGTATAAATGCTGACTCCATCTGCAAAGGGAGGTAGGGAGAGGAGACTGTTAGTTTCCAAAGATTCTGTTATAATATTCCCCCACAATAATAGGCTGCTGCTAGGCTAATTTTTGTGTAACCAAAATGAGTTGGTCAAGTGACTCTTTCCTGAAAAAGTCTGCTCCAAGATATCATTATGTGCATTTAGAGATTCAAGAGTTATTGGAATACTTTTTAAAAAATTTCTTCTCAACTCTCTCTCTCTAAGTCCACAATGTTAGAAGTAGTCATATCTGGATAATAAGATTGCAAAATATTTATTTTTCTAAATAAATACATGCTATTTGAACAATAAAATATTAAATATTGGTAAAACAAAGAAATAAGAAGCAAATTAATCGAATAACTGTAGAGTAAAAGATTCCAACCATAAATACAGAGCTGGAAGTTTTCTTTGAAACTAAAGCATAACATTATCTATAGGTTTTATCTTTTGTTACTTCAAGCCCAATCACAGGTGAATTTATAAAAAGTTCTGCACTATTTGTAGGTGTCAGTGTGACAACCCATGCACACAACTAAAGACATTTGCTCTGCTTTTTGTTTTTGTTATGATACTTTGAATACATATAAATTTAAACTATATTTCCTGCTATATTTCAGAATTCACTATTATTTTTGTAATATATAGTACATATATACATAAAGAGAGACAGAAAGAAGTAATTTCAAAACTTTTACTGCAGAATGAACAAAAGCAATGCTTCCACTTGTGTTTACACACCATTTTACCGTCAATCTAAAATTTTCTAAGGTGACATCTATCTCTGCACATATAGAGGAAGAACAAAACTCTAACTCAACTTTCCACTGTACACTCACAATACATCACTTTTGTGATCCCCAAAGGCACAGTAAGCAAGCAATTCCGCTGTAGGCATCAGCCGGGCGTCCTTCAATTCCAATCTGATACTTCCTGGACCCACAGCCTCGCATGGAGATGCCTGTTGCTAGTTTCCGGTTGTCTCACATGTGCTTCTCTATACATCGGGGTCCCCTCTCCCCTCTTTAGACTCAGTTCATTTTCTTGAGCTGCTCACAGGTCTCCAGGAGACCGGTTGCCTGGTTCATTGGAGGGGATAATACGAAGGATGCAGACTAGGCGGTGGATGGGGCACAGCGTGTTGGAAGGATGCAGAACTTCCATGCTGTCCTTGGGCACCACCTGTTGGGAACTTATGTGTGATCAGCTCTTCCCAAGCTTTCAGAACACTTTTCTTCTGGATTTTTATGGACATATTATTTCATATTTAATTCTAATAGGTGGTGTGGGGAAACCCAGCAAAGCCTGTTCCGATTCTTGGTCTGTCTGCACAGCATTTCTTCCTCTTGGGCATGAGGCAGGATACCCTCTGGAATGAGGGTCTTAATATCCACTACCGGACAAGTTAGGTTAGGGAATTTCTGGTTTGGTTAACTCCATGGCAGAGGAAGATTATTTTCTGTGACCTGAACTAGGGCAAAGAATTCTAGATTCTGTGACTTTCTTTGTGGAGGGAATTTGAGCCTCTGCAACTGTGGACAAAAACAAACAAACAAACAAACAAAACAAAACAAAAAATATATATATATATAAAACATCACAATCACAATGTGTTTTCAGGAAGTCTGGTAAAAAATTTCATGCAATCTTTTTCATCTATATTATTATTATTTTAAAAGTGCAATTTTAAGTGTTGCTTTAATCTCCTAACATATCATTAAAACGAAATACTCCTAGAGAAACACTTCAGTCCAAAATGGAACAGAGAACACTTTAAGACATTTATTGGTTGAATTACCCTTCAGTTACCCTGCTTTACATGCTAAATGATGTCCAAACATTTGCGAAAGACAACATATGTGGAATGTGCTCTTGGTTGACTAAAATCTGAAATCCCTAACATCAGTTCAATATGGTGAGAGAGCAGCTCATTTACTCCTCTGATTTCCATGGAACTGGAGCTATGACAGCGAGGCCTGTGATAACTCACCCTCCTGCACAGCTGGGAGGATGAGAAAAATGATTTCATTAGGAAGAAGATTCCAAATTGGAAGCGAGTTGCTTTTACAAATTTCATAATAAAAACTGATTTTTGTACTTTCCATGTGCTTATTCTGCAAATGTGTAGTGCATTTCTGTCTGCTAGGTTTAATTTTCTAATTTGGTTCTGGTTTGTACGTGAAACTGATTTGAATAAGCTAAAGGGAGGTTGTCAAGGGGTTTGTGGGGGAGTTAGAGGTGCTTAGTCACAGAAACTTCATTATCTTCTAAAGGCTATCTGCTATCAAACGTCACCAAATTCTGTGGGCAAGAGATCCCTTGTATTATGCCATATCCATTAGATTATTTCATGATTCAATGAGTCACAGAATCAGGATTGTTTTAGTTGGGAGTGACTGTGGTGATTTATCTAGTTCAGTGGTTACAAATTGGCTGGAAATGGAGGTGGAGGATGGGGTGGCCAAGGAGAACAGTGTGTGAAACTCAGCTTGGAAGCTTTCCCAAAACCCTCACAACAGACCACTCCTCTCCCAGACATGGCAGGTAAGAAGCCCTCAGAGGTGGGAATGTACATTTGCAGAAACTTCTTAGGAAATTTTGATGCTATTCTCTGACTGAGATCTCTAAATTTCATATTTGCATATAAAGAGAAGGAGAAAAGAAGTTGTAGAAAGATAAAGTAATTCCCAGCAAGGATAGATTCAGGGCCAGCTAATTCTTTGGCCATTTCTCTTTGAAATCTTTTAGGGTATTAAATATATCAATATATCACCCAAATGATCTCTCTCCAACATTATTCTTCAGAATGGACATATATAGTCCAAATGGTGATGTAATTGCATTTGGTTCTTTCCCAATTTGGGAAGGTATAAGGCAAGTCGTGGCATATCTAGACAGGAACAGGCATCAAGTGATCAAGTGGAAATTCTTTAAGAGAGACTGTTCTGTTTTTTTTTTTTTTTTTTCTTTTGTCATTTTGTTGTACCAGTATCTGTTCTTAAAAGGGTGAGACCATTCAGTTCCTGTATCTTTCCATAAATTCCCCTAGGTAGCTGTTTAAATTATATTTTCTTGAAAACATTAAATATTTAAGTCATAATATATGAACTTATATTATTGAATGATTTCTCTATTGTTTTTACTTTATAAATAATAACTACACAAATATGCACCAACTATGAATAGTTTGTCATGAGTTTTAATATTAATGCTGTGTAAAAGGCTGAGTGCCTGGCTCACTATAAAATACTGGAATATGCTTTCTGTCTCTAACCTGATACCTGAGTCTCTCTGTACTTTACCATTTGTCAAATTGACCAAGTTTAATGCTAGCAGATGAATTTAAATCTTTTTAGGTTTAAAAAAAAAGGTATCAACAGAAAATGAATGCCTTACTGAATAAAAACAAAACAATAACCAAGTTCAGCTATTTACCCCAGCTTAAAAGTATTGCTGTTTAAACATTAAAGAGTTTACTTGAGCAACAGCAATGCATGAATTGGGCAGCTCCAAACAGGAAGTGGTTAAGGGGCTTGGCGGGAGCTGGCTAAGTGAGAACTATCAGGGTGAATGCAGAAGCAGAGCAGTGAAATTACCTAGTGGGTTAAAGTGGAGCATCGTCCTGTGTGGATTGTTGAAGTGGAAAGTCCCTAGTTATAGGTTAATTGACAGTTGGTTTAAAAAAAAGAAATTTTTTTTAGTTGTACATGGACACAATACCTTTATTTTATTTATTTATGTTTATGTAGTGCTAAGGATTGAACCCAGTGGCTTTCACATGCTGGCAAGCACTCTACCACTAAGCCAAAACCCCAGCTCCAGTTGCTAGGTGTTTTTTATTTATTTATTTTTTTTTGGTGGTGCCCAGGGCCTTTTTCATGCTAGGCAAGCACTCTACCAATTGAGCTATATCCCCAGGCAAAGTCGCCAGGTTTTGATTGGTTAAACTGAAGTTCCATTTTCTTAGGCTATGACTGATTATGCTGAGTTGGGTAGCTGTTTGGTTATGTTGGAACCCAGGGCACATGAGTTTGTCAGTCTAATGGCCTCTCAAATAATTATTTTAATGGGAGCTAGCAGCAGAAATAAGGTTTTATAAAATGCTTCCATGACTCAGACACCACAGGCAAAGAACACAAGATCTTTTAATCTGTTGCCTATTTGTTTTAACAATTCTATTAACTGGCAATGATTAATAATTTGCACATATTTACTGAATTATTTCAACAATGTATCTGTGACATTTGTTATAGAGTCTGCTTCAGAAAACTGAGCACAAACATGTTTAATATGTATCATACAATGGAAGAAAGCAGTAAGAAGTAAAATGTCAGTCTCTTGTTTTAAAATTTCAGTAAATCTGGATTTTTGACCTTACCTCCCTGGAACACTACCTGTCATGATAGAAATAGTTTCTGTCTTATCTTGCTGAAATATTTTTGACAGATGTAAAAGATTAAAAAATACCTCTTCTACAAGCTAGTTTTTTTCAGGCTATAAATTGACAACATTTCTTCATAAATTTGGAACTCCTTCAAGACAAAACTATTCTTGAGGAACTCATGAAGGACATGACTGTAAATACCATCCACATGTTGATGACTTCTCAGCCCTAACTTTTTTTCTGGATTCTACACTCAAATATCCAATGTCAACTTAACATTTCCAAATTCTTGATTCTCCTGCCAAGCAGTCTTTTTTTTTTTTTAACTTAAGTTTGCAATAAATGAAAACTATAGGCCAAAAATTTGGGACTTGTTTTTGACTCTTTACTTCAGACTCTATGTAATCTTTCAGCAAAACCTGCTGACTCTACCTTCTGCATGAATCCTAAATATGCCCACTTTTCAGCAACTCCATTGTTTCTACACTGTCCAACTTGACCTCTAGGGTGGGCCCCTGTAAAACCTCTAAATAGATATTCTGTTTCCATTTGTAACTTTGATAGTCTATTTTAAACACTGCAGCAAGTCAGATCACCCATGCATCTCTTCAACATTCCTTGTAGGGGGGTTCCTATCTCATCAGAAGTGGGCCCCAGAGGCCTTTCCCTGACCCTGCAAATCCTACATACATTGCTCCAGTTCCTTTTATGTCCTTGCCTCCCACCCTCCTTTACTTGGCTCACTGGCTCCTTCCCCACTGGCTTCTTTACTGCTCTTCAAACACGTGCACTGGGTTTTTTTTTTTTTTTTTTGCCTGATCAAGTCTCGTTTATTAGGGAAGTGAGTCCAGTTTATATTAAGTACAAAAGCCAATCAGAGGAAAGTAAGGAAGTATACTTGGCCAATCATAAAGCACCATGCAATCTAGCCTGATACACCCATAGTATTGTCTGACAGTTATGTTTGCAGGAGAAGCACGCCCTGCCAGTATTCGGCAGGCGCCATCTTAGCTCAACATGTGGCAAGGCGGGGGCGTGGCCTGCCGGCTCCGGACAGGTCCCCCTTTTTTATTTTATAGAGCTGGAGTGACAATCCCTCGGGAACTGCGCCTATCTTAGGTTGTCCGTGACAGAGCAACATCCTTACCCGTCATTGGATAATGAGGCTCTAGCCCTCATTTCCTGTCTTAGGTTGGTATGAGCTCTCACGAATCTTACCCGTCATTGGCTGTCCAGTTCAGCTCACAGGGGCGATGGTCTATTAAGATCTAATATTGATCAGATGTTGCACCATCACGATCCATCATCTCCAGTGATGGTAATGAACCTGAATAGGTTTTGCCTGTATAGCCTCAATTTGAGCTTTAATGAAAGCCATGATCTTGTTGAATATCAAAGGACCTATAGATACGACGAGCAGCAAGCAAAGGAGGGGACCTAAGAAAGGAAGGAGATAGGGAAGGAGTCCACTGAATCCAGTCTATAGTGGATTATCAGCCAGTGCTCATCGGTGTTTTTCTAGGTCTTTTTGCAGCTGTTTGATCTTGTCCTTAATGATTCCTGACTTGTTGGCATAGAAATAGCATTTCTCCTGCAAAGTCAAACAAATGCCTCCCTGTTCGGCAGTTAGAAGGTCTAAACCTCTCCTATTTTGTAGGACCACTTCTGCTAAGGAATCTACCTGATCTTGAAGATCTTGTATGGTGCTTGAGAGTATCTGTACGTCAGAGAGCAATTGTTTGGATAATTTAGTATATTGAGTAAGAGAGACCCCCAAACCAGCAGTACCTGAGGCCACTTCTGTAGTTATTCTAAGTCCTGCAAGTAAAGGAATGAAAGTGACAGCGTATTTAGCTTGCCCTGCAATGTGATCAATTGTTGGTATAGGGACAGGCTCATCTCCTGGAATAATGTCTACATCTGGGAGCAAGGCAGCTAAGACACATAGTCCAGTCCGTGCACTGAGTTTTTGAACTGGTCTTCCTTCTGTCTGGAATACTCTTTCTCTGGTAGCCAATAGCCTGTTCCTTCTTTTCATTTATGACTTTGTTCAAAAGTCACTTTATCAGAGAAGCCTCCCCTGACTTGCCTCAACATCTAGCCTAACCTATGTTATTCTGTATGTCCCTTTACCTAGGTCTATTTTTCCCTATAGTATTTATCACATTATATATTTAGCTGAATTTTTTTTGGGAGGGGGTTATCTCTATCATCCCGAGAACATGAGCATCAACAGAGCAAGGCATTTATCTTGAAATTAAAACAGTACATTGAAATCAGGTGTCTGTTTTCTGGATATCTCTATCATCTGATTATAACTCATCTGTAGTGGCTAAAATGTATGAAAAAAGAAACGGTGCTTTGAAAACAACCAGTTATTAGTATAGATTTCATGCTGCAGGTATTTGGTGGCAGCTCGAACCATGCCCTGGGCATTGGCCAGTGCCCTGGGGGTTTGTTAGGGGTGGTGCGGTGCACAGTAGGGCCCTGTTTTCACTGGTGATTGTTCCTTCTCTTTGTTCAGACTTACCTTCTTCAGAGCCAGCTCCATGTCTCTCTGTAGGAAGAGCTCAGGTTTCTATTAAGTGCAGAGCCTAGCTTTCTTGTCACAAATTTGAGTATGCAAAAATATAAATTTATTGTCTATAAAATTTTATTTCAAGGTCCAGAACTCCCATTTTGAGTGTGGCATAAAACTGTCCATCAACTTCCTGGAAATTTCTGCCACATTTGAGGATGCCTCAGCTACTTCAGGCTTAGCTCCATCACCCGGGCTTTTGCTCACCTTTCCCCATGGACTTGTGGTGGGGGAGGGATAAGAGTTGTCCTGTGTGACTCCTGTACCAGCCAAGGACCTGTGCCCTTGGCCCCCAGCTGGGCAGTGTGTGATACTTCCTCGAATGCCAGAGACCTGCCTGGGCTCCCCTCAGCTCCCTGGAGCCTGCAGTCTTCTGAGACACCACTTGTCCCATTTGGTCTCCATAGAAGACTGCTCACACAAAATTCTTCTGAGGAGGTCTCCTATTGTTTCTATTTCAATGTCTGTCTCTGGCTGAGTCTCTTGAACTTCTAGGAATTATCAAACTCCAGGGACTGTCTCCAACTTTCTGGGGCCTAGATAAGCCACTAGCTATTGCTAATCTCTACCCCTTCATGAGAGAGATTGCCTTTGACTGCCTTTCTATCAGCTAGACTGTATCACAGTAGGAGAAGAAGCTAACTTGTTGAAAATTGGTAGTAATGCAAATGACTCTGGCCCATAACAATGCAAATAAATTTTGACTACTGGCCATAGTCTTGACTTCTGCCTGAATAAAACATGATCTTAATATTATATTCGATTACCATTTAAGATGACAAGCAGTTTTGCATCTATTAGAAAATTTATTTTAGTATTCTCGTTTTTTTTTATATACATGCACATCAGGATATATACACACATGCACATACATTTATATATCTGTTTTCCTCATTAATGGGTGGGTTGAAAAAAACTGATGTGATAATTTTATATTGGATTGACAGTCATATTTTTAATATTTTGAAAACTATCCTTTAGCAAACTGTTCATGTCTCTTTTCAAGTATTTTCTGTCTTTCACTGGGAAAGCACCTTTTAATCTTGGAAGTGAAGAATATATTAATTTCTTCTTGAGTCGTATGCTGTTATGGGGGTCTCACTGTTAGAGCTGGGGTGAATGTAGGGGAGTCAAATGAGGTCCCCAAAACTCTTTTTTCAAACATGACCATAACATCAATTTCCACACCTGGAGGTGAATAATGATTCCTTAATATTAGCAAGCAAGATTCCTAACGTTTCCTGTATTTTTTAAATAGTTCCTTTGAAGTAGGATCCAAATAAGGTCTGTACATTGCAATTGGCTGAGATGTCAAGTCTCTTTTAATTCTAAAGTTCCCAATGCCTCTTTATATTTATATTTATATTATATTAAATATTAATATATTTTTCTAGTAATTACATTGTTGGCAAAATGTGATTACTTCATCTCATAGTTTCCTGTAATGTGGATTTGTAGCACCTTCAAGATATTCTTTTCTGTGTTCTCTATAAACAGGCTTTAGATTGAGAGACCTGATTGGACTCAGGTTTGATTTTGGGAGGGGGGAAGAATACTTCATAGGTGGGACTGAATATGGTGGCACACACCTGTAATCCCAGCAACTTGGGAGACTGAGACAGGAGGATTGCCAGTTTGAGGCTAGCCTCAGCAACTCAGAGAGTCCCTAAGCAACTCAGTGAGACCCTGCCTTAAAATTATAAAAAAAAAAAAAAAAAAAAAAAGGCCAGGTATCTTAGTGGTTGAGTGTCCCTGGGTTCAATACCAGGTACAACAACAAAAACTTCATAGGTGGTGTTTTATACGTCCATTAATTGAGTCTCAAATG
Organism: Sciurus carolinensis; assembly: GCF_902686445.1. Lineage (NCBI taxonomy): Eukaryota > Metazoa > Chordata > Mammalia > Rodentia > Sciuridae > Sciurus > Sciurus carolinensis. The sequence goes on along the minus strand of NC_062217.1, from coordinate 69,416,914 downwards.
ACTGGTTGTCTCTGTTTTTGTGATGTTAGTAGCCATTATCACTGTCTAGATTTATGTATATATATAAAATTCTTAAAAATTAGGGATGAACCTTGGAATTTGAATAGACATTATCAACCTCATTTTTCTCATTGTCCTTCCCCTCTCCTTGGACATGTTTCATGGTTGTGGTGGAGTGGTAAGGTTTTTCCCAGGAAGTGAATGCCTTCTTAGGAACAGTCAGAACTGGGCAGAAGTGAGACTCCCAGGTAGGAGATCAGAAGGTATATTGGTATGGAGACGAGAATGGGCATGAGCCTCACAATTTCTTCCTATAAGGAAGATGTGAGGGTGTCTATGTGCTTAAGGGATTAGAGTCCAGGGAAGAACATATGGGAGATATGCTCAGGGAAAATGTAAATTTAGGATCGTGTCACGTGAAATTTCCAAAAGTTTTAAGTCAGTGACGAGGTAAGATTTGATTCCCGTGCTCTGCAAGGTCCTATGCATGCATTTCTGACAGGGAAAGTTCTCCACATAGGGGAAAATAGAAGCAGCACCTGTCTTGGTCTCCTCTAGCTGCTATAACAAAAAAACCAGACAGGGTGGTTTATAAACAACAGAAATGATTTCTCACAGTACTGAAGGCTGCAAAGTCCAAGATCAGGGTGCCAGCAGATTCGGTGCCTGGTGTGGGCCCATTTCCTGGTTCACAGATGGCACCTTCTGTGTTCTAACAAGATGGAAGGAACAGACAAGATCCTTTATGCCTCTTTCACGAGAGCACTGATTTCCTTCATGAGGATTCTGTGCTCACGATCCAATTATCTTCCAGAGGCCCCACTTCCTAACACCATCACATTGGTTCCAACATGTAAATTTTGGGGACACCCAAACATTCAGACCAAGGCACTGCCAGTCCTTCCTCTTGCCCAGGCAATGCCCTCAGTGTGCTCCTTCTCTTTCTGGGGAATGAATCCATGGGTTTCAGGAAGAAAATATCCAAGTAGAAATCAAACCAGAATTTGCTCCTTTGAAAGTCTTTTGCTACCTCTGTTGAGAGAATCATCAAAAGCCTTCAGACCCTCACCCTTTTTGTGAGGATAGGAGAAGGAGAAATCAGGCATGCATCCATTAAATTATTTTTCTTGTCATTTTAAATTACTAGGTGGCAGTTCTGAAATACTCTACATGGCTGCATATGGCCTCAAGTAAACACATGTCTGAATCTGGCAGACAATAGGTTTTCACAAGCCTGAAGCATGCAATTTTTAAAGCTCTCTTTTTCTCCTCCTCTTTCTTGAGGCAGAGGGTATTATTTTTTACATGAGAAAATAATAAGCGTTAAGAATATAAGCACATAAAATATATTTAAAATTCCCATCTACATTTAGAATCTTTGCATTAGTCTTCCCCCTTTTTTCCCCACTGACATCATTTTAGTCACTATCTTAGCTTTTTCTATCCCACTGCATGCCCTGCTGATTACTATTTTTTATCTGTTTTGATTTTCCTATTTTCTCATTTGTCTTCTTTAAGATGAAACTCACTTAGTGTTTGAAAAGGGAATAAGTCTATTCTCCATCACTTTTTGTTCCCTGGCTATTAGGACCTTTAATTTCCAAGATCCAGGCAGCTTCAATCTTGGAAGAATCCTTTCCCCAGGATCCAGGAAAAAGGAGAGTCAAAGGACTGTGTGGGCCATGGGAAGAGGGTAGTTACCTGTACTGAGGGTGTATCATGAGCCTGCAGAGATGGTGCAATAATGCTGCAGAGGCTGAGCAGGGATCGTAAAGCAGCAGACCTGGAGGCTGTAATGGGGGAAGGGCTGCTCCCTGAGCTCTCAGTGCTGCTGGGGGCACCCTTTCCTCCACTACAATCTCCAGGGCTGCTGCTGTTTGTAACTGATGCATGCATCTGGGAAGTCTGTATGCCCTGTATAGTGGTTAGAGGAAGGGGTGGTGTGAGGACTGGTGAAGAGGGGGAGTTTGGTCCACTGAGCTATTTGGAGTACATGGTAGCTGTTTTGTTACTGATGATTTACCCTCTAAGTGAACCCATAAACTGGTAGGACCATGTAAAACATGTGAGTAGCACTTTACAGTTTGCAAGGTAAGATTTATCAACACAATTGCCTTTCTTGAAGAATTCCTGGAGGTAGACTCTGAGATTTATAGGCAGACAGTTTTGGTAGGAAGTGAGTGTTGAGGATCAAATGAAGGGAGAGTGAGCAGAGGGAGGCACTGGGATGCAGTGAAGTTAGAACACAGGCCTTGACTGTGATAGTTAATTTATTTTCCTTCTTCTTTTATGATTTTCATGCCCCTGCCCCTCTTGCCTAATTGTGCTGATCAGGGCAATGCTAAACAGAAGTATGAGAGTAGGCATGTTTGTCTTGTTCCAGATCTTAGGGGAAATGTATTTAGCCTTTCACCAGGAAGTATGGGCTTATGGTGGGATTTTCATAGTATCCTTTATCCAGTTAACTAAATCCTATTTCTAGTTTGTTGAATGTTGTTAAAAAGGAGGATGGTTGGACTCTGTGAAATGCTTTTTCTGCATCAATTAAGGTGATCCTCGGTCTTTTGCCTTTTATTCTATTTGTTTGGTGTACATTCATTGACTATCAGATATCAAACCAACTTTGCATTCCTGGAGAAGCTATCAGGTGCTGGTCATGGTGTTTAACACTTCTCATATGTTTCAAGTATTTAATTGAAGATTTTTGTGTCTATATTGGATAATGGTTTGTTATTTTCTTTTTTCTTTGTGATATCTTTTTTGAGTCTTGCTGTTAGTATAACACTGGACTCACAGAACGAGTAGGGAAAATTTACATCTTTTATTATTTTTTTTGGAACGGTTTGTGAAAGATTGACCTGTTTCTTCCTTCTCCTCCTCTTCTTCCTTTCTTTTTTCTTTATTTTTTATGTTTTTGACATTCTTCTTTAAATATTTGGTAGACTTCACCAGTGCAGTCCGCTGCGCCTGGGCTTTCTTTGTGGGAAGTTTTAAATTACCAATTCAATCTTTGTACTTTTCATAGTTTTATTCAAATTTTAAATTACTTTTCCAGTCAATTTTGGTAGTTTATGCTTTTCTAGAAATGTATACATTTATCTTGGTTATCTAATTTGTTTGTATTCAGTTTTTGATAGGATTCTAAGTCTTTATAGGGAGAATAAGGAGGTAAGAGGTAGAAATCAGAGATATGACAACAGGAACAGTGGAGTTATGTGGGGTCACAAGTCAAGGGATAGGGGCAGACTCTCAAAGACAAAAAAAGAAGGAAATAAAAAAAAAAAGACAGGAAACAAATTCTCCCCAGTTCCTTCAGAAAGAACAAATCCCCGTCACCACTTTTCTTTTAGTCCATTGAAACCCATTTCAGATTCTGACCTCAAGAAATATAAGATTGTAAATTCATCTTGTCTTAAAGCACTGAGTTTATGGTGCTTTGTTGTAGCAGCTGTGGGATTAACCACAGGCAACTCGAATGCACAGTTTACAACTCTGCCTTAGCCTTCACTTCCTGTGCAGAGCCTCAAGGCCAGCCAGAAATGACAGCTTAGGGCCTTTTCAGGTCCTTGTGGGGTGTGCACAGATTCCATGGATGTGTGTCCAGGAGTACATTGTAAAGTCCACTGTAGACATTTCACTCCACAGATTTTTCTTTTAGATTGTTTGGCCAGTTTCTCATTTGTACCAACTGGTATCACTGCCCCATGAAGCTCTAATTTTAAACAGCACTCAGGGGTAGGGTATCTCTTGCTTAGTAAGCTCAGAGTCAGGTCAAATAAAAACAAGGTCTATGAAAGCACCTTTCACAGAACCTTCCAGAAATATCAGATATTCACAGTTCTTTGGGAATGAGGCTTTTGGGGAGCTCTAAACCCATGTGTCCCCTCTGGTAGCGCTAGGTTGCTGCTTTGTGGCTACCATAGTTGGGAAGTTGCTAGTTTTCAGTGCTGCTACAGATGTGGGAGAGTGTGATTGAAACAGAGTAGGTTAAAATGCCACCAAGCTTGCTGTTCTTAATGAGAATTAGGAGTGCGCCCCCCCCCCCAAGGAATAAATGCTCCTTGAATTGTTGTAGGCCTTTGGTTCATTTTCAAAGTTCTCAAAAGTTGATTTTGACCAATATGGTCAGTATTGTTATTTGTGACAGGAAGGAAATTTCAGAGGCCCTTACCTTCTGGTGAGGGCACTCTTCCTATATTGCACACAGTTATGTCTTTCTGTGTTCTCACCTGACCTCTCCTTGGGGCATGTACCTGGGGGCAGAGGGAGGGAATCTTGAGATCTCTCTCTCTCTCTCTTTTTATAAGGTCACTTCTCCTATCATAAGGACCCCACCATCATGACCTCCTCTAATCCTAATTATCTCCTAAAGCCTCATGTCTAAATACTATCACATTGGGAGCTGGGGCCTCAGCATTTGAATTGGGTGGGGGCACGATTTAGTCTGTGGCAATTTGAAACCTAGCTTTAATTAGTTTCTTAAAATTAAAAGGAAGTCCTATAAATATGACTCAGTAAAGTGCTATCAGTTTAAAGAAGGTCTTCTTTTCCCTGGAATCTTTTCTCCATAACTGAAGTAGATTTCTTGCCAACAGAGATTCCTATTAGCAAATAAGTTTCCTCCTGGACTATCTCTTTGTCACATTTAAGTTCGCCTTACCTGGCTTTTGCAGAGCTCAGCACTCATCCTCAGGATTTGAAACAGAAATGCTTCCCCCTCTTTGTATTTAGTTTAAATTGCACAAGGGGGTGTTAAAACATAAATTTGGGGTCAGCTCCAGAGAGTACTAGGGGAAACTGTTTGGCATTAAAGGGAAAGGAATCCACTCAGAGAAGGAGTCACAAACCCAGGAGAACTGTACACTGCACACTGGGCAAATGGCTTTCCTTTGCTGCTGGCTAATTTCTTGCAAATTCAGGTAAGTGCCAAGAAACATGGGACTCAGAGTCCTCTGCCAGGCTCTGGGTATTTCTCGCCTCTTAACATCTGTCCTATTTGGCCTTACTATAAATTTGGTGGGATTTCTATCTGAATTAAGTGAAGAACCTCAGAGGGCAGCAGATAGCACAACTTGACACTGTGGCTTTCTAAAGGAACATGACTTTAATGAGTCTTCACCTGTTCATTCCAGGGTGATTTTCGTGAGTCCCTGGTTCCTCTTCTGGTCTGAATGCCAAACTGCCATGCTGCCCAGAACAGCAGCTTCCCTGTATTCATTTCAGCAGATAACTACTGAGCATTATATGCCAGGCAGCGGGAGGTGCTGGGGATAAAGTTATGGGCAAAATTCTTTCCCTTATGGAGTGCGCATTCTTGTGCTTTGTCTTTCTTTATGTTATATTTGTACTTTCACATTGAATACTTCATTTTTTCAGCTGGGGCATCAGCTCTACTTTTGGGTAGTAAGCACTTTAAAGAAAGTTCTGGAGATCACGTTCACCATAGCATCATGCCTGGAATGCTGGAGGTATTCAGTGTGAATTTGTTCAGTGGATTGATTTATGGACCATGTTCACCTTCCACAGGGATTTTTTTTGACTCCTCTTCCTTCACATAGAAATATGGAATTTCTAAACACAGGATAGTGCTCATCTGTGTAGGCTAATGACAACCAGGAATAGGTTTACAGCTCATCCATCGGCCTAGAATGGAATTTTGCTGACTTGCGATGCATCTGTACAGTTGAGGACTCCTGCTCAGAGCATGGTCATCCCTCCAACATTAATGTTCTTTTACTCTGGGATCATAGCCTTATATTCAGTGGTGTCCTGGAGCCAGCTCATATTGGCTTGTAAGATTTGATTGTGAAAATTTCCAGATTTTTGCAAGCCAGTTGGCCTCACAGTGGTAGCTTAAAATTAATTATGGTGGGGAGTACTTATGCCATGGAAATTGGCAAATGTTACAGATCACCAGTCCCCCTTTCTCATACCCATTGTTAAAATTTACTAGCAAACCACTGGACGGAACACAAAGATAGGGTGCATAGTGATATCACTGAGCCATTGAACAAGACTTGCCTCCTCCTAGTCTTCTGGTTAAGTGAATTACAAAGGTCTTTGTGGATTAAGTCTTTGCTACTCAATTATGTGGTTATTGAATCAGCAGTGTTGGTATCACCAGGGAGCTTGTTAAAAATGCAGAATCTTAAGCCTCACCCCAGATCTAAAGAATCAGAATCTGCATTTTAAGGAGTCCCCAGTTCATAAAAAATACCTAAGTTTGAGAACACAAAATTAGTTCTCAAACTTTACTGAGCACAGAATCAGCTGTTTTGCTTGCTTAAACACAGATTGTTGGGGTCGACCTCTGACATAGTGCTTCTAGGGGGACCCTAAGTATTTGTATTTTTAACAAGTTCCAAGCTGTTGCTGCTGGTCTGGGACTACGTTTTGAGAATCACTGTCTTTCTTTATCATTTGGTAGCCCTTTTTGTTTCTTGTAGCTTAATGTATCCCATCTGAAGAGGTAATTGTGGGCTGGTAATATTTATCAACAGATCTCCAATTAAAAAGGAAAAAAGCTCATTAATTTTTCATGTTTGCTGATTCTCATGGAGTAAATACTCCCACCTTGGCTTGTTCCAAGCTACCGATGTGGTGCCATTCAATACAGTGCTGATGAGAGTCGTGCATAAGAGACTTTCTCGAGCCTGTGTGAGCTAGCTCTGGGATAGCACCAACAACCTAGAAGTCGCCACAAAGATTTGTTAAAAAGGCTTTAAGCAGAAAAACTCCATTAGATTTGAATTTTACATGGATTTATATCTACAGGATAACTTTAACAAAGTCCAGTGGAGTTGGAGATCCCCTTAGAAGACCACGGCAATATTTTGGCTAAGAGATTAAACAGTGTGGCAGAAGGAGAGGGAAAGATATGAAAATTAATCTATTTGTTTGCTAGGGCTACCATAACAGAGTACCACAAATTGGGTGACTTAAACAACAGAAATGTATTTTCTCACAGTTCTGGAGCCTGGAAGTCCAAGGTCAAGGTGTCAGCAAGTTTGATTTCTTCTGAGGCCTGTCTCCTTTGCTTGCAGATGGCCACCTTCTCGATATATTTTTGGGTGGCATTTTGTCTGCTCAACGTGTGTCTTCCTCCTCTTACAGGTACAGCTGTCATGTTGGATTGGATCCCACTCTTATAACCTTGTTTAACCTTAATTATCTCTTTAAAGACATAATCTCCAAGTACCAGTCACATTGATGACTATGATTTCAACCCTGTGAATTTGGGGGTTCAATTCAGTCTTTAAGAGAGTTATGGGATAGATTTGTGACTCAGTGACTGTAGGGATTGAAGGCAAGTGTGAACTCTAGGATGGTTCCCAGAATTGCAAGTTGGGTGAATTGACTGCTATGATTAGGAAAACAGGAAGAGAAGAAGATTCTGGCAGGGTTTAATCGAAGATGAATTCTGAGTCCTTTATAAAATTGTATTTAGCAGCAGCTTATTTTTTGCCTCTGCTATGGGAACTTGCATTTTTTGTAGGAGACTTTTTTTTCATCCCCAAAGCTATTGAAACATAAATACTTTGGGGCCCCACATAGGAATGCCTGGTTAAATTTGAATTTTAGACTTACAAAATAAAATGTTGTGGTGTATGAATGTCCATATATTCCATGGAACATTCATCCACTAAAATCCAAATCTATCCAGAGTGTTATGGTTTGGATGTGAGGTGTCCTACACAAGCTCAAGTATGAGATGATACAAGAAGGTTTGGAGGAGAAATGATTGAGTTGTAAGAGCCTTAACCCAATCTGCAAATTAATCATCTGCTGGAATTAATTGAGTGGTAACTGAAGGCAGATGGGGTGTGGCTGGAGGAGGTGGGAACTGGGGCATGGTTTTGGAGTATATATTTGTATCTGACAAGTGGAGTCTCTCTCTCTCTCTCTGCTTCCTGACCATCATGTGAGCTGCTTTTGGAGGAAAGCACCCTTCTGCCATGATGTTCAACCTCACCTTGAGCCCTCCTCAGGGCCAAGGAGCTGGCTGTCTATAGATTGAGACCTCTGAAACTGTGAGCCCCCAGATAAACTTTTCTTCAACCATTGTTCTGGTTGGGTCTTTCAGTCACAGCAGTGAAAAAGTTTGCTAAAACACTGGAGTCCTGTATTCTTGCTTTGTTGGCAATTACTCATTAGGGAGAACTATTGATTGACTGCACTCAAATCACACCGAACACCACAGAAGTTCCTGGGGACAACACATTCAATGGCCAGAGGTACCTTGTAACAGGAAGCATAGATGTGGATTTCACACAGGTTTTCTGTGAGACTGGAACGAAGGAAGTAAGAGGAAAGATGATGGTAGGAAACAGAGTGAGCCACTGCAAAACTGGCTACATGTGAATATATGCTCCCATTTAGGTAAGCTGGTCCCAAATTTATTGTGCTGAAATGTCTCTTCTAGAAAGAGATTATCTGAACTGTCCCTCCCTAGTCACAGTCTTATGTTTCTGTATTTCTATAGCCAATGGAGGTTGCAGGAAGCATCCCATGCATATTTCTAACATTATATCTTGTGATTTCTTTACCACAGAAATGTTCTGCTTTAAGTCAAATTTTTGGTCTCAGTCCTGAATTCCTCTGAGCAGGCCCCAGCTGCCCTACCTCTCCTGGGGTGAGGTATAGACCGCGTCTGTGTGTGCTTTCCACACCTGGGGCCGGTCTGGCAGGCATTCCTCACCACAGCCTGGTCTCCTGGAAGCCTCCTGGGAAGATGAACAGGAATCTGGAGTGCAGATGGGCCTCTGCCTCCTGGACTCCCCTGGCCAGAAGTATGGCCTCAGCCATTGGACAGATAATCATGCCCATGTGTAAGCTGGAAATGTGAAATCATCAAAGTGTATAATATTGTGCGTCCCATGATAGAGTTGAGTGTTCCTGTGAGAAGAATATAATCAAGTTTTAGGTAAGTAGAAATTCTGTAGGTCTAAAATATTTTCATATTGTTTTACGATTTTGTAGAGGTGTCATCATTTGTACCATGTATCCTTTTAGGGCTATCTTGATCATCTGTGTATTTTTTAGCATGTAGGGAAGTAAGTCATCACCTTTCCCTCTCAATTGAAGAGTTGCCATGGCCTCATCCCAGCTCTAAATTAATTACCATTTTGCTGGGGAACAGAATAGATGAACACGCCAGGTGCACTGGTTTCATAGTTTCATACTTGGCAAAAGTTTGAGTCATTGCCAAATTGTCCTTGCCCTCTTTCTTTTCTTTCTTTCTTTCTTTCTTTTTCTTCTTTTTTTTTTTTTTTTTTTTGATGGGTGTTTATGGGACTGGTCCACATGGGTTGGGGACAGTTGCCTCTTCAGGGCTGCCTGGAATGTCACTGGCAGTCACTGTGGCCATGAAGCAGTGCTGGAGGAGGCGTTTCGAGTCTGAAGCCTGCCTCTCATTGCTTTCCAATCGTGGGTTCAAGAAGGGGCAACTCTGCTCAGGAAGACTCCCTCCTGGCACCTCCATCCTGATTCCTGTGTTAGTTCTTTGGCCATCAGGAGGCACCTCCTTGGGACCCTGTGTGGTGGGCAGAAGACTTGAGACGGAAAGTCATGGACTGGGGTTCAGAATACCATTTGTCAACTATGATACCTCAAGCAAGTCACCAAATCTCTCTCAGCCTTGATTTTCTCATCTGTTGTCTATAGGCTTAAACCTGGGTCCAGCTTTGTGTGGGGTTTTGAGCTGATGAACAGGTAACAAAGCACACAGGCAGTGACAATGAAGGCCAGGAGGACCATGGATGCTATGGAGAGGCCCACAAGAGCACCAACACTGAGCCACTCGCCCTCTTTCTTGACAGAATGACTAGACTAACCACAAGTGTGGTGACATCACAGAGAGTCAGTGTGGTCCAGAGGATATGAACACAGGCTCTGGAGCCTGGCTGCTGGAGTTCAATGCCTAGCCCTGCCACTGTGTGATTTTGGACAAGCAACTAAACATTGCTAGGTCTCAATTTTCTCATGGGTCAAAGAAGATGATATACCATGAGGTATTATAAGGATTAATTGAGTGCCTTGAACAAAGTCAGTACTTTTGTCAAGGATGGTAAAATGGGGGTCCTGGCAGGTGGTAGGTCTGAATTTGTCCCTATTATATGGGTCATAAGTTGCAAACTCACCAGAAGTCTCATGACTGAATGGTACTTCTGAAAGACTTGGATTTGGCTAAACATCTACATGCTGGAATGGCCAGATTCTGGGGAGGAAGTCTGGGACATTAACTTATCTCTAGATTTTTATGTGAAAGGAAAAACAGTGGACAGGAGACAATGAGTCCAGGCACACAATGTACCTTTTAGGGACGAGTTTATTCTTCAGAGCTATGGACTTTGCTCAAGAAATGATGTCGATTGGGTGATACTAGTAATCTCAATTTGTTAATTTGTTCATTAGTTTTTCAACATTTGTTGTAGATTTAACTCTTCTATATGGGGACCTCTTGGGCATACAAAGATGTGCAAAGAGAAAAAAATCAACAATATTGGTCAAAATGAATCACTGATACTAATAGAATTCAAGATGAGATAAAATAACCAGGAGTCCAAGTCAGAGATAGGGGTATTTAATGTTTAACAGTCCAGGCAAGCAGGTATTTGTCATCATCTGAGAACAGAGTTCAGGGATACACAGGGAGTTTAAGATGAATCTTTGTGCTCAGAAGGAATGGGGATATTGACTGGCACTACCAGCCAGATTCTAGACGAGATCTGTAGCAGGAGTCCATCTAATGCAAGACCACCATGGTGGTGGCCACAGGAAAGTCTCCTGTTCTCCCTGAGGATGCAGGTCCCAAGTGGAAACTAAGACAATACAGTTGTTCTGGACTTGCTCCCCAGTTCCTGATTCTGCATCTGAGTTGGCTTGTGGGGCCAGCTGTGTCCTTTTTATGCTGCCACTTAAGTATGGATTAGCTTCAATATTGAGGCAGGCTGTGCTGTTGGGAGCCGCTGAATTTTTGCTTTGTCTAGAGCCCTGTGTTAGAAACCTCAAAATTGGGAGTAGAAAGGAATACAGAGTCTTTCCAGGAGGAGCTGATGCTTTAACTATAGGAGTGTGGTCAACACAGGAAGAATGCACAGGGACCTAGTCATCGGAACATATCTCCCTGCTCCTCGCTGGACCCCACCTCACATATCAGCATCGCTTCACACACATCCATTCAGGTGTTGCTTCTCAACTAAAGGTTGAGATTTAGTTTCCTAAAAAAAGAGGGTCTTAAATATAATAGAGTTTTTGGAAGAAAGAATGGACATGATGTCATACAAAGAATAACAGTTTTTCAGGTTCCTGATACTAGAATCTTCTGTTGTAACCACCATTCTAGTACACAATATAACACATCCCTACTTGATTCTGTCATGTAGAGAGTGTTCTTTGAATATTAGTCACTTAAAATCTAAACCTAAGCAATTAGATCATATGGTCCCTTCTGATAAATTTTTTAAGCTTGCAAAATACACTCAAGATGTACTGGTTTTTTCCCCTTTATTATTTTGATTTTAAGTGTTATTTGGCAAAATGGAGATAACCTGGGATTAATCAAATCAATGTCCCTTGCTTCAATTTCAGAAAATAGTCATTAAATCCTTTGAAAACACATTTTTTTTTTCCTCTTAAGAACAATTCTTTCCAAATGTGGAGTAAAAGAAGCGCCAGCTTCTGAGATTTACTTGTAGGGATTTTGTTAAGAAGCAGGACAGGTGATGGGGCTGACTTCAGACCTGAGGGGAGAAGCCTTAGGGAAGAGCAGACTGAGGACACCTCATAAGCTACTGTGCTCACCACACCCACTAGCTCGATGTCATTGTGCTTCTTGTTTTGGGAGTCACATATCAGAAACCACACAGAAGTAAGTGATGTGTTGTTCTATTCTTCCAACATGATAGCTGAGAAACTGCTCCTAATTTGGGTCTTGGAGTGAATTTGGCTTTTTTATGCCAAACTTTTCAGAGAGAATCCTGTGGTTCTCTGAATTTCTTGGAAGTGGAGACTTCACAGTGGCCATTCAGTGGTCTATGGCCCCAAGGGGCATCTGCCTGTGGTGGGACCCTGCATTTTTGTAGAAATCAATGAGGGTGGGGAGGATCAACTACTCTGAGGTCTGAAGGAGGTTGGGGGACCACTGGTAGAAAACAGGCTCCTCCATAAAGAGATACTCTTATGGGGGCTGGTGATCTCCTCTAGTCCTGGAGATACAGGTGGTCCAGAGGAGGCTATCCTTCCATCCAGCACAGAGAGGAAGGTGGGGCTTTGTTCCTCTTGGGGTCAAAGCATCTCCTTTAGGTCAGGGTTGGACAGGACCTCACAGTTCAGCCCAGGCCTGATCTCACAGCAGCCTTGTCCTACTGCCCCTTTGATCCAGTTCATTCCCGCAGGTCCCAGTTATCCAGCAACCTCATTAGCTAGCTAAGCTGAGGGTGTGGAGAAGACGGTCCCAGCAAGGGTTCAAGCCTTTCCTAAAACCTAGAGACAGAAGGGAACCCCATTCTCTCCTTTCCTCCAGACAAAATCCCCGCCACTCCCTGCGTTTCTAAGGGGAGCGTTTCCATTTCTTTTCCTCTGCATTTTCTTCCCAAGGGTAATTGGGGGCCGAGATCTAGGGAAGGGGTAAAAATCGTATGTACTTTGTCATTTCTCTGTGGAGCAGCTACAAAAGCCTTCTTGACTTAAATGATGCACGATTTGATTGGAGGCTCGCTCAGCTCCGGGAGACGGACCCGACTCTCCTTGCTTCTGCAGCCAGTAGGTGGCGCTCCGTCCCCGCTCAGCCATCCAGACAACCGAGACACCAAGGGCTGGACTCTTGTGGTCCAAACACAAAATCCGTGTAGCCCGTGCCGGCAAGAGGCAAAATATTAAACCTAGTATTGTATGCATTTTTGAGAAAAGAAAGTCTTTCCATTTAGGTTCACTCTCGAGTCTCAGGAGATGTGTTTGGGAACTCCCTCCGCCACTGAACTCATCACTAAGGCCTTTTATTCACTTACAAAATGCTTCCCCAGAATCCCGGCTCAATTACCTTTTGTCTTCCCTGTGTCCTAATACTCTGGTAAGATGCATGAAAAACAAAGCAGTGAGGTTAGTCGTCTGCTTTCCCTCCCTCAATGGTTTGCCTTTTTTGTTTCCAGAACCAAGTGGAAGGAGTGGTCTTAAGGTCCAAATGTATAGGCGTGTGTTTGTGTATATATGTATACTACATGTAATATATGTTTCACATTTACTTTTGCCCAAAGGAACATATAACTCAACATCAGTCATTAAGTATTTCTTTCTCGTGTGTTGACAAGGTTCTTACCAGTCTAGTAGAGTCATATGTTTACTTGTTATTTCAGAGGTCCAATGTCTGTAAAAATATCAGGAATGATAGTTAATTCAACACAGTGGTTACTGAGTTGATGGGGGCAGCCTTATACTCTGCAATGTGGGGAACACAAAAATGAGTTGTTACTTTTAAGGAATTTACCACCTAGTTCCAGAAAAATAGCCTTGGACAATAAGTGCTAGAGCAATGTGTAGATGCATTTCCATATATGGTATAGGCTGCAGATGTGCTTTCGTGTGTGTACAATTTATTTAAGATTGAAATCTGAGGGGCTGTCACCAGTTTTCAGAGCAATACATCTAGCAATACATGCAGAATGGTTTGGTCGCCCCTTGATTTGAGCTGGTACTGTGCTTTATTGCTAAAGATGTGAATTAAGTTCCCAAAAGGAGTAGATTTGTCTTAAATCGGTAGAGTAATTTCTCTTTTCTAAACCACTTCCCACATGTATTATCTCAGGGACAGTACTTTGCAAACATTTTACATTCTGACTTACACTCAACAATATGTAAGCAAGAGTTGATCATATATATTTTAAAGAATATTGCATTAGAGCTCAGGATTCCAGCTGTAACTTCATAATTTCCACTTCCTACCGTCTCTTTATATTTTTTCCCCTCTAGAAATATTGGGTAGATTTGGATGGAAAGGAAAAACTCCTCTGGCAGGAAAGCAAGAGGACTGTGTGTGTGCACGTGTGCACGCGCACGCTATTAAATGTCTTTCCAGAGGTCTTGGTCTGTTGCAATAGCCTCGCCAATCCTTCAATTACTGTTTTTCTTTCATGAGAAATTGTTACTAGAATGCACTCACCCTTTTAGGGAGCTGTGAATGTGGTTATAATTGCTTGTTTCTAAGATAATTGGCCTGACTGCATAGCCCTGGAAAAGTTACTTGAACAAATGGAATGTGGAGGAAAGCCTGAGCTGCATTCAGACTTTGTCTTGGCTGTGAGGCCCTGCTGCCATCATGGATCCAGAGTAACCACGGTGAATTATTAAGAGGTGAAACCTGAGAGTTCCATAAATAAGGCCGTCTCAAAGTGCAGTGACCACTTGAGTTTTGACATTTCCTTGGGGGAGGAACGTGCTTTGGATGGTGAAATGACCCATCTTTTGATGGGTTCAAATCCAGTAGCTGTTGATGGGTGGACAGACTCTCCAGTAGGTCTCACGCCCTGCTTCTTGGGAGGCTCTGGAGATTGAGGATCTGAAAGTTATATGTGATTCTGTGGGAGCAACGGAAGGGAAAGAGAATAGTGAAAAGTTGGTTGATGTCAGGCATTAAATCAATGCAGAATTTTCTAACATCTATATTATTGGTACTATCAATAGCCTTTGATGCCATTGATCAAAGAGTTGTGGTAATTCATTACAAGCTGACATGAAATGATTATGTTCTTAGCTCCCGGGGAGAAGCTAAAACACACTTTTACTGAAAAGTGTAGCCTCCTGAGGATAAGAGTATGCTATTAAATTATTTTTTTTGGCCCCCAAATTTCAGGCTCATCTTATTTTTTTCAATAGAAAAAGAGGTTCTAGAAACCTTCTCATGATACATATCTATGTGTGTAGTGACCGAAACTCAGTTTATCAAAAAGGTTAAGGAAACTTTAACTTGCCAGGAGCAAGAGAGTCATCATTTACAGGGGAAAATAGAGACTGTGTTATAACTAGCTGAGGAACCCAATCAAGAACACCTAATTGAACGAGAAAATCAACTGAACACTTCAGCGCTGTTCTTTTATTTCTCTCCTTTTTTCGTCTAATGACCTTCTCTTGTAATAAAGACTTCCAGGGTCACTGGGTAATACAGGTTATATGTAAAACACTGTCAGGTTTGGAAATTATTTGAACTTGACCAGTTTCAAGGGGGTATTGCAAAGAACCAAAGAACTTCAACCAAGACCTCTTAGATTATGAGGTAAAGTCCTTGCCTGGCTGCTTCTGGGAGCAGTGAGCAATGCGCTTCACATTGCTAAGCAATTTTCCTTTTGGTAGTGCAGGGGCTTGAACCCAGGATCTTGCATATGCTAGGCAAGTGCTCTACCTCGAGCGACATCCCCAACCCTAAGCAGCTTTTCAGTGACTTAACAATTTAAGTATGTGTTTGCAGGTTACCACTTAAATTTTCAGAAAGTTACTGCAAAACCAGGCACATTGTATGTTTTCTTTTCAAAGTTCTTTTTTAGTCATGAAAGCATACTTATAATTTTTACTGCACTAACCCACAACAGCTCTGCCACCATTAAAAAGTGAGGCAGCCCCGTAGGTACTGACATGGGAGGACCTCAGGGATGTTCTAAGTGTAAACAGCAATGGGCAGAAGGAACTCATGGAAACTCATAACTGTAGATTTGGGGTTACTCTGGGGAGAAAAATGGGAGTGTATGTGGAGCAAAACACATTTCATCTTATAATTCTATCGTTTGAATCTTTTTGTTGAAATATTGTATTATTTATGCAATGAGATAGTTTTTGAAGAGAGAGAATATAAATGTGATCACCGTGCTTCCAACATGTTGGAAAAATACACCAGTTTCATCTTTTGCTCTGTGTCTTGAGCATATAAAAGATTTTTTGGTTCTATCTTTTACTGTAGCACAGATGAGAAAAGAAGGGGTTAAGCTATCGAGGTCATTTTTAAAAGCCTGGATTCTTGCAATCAAGGCAATCAAAACCCGCTTCCACCTTAGCCCTCTGCCACCATTCATCAAATAGGTCCCGCTCTGCTGGGAAGACAGTGTTGTTTCACAAGCAGGAAAATAACCAGCTGCAAATGGTTTGCACACGCTGATGGGGAGAAATCTACTGAGGATTCCAGGAGAGAGCAGTTGGCTTTTCTAGGAGGGCTGTGGTATGTGCTTTGTTTTCCTACAGAGGAATAGATCCCCAGTAGCAGAATGTCCTGGAGATGAATTAGCAGTGTCCTGGCACAGAGAGAGAGAAAGAGAGCATTAGAAATGAGTGTTAAACTAATTCTAACATGGAAGAAATAAGCATTGCTCATTCTCCCTGAAGGTGGGGGACTGGGATTCCAAAGGAGCCTGCCTGAGCTGTCTTTCTGATTTTGCTGATGTTGTCAGAAACCCCATGGTCATTCCTTTTGATGTCTCTCTTTTCTACAGTATCTGTTACCAAACCACATTTTTAGGCCAGGGGAATTCTGTGTTGGCTTTAGTGCATGGGGATCTTGGGGACAACAGAGGTTCTTTTTTTTTTTTTTCCTTTTTCTTTCTAGCTTTACATATCTCCTACCTTCCTCGAGTTAAAGCTCTATACACTTCATTCAAGTATCTGGGGCTCTGTCAGAGTGGGGTTTCTAGAACCCCAGTGCTTTAATTTTCCTGGGAAAGAGTAAAGCTGATGACTTTGTCAGTATCTAATGGGACTTTTGCTTGCTTGTTTGTTTTTCCCTTCCTAAATATTATTCTGAGGGTCACAATTGTGTCCAGATGATTTTTGTGTTTAGGGAGGAGCAGAATGGATGAAGGAATTTGGGGAGGAGCTGGGATCTTTGTTTTACAAAGCCCTCCTTGCTGTGGAAGGGCTGTCTGATTTTCCCCTTCCTTAATTCCTTGGGAAGACCAAGAGAACATCAATGTGACAATGTTTTAAAAGGTGTACCTGCTATAAGGAACTGAAAACAGGCACAGACCCGTGATGAATCATGGAGTCATTCTCCCTCGTATATCTCTGGATTCAGACCTTTAACAAAGTGCTTATAAAATACCTAAAAGGAGACCTTAAACCTGAAGAAAGTACAAATGAAAGTTATAGTTCAAGAAGTTGAAATATAAAATACAATGTGGAATGGTAAAGAAACAGGGCTCTTTAACTTATATAAAAAATTATGATTATCTTCAAGACTAGAGAAAAACAGTAGTGTGTGTCTTAGGGTGTCCCTGGCCAGGCCTTACTCTCTTTCTCTGCAAAGATATATACTGTCCTCACTACCAGCAGCCAGTCCTTCCATTTCCTCTGTGTACGTGGAACAGAGCAAGGAGATGGACGCTGGACCCAGGCATGCTCCATCCAGAGCCTGGTTTAGGCCAATAGAATCTGCAACAAGAGTTTTACTTTTGGAACATACCCTGGCATATTTCCACTCTCCAGCTGTCCTCTTTATTTTTCTGAAGTCCTCCCGCTGTTTTTGCTCTGGGGAAAGGGACAACAGGAGAGGTACCTCTCTAGCCTCTCTGTGAAGTCCTTTATTTATATCACAGGAGCCAGTGGCCACTTCTCAGACTACGAAGTAGAAATAACCTAGCAAGGGTTGGAGGCAGATGGACTCAAGCAGGGTACTATCAACCAGTAGGATGCCATCATGACAATTAGGAAAAAGTTGTCTCTGGGTGGAAAAATCAGAAAAAGGCATGAAGGGAGGCTAGCAGGTGCAGGCTTGGGCAGCTGACCAGTGCCAGTTTGCAAAAGTCAAAGGCTCTTCCTTCAGACTGAAGCAGCCCAATGCCAGGGCTTACAGGTTAATGAGTGTGATGTTGATTGGATTTTGGGCCCCATTTGCTCCCTTGGCCAGAGGTCTTTGTACAGTGCTCGTGTGGCTCAACTACACACAGGAGCCCTGAGCCTGAGAACAATTTCCCAGAGCCTCTCTCTATCTTACAGTGTGTTGTTTGAAAGTGGTTGAGTTTCCCAGTCCAGCAAGCGGGGATGAAGCATGCTTAGGGAATGGGCTGTGGAACCAGCCTCTCTTGTACAAGCTATCCAGGCACCAGGCAGTATAGATTTCTTGGAGAACTCACACAGATGGCCAGAGCTCCATGCATTCTAGTTTGAGAAACTTTACCTGTAGCTATTCCCATGTTCTTGAATTCTCATCATTTCCTGAGGTTTGGAATTTGCTTTAATTGGAGCTCTGATTTTTCACGAAGTCAGACTTCATGAAATGCAAGTTATTTTTGGCTAATGTAATTAACTCACTTTATTCTCTCAATTTGCTCCCCCATTTAGATGTAGACTTTTCCCAGATTTCTCTCTAACCAAATTTCTTCTGATTTTATGCAACTTTGATAATGATCTTCTCGTTGATTCAAATCACAATGTATTAAAATTTAAAATTAAGCCTTTTTTTCTGTTAACTTCATTTATTTTGGTCTTCATTTGGTTCTTGAATTCCTAAATCACCAAAACTCATTAACTTATGGTGTTTCTAAAGGAGAATTGACCCTGTTAGACTCAGGAGAGGCTCTAAGTCAAAAATAATTCTGTAGTTAAGGAAGGTTGTAAGAGACTGCATAATACATTTTTCTCTTCATATTATTTTTCATGTTACTATTATCATCAGATTTGAGTTTATGAAGATCACTCTAATCACTTTTTAGCTTAGTATGCCCTAGACTTATTGAACTCTGAAATTCTTTGTTCATGTAGAACAGTTTTATGAAAACATTTTGGCAAACACTTTTCTGGTTTTAAGATTCTCAGAACTGATGGTAATGAAAGTACATTTCTCTCTTAATATTTAAAAAGGTAGCACACCTTTCATTTGGTTTATTATTATTATTATTTTTTTATTTGGAAAATCACCCATAGTACACTGTGGGCTTCCATTTTCTCAAGTGATCTCTGCCAGTCTGGAATTTGTTTCCAATACTTACTCTCTTCAAATAAGTATGATTGTTTGCCATCCATTCTATTCTTTCAAATGACTTTTCATTTGAAAAATAATTTAAAAAATAGTTTAATCTTTGCACTTATGCTAGGGCAGCCCTTTGCCATGTACAAAGTATTTTCACATTCATTATCTTATTGATTGTTGCTAAGACGTTTTAAACAACCTTGCAAATAGTATTTAAAAATCATTAGGGCCATTAATATTCTATTTAGTCTGCAAAAATTTGAAATAGCTGACTTCTCCGTATCACAGAACTAAGAGAATATAAAATCTTGCCTGTAGCAAAAATGCTCAGAGCTTTTACTTAAACACAGATTGCCAGATTCAAGTGAAAAATAAAGAAACAGGAAGGCAAAGAGTGGAAGAATTGTTTGCTCTCATTATTGTTGGAAATATTGACTTTAAAAAATATCATGTTCCTTTTCATTTATTTTAAATTCTGGCCATGCTGTCTTCCAAGGCCATTGTATAGAACAATCCTCATAGATTCTGATACTAAAGTGAATATCCGAATAAAAAATTTATTTATTATCTTTAATTTGCTTACAATTTTTTTAAAGGGAATGCCATTTTTACAATTTTTTTTTTTTTTTTTTTTTTAGTTGCAAGTTCTAGGATTTCTTTCTTTCTTTCTTTTTTTTTTTTTTTTTGAGTGGGAGGGATTGCACTCAGGGTCACTTGACCACAAAGCCACATCCCCAGCCCTGTTTTGTATTTTATTTAAAGTCAGGGTCTCACTGAGTTGCTTAGCACCTCGCTTTTGCTGAAGCTAGTTTTGAACTTGAGATCCTCCTGCCTCGGCCTCCCCAGCTGCTGGGATTACAGGCGTGTGCCACTGCGACCGGCTCTAGCGTGTGCCACTGCGACCGGCTCTAGGATTTCTTAATTGTATTTTTTGGTTTCTGTTACAAATAAGACATATTTTTTGAATGAAGTAATGGTAAGGTTTGAAACTTTTATCCCCTTTTTCATACTTTTCTTTGGAATTTTTGTACAAATTACATTAAATCCAAATCAGTTGCTTTCATATATTAATGATTTCTATTAAATTTATATAATTTTCACAACTTTTTAAAGATCTAATTAGACAAATAATAAATCGCATACATTGCAAGGTTATGGTTGATGGTTTTTGACATTTGTGTACACACATGAAATGGTCACTACACTCAAGATGATCAACATTTCCATCAGCTCCCAATGGTTTCCTTATGCCCCTCTTCTCTCCTGTTCCCAGGCAATCACTGCCATTTTGCCATCATTATAATCTAGTTCATATTTTCTAGAACTTTATACAAAGTTATGAAACCACACAACATATACTTTTTTGTGTCTGGCTTCTTTCACTCATCATTTTGAGGCTTGCTGTGCTGTTGCATGACTAATAGTTTAAATATCTTTTATGCTGAAAAGATATTTTTGAGCATATATTGTTGCTGTACATTAATTTATTGTATGGATGCTTCACATTTTGCCTGCTCATCTGTTGCTGGGTAATGGGTTATTTTTAGGTTTTTCTCTTTTCTTTTCCTATTGTGAATAAAACTGCCATGAAAAATACTTGGAAGTAGAATGAATGGGTAATTATGCTAGATATGTTTATTTTTTGTGTGTGTGTTTTTGAAATGTTTCTTGTGATAACATCTCAATAAATTACCAGTCAAAAGTTCAAACACATCTTAAACCTATCGAATGTAGCAGGTAGTGTGCTAAGAAGGGGGTATGTTGGAAACAAAAATAGGTATCTTGCCTGTTTTCATGTACCTGATAATGTGGAATTGGAGTCAGATATTAGTTAAATAACTATCCCATTGATCATGTAATTGCCCATTGACATATGTGGCCTGTGAGAAAGGAATGTGGTTCTGTGAAAGACTGCAATATAGTTACTTGACTCCCCAGCCCAGAATCAGGGAGGCTTCCTGGGCAAGGTAGTAATGGAGGATGAATGGGATAATCTAATACAGGGTTGGCTGTAGAAAACATGGTGGAAAGAGCATTCAAGAAAGAGGGAATGTCCTGTGCTAAGGTCCTGAGGTGCATTCGAGGACTGAAAAAGTCCCAGTGGCTGTAATAGGAGAAGGGAGAACAAACAGATGTTGTGTACCCTGCAGGCTCTGTTTATGATTAGGCCTTTAGGAG
This sequence comes from Sciurus carolinensis, assembly GCF_902686445.1. Taxonomy (NCBI): domain Eukaryota; kingdom Metazoa; phylum Chordata; class Mammalia; order Rodentia; family Sciuridae; genus Sciurus; species Sciurus carolinensis. The sequence goes on along the minus strand of NC_062217.1, from coordinate 69,395,796 downwards.
AACCTAGAAGGAACCTAGGTGTTTAAGCAGGGAGATCATATAACCATATTTGGGTTTTGCAGTTGACTCTGGCTGCAGCATTGAGAGCAGAGTCGGGGGAGTGGGGGCACTAGGATGGATATGGAAGATCAATAGTTAGGCTGTTGTAGTGGTGCCCGCATGGTCTGAGGTGGTGTGCAAGGTAATGAGGCCAAACATATGGATTTGAGAGCTGTTTGGGAGATAAAATTGGCAGGTATGGGATATGCCAAAGGTAAGGAAAGATATGCAGTGCAAAGAGGGGCAGCGTTTCTGACTTGCACAACAGTGCCATTTGCTGACATAGGGACCCCAAGTGTCTGGAAAGATGTCAAGTTCAGTATTGAAAAGCCGAGTATGAGGTACATTTCAATCACCCAATGGGCAGAGCATATGAGGTATCTGTAGATGGGTCTCGAGTTCAAAGACAGGTTTATGCTAGGGCTATCTACAACCACAAAGAGGTAAGAATCAAAGAGATCTAGCTGGGTGTGGTGGCGCATGCTGGTAATCCCAGTGGCTCCAGAGGCTGAGGCAAGGGGATCATGAGTTCAAAGCCAGCCTCAGCCACTTAGCTAGGCCCTAAGCAACTGAGTGAGACCCTGTCTCAAAATAAAAAAATCAAAAGAGCTGGGGATGTGGCTCCATGGGTAATTGCTGCTGGTACCTTAAAAAAAAAAAAAAAAAAAAAAATCACAGCGATAACATCAAATAAGGAGGTCCTGGTGCCACGCACCAGAAAGAGCCAAATGCAGAGCGATTGTTTTAGAGGACTCAAGGATCTGGGTGTCATGCTTTCCCTCTGATCTTCAAAACTTTTAAACTGAATCATGAACTCCCTTCCATTCAACTCCTCAATGATGTACAATCCTTGAAAAGTGAGGTTTAGAATACTTTGAATTAGGTAAGAAAAATCTCTACCTATAACATGGTAGGTGCTTTTCTTAAGTTGAGTGCATATGTGGATAAGTTCAGTCTCTGGTCAGGACTTGGTGTTGAATTTAAATAAGATATGCTTCGGTGATGAAGGGAGGGAAGTCCACTGGTCATGCCATGCACACACAGTCATTAATGGAGAAAGGGCCCATGTGTTCGAACCTTTATGAGCAGGGTGGGAGGCAATTTTGCAGCTTCACTGAAAGGACTTGGCCCCATAGATCCATTTTCTTTCTCCTTGTGCATTTTACTGTTTCCATGTTCCTCTGGCTATTGACCAGAAGCGCTTGTACCACTGTGAATGGCTTTGTCATCTTTTCCTTCTTGATCCTGCTGTAAAGTTGAAATTCCGAATTTATGACATTGCAATCATTTTCATGGCAACAGACTGTGGTATCGTAAAAGCAAGATTATGACGACTTCACTGCAGGATGGAGCAGAAGGGGAAATGGGTTCTCTGCGGAAGCTTTTTTCCAGACATAATTAGCTTTGATGAAAGCAGAGGAAAGAACAGAACATTACAGCTGATGCAGGAAAAATATCCCCCAACTGGTCATACAAACGTCTCTACCAACCGTACCCAAAACACAGGTATATTTGAAAGGACTGAGTCAACCTTTTGATGTTTCTGAAAATTGATATTTAGCCATTGAAGCCTGTATGAATATTGGAAATTTTAAGTGTTTAAAAAAATTTTTAGATTGTTTATTACATTACACTAGTATAACACTGTATTTGACATCTTCGTGCATATTCAATATAGTTTTTTTCATTGCATTTCTGTGAGTACCTGTATTATATTTTGATTTTTTTCTTTTTTTAAAGTAGGTTTTCCATTACTTACTGTTTGACCAATGTCCCAAAAATGAACAAAAATATATTTTTCATGATTATGAGGTATGAAAATGATAGTATATTTAAAAGTTGAAGTTTCAACAATTTAAAAAATTTCTTTCATAATTTGAATTTTAGTTCAATTTAAAAAATGCTTCAGATGAATTACAACTATCGTGTAGTAGTTTACAATTATACCTTTCATCAAGTTGTATACTCTGTTCTTAGTGTTCATAGTATATATATACATCTCTCTCAAAGTACTGCAACACAGTTCTTTTTAGTATTGAGTTAATTTACATTCGAAGAAATTTAGCCTAAGAATTTTTAAAATATCTTTTAATTTTGAATTTTTAAATTTTATTTGTTCTAGTTAGTTGTACATGACAGTATAATGCATTTATACATTTTGATAGATTAAACATAGGGTGTACACTCTCATTTTTCTGATTACACATATTGCAGGATCATTTTTTTTTCCTATTGAAAAGTATAGTTTAGACCCAAGAGTATTTTGTGACATAAAACCCTCTCTGTGTGTACCATGGTTGAACTTAACTCACAGTATTGACGACTTTTTATGAGCCAGTCATTGTCCCTGTCCTTGAAAGCTCATCGTCCAATTTCACACATATTGTAGTGTACAGTATTCCCCATGGAAGGGTATATCTGTGTGTACTTGAGCTACAAAGGGAAGAAAAACTCTTTTCCCCTTTCACCTTAATTTCAGCAGACAGACAGCTAAGAGTCCATTGCTTCATGGCAGTTTCTGAGAAATTGTCAAAATGGATGTTTTGGCAACATAATTAAAAATGATTAGGAGTTTATGTTGACAGCCTGCTTCTACAGAAATGTCCTAACATCTGACTGTACCTTGGGATTTTGCCAGAATGTTGAGAATTAATGCAGAGCACATGGGAGAGTTATACTCTTCTCTCACCTTTGTCTACTTTTGGAAGTCATTTTACAAAGGAGACCGTAGCACTGACAGAGATTCAGAAAATAGACTTGGTGCTCCATTACATCCTACCTGAGCCCTGGTTTTGGGTTACACTTTCTTTGTAATATTAGGTAAACATTTTGTAAGATACTAGGATGGTGAATCCAGTTTTATTTAGGTTCATATTTTCTTATGCTTTTTCAATTTTTGTGTCGACTAACTTGTGGATGGCAGACGGTTGGATTATTTTTCAACTCCATATGTGAGTTCTGCCTTTTGGTTGGTAAGTGTATCTTGCTTGTGTGTGTGTGTGTGTGTGTGTGTGTGTGTGTATTTTCAATGGACACAATACCTTTATTTTATTTATTTATTTGTTTATTTACTTATTTATTTTAAAATTATTTTTATTTGTTCTAATTAGTTATACATGACAGTAGAATGTATTTATGCGTTTGATAACTCATACATAAATGGAGTATAATTTCTCATTTTCCTGATTGTATATGTTGTAGGATCACATCGGTCATGTAGTCATATATGTACATGAGGTAATAATGTCTGTTTCACTCTACTATATCCTTCCTACCTCCATACCCCTTCCTCTCCCTTCACTCCTCTCTACCTAATCTAAAGTCATTCTTTTCTTCCCTAGCGTCCCCCACCCCAATGTGAATTGGCATCCGCATACCAGAGAAAATGTTTGACCTTTGGTTTTTTGGATTTGACTTATTTCGCTTAGCATGATATTCTCCAACTCTATCCATTTACCAGAAAATGCCATAATTTCATTCTTCTTTAAAGTGGAGTGATATTCCATCGTGTATGTATACACATTTTCTTTATCCATTCGTCTGTTGAAGGACACCTAGGTTGGCTCCATAGTTTAGCTATTGTGAGTTGAGTTGCTATAAACAGTGCTGTGGCTGCATCTCTGTAGTATGCTGATTTTAAGTCCTTTGGGTATAAACTGAGGAGTGGGATAGCTGGTTCAAATGGTGGTTCCATTCCAAGTTTTCTAAGGAATCTCCACACTGCTTTCCAGAGTGGCTGCATTATTTTGCAACCCCACCAGCAATGTATGAGTGTACCTTTTTCCCCCACATCCTCACCAACACCTATTATTGCTTGTATTCTTAATAATTGCCATACTGACTAGAGTGAGATAAAATTTTAGCTTTTTTCCCCCAACAGAACCACAATTTTAATGGAAGATGTCAACTTACACCTCTTAGACATAGTTGACAAATAGATGAAAAATAATTAAGGCTATATAGTGCTTAAAAAACAAAATTAGTAAGTATGATTTAATTGTTATACAAAATAATTTAAAAAACCCACACAATGAAAACAAGTAGGGAACATCCTCCAAATGATATAAAAAATTACATAAAGTTATAGAAGTTTAAATTGGGTAGTATTTAAAGAAGCATTTACAAATGTAGCAATGGAACAGAATTGAGATTTCTGAAACAAAGCCAAGTGTATATTTATAATTTGAGAAACATTTCAAATGAGTGAGGAAAGTATATTGAGTATCTATTTAGTTATCCAGGCAGAGATTAGATGCCTACTTCACTCCATATGCCAATATAAACTCATGCTGATTGTGGGATTGTGAATTAAAATAAAAACCTATAAAATATTAGAAGAAAATCTAAAATAATTCTATAACATTGAGGTAGAAAAGACTTTCTGAAGTAATATCCAAATCCAGAGACCAAAAGGAGAGAAATTAAAGACTGGATCACGTAACAATGCATTTCTCTAATTGCTAGAGATGTTGAACATTTTTTTTTTTTAAAAAAGATGTTTCCCTTCAACTTTTTTTTTCATTTTTTTTATTTATTTTTTTTATTATTGTACACAAATGGGATACATGTTGTTTCTCTATTTGTACATGACGTAAAGGCATACCATTTGTGTAATCATAAATTTACATAGAGTAATGTTTGATTCATTCTGTTATTTTTTTCCCTTCCCCCCACCCCTCCCACCCCTCTTTTCCCTCTATACAGTCCTTCCTTCCTCCATTCTTGCCCCCCTCCCTAAACCTAACTCTAAACCTAACACTAACTCTTCCCACCTCACATTATGTGTCCTCATCCACTTATTAGCGATATCATTCTTCCTTTGGTTTTTTGAGATTGGCTTATCTCACTTAGCATGATATTCTCCAGTTTCATCCATTTGCCTGCAAATGCCATAATTTTATCATTCTTTATGGCAGAGTAATATTCCATTGTATATATATACCACATTTTCTTTATCCATTCATCAATTGAAGGACATCTAGGTTGGTTCCACAATCTGGCTATTGTGAACTGAGCAGCTATGAACATTGATGTGGCTGCATCTCTGTAGTATGCTGATTTTAAGTCCTTTGGGTATAGGCCAAGGAGTGGGATAGCTGGTTCAAATGGTGGTTCCATTCCAAGTTTTCTAAGGAGTCTCCATACTGCTTTCCAGAGTGGCTGCGCTAATTTGCAGCCCCACCAGCAATGTATGAGTGTACCTTTCTCCCCACATCCTCGCCAACACCTGTTGTTGCTTGTATTCTTGATAATCGCCATTCTAATTGGGGTGAGATGGAATGTTAGGGTGGTTTTGATTTGCATTTCTCTTATTACTAGAGATGTTGAACATTTTTCCATATGTTTGTTGTTTGCTTGTAGATCTTCTTCTGTGAAGTGTCTATTCATTTCCTTAGCCCATTTGTCGATTGGATTACTTACATTCTTGGTGTAGAGTTTTTTGAGTTCTTTATAGATTCTGGAGATTAGTGCTCTATCTGAAGTATGATTGGCAAAGATTTTCTCCCACTCTGTAGGCTCTTTCTTCGCATTGCTGATAGTTTCCTTTGCTGAGAGAAAGCTTTTTAGTTTGAATCTATCCCAGTTATTAATTCTTGCTTTTATTTCTTGTGCTATGGGAGTCCTGTTGAGGAAGTCTGGTCCTAAGCCAACATGTTGAAGCTCTGGAACTACTTTTTCTTCTATAAGATTCAAGGTCCCTGGTCTGATTCCGAGATCCTTGATCCATTTTGAGTTTAGTTTCGTGCATGGTGAGAGATATGGGTTTAGTTTCATTCTGTTGCATATGGATTTCCAATTCTCCCAGCACCATTGGTTGAAGAGGCTATCTTTTCTCCATTGCATATTTTTGGTCCCTTTGTCTAGTATGAGAAAATTGTATTTATTTGGGTTTGTGTCCGTGTCCTCTATTCTGTACCATTGATCCACCTTTCTATTTTGGTACCAATACCATGCTGTTTTTGTTACTATTGCTTTGTAGTAGAGTTGAAGATCTGGTATTGCGATACTCCCTGCTTCACTCTTTCTGCCAAGGATTGCTTTAGCTATTCTGGGTTTTTTATTCTTCCAGATGAATTTCATAATTTCTTGCTCTATTTCTGTAAGGTACATCATTGGGATTTTAATTGGAATTGCATTGAATCTGTATAGCACTTCTGGTAGTATGGCCATTTTGACAATATTAATTCTTCCTATCCAAGAACATGGGAGATCTTTCCATCTTCTAAGGTTTTCTTGAATTTCTTTCTTTAGTGTTCTGTAGTTCTCATTGTAGAGGTCTTTCACCTCTTTGTGAGATTGATTCCCAAGTATTTTATTTTTTCGAAGGTATTGTGAATGGGGTAGTTTTCCTAATTTCTCTTTCTGAAGATTCATCGCTTATGTATAGAATTGCCTTAGATTTATGTGCATTGATCTTATATCCCGCTACTTTACTGAATTCACTTATGAGATCTAACAGTTTTCTGGTGGAATTTCCTGGTTCCTCTAAGTATACAATCATATCATCAGCAAATAGGGATAGTTTGAGTTCTTCTTTTCCTATTCGTATCCCTTTAATTTCTTTGGTCTGTCTAATTGCTCTGGCTAGAGTTTCAAGGATGATATTGAATAGAAGTGGTGAAAGAGGGCATCCCTGCCTTGTTCCAGTTTTTAGAGGGAATGCTTTCAGTTTTTCACCATTTAGAATGATATTAGCCATGGGCTTAGCGTAGATGGCCTTTACAATGTTAAGGAATGTTCCCACGATCCCTATTTTTTCTAGTGTTTTGAGCATGAAGGGATGCTGTATTTTATCAAATGCTTTTTCTGCATCTATCGAAATAATCATGTGATTCTTGACTTTAAGTCTGTTGATATGGTGAATTACATTTATTGATTTCTGGATGTTGAACCAACCTTGCATCCCTGGGATGAAACCCACTTGATCATGTTGCACTATCTTTTTAATATGTTTTTGTATGTGATTTGCTAAAATTTTGTTGAGAATTTTTGCGTCGATGTTCATTAAGGATATTGGTCTGAAATTTTCTTTCCTTGATGTGTCTCTGTCTGGTTTAGGTATCAGGGTGATATTGGCTTCATAGAATGAGTTTGGGAGGGTTCCCTCCTCTTCTATTTTATGGAATACTTTGAGAAGTATTGGAATGAGCTCTTTTTTAAAAGTTTTGTAGAACTCGGCTGAGAACCCATCTGGTCCTGGAACTTTTCTTTGTTGGATGGCTTTTGATGACTTCTTCTATTTCATTACTTGAAATTGGTCTATTTAAATTGTGTATGTCCTCCTCGTTTAGTTTAGGCAATTCATATGTCTCTAGAAACCTGTTGGTGTCTTCGAAATTTTCTATTTTGTTGGAGTATAGATTTTCAAAATAGCTTCTAATTATGTTTTGTATTTCAGTCGTGTCTGTTGTGATATTTCCTTGTTCATTCCGAATTTTAGTGATTTGGGTTTTCTCTCGTCTTCTCTTTGTTAGTGTGGCTAAAGGTTTATCAATTTTGTTTATTTTTTCGAAGAACCAACTATTTATTTTGTCAATTTTTTGTATTGTTTCTTTTGTTTCAATTTCATTGATTTCAGCTCTGAGTTTGACTATTTCCTGTCTTCTACTACTTTTGGTGTTGGTCTGTTCTTTTTCTAGGGCTTTGAGCTGTAGTGTTAGGTTGTTTATTTGTTGAGTTTTACTTCTTTTATTAAATGTGCTCCATGAAATAAATCTTCCCCTAAGTACTGCTTTCATAGTGTCCCAGAGATTTTGATATGATGTTTCTTTGTTCTCATTTACCTCTAAGAATTTTTTAATTTCCTTCCTAATATCTTCTGTTATCCATTCATCATATAATAGCATATTGTTTAATCTCCAGGTGTTGGAGTAGTTTCTGTTTTTTACTCTTTCATTTATTTCTAACTTCAATCCATTATGATCTGATAGAATACAAGGTAGTGTCTCTTCTTGTATTTGCTGACATTAGCTTTGTGGCATAATATATGGTCTATTTTAGAGAAGGATCCATGTGCTGCTGAGAAGAAAGTGTATCCGCTCTTGGTTGGATGGTATATTCTATAAATGTCTGTTAAGTCTAAATTATTGATTGTGTTATTGAGATCTATGGTTTCTTTGTTCAATTTTTGTTTGGAAGATCTGTCCAGTGGTGAGAGAGGCGTGTTAAAATCACCTAGTATTATTGTGTTATGGTCCATTTGGTTTCTAAAATTGAGAAGGATTTGTTTAACATACATGGATGAGCCACTGTTTGGGGCATAGATGTTTATGATTGTTATATCTTGCTGATTTATGCTTCCCTTAAGCAGTATGAAATGTCCTTCCTTATCCCTTCTGACTGACATTGGCTTGAAGTCCACATTATCTGAAGTGAGGATGGATACTCCAGCTTTTTTGCTGAGTCCATGTGCATGGTATGTTTTTCCCCATCCTTTCACCTTTAGTCTATGGGTATCTCTTTCTGTGAGGTGAGTCTCTTGCAGGGAACATATTGTTGGATCTTTCTTTTTAATCCAATCTGCCAGTCTATGTCTTTTGATTGATGAATTCAGGCCATTAACATTCAGGGTTATTATTGAGATATGATTTGTATTCCCAGTCATTTGGTTCATATTTAAAATTTTATTTATTTATTTATTTCTTTTTTGACACATCTTGGTTCCTCCTTTATTTGACAGTTCCTTTAGGATAATTCCTCCCTTTGCTGATTTGCTTCTTTGTTTTTTATTTCTTCCTCATGAAATATTTTGCCGAGAATGTTCTGTAATGCTGGCTTTCTTTTTGTAAATTCTTTTAGTTTTTGTTTATCATGGAATGATTTTATTTCATCGTCAAATTTGAAGGTAAGCTTTGCTGGGTATAAGATTCTTGGTTGGCATCCATTTTCTTTCAGAGCTTGAAAAATGTTGTTCCAGGCCCTTCTAGCTTTTAGGGTCTGGATTGAAAAATTTGCTGATATCCGTATTGGTTTCCCCCTGAATGTAATTTGGTTCTTTTCTCTCACAGCCTTTAAAATTCTGTCTTTATTTTGTATGTTAGGTATTTTCATTATAATGTGCCTTGGTGTGGGTCTGTTGTAATTTTGTGTATTTGGAGTCCTATAAGCCTCTTGAACTTGATTTTCCATTTCATTCTTCAGATTTGGGAAATTTTCTGATATTATTTCATTGAATAGATTGTTCATTCCTTTGGTTTGTTTCTCTAAACCTTCCTCAATCCCAATAATTCTCAAATTTGGCCTTTTCATGATATCCCATAGTTCTTGCAGATTCTGTTCATGATTTCTTACCATCTTCTCTGTTTGTTCAACTTTGTTTTCGAGGTTAAATATTTTGTCTTCAATATCTGAAGTTCTGTCTTCCAGGTGTTCTATCCTATTGGTTATGCTTTCTATGGAGTTCTTAATTTGGTTTATTGTTTCCTTCATTTCAAGGATTTCTGTTTGTTTTCTTTTCAATATCTCTAACTCTTTATTGAAATAATCTTTTGCTTCCTGAATTTGCTCTGTTAACTGTCGATTGGTGCGATCATTCAATGCCTGCATTTGCTCTTTCATCTCATCGTTTGCTTCCCTAATCATTTTAATTATGTACATTCTGAACTCCCTTTCTGTCATTTCTTCTGCCATGCTGTCGTTGGATTCTATTGATGTAACATCTAGATTTGTTTGGGGCATTTTCTTCCCTTGTTTTCTCATATTGTTCAGGAATCAGTGGGTCCTTAAGATATTGCAGATTTCCTCTATCAACTTATAATGTCCCTGAAGATTGCTAGTATATCCCCTCTTATCCTTCAGTAGCCTGAAGTCTTGGAGGAGGTTGATAATGCAGAGCTCCACGAAGAAGCTGCCTCTCTAGGGTGGTGACCCCCAGGTGGCGTATATTTCCTGCTAGTGGTCAGAGGTGTCTCCACTTGTTGACCAATGGTCATCCAACGGGGAACTAGGCTGTGGGCTGAGGCAAGTCCTGTTTGTGCCTATGTCTCTGGTTTTACCGTCCCTGTGGGAAAACCTCTCCCGGTAGGGAAGACTCACTCGGTGGGAACGTCTCGCTGGTCAGCTCCCCTCCTAGAGGTTCCCCTCAATCTACAACTACCACCTGGGCTGGGCTGTGTTCCTCTGCAATGTTCCCAGGGGCCTGGACCTACCTCCTGGGCCTGGGAGCCTCACCCTCCACAGGCGAGTCTCCTTAGGTTGCCTCTCCCAGATAATCTGCCCGCAGTCCTGGAAACTTCGCTCCGCCCCTAGGCGTGTCTCTGTGCGGCTCTTCCAGCAAGAAGTCACCTAGCTCCTGGGACCGTACTCTGCACCTAATCGCCTGGCTATGCGGCCCCTCCTCTGAGCCGCCACCTGGAGCCCTGTACAATAGCTCCGATACCCAGAGACCCGCCACACACCTCCTCCACCGGACAGCCACCCGGTTACCGACGCAGTCACTAGGAGTCCAAGCAACTCACTTCGCGTCTCCTCCTCCCGCCAGCCTCCCATAGCCCTAGGCAGTCACTCCAAGCCCATATGACCCGCCCTGTTCCTCCTCCTCCTCCTCGGGGTAGCCACCTGGGTGTTCAGGGGCGGTGGCTCTGAGACCAAGTGACCCACCGCGCTCCTCCTCCAGGCAGGCCACCGGTGTTCAGGAGCGGTCGCTTTGAGTGCAATCAACTCACCACTCGCCTCCTCCTCTGGCAACCGCCTGTGGCTCTGATGCAGTCACTCCTAGACCAAGCGACCCGCCGCACTTCTCCTCTCCTCCGGACAACCCCCCGGTGTTCGGAAGCGGTCGTTCTGAGTCCAAACAGCTCGCCACGCAGCTCCTCCTCTGGCAACCGCCTGTGGCTCTGATGCAGTCACTCCTAGACCAAGCGACCCGCCGCGCTTCTCCTCTTCCTCCGGGCAACCCCCTGAACATTTTTTCATATATTTGTCAGTTGATTGTATTTCTTCTTCTGTGGAGTGTCTGTTCAGTTCCTTAACCCATTTATTGTTTGGGTTATTTGTTTTCTTTTGTGTTAAGTTTTTGGGTTCTTTATATATCCTATAGATTGATGCTTTATCTGAGCTGCATGTGGTAAAGATTTTCTCCCAATCTGTGGGTTCTCTGTTCACATTACTGTTTCTTTTGCCAAGGAGAAGATTTTTAGTTTGAATCCATCCTATTTATTGATTCTTGCTTTTACTTCTTGTGCTTTAGGTGTCTTGTTAAAGAAGTCAGATCCTAGGTCCATATGGTGAAAATTTGGGCCTACTTTTTCTTCTAGTAGGCACAGGGTCTCTGTTATGTGCCTAAGTCTTTGATCCACTTTGAGTTGAGTTTTGTGCAAGATGAGAGATAAAGGTTTAATTTTATTTTGTTACATGTGGCTTTCCATTTTTCCCAGAACCATTTGTTGAATAGGCTATCTTTTCTCCAGTGAATGTTTTTGGCAACTTTGTTTAGAATGAGATAACTGTATTTAAGTGGGTTTGTCTCTGTGTCTTCTATTCTGTACCACTGGTCTAAGTGTATGTTTTGGTGTCAATACCATGCTGGTTTTATTACTATAGCTCTGTAGTATAGTTTGAAGTCTGGTATTGTGATGCCTCCTTCTTTACTTTTCTTGCTAAGGATTGCTTTGGCTATTCTGGGTCTCTTATATTTCCAAATGAATTTCATGATTGCGTTTTCTACTTCTATGAAGAATGTGATTGGAATTTTACTAGAATTGCATTAAATTTGTATAATGTATAATGTTATTAATAGTATCACCATTTTGACAATATTAATTCTGTCTATCCAGGAGCATGGGAGGTATTTCCATCTTCTAAGTTCTTCTTTAATTTCTTTCTTTAGTGTTCTGTAGTTTTCATTGTAGAGGTCTTTCACCTCTTTTGTTAGATTGATTCCCAAGTATTTTTTTTTTTCTTTTTTGAGACTATTGTGAATGAGGTAGTTTTCTTAATTTCTTTTTCAGTGGATTCATTACTGATGTATAGGAATGTGTTTGATTTTGGGGCATTGATTTTATATCCTGCTACTTTGTTGAATTCATGTGTTAGTTCTAGAAGTAGTTTGGTGAAATTTTTGGGTCTTCTAAATGTAGAATCATGTCATTGGGAAATAGTGATAATATGAGTTCTTCTTTACCTATTTGTATACCTTTAATTTCTTTCTTCTAATAGCTCTCACTAAGAATTTCAAGGACAATGTTGAATAAAAGTGATGAAAGAGGGCATCCTTGTCTTGTTCCAGTTTTTAGAGGAAATGTTTTAAATTTTTCTCCATTTAGAATTATGTTGGCCTTGGATTTACCATATATGGCTTTTACGATGTTGAGGTATGTTTCTACTATCCCTAGTTTTTCTAGTGTTTTGAAAATGAAGGGGTGCTGTATTTTGTCAAATGCTTTTTCACATCTATTGAGATGATCATATGATTCTTTTTTTAAGTCTATTAATATGATGAATTACATTTATTGATTTCTGTATGTTGAACCAACCCTGCACTTCTGGGATGACCCATGATGTGGTATCTTTTTAATATGTTTTTGTGTGTGATTTGCCAGAATTTTATTGAGAATTTTTGCATGAATGTTCATGAGGGATATTGGTCTCAAGTTTTCTTTCCTTGAGATGGCTTTGGTTTAAGAATCAGGGTGATATTAGTCTCATAGAATGAGTTTGGAAGGGTTTCCTCAATTTTTATTTCATGAAATAATTTGAGTATTGGTGTTAATCCTTTGAAGATCTTGTAGAACTAGACTGAGAATCCATCTGGTCCTGGACTTTTCTTAATTGGTAGGCTTCTCATGGTGTTTTCTATTTCTTTATTTGTTCTATTTAAATCGTGTATGACCTCCTGGATCAGTTTAAGTAGGTCATATGTTTCTAGAAATTTGTTGACGTCTTCAATATTTTCTATTTTATTGGAGTACAAGTTTATAATTCAATATACAATTCAAAATAGTTTATAATTATCTTCTGTTTATCAGTTGTGTTCATTGTGATATTTCCTTTTTCATCATGATTTTAGTAATTAGGGTTTTCTCTCTTTTTCTCTTCTTTACTGTGGCTAGGAATTTATTAATTTTACTTATTTTTCAAAGAACTAACTTTTTGTTTTGTTCATTTTTTTAATTGTTTCTTTTGTTTCAATTTCATTGATTTCAGTTTTGATTTTAATTATTTCCTATCTTCTATTGTTTTTGGTATTTATTTGTTCTTCTTTCTCTAGGACTTTGAGATGTAATGTCAGGTTATTTATTTGTTGACTTTTTATTCTTTTAATAAATGAGTTCAATGCATAAACTTTCCTCTTAGTACTGCCTTCATAATGCCCCAGAGATTTTTGGTATGTTGTATTGGTATTATTATTTACCACTAAGAGTTTTTTTTATTTCATCCTTGATTTAATCCACTATTAATTTGTCATTCAATAGTGTGTTATTTAGTCTCCATGTGTTAGAGTAGCTTCTATTTTTTTTTTCATTGATTTCTAATTTCAGTCCATTGTAATCTGATAGAATGCAGGGTATTGTTTCCATTTTTTTTCTTTTTTGTATTTACTAAGAGTTGCTTTGTGGCATAAGATGTGGTCTATTTTAGAGCAGGATCCATGTGCTGCCCAGAAAAAAGTGTATTCACTCACTGATGGATGAACTAGTCTATATATGTCTGTTAAGTCTAAATTATTATTTATATTATTTAGTTCTATAGTTTCTTTATTTAGTTTTTGTCTGGAAGATCTGTCCAGTAGTAAGAAAAGTGTTTTAAAGTCACCCAGTATTACTGTGTTGTGGTCTATTTGATTCCTGAAATTGAGAAGGGTTTGTTTAAAGTACATAGATGCTCCATTTTGGGGGCATAAATATTTACAATCGTTATGTCTCACTGATGCATAATTCCCTTCAGTAGTATGAAATGTCCTTCTTTGTCCCTTCTAATTAAATTTGACTTGAAGTCCACTTTATCTGATATGAAGATAGAAACCCTGCTTGTTTCCACAATTCATATGAGTGATAGGTTTTTTTCATCCTTTCACCTTCAGTCCGTGAATGTCTTTGCTTATGAAGTGAGTCTCTTGGAGACAGTATATTGTTGGGTCTTATTTTTTAATCCAACATACCAGTCTATGTCTTTTGATTGATTACTTTAGACTGTTAACATTCAAGGTTATTTTTGAGATATGATTTATCTTCCTGATCATTTTGGTTTATTTCTGGTTTTAAATTTGACTTAGTTTCTCCTTTGATTGACTATTCCTTTAGTGTTGTTCCCCCATTTGCTGGTTTTCACTTTTTTTTTTTTTTCTACTTCATCCTCAAGGAATAGTTCATTGAAAATGTTCTGTAGTACAGGTTTTCTAGTTGTGAATTCTTTTAACTTTTGTTTGTTATGGAAGGTTGTTATTTCATCTTCGAATCTGAAACTTAATTTTGCTGAATATAAAATTCTCGGTTAGCATCCGTTTTCCTTCAGATCTTGAAATATGTTATTCTAGGACCTCCTAGCTTTGAGGGTCTGGGTTGAGAAATCAGTTGAGATCGTTGATTTCCCTCTATATGTAATTTTTTTTTCTCTCACAGCCTTTAAGATTTTTATCCTTATTCTGTATTTTAGTCATTCTCATTTTAATGTATCTCAGTGTGGGTCTGCTGTAATTTTGTACATTTGGGGTTCTGTAAGCCTCCTATGTTTTATTTTATTCCATTTCATTCTTTAGGTTTGGGAAATATTCTAATATTATGTCATTGAAAAGATCGTGCATTCTTTTGGTTTGTATCTCTGCTCCTTCATCTACCTGATAACTCTTAAATTTCTGTCTTTTTATGTTAGCCCATAATTCTTGGAAGTTCTATTCATAGATTCTTATCATCTTCTCTGCATGGTTAACCTTATTTTCAAGATTATATATTTTGTCTTCATTGCCCGAGGTTCTGTCTTCCAAATGGTCTATTCTTTTGGTGATGTTTTCCATTGAATTTATAATTTGACTTAGTTTCTTCATTTTGAGGATTTCTGCTTGTTGTTCTTTTTTTCAGAATCTCTCTTTATTGAAGTGATCTTTCACTTCCTGTATTTTCTCTTTGATTTCACTCTTTATACCATCCTTTAATTCACAGATCATTTTAACTATGTACATTCTAAACTCTTTCTGAAACATTTCTTCTACTGTGTTGTCAGTGGATTCTCTTATTGGGCATCTTTGTTTATTGTGGGGCACTTTGTTCCCTTGATTTTTCATGCTGCTTTTGTGATTTCTTCTCTAGTTGTATATATCTGAGGCAGTACAGATTTTACCCTGTAGACTTATTTTGTCCCTGAAGGTTTCCAGTACTTCATCTTTAAGAGGGAGACCAATATCAACAGCACCTCGTGTAAACAATATATAGTCTTAAATCTGATAGCTCCCACTAAGGTGTCCACTGCTTTTTCGCTATAAACAGAAGTGATAAGCTTAGTCACTATCTACAATATAAACAGAAAATTTGCTAAGAGGGGTTTACAATTCAAATGGTGGACAAAGAGAGACCAGAAATAGTGCAGGATGTGATGTTCATAACGGAGGAAGAGAGAAGCTAGAAGTAAAAATTGACAGGAAGAATAGAAGAGGAGCCAAGGAGATTGACTATTAGGTGGAGAATAGGTAGAAAGGGAATCCAGGAAAACAGACAAATGAGAGGAAGAATACATATAAAGAGAAAAAAAAAATAAAAGCATAAGAATATATAACAGAACTGCAAAGCAAAACACCAAGCATATATCACCGTCCTCACCAAACTGATGCATGAAAAATACCTTGCTCCAAATATGGTGGAGAGAGATATTAGAGAAGAAAAAAATAAAAATAAAATAAATCTCGATGGAAAATTGAACAACTGTCTCTGTCAGTGTTTGAAAGTTTTTCAGTCCTGTCTCTGACTTCTCACAGATTGCCTGCCCCAGACTGGCCCTAGTGGACCCAGTCACTATCCCACCAATCTGGGCTTCAGATATCCCAGCTTTGGCCATGTTGCAGTCCCAAGATCTCAATGCCACTGGAATTTGGAAAGAGACCATCAAGGATGAGCAACTAGATGGCAGCCTTCAGCACTCTCAGGAGGAAGACCACAGGCGCAACCAAACCCATAGGCACTCTGTCACTGAATCTCCAGGTCGTGGCCAGTGTCCCCAGACAGGGGTGACTGTGTTCCAAGATGGCGGTGGCAGCAAACCTGCTGGCACTCCAAGCCCCCAGGCCCTCGCCAGTAAGATGGATGTGGCCTTGTGCAACCAAACCTGGAGTCTCCCTGCTAGTGAACCTCTGGGCAGTGGTAGAAGAGGTAGTGGTGGGGGTCTATGGCAGCAGGCAGTGGGTCAGAGGCAGCTGCAGGGGGTCAGTGGCATTGTCAGGAGGCGGGGGGGAGGGGTCAGTGGCAGCAGCAGCAGCAGCAGCGGCATCCAGTGGGAAGACCTCCAGGTGACCTCTGAGCAGCAGAGTCTGCAGCAGCAGCATGTAGGCAGCAGCGGAGCCTGGAGAAAAGATCCACAGCATCCACCGCAGCCACATGAGGGGCAGCTGTGTCCCAAAAGAAGACCTCTGGGTGACAGCAACGGTGTCTGCACCTCTATTTTATTTATTTATTTGTATGTGGTGCTGAGGATTGAACCCAGTGCCTCACATGTGCTAGGCAAGCGCTCTACCACTGAGCCGCACCCCACCCCCCAGAATTTATTAATTTAAATGTTAATTTTTGAAGAATTTACTGTTATTGTCTTTTGTTTTCCATTTGCTCACTTTTTATTCTCTTTCTTTTATCCTTTCTGTCCTTGCTTTCTTTAGAAAGACAAATGTTCTTTTTCTGGTTGTAATGATTCACATTTTATTTTAATGTTATTTTGATATTTACCCTGACTTAAGACTCATTCTCAAATTTATTTACTACAATTGATTTTTTAAGTACCGGGGATTGAATCAGGGAACTTAACCACTAAGCCATATCACCAGTATCTCCCCACCCCTTTAAAAAAAAAAAATATATATATATATATATATATATTATATTATATTTTATTTAGAGACAGGGTCTTGCTAAGTTGTTTAGGGCCTCTCTAAATTGCTGAGGCTGACTTTGAATTTGAAATCCTCCTGCTGCAGCCTCCTAGACTGTTGGGATTATAGGCGTGTGCCACAGTGCCTGGTCACCCCAATTGATTATTGAAAATTTATAAAAAAGTTTATTTTTCCTTTGAAAAGAACATAGTTTTATGTATTCTAATGCCTTTTTTGTTTCATATATTCTCTATGTCTTCAAGGTTGATATTGTCTAGAATTTCAGTTCTGAATTGTTATTAATGTGAATTCTAGTTTTATTTTTGTTAGCTCTACCTCCTTTAAAAATGAAAAGGTAACAAGTCTTATTCAATTAATTGGGTAAATGAGGTATTCGATTACCCATTCTTCCCTTATCTTTTGAATATTTTTTTCTGCTTGTGTTTTATTCCTAGAGTATTTCAATGTGGGTCTTTGAATTGGAAACTTCTATGGACTTTGGGACCAAGAATATTGTTAGGCTTAGTTGAATGAAAAATTTAGGTGTAATATAGTAAGTTCAAAGGTCTTCATAAAATGTGTTTTAAAAACATCACTCTTGGGCTGGATATATAGCTCAGTTGGTAGAGTGTTTGCCTTGCAAGCACGAGGTCCTGGGTTCAATCCCCACTACCGCAAAAGAGAAAAATAAAAACATCACTCTTGTCATTTCACTGTTGAAAATCTGATTTAGTCTGATTTTTTTTTTTGATTGGTTACTGATCTTTCTACAAATATTTACATAATCTTTTATTGTCTTTATATTTTACTGTTCTGTGTCTAGAGACATTTTTTTCTTCATTTCTGGTATTCTATGAACACTATTAATCTAGGCCTTTTTATCTTGTTTTAAATTCTGGGATATTTATCTTCATTACTTCTTAAACTATGTCCTTCCATTCTGTCTCCCTGCTCCCCATCTTTGTCAAACTTATTTTATCTACATATTGATATTTCTACTTCTATCATCAATATCTCTTATCTTTAAGTTATAAAAATAAACTCCTTGTCTTTTTCCACTGACTTCTAGAGAGTTTCTCAATTTATTCTCCCAGCTCATAAATTTATAATCTAACATTTTCCATCCCGTTTACCCAATTAATCTATTTTTTAAAATTATTATTTTATTTTTATTTTTACAGACTGCATTTTGATTCATTGTACACAAATGGGGTACAACTTTTCATTTCTATGGTTGTACACAATGTAGATTCACATCATTCATGTAATCATACATCTACATAGCATAATACTGTCTCAGTCTACTACCATTCCTTCCCCCACCTCCTCCCACCCCGTGTTCCTCTACACTATCCAAAGTTCCTCCATTCATCTCTTGCCCCGCCCCCATTATGTATCATCATCCACTTATCAGAGAAAACATTTGGTCTTTGGTTTTTTTGGTCTTGTCTTATTTCACTTAGCATAATATTCTCCAACTCCATCCATTTACCAGCAAATGCCATAATTTTATTCTTCTTTATGTATGAGTAATATTCCATTGTGTATATATACCACAGTTTCTTTATCCATTCATCAATTGAAGGGCATCTCAGTTGGTTCCACAATCTAGCTATTGCAAATTGAGCTACTATGAACATTGACGTGGTTGCATCACTGTAGTATGCCGATTTTAAGTCCTTTGGGTATAAACCAAGGAGTGGGATAGCCGGATCAAATGGTGGTTCCATTCCAAGTTTTCTGAGGAATCTCCATGCTGCTTTCCAGGGTGGCTGCACCAATTTGCAATTCCACCAGCAATGTATGAGTGTGCCTCTTTCCCCACATCCACGCCAACACTAATTATTGCTTGTGTTCTTGATAATAGTCATTCTAATTGGAGTTAGATGAAATCTTAGGATGGTATTAATTTGCATTACTCTAATTACTAGGGATGATGAGCACTTTTTCATATATTTATTGATTATCTGTATATTCTTCTGTGAAGTGTCTGCCCAGTTCTTAGCCCATTTATTGATTGTGTTCTTTGTGTTTTTGGTGTAAAGTATTTTAAGGTCTTTATAACTTTTGGAGATTATTGCTGTGTCTGAGGTATGTGTGGAAAAGATTTTCTCTCACTCTTCAGACTCTCTTTTCACATTATTGATTGTTTCCTTTGCTGAGAAAAAGCTTTTTAGTTTTAACCCATCCCATTTATTGATTCTTGCTTTTATTTCTTGTACTCTGGGGGTCTTGTTAAGGAAGTCTTGTCCTAAGCCAACATGATGAAGATTCAGGCCTACTTTTTTCTTCTATTTGGTGAAGGGTCTCATGTCTAATTCCTAGATCCTTGATCCATTTTGAGTTGAGTTTTGTACAGGGTAAGAGATAGGGGTTTAATATCATTTTACTGCATATGGATTTCCAGTTTTGCCAGCACCATTTGTTGAAGAGGCCATTTTTCCTCCATTGTATATTTTTGATAGCTTTGTCTAGTATGAGATAACTGGGTTTGTCTCTGTATCTTCTATTCTGTACCATTGGTCTACCTGTCTATTTTGGTGCCAATACCGTGCATTTTTGTTACTATTGCTCTGTAGTATAGTTTAAGGTCTGGTATTGTGATACCTCCTGTTCCACTTTTTCTGCTTAGGATTGTTTTGGCTATTCAAGATCTCTTATTCTTCCAGATGAAGTTCATGATTGTTTTCTATATTTCTATGAGAAATGTCATTGATATTTTAATTGGAATGGTATTGAATCTGTATAGCACCTTTGGTAGTATGGTCATTTAACAATATTAATTCTGCCTATCCAAGAACATGGGAGATCTTTCCATCTTCTAAGATTTTCTTCAATTTCTTTCTTTAGTGTTCTGTAGTTTTCATTGTAGAGGTCTTTCACCTCTTTTGTTAGATCGAGTCCCAAGTATTTTATTTTATTTTATTTTTTATTTTTGAGGCTATTGTGAATGGGGTAGTTTTACTAATTTCTCTTTCAGAGGATTCATCACTTATGAATAGAAATGCATTAGATTTATGCATATTGATTTTACATCTTGCTACTTTTCTGAATTCATATATTAGTTCTAGAAGTTTTCTAGTGGAGTTTTTTGTATCTTCAAAATATAGAATTATGTCATTGGCAAATAGTGACAGCTTGAGTTCTTCTTTTCCTATTCATATCCCTTTAATTTCTTTGGTCTGCTTAATTGCTCTGGCTAGTGTTTTGAGGATGATACTGAATAGAACTGGTGAAAGAGGGCATCCCTGTTTTGTTCCACTTTTTAGAAGGAATGCTTTTAGTTTTTCTCCATTTAGAATGATGTTGACCTTGGGCTTAGCATAGATAGCCTTTACAATGTTGAGGTATGTTCCTACTATCCCTATTTTTTCTAGTGTTTTAAGCATGAATGTGGACTATATTTTATCAAATGCTTTCTCAGTATCTATTGAAATTATCATATGATTCTTAACTTTAAGTCTATTGATGTGATGGATTATATTGATTGATTTCTGGATGTTGAACCAACCTTGCATCCCTGGGATAAACCCCACTCGATCATGGTGCACTATCTTTTTAATATGTTTTTGTATGTGATTTGCCAGAATTTTGTTAAGGATTTTTGCATCTATGCTCATTGGGGATATTGATTCAAAATTTTCTTTCCTTGATGTGTCTTTGTTTGGTTTGGGTGTCAGAGTGATACTAGTTTTATACAATGAGTTTGAAAGGGTTTGCTCCTTTTCTACTTCCTGGAATACTTTGAGGAATATTGATATTAGTTCTTCTTTGAAGGCCTTGTAGAATTTTATTGAGAATCCATCTGGTACTGGGCTTTTCTTGGTTGATGGCTTCTTCTATTTTGGTGCTTGAAATTGGTTTGTTTAAATTGTGTATGTCCTTCTGGTTCAATTTGGGAGGATCATGTCCCTAGAAATTTGTGGATGTCTTCAAGATTGTCTATTTTGTTGGACTATAGGTTTTCAAAGTAGCTTCTAATTATGTTATGTATTTCAATAGTGTCTATAATGATATTTCTGTTTTCATCACGCATTTTAGTAATTTGAGTTTTCTCTCTCCTTGTCTTTGTTAGTGTGGCTAAGGGTTTATGTATTTTGTTTATTTTTTCCGAGAACCAACTTTTTGTTTTGTTAATTTTTTGAATTGTTTCTTTTGTTTCAATTTCATTGATTTCAGCTCTGATTTTAATTATATTCTGTCTTCTTCTACATTTGGTGTTGTTCTGTTCTTTTTCTAGGGCTTTGAGATGTAATGTTAGGTCATTTAGTTGTTGACTTTTTATTCTTTTCTTGAATGCACTCCATACAATGACTTTTCCTCTTAATACTGCTTTCATAGTGTCCCAGAGATTTTAATTTTACTATGTTGTATTGCCATTCTCATTTACCTCTAAGAATTTTTTTATCTCCTCCCTGAAATTTTCTGTTATCCATGCTTTATTCAATAGTATATTATTTAGTCTCCAGAAGTAGCTTCTGTTTTTTACCTTGCTACTTTGTGGCATAACATATGGTCTATTTTAGAGAAGGATTCATGTGCTGCTGAGAAGAAAGTGTATTTGCTCATTGATGGATGGAATATTCTATATATGTTTGTTAAGTCTAAGTTATTGATTATGTTATTGAATTCTATGGTTTCTTTGTTTGGTTTTTGTTTGGAAGATCAATCCAGTGGTGACAGCAGTGTGTTAAAGTCACTCAGTATTATTGTGTTGTGGTCTATTTGATTCCTGGAATTGAGAAGGATTTGTTTGACATACATGGATGCGTGGTTGTTTGGGGTATAAATATTTATGATTGTTATGTCTTCCTGATTTATGGTTCCCTTAAGCACTATTAAATGTCCTTCTTTATCCCTTCACAATAAATTTGACTTGAAATTCACTTTATCTGATATAAGGATGGAAACCCCTGCTTTTTTACTGAGTCCATGTGTGTGGTAGGTTTTTTCCTATCCTTTCACCTTTAGTCTGTGGATGTCTTTTTCTATGAGATAAATCTCTTGCAGGCAGCATATTGTTGGGTCTTTCTTTTTTATCCATTCTGCCTGTCTATGTCTTTTGATCGATGAGTTTAGGCCATTAATGTTCAGGGTTATTATTGAGATATGATTTGTATTCCCAGCCATTTTGACTTATTTTTGGTTTTTAACTTGACTTGGTTTCTCCTTTCATTGGTTTTTCCTTTAAGGTAGTTTCTCCCTTTGCTGACCTACATTGTTGGTTTTCATTTCCACCTCATGAAATATTTTGCTGAGAAAGTTCTGTAGCGCAGGCTTTCTATTTTTAAATTCTTTTAACTTTTGTTTATTATGGAAGGATTTCATTTCATCCTCAAATCTGAAGGTAAGTTTTGCTGGGTATAAGATTCTTGGTTGGCATCCATGTTCTTTCAGAGCTTGAAATATGTTGTTCTAGGCCCTTCTAGCTTTTAGGGCCTGGACTAAGATATCTGCTGATATCTGTATTTGTTTCCCCCTATGTGTAATCTGATGCTTATCTCTTGCAGCCTTTAAAATCCTATGTTTATTTTGTATGTTAGGCATTTTCATTATAATGTGCCTTGGTGTGGATATGTTGTAATTTTGTGCATTTGATGTTCTGTAAGCCTCTTGTATTTGATTTTCCATTTCATTCTTCAATATTGGGAAATTTTCCAATATTATTTCATTGAATAGTTTGTTCATTCCTTTGGTTTGTATCTCTGTGCCTTCCTCAATAATTCTTAAATTTGGTCTTTTCATGATATCCCATAGTTATTGGAGTTTCTGTTCACAATTTCTTGACATTTTCTCAGTTTGGTCACCTTTATTTTCAAGAGTAAATATTTTGTCTTCACTGTCTGAGGTTCTGTCTTCCAAGTGATCTAGTCTGTTGGTGATGTTTTGTATTGAGTTTTTTTATTTGGTTTATTGTTTCCTTCATTTCAAGGATTTATGTTTTTTTTTTTTTTTCCCAGAATCTCTATCTCTGTTGAAATGATCTTTTGCTTCCTGCAGTTACTCTTTCAACTGCTTATTGGAGTGAACATTCATTGCCTGCATTTGCTTTCTTATCTTTTGTTTCACAGATCATTTTAATTATGTATATTCTGAACTCCTTTTCTGACATTTCTTCTACCATGTTATCATTGGATTCTATTAACATAGAATCTTGGTTTGTTTGGAACACTTTCTTCCCTTGTTTTTTCATGTTCACGTATCTTCCTCTCTAGCAGCGCAGATCTGGGGAATTGCAGTTTCCCCCCTATAGGCTTATAGTGACCCTACAGGTTTCCAAAACTTCTTCTTTTAGGGGGAGATCAATATTAGCAGCATCCAGTACAGACAATATGCAGCCCTAACCCAAATAGCCCCTATGAAGACATTAACAATATTGTCAAAATAAACAGGAGGAGTTCAATTATTATAACAAATCTATAACAAATAGATTTGCAATGAGGTCTGCAGTTTCTAATGGAGGACAAAGAGAATGGGAAGGGGTGTAGGATATAACTGTTAATGGGATAAGAAAACAGTAAATAGAAGTTCTAGATCATAGGAATAGTGAAAATATAATGAAAAGAAGTTGGCTGTTAGTATGAGAAAAAGGAGAAAGAGACTGAGGAAACAGATAAACAAAAGGAAAACAGAAAGCAAGAAAAATAAGTAAATAAAAACTTAAAAATTTTCAAAAAGGAGAAAAAAATTTACACTATAATAGTTGTTGGGACTAATGACATGTTAACCAACTCAGACTGACTCCTTACTCCCTGGTGAGTGAGCAAGATCAAGGCCTCAAAGGTGGTTTCAATAGTTAATGATGATAAATCGGACCACCGTCAGGGATTGGTTAACAACAGTTCCGCGAATGTGCTTGCCATATAGTCCTATTGGACTCTCACCTGTGTGAACCCCCATGCTTTGCTGACCTTTAAGCTGATTGGTTCCCGACTAGCCTTCACCCTACATAAAAGCTGTGTGACTTCTTCAATAAACGAGATTCCTGCTGTGCCTCCTGCGCTGACAGACCTCCCGGCTCTGGTGTGTTTCCTTTGCCACTGACACTCATCATCCTGCTTGGCCCTGTATTCTTCTCAGGCAGCCCCTGAGGAGGTACATTGGACCTTGTTGCCCAACAGGGAGCAACAACTGGTGCCCCGTGTGAGGAGAATGATGTCGCTGACAGGCCAATCGGACTCTGGGTGAGTGTACTCCCATAAAATATGGGACAGCCCGATTCCAAGTCTGACCTCTCCCTTGACTCCCTTAGGATTCTCCTTAGAAGTAGAGGATTGGAACTCTCAGATAGTCAGGCGTTTCAGACCTGGAAGGCCCTCACTAAGGAAGCCCCTTGGCTGCCTAAAGCAAACATGTTTGACTGGTCCACATGGGATCATGTAGAACAACTTGTTAGGAAGAGGGAAATCAGTTTAGGGGAGGGTCCCCCATTGGGAGCCTGCCCTACGTTATCCACCCTTAAGGCCTGCTTCTCTCCAGGACCTCCCAAAGGGGGCTCCAAGTTTCCCCCCAAAGAGCCGCTGCCTCTGGATGGCAGGAAATCTTCCCAGTGGCCATTTTATGATTCTGGGCAAGAATTCATTGACTCTAACCTCCCCTTTCCCTGTATGGCCTTCCCGGTAAGTGTTAAAATGTTAGTTTGGGAAGGAATGACTACCGATCACAAATTGACCTGTGCAGGGATGAAAGATCGCTCCACGGGAACGTGGATTGTGGCTACCAAAGATTTTGGCACACAGCCTCTGCAAGCGAGCGGGCAGATGGAAAGGGATTCCTTATCTTCAAGTCTCTTCTTTCTTGCGCTTCTATGACTCAGCTGTTTCTGCTTCCATTCCCTCGCCCAGCCCACCTAGTCCTCCTGCCACGAGGTCTCACATATGCCGGTGTGGAGGGAGTAACCAGCCCAACCATCAGTGGCATGTTCTAGTAAGGAGTATGATATGGTAGCCCCATTCCCCACAAGTAGTGGGAGATAATTGTTTCACAATTTTCTGCGTCCAAACCTGAATTGAACCAGGAAAAAGGGTTTAAATGCCCTAGGCATCAAGTTTCTGCTAGAACATTTTAGCCCCTTTCAGATCCAGATCTCAGTCAAGGTTTACATTGAAATGTAAATGGAGGAAGCCAGAAGACTCAGTAGGAATCTCAAACCCAAGGGGGAAAAAAAAAAAAAGAGCAAAAAGAGTCTTACCTAAACTCCAGCAAAAGCAAATTTTATGGTGCTTTACTAAAGTAATAATGGCCATATCATTTTTCCAGGACTCTTGTTCTTTTTTGAATTCTACATTTTTTTTTTTTTGAGCTCATGACTTTTTGATCAGTTCTATTTTTTTATTCAACTAGAGTTTTTGAACATCTGTTACATTGCAATGGAGATTCACCTATAGTTTCAAGGCCTTTGATTTTGTGTTATGTGTATGTCATGCTGTCTGATGTCATGTTTTGTCTGTATCAAAACTGAGCGCTCCTAAAATTAAAATTTAAAAATGGATCCAAATATTTTTAATTCACGTGATTTAAAAATGTTCAATTTAAATTGGGTAAACTAATAGAAGTAAAATGTCTTTAAAATTAACTCACAAGTCTCTGGGTGGTCAAACTAATAAAATGTTGATGTTAATAAAATGTCTAACATCAATTTTTCTAGGACTTTCCTTCAACAAGAAAAAGATGGCAAATACTGTTCAGGACACTTGTCTAATATCTTGTTTTTTTTTTTAAGAAAATAAGTGAATTAGAGTTAACATGTATGGGATTACTCAAATGTGTTTGTAGAGACATCTGATTAATTTACAATGTTAAAAGCTAATTGTTAAATAACATCGAGTACTCTTAACTCCTTAAATTCCATGGGGTAACATACTTAAACATTATTGGTGTTTTCATAGTTTGGTAAATAAAAGCGTTTAAATTGCTTTGTGTCACTAAAAACAAGGTTACTAAGAGTTATGTCCTAACAGGTACAATTCTATATACGAAGGGTAGCAAAATTTTCAACTGTGTTTCAATTAGAGTACTAAAAATAGCAAAATATTTAATCTTATTAAAATGGAGTAATTTATAAATTTCTTAAGAGTTGTTTCAGAATGTGAACAAAAAGGTCAACACATAGGAAAGAAAAAATAAAAGGTTCTAGATATGGAAATATATTTAGTGAAGAACAAAATGTTTCTGGGTAAGAAGAATTTATATGATGAAATACATGAGGGTCTAAGTAAGTACTAAGAAAGTCTGTAAAGGGCAAGTTTCAACAAGTTTGCATGTAACTAAGTTGGTTGTATGAATGGGACACAGTTAAAGCTATTTAAGGTTTTTCCTAAGGTGAAATACTAATGTTCTGATATAAACCAAAATTTAATCTATATGGTAAAATGACAAGGATTTCTTAGAAACACTAATTCACTCTGTGTCTATTAAATTTTATTCTTTAAAACAATTAGTCTTAAAAATTGGGGTTTATACAATTATGGTTAAACAACTGTATTGTACTACGTTAGAGTCTAAATTTTTCTTTAAAAAACTAAATTTGGTAATATAAAAGTGTCAAAGTAATTGTGAAATGGTCACTCTTTGTATATTAAATGTGTTCATATTTTCCAGGTATACAAGCCTTTAAAGCAGAAAATTTATCAAGCTGCTAGTCTCCAAATTAAACTTGTCTGTAGTGGTAAACCTATCATTTAATATTCTATATAGGCCCTGTCATCAATAGGGTATATGTAAAATTTGTTAAATGTATTTCTAAAAGTTATTGAGAGCCTGATTTGTTTAAAGGTTAAGCATGAAAGCATTTTGCCACTTTGCCACACAAAAGGAAACTTAAAAGCTCTCTCAGCCTTTCTTTAATTCATGTTTTAGATATAATGTTAAATTGTGTTAAATAATGTTCATATAGACTCAGGATATGTAAACTGCTTAAAATGACATTTAAGAAAGAGTGTAATGCGCAGTAGCAAAAATGGGACAACAGTGATTAAGATTAGGGTCTCTGACCTCATAACTTTGGACAGTGGACTTCCTTGAGAGCTACACAGAGCTCCTAACATTGCACTTTGCAGCTCTACCATCTTAGATCTACAGGTTCAACTTGATTGCTTGACTGCTGTCATCCTGCAAGGAAGGAGGGCTTTGCCTGTTCCTTGGTGTTGTTTCTATGCCAACCGCTCTGGCATTGTACGAGATAAAATCAAAAACCTACAAGAAGATCTGGAATGTCGTAGGAGTGAGCTCCACTCTAATTTCCTCTGGACTGGGTTACACGGGTGGCTCCCCTACCTCCCCGGCTTAGGGGACTGCTAATCACCATTATCCTTATGTTCACCTTTGGGCCTTGCATAATCAATAAGCTTATCCATTTCCTGAAAAGCTAGGCTAAATCTATGCAGCTCATGGTGATCCGACAGCATTATACCGCCCTTCGTAATGATGATTGGGAGCCCTATAGGATCATGGATCACTCGTATCAGGACACTGGGGTCTAAGTGTCTCTCCCTCAAGCCCTGCTCCTCCTGAGGGGTCCTACTGAAGTGCTAAGGTGGTAGTCAATGACAGGTAAGATCCTCAGAGGAGGACAACCTAAGACAGGCACACCTTTGAGTAAGGCGGATCCCCGAACTGCTTGGGTGATGTTCCATGATGGGTAAGACCCTCCCAGGGGCAACCTAAGACAGACACGCCCTTAATATAAAACAAAAAAGGGGGATATGTTGGGACTAATGACACGTTAAGTAACTCAGGCTGACTCCTTACTCCCTGGCGAGTGAGCAAGATCAAGGCCACAAAGGCGGTTTCAGTAGTTAATGATGATAAATTGGACCACCGTCAGGGATTGGTTAACAACAGTTCTGCAAACGTGATCAGCTCGTGCTTGCCATATAGTCCTATAGGACTCTCACCTGCGTGAATCCTCCATGCCTTGCTGACCTTTAAGCTGATTGGTTCCTGCCTAGCCTCCACCCTACATAAAAGCTGTGTGACATCCTCAATAAACGAGTTCCTGCTGTGACTGGTCTCCCTGACGTGTCTGATTGTCCTCCGCCCTGAGGGCTGGGAGCGGGCGGTCAGTCGGCCCTACCTATCCCGGTCTGACCTTGTTGGGGAGTGTCCCCTTCCCTTGTCGCTGGTCGAGAAGAGCAAGGGGGCTTAAGACCCCAACAAATAGTCATATTAGTATTCAAACCTCCTAGTCTTCAGTAGACTGAAGCATGAGAGGTACCTGACAGTGAGTTTCCAGTCTCTAGCAGGCATCTCAGGATGGGATTTTCCCCACCTAAAGATGGCAGCTTCTGCTTCCAGAATAATCCAAGATGGCCACATTGGCTTCCAAATGTATTGGCAAATGGGGAGCTGCAGTGCAGGGCATGGGCACGCAGTGCATGTGGGGTGCGCTTGGTTGGAGGTGGGGCGTGGTCAGTTGAACCAGGGGTTCTGTAGATCCTGGCTATTGCCCCCTGCCCCAAAATGACAGCAGCCACTTGTAACCAAACCTGAGGGTACTGTGACAGTGGACTTCCAGGCAACACCTGCCAGCTGGGGATCCGCTGGCAGTCTGCAGGCGGTCTGCAGGCTACTGGCAGACGATGGGCATATGGACCTCTGGGGTAGGTGAAAGGCAGGCAATGGGCAGACCAAAGCCAGGCAAACAGCAGATGACAGGCGACAGCCAGTGAGCAATCTGCACTTAAAGAGTAGTCGATATACTGGCAGATTGCGGGTGATTGAGGTGGATAAATGCGATAAACAACAGGGATAGATGAGCAGCAAAGACTCCAGTTACTTTATTTTAAAATTTCAACTATTATATTTTTAAGCCTAATGTTTTCGATGGGTTCTTTTCTTATGACTTCCTGTGTATGTGTCATGTTACTAATACCTTCCCTATGTCCAGACGTGTATTCAGCTAAAACGCTGTGATAATCAAATAGGAGAAGAATAAATATCAGGAACAACCATTAGTTTGTGGTACATCTCTCTTTCTCTCTTCTTTAATTTATCTTGTTTTCTGGTTTCTTTTGTTCCCTTCTTTCCTTCATTCCTTCCACAAACATTATTTAGTGTCCAGTGTACACCAGGGGCTGTACTAAATGTTTAATAACCCCAAGATTTTAACTTGCATTGCCATCATTTATCTGGAGGACAAAGAAACTTCACTACATTATGAGGTAATCTTGGGAAGAAAAGTGCAAGTTGGAGACAGAAGTTATACTTGTTGTATGAAAACAGTTTGCTATTTTATAGATTTAAGAAATAGACCCAAGGAAGCTGTCAAAGGTTTAGGTCAAATTTGACTTCTGCCCCTTACTAGGCAGTTACTGGAATTCAACATTTATTCATTCATCAAATGTGTCTAACACTGTCAGGTCTTGGGATTCTTAAACTAACAGACACAGGCCCTATCCTCAACCAGACTGGTGATTGTAGCCTAGCCGAGTAGCCAGGTGGTTAAACATGCAGTTAGAGAGTGTTATGTCCTCCAGAGCGAATGGACTGGGGAACTTCATGCTTTCTCCCTGGACTACATTATATGTCTAACAAAACAAAGCAAAACCTTTCTTTTGTTTATATAGTACTTCCCAATGTAGCAAATATTTTCCATCTAATAGGTAACTCAAGGGAAAGATCAGAGGCTTTTCAGGAGGGGGAAAATCAGGACTTCAGTCACAGAGGTGAAAACACTTTGCAGGCAAAGAAATCAATTTGATGAAAGATTAGTTAATTTAAGGAGAATTGGGTGAGGAAAATTTGAGAGGTGGGTTTAAACTGTGAAGAGTCTTTTAATGGAAGTTTAAAGTGTTTAGACAGAGAACAGGAAACCTCTTCAAGTCTACACTTAAAAGAGTGACTTCTGAATCTGATATTTTTGGAATCAGAAGGCACAAGAGGAGCATGGAGACATTTAAGTTTGAGGATCAGAATGCTAATAATGGGAAAGGAAGTGGCAACTGGTAGTTCCAGATTCCTTCTGGCACCTCCATGTCCAGAACTTGACTTCTGTTTTTAAATTAACCTCAGGGTGTAAGATGGCTGCTGGGGCTCTAGCCATTGCCTTTACTTTCTAGGAAGAAGGAAGCTATAGGATACTCTACATCCGTGTCCTTTTAAGTAGGCTCCTTGGGAGTTGCGTACAATACTTTCTACTTGTATGTCATTGACCAGAACTTAGTAGTCATGTCATTGCATTTATATTCAAGAAAAACTGGAGAAATGAATATTCTGGTTTGGGAGGTGATTTGCTCAACTAAAAGAATCACAAGTGTGACAAGAAAAAAAGATAACATTTACTACAGAAAACAAAGAAAAGAAAAAATAAGATAACTAGGAGTGAATCTTAAGAGTATATGCTCAAGGGATGCATGGAAATATAATTATAGGACTTTATTAAAAATGTATTGAGGGACTGGGGATATAGCTCAGTTAGTAGAGTGCTTGCCTCACATGCACAAGGTCCTGGGTTCAATCCTTAGCACCACAAAAAAAAAAAAAAAAAAAAAAAAAAAGAAAGAAAAGAAAAAAAGAGTATTGAAGAGACCTAAGTAAGTGGGAAAAAAGAAGAATCAACATTTTCTTACTAACAGGGTGGAGCTTTAACCCTGTTATTAGGAAAGTAGGGAGGACTGAATATTGGAAGGCAGTAAACATGCCCCATCATGGATTAACCTAATCGAGGGAAGTATGTCCAAACTCCATGGATGGCAAAGCAGGATAAGGTTAAGGGACTTTATGCCAGATAAATGTTATGGGAGGGAAATCTGTGGTGCATGAAGGAACAAAGCACATAGGGATTCCAGAGGTTGAGGGTCAGATTATTTTCGGATTGGCCAATCTGGGAAATTTCCTATCAACTGTGTTAATAACTGAGCATCGGCAACGTGACAGCTTTGTGCCACGGGACATTGCTGGAGCTCTTGCCCTGCCGCTCACTCCCAGAGAACACCATTCCCACAGAGTGTAGGAGAGGTGTCCTGAGATCATGTGACAGCAGTAACCCTGGCTGCTGTCACCAGGGGGTTCTCTGTCACTGCATCCTGATGCAGTTCTTTAATTTAACAGGTCTTAGCAGAAGTATAGGTAACTCAAAGTGATCTTCTCTAGGTTCAGTTCATTGTATCCTCTATTTCTTCAGCAAGGACACTTATAAGAGTTAGGAAAAAGGGATGAGAGGAAGGGAAGGGAATGGGGTGACATTTAGACCTCTGATTAAAGCATCTACATGGCTAGTAGTCTTTATTTGATTAGCTTTATATACTTAGGAAAGAAATCAGAAATCCCATCTGTAAACTTTAGACTTTCGTCAGCAACTTGGACTTCCTCTTTCGAACTCTCTGTTACAGACAATTTTAACCTTCCACTGAGGTGTTTCACAGAGGCTTAGAACATGCAGCGGGGAAAAGTGGATTGAGTTTGGAATCACACAACATGGATTTTAGTTTCAACTTTGTCACTTGTTTGCTGGGTGATCTTGGCCAAATTATGTAATATCTCTGAGTTTCAATTTCTTTATTTAGAGAGAGTAATTATAAAGAAATAACCCCAAGTGTTTTGTAACATATAAAGAAGTTAGTGTATAATGTGCATATAGAGGCAGGCACTAGAAGAGGAAAACAACTTCAAAAAACCACTGGTGATAAGTCACACTCAACCCTTCACCGTTGACACCCTCTCTCATGTGCCTGGTGGAGACCTGACCTGGCTTCTCCAGTCCTACATCTGTGAGATGAGCGGAGCTGGGGTGAGGGTGGGGGAATCACATAACCATGACTCATTGTCACAAAATTTTATGATCCCAGACATCGATTTGGTCTTCAATACTGCTTCTGATTCTTATATGCTTTGTTCTTTGGCTTTTCTTTATTTTGAAAAGCCCTCCATGCTCCAAAATACTACTTCCTTGTCTACCCAGCAACTCCTCTTCATACTTCGCAGAGAAGTTCAATGCATCCCGGTCCTGTGCCAGCACCCACCCTAGAAAGCTAACCTCACAGGGATCCTTCTGCCTTCCTTCTTATCAACAGGAGTGGTGCCCTTCACTCACCTGGCAAGTCTTCTTCATTTATTTGGGGTGGGGGATCAGTCCTCATCTGCCTTCTCAGGATCCCTGCTTCTTTGGTTATCCCATCTTGTCTCTATCTTGAAGCTTTTCCTTCACACTAGCTCTTTCCGCTAAGCTCTTAAACTTACTTTTCCTCGTCTTAACAACAAAATCTTCTTTGACTAAATTTTCTACCCCAGCTCCTTCTGTGTTCCATTGTCCAACAGCCACATGAGCAGGTTCGGTGTCAAGAGGATGGAGAAGTACCTGCTTTCTACAGGTGAATTACAAGCTGGTGGTTAGGGATGCACAATCCCCTTGTGCTAAGGGAATAGAATAATTAAAATATAACCTGCCAAACTTTTTTTTTTTTTAAGAACTTTCTATACTTCCTATCTCTATTTCAACCTAGTTCCTGCCTCTACCACTCCAAACTGCTCTTGTCAAGGCCACTGACTGTTTTCCCATTGCTAAACCAAAAGGGCATTTTTCCAGTCATATAGTACTTTTGCCAGCCTAGAGGAGTTGACCTCATGGAAATTGATAGAATGGTGATTACCAAAGAGGGGGAGGGGAAATGTTGGTCAGTGGGGACTGCCACAGATAGGGACAAGAAGCTCAGGTGTGCTATCACACTGATAATGTCTGTGTCCTTCAAAAAAACGGCAAGAAAGGATTTTGAAAGCTTTTAACCATGAAGCAATGATATGTATTTGAGGAGATACATGTTTCACCTGGTTTAAGCATGACAATGCATATATGTCTCAAAACATCATAGGCTACCTTATTCATATGTATAATCTTTATGTTTTTATGTCTGTTAAAAAAGAAATGAGATTTAAATAAATAAAAAAAAAACAAAAACCAAAAATGTAGACCACTTCTTCCCAGAAATTCTTTCCTCAGCACTTCTTCTCCCACTCTGCCCCTCTCTTTCTTGCTGCTTATTTTCTCTGTGTCCTGTGGTCTCTTTCTTTGGGTAACTTCTTAAATATTGGTGCTTTTAAATTTCATGTCCTTCCTCTTCTCAATTCATATCCATCCATGATCTTATCAATGTCCAACTCTCCAATCAAGCTCCAAATCTCCAATATAACCTAGATGGGCAGAGTTGTAGTTTTTAATATTTTAATGAAGGACACAGTTGTGCTCAATCCTCTTCCCTCCAGTCTTGCTGTTGGTGGAAAAAAAATTAACTCATGATCTTCTAATGTCTCTTTCAGGATAAATACAAAGTCAACTCAATCTTCCTTTCAGTGCAATTTTCTTCCCTCTTCTGGAACCTTCTTTCCTGGTCACTACTGGTCTCCCATGAGGGAATCTGGATGCAGGGTGTGTGCTTCTGATTTCTCCTATTGCAGGACACATGGGTATATAACTGGTTTATGGAGCACACTGGATTTAGTAGGAGGAAAGTGAAAGCGACTTTTTTCTTTCCTACCACTACCTCATCAAATTGATTTTCTCTTGTTATTCTCCAGTTTTGGGCAGGAGTCAAGTTTTGCCTGGTTATATAAAAATACAAGTCCAATTTTTAAATTATGTAACACTAACCCCAATCCCATTTGCTTCTTCCAACCCTAGTTGTTCCTACTTAAATGGGCCAGGAAGGAAGGAATTATTTTTCTTCTGTTTCTCATTCACTGGCTAGTTGTTTTTGAAGCCCCTCCAGGAGAGGAAAGAGTTAAAAAAATTAACCTCAAGTTCATTTTTTGTTATCTGGTGTTGATGCTCTGGCTGTGAGAGATAAGATATCAAAAGCTGTCTCTTTCTCTCATGGGGCCCTGTGTGTTTTTAGAGATGCCCCATGACTGGGAGTTGGGAAGTTACATTTCTTTAGACTTCCACGTGTGACTTGTCACACCCCTGAGCCCTCATCGAGTTGTTTCCTGGGATCCACCCTGATCCTGAGAGTGCTGCTCACAGGTCCCTGTGTTTCTTCTCCAGGGACCTCTTAAGAGAAAAAAAAAATTAAAAAAAAATCAGAAATGTGCTTTCTAAAAGAAATTGAGTCTTGATCTTCTCTTCCTCTTGTAATTCCTCTTCCTCCTTTTCCCTCCCCTCTTTCTTCCCCTACTCTTCCTCTTCCTCCTCCTTTTTCTTCCAATTTTGAAATCAACCACACACAGAAAAGAAAGCACTGAGCTATGAATAAGTATGGGACTTTAGGAGATTTATTACAAACCTCGCTTGCATTACTTTGAGTGAAATCTGCAATGCCTCCCCATTAAGTGAATCCAAATAAAATAAGTACGTGGCAACAGAGTGTAACCGAGGAGAGAAGTACTTAATGAATGGCAATAAGCAATAAAAATCAAATACTTATTGTATTCAATAATCTTTTGGCAAAAGTTAAAGAATGATTTCTTTTTAACAGTGACAAAGATTCTTTGCTTGGCTAAACTTCCTTCAGGTTTCTGACATTTCTCCTAGGCCCATGTGTACAGCTTCTTGTGAAATTTAGTTTTAGCAAAGAGTAAGGGTAGCTGAGTTTAATAAGGACCCCCACCCTTGATATCCAGACCAGTTTCTCATTTTCCACTGTCCCCTGGTCACCTGGCTTGTCTTCTGCAGAGATCCTGTGAGGTCAGTTTAGTCAGAATCTCCTTTACTGCAGAGTGTGTTCTTAGTAATTTTCCATCCATTGACTCCCACCCTGGTCCTTGCCAGTGAATTCTCACTGGCTCACCTTCTTTTCAGAGTTGAGCCCAGTCTCTCTCCCTTGCTGCAAAACCCTCCTGCAGTGATTCTTATAACTATGGCAGTGTCCCTAACAAAGTCTTCCTTACTGTGTTTTAACAAGTATCATGGAATTATTTTTTCTTTAACAACACTCTGGATAAATGTTCAAGAAGATAGAGTACTCTATCTCTTAATTATATTCCTTTTACTCATGGTTATAAAGTTAATCTGTTATCAGTAAACTTGGAACTTTTCAACTTTTTGTTATTGAAACCACACAAAATACACTGGTAAGACTCAAACCTTGGGCTTTGATGAAAAACAGTTCAACAGATACAGATATTTCTCTTTTCCCCTTTAGAAATCTTGGTGTATCCCCAGGGATGCCTAATATTCCTGTAGTTATTGTTTTAGGGAGTGACTTCACGTAGCACCTGGGGGTTGTTCTTAATGCCAACCATAGTATCTTTCTTTAAGATTTCTGCCAAAACTCTGAGCAACAGGGAATTCATCTTTAACTTCCCATTTCACACATATATACATCCCCCTGGGAGGAGAACCTCTACCTCTTATTAGCTTTATAAGATGTCTACTTTACCCAACGGGGTTAAGAAGTGCTGATGGACGGGTTGACCTCCTTTTGTGATCCTATTATTAGGCAACTATAGACACAACATATGACTCTAGATTGAATACTGTACATAATGTTTCTGTCTCATTTTGATTCTGCAGACCAAATGGTCTGCTTCTGTCAACTTCTCTCCATATCCACTGGGGACTCAGCTGCCATTCCACAGGGCATGGAGTGCAAATTAGTTATTCAGGCTCCATTGGCAAACAGTGAAAGCACTATGCAATCTGTTATCCTGTCTAAATATCTGAGGCACAAACAATGACTTAAACATGATTATAGTTATTTGATGCTACAACTTAATTTCATGATAAAATTATATGTATTTTGTTATCTCTCTGCCAGTTTTTATAAGATCATGTCGCACAAATAACTTGATTTGCCTGAAATCAGATATCCACTGGTAATTTGCACAACATGCACATCAAACGTGGGATGTATTTGTAGGAAGGCAGAAAGACCAATAGCAGAACTTGGTTTTGTTTTCCTTAGAAAAATGCTACACAACAAGGAATGTTTAAGGAGTAGTCCTCTGGATGGTTGCAGAGGTAGTAGGGGTGGAGGGTACTCATTAAAAAAAAAAAAAATTCCTTAACTGCAGCTAAGACCTACACAGGTAAAAAAGATGATACAAAGAAAGAGAGAAAAGTGCATCCTAATCTAATGGAACTAAGGGAACCACCAAGCTGTCAATTCACTGAGCTGTGGATGTAGAAACAGAATGGAGCCTTTCAATTCTGCTGCCTTCTCCCTGGGGTTAGAGACTGGTTGCCATGGATATTCTGGATTCCTGCAGCTAATGGGAGGGAGTTCTGTAGCTTGGATTCCTGGGGACCCGCCAGGGTGAAACATGAAATGGAGGCCTGTGGGTGTGGTGGTGGAGGCTAGGAAGCCAGAGGTCAGAGGGTCCATTTCCAGCAGAGTTAAAGCTGATTTTATTTCAAGTCACATTCATTTGACAATCTATATTTTCCTGAAAAAAACAGACCTTTTTGTCCCTCCCCTACTGAGCAAAGAGAATCTTCATCTCCTTAAAATGGTTATGATCACAGCACTAAGTAGTGTATGCTATAATTAGATGTGCAATGACAGTTCAGAGATTCTTTTTTTTTTTCAACGTAATTTTTTTTGGAGGAGGGGAAGAGGAAAAATAATTTAAGTTTGGTTCAGAGATTTGACTGGTTTAATATTTTATATATATACATACACACATATGCACACACACACACACACACACACATATACATGTATATACCAAATACGGTTAACAAATGAGAAAGTTTCTGATTTAGTCTGTTTTATTAAAAAAAATTATTTGGTACCTGGTCTCGTTCTTTCTAATAACCATTGCCGTGTCAGTCTTTTCTCTTTTCCTTGTGTCTGCCTTTCACTCTGCCTCAGTTTTTAACCAGGTCACAGTGAAAACACTTTCCCTCTTTGTAATCTTTGGAGCACGTCCTTCTCTGGCTGGATAATCGAGCACTTCAAAGTCAAGTTCTTGGACAGTGGTGGCTAATCCTGATAAGCGGGAAGTGTGTGTGCCCTGACCTTGTGAGCCTTCTGCTCAGCTGAGCATTGGCATGGCTCTGAGGTCCTCTTGGATGATTTCAGTGAGCAAAATATCCAGCTGTAAATGTTGAGATGCCTTTATCTTGAAATTCCTTCAGTCTTCATGAAGGAGTTGTTCTGATGCAGATTAAGTAAACCTTAATCACCCATGCTGTCTGATGGGTGTAGAGGTATAGATTGGAAATAGGACTGCTTTAGGCAGTAAATACTTATTTTGCTTTTAAAGTCTCGTGTGGTCTTTGGTTGGTGTTTATTGTGTAGCTGGTTGGCAAGGGCAAGAGATAAATGTTGGCCTCTGCTGACCTCTGGATCCCAAGAATAGAACCACAGCT
Organism: Sciurus carolinensis; assembly: GCF_902686445.1. Classification (NCBI taxonomy): domain Eukaryota; kingdom Metazoa; phylum Chordata; class Mammalia; order Rodentia; family Sciuridae; genus Sciurus; species Sciurus carolinensis. The sequence continues at coordinate 69,358,510 of NC_062217.1, read as the reverse complement.
TTAATATTATCAGCCTCTTGCAAAGGAGAGACTTGGAAAAACTTCCTTGAGGGGCAAGCTTAAGGAAGTTCAGTTGTAGTGAATTGAGAGAAGTAGCTTGCCAGACCAAGTGAGTGTGTATTGGCCAAGGAAGACCTCAGAGTTTGCGAATCCCGAAAGGCTACTGCTCTGCTATTTCTACCTTATGACTTAATGTGTCAAACATTAAGGTGGATAAATGGTTATCTCTATTAGCAAAAGTGTCCTTCTATTTATTTTATTTTTCTCTCAAATCAAGGGAGGCGTAGGTGTGGTAGTCACCTACAAAACCCCACCTCC